>NC_080410.1:41859584-42473803 GCF_030265065.1 Corythoichthys intestinalis
AATGGCAACCAATTATATTAATTTTGGTGCATTTTAAGTTATTTGCTGTTGGTTTTCAGTCACTTCCTGTTGATTTTGGGCTATTTACGTATGGGTGACCCGAAAATGAATACTCAGTGACTCCAATTCAACAGGAAGTGACCTGTAAAGGCCTTCAAATAGACAGAAAGTGACCGGTAAATGCCCCAAAAACCGGAAAGACTGGCTGCGAATTCTCTGGTATCGAATGAACGTTCATTCCCCCCTTCCAGTATAAACGGATTGGGCGTCTACTGTCTTGGGGTGTGACAATACAGTGATCCCTCGCTAAAAAAACAGATGAGCTGTCCCGAGCCGATCGCCTAGTCTCACTCCCCCTCCCTCTCCCTGCTCTTTGTTGTTCAGGCAATGCACTGGAGTTGCCTATTAAAGTTAATGATGATTGATAGACTTCTTCTGTTTGATCTCGCAACAGATCCCTGGAAGACTTCAGCTTCAAAGCGCCGCATGCGTCAATCATAATTTAACTTTTTAAACTTTTTCTGTGTAAGTGAGGAGATAGAGCGGATTTGAGTGGATTCACTCAATGAATCATTTAATAAAGACAAGCATTTTTATACTTTATTATTGTTTGAAAAAAAATTGGTGGGACGGTAACATGTTTAAAACTTATATTTGCTGTATTACATTTGGAGTGCTTAAAAATCATTTATTAAAATATACATATGACAGAAAACACAGACAAGACTGAAAAAGCAGTTTCTGCTCTTGCACCCCTCTTTGAAATAAACTGCTGCATTTTCAGTCAAAAGAACTGTTGTGTTTGATAGAACAATATGTCTATATGCTGCAATAGCAGATTCATTGCGCATTTAGCCCCCGAACTATTTTTAATTTGTCCGTTTTACCCTGGAAACCCCCGTTTACAGACGTCGCGCAACTGCTTTTGTTTCAACCCAGTCTTAAAAAGAAGGAAAGTAATTACATTTAGGGTTGTCCCGATCATGTTGTTTTGCTCCCGATCCGATCCCGATCGTTTTAGTTTGAGTATCTGCCGATCCCGATATTTCCCGATCCGATTGCTTTTTTTTTTTTGCTCCCGATTCAATTCCAATCATTCCCGATAATTTTTCCCAATCATATACATTTTGGCAATGCATTAAAAAAAAATGAATAAAACTTGGACGAATATATACATTTAACATACAGTACATAAGTACTGTATTTGTTTATTATGACAAGAAGTCCTCAAAATGGCATTTACATTATTAACATTCTTTCTCTGAGAGGGATCCACGGACAGAAAGACTTGTAATTCTTAAAGGATAAATGTGACTTTGTATATTGTGACTAAATATTGCCATCTAGTGTATTTGTTGAGCTTTCAGTAAATGATACTGCAGCCGTTTAACTTCTGCCCAAATGCATGATGGGAAGTGCAACCATGACTGTGCGTAGGGGCACCAATTGATATATCTTCTCTGCGTTGGGAAAGAACACAGGGTGTTAAGAAAATGATCAACTACTACCTTTCTTCCCCACATTGCCTCCCACGTTATTTTTAATTGCTGAGAGAGGTATTGTAAGGCTTTATCCACATAAAAAATGGCTCCAAAGGCTGTCAAAATACTCTCTAGTCATTATACGCTGCCTTTTAGCGCTATCTATAGACCCTACCCACCGACGTCACAAAACCACGTGCTCGCTGTGTGGTTCCGCCCACTTGTCCGTCATTTTGTCTCTGTATTAGCATTGTTTTCAATTGATCGAGGAATTTAAAATGCATTTCATGGAAGACCCGGTGTTTTCTGATGCCGTAAACTCACTGGATGTGTTGCATAAAAGGCGTTATGTGGAAAAGCTTCGCTCTATACAGTCGCCAGATCCATATTTGATGCCCAAATCGATGTTTTTCGACCCACTGTCTTCGCCCTGTCTGCCTGACATCTGCTACGCTGATATTTACAATTATCTTGTCCACACAAAATCAGCCTATTCCCACGAAAATTTGAAAAACTTCAAGAGCTTGGAGGCTTATAAATACTTCGTTGCTGGTTGGGTGAAACAGGTCCTCGTTCGGCAAGAATCTATCTTGTGCTTGGAAAGGTGAGTTACGAAATTTTCAATTCAAAATCTTTTGTTATTGCTAACATCCACTGTCAAGTCTAATGTATTTCATGTCGTTTGTCAATGGAGTTAAGGCTTTTAATGTTTATATGGTTTAGCGATAGCACTCTCACTACATACATACGTGTATGTTGTCGGCGATTAGCCTAGCAATGATCTTAATTGTGGTTATTTGTCAGCCCCGTAGACGAGGCCAGTTTTTTCACTTGGTACCAGCTAAATATTATTCAAAAAATAACGATGGTGGAAGAAAGGGAAGTCACAAACATCTTGAATTTGAAACTATGTCGTACTACGTCGTATGTTGTTGGCGATTAGCCTCGCAATGATCTTAATTGTGGTTATTTGTCAGCTCCGTAGACAAGGCCAGTTTCTTTCACTTGGTACCAGCTAAATATTATTCAAAAAATAACGATGGTGGAAGAAAGGGAAGTCACAAACATCTTGAATTTGAAACTATGTCGTACTACGTCGTATGTTGTTGGCGATTAGCCTCGCAATGATCTTAATTGTGGTTATTTGTCAGCTCCGTAGACAAGGCCAGTTTCTTTCACTTGGTACCAGCTAAATATTATTCAAAAAATAACGATGGTGGAAGAAAGGGAAGTCACAAACATCTTGAATTTGAAACTATGTCGTACTACGTCGTATGTTGTCGGCGATTAGCCTCGCAATGATCTTAATTGTGGTTATTTGTCAGCCCAAAACCCTCTAAGTATATCTTAAATGCATCTTACCGGATATAAAATGACTACTATATAGTCTGTGGTGATTTTTTGGTGCCCAGTTTTCACGTCGAATTGCAGCCGTCCATTTCGCTCTCCTCTTTGGATCCCTCGGAATACGGTAAAACTTCAAGTCTCTCCTTCCATCTTCTCTGTTAGTGCAACCAACAGCCACACACACCTTCACCATTTTGATTATTAATGTTAAGGAGCAGAAAAACACGCCGTAAATAGGAGAAATGTACGTAGCCGTAACAGGTTAACACTATGTTTTGACGGACAAGTGGGCGGTACCATTCAGGAGAGCGGAGCTGTGACGTCACGTGGGTAGGGTCTATAGGTAAAACGGCGTCTTTATAGATTGAACGCGACAATGCGTGAGTGGGTCGTGCAGCGCATGCGTTAATTATTTAACGTGATTAATTTAAAAAAATTAATTACCTCCGTTAACGCAATAAATTTGATAGCCCTACTTTAAGCCAAAACTACTCTGGATGAGTGTAAGACATTTTGTCTGTAACGTTAAATAGAATTAAAAAACGATTTAAATAAAAAATATATATATATTAAAAAAAAGGCATGTCCGATATTTTTTGGCCGATTCCGATACTTTGAAAATGACGTGATCGGACAGGGGATGCCGATCGATCGGGACATCTTTAATTATATTTCTTATTCAAAATGTCTGTCATTTTTAGCTTACAGTCATTAATTGATGTCTAATGTTTTGTTTAAAAAAAAAAGACTAAAATAGTATTCACTCGCATATTTTAAACTTTTAAACAAATTACGTCACAATTTAAAAAATGGTGTCTGTAAATAGGTCACGGATAGCTACCTCAGAACTATGGCTTAATTTTGTTTTTGTGTTTCTGTCGCATTTTCCCCGATATGTTAGATGATAAATAATCGATCCAAACAAAGAAAAACTGGGGGAAAGAAATGTTTAAAAGGGTAAATATACAAAAAAATTTAAAAAAATAAAATTTGGCCACTCCTTGATGTCTGCGATTTCTGCATCGTGACCCTTGATATATTACCATGTTTCACCCAAAAATCCAACTGTGGCCATTCACATATGTGTCTTGACATGCGATGATACATGCTACATGGAGTTTTTGGATCGAAACAAGGTAAGTACGCGATTATATCTCATTAAAATTATGGCGTTTTTAATTCTGCTCTCGCGTGCTCTCACCTCCATTTAGGATTTTGCTGTTTAATTTTTTTTTTTTTAAATGCCCTCCTGTTCAAAATTTTGCTTCCCCCAGTAGAAATCACACTCATATGTTTCTATCATTTTCATCCTCCTTTCAAGGGTAAACCTCAGCTTTTTCTTTTTTTCACTACCTGCACTAACATTTTTGGAACCCATGTTGATTTCTTTCGCAAGAAAATTCGCTGTGCGTCTGTCTTGCGGAAAAACAAAGAAACTGCGGCGCTGTCATATTTCGAGCATGTCGCCGGATGCAGAAACAAATGGCGAGTCAAATTTTACGTCGGATGTCAAAAAGATCGTGTGTCGAAGCGATCGTATGTCAAGGTACCACTGTTTCACGATATAACACCGTTTCGATATTTTGTCACACCCCTACCAAAGAAACATTTTCTATGTAATATTTAAATTTTTATATTTAAGTCAATACATTTCTAGCCAGCTCTATGACCAATTCTTTCTCCAGGAGCACACCTGAGAATTCCTACTCAGCGGCAAATCATGAAGTACTCACTGAATATAAAACAAGCCAAGTTAAAGGTTACTTACTACAGATGAGAAGAAAAGTAAAGATGAAGGGACGCCTGTTGTATGTCATGTTGCTCAAGAATCCTCTATCCTTCTAACACTTGAAGCTGGTTACATGTCCCAATGTTTTTTTTTCCCCCTGTTCTTTCTTTAACAGGAAGGCTCCATAAAACAACAGGAAACTCTCGTTTCCTAGGATGGGCGCTTTTCCTGCCCAAGAGGACAGAGAGGCTGTGATGAGGTATACGCTGCTACTGATGTCGCACCATCTTCTCTGCTTTCACCAGATGGGGGAGAGGCGCTCCATCACTCGGTTTGGCTGTGTTATAACAGCCCATTTGACTGGGTTACCATAAGCGGATTTTAAGGGCCAGGCCCCCCCGGTGGCCTAAAAGTGTCATTGCATGTAATTGACTTTCCTATATTTGTAAAAGTGGCAAAGCAATACAACTGCAACAAAAATGAATGAAATTAACAAAATAACAATTTTTTTATGATGGTCAAAATTATTTTTCGAGCACCTTAGACGGTCATTTGCTTTGCATATAATAAAAAAAAAAAAATATATATATATATATATATATATATATATATATATATATATATATTAGGGCTGTCAAACGATTAAAATTTTTAATTGAGTTAATCACAGCTTAAAAATTAATTAATCGCAATTCAAACCATCTATAAAATATGCCATATTTTTCTGTAAATTATTGTTGGAATGGAAATATAAGACACAAGACGGATATATACGTTCAACATATTGTACATAAGTACTGTATTTGTTTATTATAACAATAAATCAACAAGATGGCATTAACATTATTAACAGTCTGTTAAAGCGATCCATGGATAGAAAGACTTGTAGTTCTTAAAAGATAATTTTAGTACAAGTTATAGAAATTTTATATTAAAACCCCTCTTAATGTTTTCGTTTTAATAAAGTTTGTAAAATTTTCAATCAAAAAATAAACTAGTAGCTCGCCATTGTTGATGTCAATAATTACACAATTCTCATGGTGCTTAAACCCATAAAATCAGTCGCACCCAAGCGCCAGCAGAGGGCGGCAAAACACCAAAAAGCACAAGTTACAAGTGGAAATAACACTTTGCTGTTATTTTAATCTGTTTGAGCGGGGCATGTGCGTTAAATGCGTCAAATATTTTAACGTGATTAATTTTAAAAAATAATTAACGCCCGTTAATCCGACAATTTTGACAGCCCGAATATATATATATATATTCGGGCTGTCAAAATTATCAGATATATACAGTATACAGTATACATATATATATATATATATATATATATATATATATATATATATATATATATATATATATATATATATATATATATATGTTAGAAAAAAATATTTTTTTAAAAATGATTTTTTTCTTTGATTGAAAATATTTATTTTAGGGCTGTCAAACGATTAAAATTTTTAATTGAGTTAATTACAGCTTAAAAATTAATTAATCGTAATTAATCGCAATTAATCGCAATTCAAACCAGCTATAAAATATGCCATATTTTTCTGTAAATTATTGTTGGAATGGAAAGATAAGACACAAGATGGATATATACATTCAACATACGGTACATAAGGACTGTATTTGTTTATTATAACAATAAATCAACAAGATGGCATTAACACTCTGTTAAAGCGATCCATGGATAGAAGACCTAACCCCTCTTAATGTTTTTGTTTTAATAAAATTTGTAAAATTTTCAATCAAAAAATAAACTAGTAGCCCGCCATTGTTGATGTCAATAATTACTTACACAATGCTCATGGGTGCTGAAGCCTATAAAATCAGTCTCACCCAAGCGCCAGCAGAGGGTGGCAAAAAGCCATTAAACACAACAAGTGAGCGTTTCACTGTACTGTCATTTAAATCTGTCTGAGCGGGGCATCTGCGTTAATTGCGTCAAATATTTTAACGTGATTAATTTAAAAAATTAATTAACGCCCGTTAACGAGATAATTTTGACAGCCCTAATTTTTTTTTTTTTTTTGATTGAAGCAACTTTTTGGGGGATTGAATGATTTAGACACAAATGTCCTAATCATAATACGGCCCAAACACAAAAAGGATCGCTTCAATCAAAGAAAACTTTTTTTTAATGAAAATTTAAATGTTCAAATGCATATTTTTCAATCGCAAATATTTTTTCGCATTCAAAAACTTTTTCTATGATTGAAATTCTTCTTGTTTGATAGAAGTGATTTTTCTTTTTGAAAATCTATATTTTTTGGAAGAAACTAATTTTTTGATTGATTATTAAAGACAAAAATGTCCTAGCAAAAATGTGGCCCAAACACAAATTAACATTACTTCAATCAAAAAAGTTGCATCAATCAAAAAAAAAATTTGCTTCAATCAAACAAAAAAACCAAAAACAAATAAATAAATAAACAACGTTCACATGCATTTTTGGGGGGGATTTGAGTTTCAAATTTATTTTTGCATTCAAACACATTTTTTTGATTGAAGCGACTTTTTTTTTTTTTAAATATATATTTTGATGGAAGCAACTTTTTTGGGGGGATTGAAAATAAAGACACAAATCTACCTCCATATGGCTCCGTCCCAGGGGATACAATTTTGACTAGGGTGACTACATTGTGCTTGACACCGGCGAGCGTACCATATTCAATGGATGACGATCTTGGCGAAAAGTATAGCTGTCCTAAGCTCCCTGATTTAGAATTCCCCTCAAGAATGATGGGAAACAAAAAACGCTCATTGTCAATTGTTATTATAAATATTCTTGTAAGTTAATTTTATTGCTGACACTGCGTTTCGGGGTCATCAACATGTTGTGCCCCCCCTGCCCCAAAAAATCAAACCCCGCCTTTGTGGGTTACCTATCCTATCAGAACTTCAAGTATTGTTTTAAACTTGGCCAGTTTGTCAGCCAAGACCAACAAGAAGTATTTTGTGTTCATGGTTTATTCTGGGTTTTGTTACCAGGCTCCTAAAGTCAAAGAAAAAGCAGAACATTATCTCAACAATCAGCAATTCAAAGGCATTAGAAAACTACACTCAATGTGACATAATGTCCCCTCATGGAAATAAATATTATGGCTCATATGTTCTACTTGCATGACTTCAAACTGTCATCATTTGAATGTACTCAAATGTGCACAGTCCCTTGGGCGTTCCGTAAACATGTTACAAATTCCCAATAACAGGTGCCAAATGAAACTAGTCGGGTTGACATTAAACGCAATCAAAACTTCCTGCAGATAAGACTTCAATGTATGAAAGCTGATCTTCCTGTGGATGTTTGCTTTTGTTTGACAGTTCACTAACAAAACAGCGTACGATTGAGTAATTTAGTAAGCAGGAATGCGTGAATGTCCAAAACATAACAGGCAAGTATTATGTTAGTTTAGCATGATAGCAATCCAAACTATGCCAATCTCTGTAGGAACCACTATATTGGGCATGAATGGGTTTGGAACACTGACTGGAGTTTATTCTGAGTCTCAAAGGCGCCCTCTTGTGTGACATTCATGATTATGGGGCCGTTTGTAAAGCAGCACATGCTCAAAATTACAACATTTTCTCACATTTAGCGCCACACATTGTTTAAAACGTGGAGTGAAATTTTTAGTCTTTTTTTTTTTTTGCACATTTACAACATTATTTAGCAACTTAAATATTTGTTTTTAAATAAGAAGTTTTGGACCTGATTGTTTAGATCCAGGACTAAATATTTAATTTAAATCTTCCTAAATGCTAAATCTGGAAACGGTTTAAGCTAAATATTTAGCTTAATATGCAAATTCAGATGACCGGAGACCAGAAGTGACAAAATAAAAGCTGGTGGAGCAGCTCAGACTGTCTGTTTACATTACTTGAAAATCAATAAAACCTACTCAACGGTGGCAGTCTGGACATGAGCCATTGTTATAATAACAGTATATAGGTAAAATACTAGGGCTGTCAAACGATTAAAATTTTTAATCAAGTTAATCACAGCTTAAAAATTAATTAATCGTAATTAATCGCAATTCAAACCATCCAGTGGCGCCACCAGGGGGTGCCCACGGCCACCCCTATAAATTGCCTGGCCACCCCACTGGCCACCCCGCTTGCCAGTATATCGTTAGATTGTTGTAGAATCAGTTATGCATTTCATCCCAAATGAGTGCATTTATTTGCTTTGTTAAAAGTAGGGCTGTCAAATTTATCGCGTTAACGGGCGGTAATTAATTTTTTAAAATTAATCACGTGAAAATATTTCTCGCAATTGACGCATTCGCAGTACTACTCATTCATGCATTGCCGCAAACAGCCTACAATGTCGCCGTTTTACTTATATACAGCGATAACAGGTGGTGTCAAGTGAGTGGAGTAGATACAAGCATTCATTGGGGCCGTGCTTTTAATTGGCAAAAGCTTTGTCATCTCTCCCACAGCAACTATAAATATTGTGGGAAGCGACGTGGGGAAGAATGACAGGAGTTGATCTTTTTCTTAATACCCTGTAGTGTACCCAGTGCAAAGAAGGTATAGCATTTGCAGCCGCCACACACAGTCATGGTTGCACCACTTCCCATCATGCATTTGGGCAGAACAGTTAAGTCGCTATAGTATCATTTACTGAAACCTCAACAAATACACTAGATGGCAATATTTAGTCACCATATACAAACTCACATTTATCCTTTAAGAATTACAAGTCTTTCTATCCCTGGATCCCTTTCACAGAAAGAATGTTAATAATGTTAATACCATCTTGTGGATTTATTATTATAATAAACAAATACAGTACTTATGTACAGTATGTTGAATGTATATACAGTATCGGTCTTGTCTTATCTTTCCATTCCAACAATAATTTACAGAAAAATATGGCATATTTTAGAGATGGTTTGAATTGTGAGTAATTACGATCAATTAATTTTTAAGCTGTGATTAACTCGATTAGAAATTTGAATCGTTTGACAGCCTTAGTTAAATGTACACCTTATGCCTAATATATACATAACACGATAAAAACAGAATTGTTGTGGAACTCAAAATGTTGACTGGACTATGCACATTAAATCATTAGTAACATCAAATATTACACAATACACCAAAGTATATCAGTAGCCGTGTCCTTAAGTCTTTCTGGTGGTTTTCCCCTGACCGTTTTACTGCAATAATATAATGAAAACCTGAAATTATGGCTTTTAGTTTTGGCCACCCCAAGATTTTAAGTGGGCCAATCTGGCCGCCCTATGAAAAATTTCTGGAGGCGCCACTGAAACCATCTACAAAATATGCCATATTTTTCTGTAAATTATTGTTGGAATGGAAAGATAAGACACAAGATGGATATATACATTCAACATACTGTACATAAGTACTGTATTTGTTTAAATCAACAAAATGGCATTAACATTATTAACATTCTGTTAAAGCGATCCATGGATAAAAAGACTTGTAGTTCTTAAAAGATAAATGTGAGTACAAGTTATAAATATTTTATATTAAAACCCCTCTTAATGTTTTCGTTTTAATAAAATTTGTAAAATTTTCAATCAAAAAATAAACTAGTAGCTCGCCATTGTTGATGTCAATAATTAGACAATTCTCATGGTGCTTAAACCCATAAAATCAGTCGCATCAAAGCGCCAGCAGAGGGAGACAAAAAACACAAGTAACAAGTGGCAATGACACTGCTGTCATATTAATGTTTAAACGGGGTATGTGCGTTAATTGCGTCAAATATTTTAATGTGATTAAATTTAAAAATTTAATTACCGCCCGTTAACGCGGTAATTTTGACAGCCCTATAAAATACATATTTAGGAAAAACTATTTAAAGAGTATTCTGTGTGCTCCAGCTTTTATTTTGTTACTTCCGGTCTCCAGTCATGTGAATTTGCATATTAAGCTAAATATTTAGTTCTGACCGTTTCCTGATTTAACATTTAGGATATAAGTTTAGGATTTAAATTAAAAATTTTAGTTCTGGATTTAAACAATCAGGTCCAAAACTTCTTATTTAAAAATGAATATTTAAGTTGCTAAATAATGTTGTAATTGTGCAAAAAAAAAGTGACTCTAAAAATTTCACACCATTTTAAACACTGTGTGGCGCTAAATGTGAGAAAATGTTGTCGTAATTTTGCATCTCCACTCTCCCAGCCAGACTCCTCTCTAATTTTGAGCATGTGCTGCTTTACAAATGGCGCCCCATACATGATTACATCTTAAATTGGTAGTGTATGTTGCAAGGTGCAATGAAGCTCTATTTACACTGCCCAACATTCCCCCCCCCCCCATTTCCTGTTGCATTAGTTTTACTTTTTTTAAATAATTTAATACAACTTTTAGAACCAGATTTCTGTATGCTTTAGTTGTCATTCAATCTGCATTTTTTATATTCTTGTGCTAATAGTACAGTCCAGCACATAACACACTGTCCCACTAGGTGGCAGAAGCAGCTTGGCATGTAAACCCTGTGACACAAAAATGACAATGTGTAATTCAATTCCGCACGGTCTTAAAGCTTGTAATTTTTCCTCAACGCTTATGATGAGTCTGCTTACAAAAGCACACTAAGACATTGCTTCAGGATGCAAACCTTTAAGCGCAAGTTTCTGAAGTCAGGGTTTATTCATGAATCATTTAGAAAATACTTTAAAAAGCTTGACTGGTGGTTTAGTTCTAATCAGTTTTATGGATCTTAGACATGGCAGGGGATAAAGTGAAATACTCTGCTGGCCAAAAGTATTGGCACCAATGCAATTCTGTCAGATAATGCTCAATTTCTCCCAGAAAATGATTGCAATTACAAATGCTTTGGAAGTAATATCTTCATTTATTTTGCTTGAAATCAAAAAACACAAAAGAATTGATTTTTTTAATCATTATCATTTCACACAAAACTCCAAAAATGGGCCAGACAAAGGTATTGGCCCCCTCAGCCTAATACTTGGTAGCACAACACACACAACACAAAATAACTGCGAACAACAGCTTCCGGTATCCATCAATGAGTTTCTTACAATGCTCTCCTGGAATTTTAGACCATTCTTCTTTAGCCAACTGCTCCAGGTCTCTTAGATATGAAGGGTGCGTTCGCCAAACTGCCATTTTCAGATCTCTCCACAGGTGTTCTATGGTATTAAGGTCTGGACTCATTGCTGGCCACTTTAGAAGTCTCCAGTGCTTTCTCTCAAACCATTTTCTAGTGCTTTTGAAGTGTGTTTTGTGTCATTGTCCTGCTGGAAGACCCATGACCTCTGAGGGAGACCTAGCTTTCTCACACTGGGCCCTACAATATACTGCAAAATCTGTTGGTAGTCTTCAGACTTCAGAATGCCATGTACACGGCCAAGCAGCCCAGTGCCAGAGGTAGCAAAGCAACCCCAAAATATCAGGGAACCTCTGCCATGTTTTACTTTGGGGACCGTGTTTTTTTCTTTGAAGGCCTCATTTTTTCCCCCTGTAAACTCTATGTTGATGCCTTTTCCCCCAAAAAAACTACTTTTGTCTCATCTGACCAGAGAACATTCTTCCAGAACGTTTTTTGCTTTCTCAGTTAAGTTTTGGCAAACTCCAGCCTGGCTTTTTTATGTCTCTGGGTCAGAAGTGGGTTCTTCCTGGGTATCCTACCATAGAGTCCCTTTTCATTCAGATGCCGACGGATAGTACAGGTTGACACTGTTGTACCCTCGGACTGCACGACAGCTTGAACTTGTTTGGAAATTAGTCGAGGTTCTTTATCCACCATCCGCAGTCTTTCGTTGAAATCTCCGTCAATTTTTCTTTTTTCTTTGCCATCCACATCTAGGGAGGTTAGCCACAGTGCCATGGGCTTTACACTTATTGATGACACTGCGCACGGTAGAAGCAGGAACATTTAGGTCTTTGGAGGTGGACTTGTAGCCTGGAGATTGCCCATGCTTCCTCACAATTTTGCTTCTCAAGTCCTCAGACAGTTCTTTGGTCTTCTTTTTTCTCCTCCATGCTCAATGTGGTACACACAAGGTCACAGGACAGTAGTTCAGTCAAATTTAATCCATTTTTAAATGGCTGCAAGTATGATTGTTATTGCCACTAGTACTGCAACGATTAATCGATTAACTTGAGTATTATATTACAAAAAAAGATTCGAATTACATTTTGCTGCTTCTAGTATTTGTTTAATTAAAGTGGCGTTGTAATGATTTGTTTTGAAAGTTTTCGCATTTAGTTTTATTGATTTGGGTGGATACACAGCTTTCTAGTCTGCCTCATTTCACATGGCTGAATCCAGCTGCTCCCTGTTCAGACCAACATAAGCTAAGTTTTTGTTTGAGCTAATATTTCTTTTAATGCATTCGTAATTTAGTTTAAAGGTATATTTAGCCATTTTTTGTTGTAATATGTGTCTGAACCATTTGTGAAGAGCATTTGTAAAAAAAAATTAAGAGTTAGTATTTTAAAGCATTTAAGCTAGCGGACTTTTGCTATGTAAGTTAGCCAAGAGTTCTTTTTTTTATACATAGATCCTTATTTTTTTTATTTTTTATACCGTTTGAGGCTCAGCTAAGGTATTTTAATTTTTTATGTTCTTTATCCGATTACTCGATTATTCGAACTAATTAGTTCATCGATGAATTGACTACTAAAATAATCGATAGCTGCAGCCCCAATTGCCACAGGTAAGTAACAGGTGCTGTTAATTACACAATCTAGAGACGCATCACATGATTTTTCAAATGGTGCCAATTTGTCCAGAACCATTTTTGGAGTTTTGTGTAAAATAATCATGATTTTTTTTTTCACGTATGGGTTTTTTCATTGCAAGCAAAATAAATGAATATATTACTACCAAAGCATTTGTAATTGCTATCATTTTCTGGTAGGAATTGAGCATTATCTGGCAGAATTGCAAGGGTGCCAATACTTTTGGCCAGCACTGTATGTATGTATACATACACACACACACACATATATATATATATATATATATATATATATATATATATATATATATATATATATATATATATATATATATTGCATTACAATAATATGATCTTGATTTGCAAATAAAACAACACAAGAACTGTAGTTTGCGCAGGGAAAAAATAAGGTCGGATTTGGACTCAGCAAAAAAAACTTTGTAAATTGTAGATCAGTGTAGTTTTTTTAAAGCCAAAAAGGGAAAAACAGGATTATATTAAAGAGTATTGATATTTTTGCACCCACGATTCCTGACATCTTCGCAAATTACGTTTGAGGCAGTAATGATGTGATCAGTAAAAATTAAGGGAATTCGGCAGCCAAATACTGATAGAATTTTGTATTCGGGATATAGCGTTCTATTAGAGGATAAAAATGCGGTGGAAGCCAGATGTTTTGCATTTTAAAATCACCTGTTAGGAGAATTTTGTCGAACATAACTTTTATTTTCATCTAAATAAATGTCGTGCTTCTCTGGTGTTTCAGGCAAAACCGTCCCCAAACACCACGGGTGCACTTTATTAGTTCCGGAAAGGCGAAACCATGTGGATACTAGGTTTAGGGGTGTTTAGAGTACGGGTTTGTGAAAATATTATTTTTGGGTGGTTGTTTTCATCCAACAACTGTTATTAATGTATCCAAATATTTGTATTTAAGACTGGATGTTTGCGATGAAATGTTGTGGGCATTTTTTTTTACTCTTTTATGGGCAGAGGGGTTCGACGTTTGTGGTACATTCCACTAAAGATGTGGTTGTTAGGCTGTTCTTTAGATAAATTTATCAGCCGCTGCTGCTAACATAACATATCATTAGAAAAAGTATATAAATTCTGGTCATCTGTAGTTAAAAGAATTTAACCAACCAATCCCTCGATGAATTTGTAGTTGTTTTGTAATAAATGACAATCAGTATATACCAATTGTTTGGAAGAATAGCCCATTCAAATGTGTCACTTTTCACATTTCCGACACAAATACTAATTGCCCATGATATACGTCAAAAAGGTATAGTTGTCTTAAAAAGATCTGCATCGAATCGATTCGATCTAAATATGAAATAACCTGGCTCGCCCCCTAGAGGATAACTGGGGAATGACAAGCGTAGTGTTTTGACGACCTCCAGAAGCTGCTGTTGGATCGCTCCCAACTTTTCTAATCTATTACCACTAATTACGCATTCGGTTAATCTTTCACGCCCCGCTTGAAAAGAAGCAAGTATCTTTTATGACTTGAAAGAGTCATTTATTATTTTCTGACTGACACGACTCCGACTCTACGTCATACTAATCGCTGGCGTTATTTGAAGAAGAGTCCGTCTGCCCTATACACGACACTTCCTCCAATCCCCAGACGGCGTACAACAATTTCGCCATAAATTCCCCTCCCCTGACCCCTCAGATACGTCACCGCTAAGTGCGCAGCTCCGTGGACGCCCCCCCCCCCTCCCTCTCCACACCCCCACCCCACGACAACAAGGTTAGCCCGCAGCAGCAGCATGGCCCCGCCGCGCAACCGCCGCTGAGGGATCGCCCCGACATCCAGCAGTCGTCATGCGGACACCGAGTCTGCGTCACGTCCATAACGCGAATCCACGCGGGATAATCACTCGGAAGCTTTCAGGCGACGGACACGCGTGGATTTAAAGGTATGTGAAGATGACGATGATGGTGGACGATGTGCAGGTGAGGGGGGTGGGGGTCCACGACACCACGCGCGCGTGTGTGACGCAGATGTTGGATGTTGCGCAGCTCGTTTTCACGCAACTTAAGCACGAAAAGCAAGCACGCACTACGCACTTTTCTTCGGACCGTGGCACGCCCACTCGCGACCACCGTGCGTGTGCACTCAACGGGGCAACGTGTAGCACCCCGTCACGCACTGCCTGGCAAGCGGGCAAACGACGACAAGGAGACTTAAATCGTTTATAGCTTTTTAAACGGATACGAAAGCTTATTTTATCTCAACGGCGGGTTTGTTTTGCCACCGCAGGGGGGCGTAGTTTCCCAGAAACGTCAAAGTAGAAGTTAAAGAGAAACCTTGACGCTATGTGAAACTTATTTGATTGAAATACAAGCACTTTTGATCAGCTATTATCTTATTCACTGCCATATTTGGACAGGAAGGGTTGGCAGCGATCCTCCCGGTCCAAATAGTTTGGACATCTATCACCGTCAACTGCACTGAAACATCCAAAAAGCATTGAATGAGTTAACTAACGAAACACTAATATGATATAATCTAAGCACCATGGAGTTAAGCAGTGCTGAAGCTTCAGTCCCGGCTGCCGCGCCCACCCCAAAACCTCAGCCGTCCATATACCACGGCGCCCCCCACAGTCTGCTTGAATGGCGTCGGAGGGTCAGGTCCGAGTACATGCGCCTTCGCCAGCTGAAGCGCCTAAAGAAAGCAGAGGAGGTCAAGGTGGGTCATAAAACAATAAATGGTTTCCTATGTACAGTGAGGAAAATAAGTATTTGAACACCCTGCGATTTTGCAAGTTCTCCCACTTATAAATGGGAGAGTGAGAGACACTCTAAAAAACATCACAGTCACATCACAGTGTATGATTTTTAACACGTTATTTGTATTATGCTGTTGCAAATAAGTATTTAAACACCTGTCTGAGCTAGAATTGTGAGCCTCAAGCCTGTAAGTGGCCTTTTAAAAGTTCACCTCCACTCCACTTATTGTTCTTCTAAACATAAGCGGATTATAAGGGGGGACCAGCCCCCCTCTGGTGGCCGAAAAGTGTCATTGCATGAAATTGACTTTCCTATAAGTATATATAAAAGTTGTAAAGCAACAAAAATGCATGAAATAAACAAAAAAAAAATTATTGGGTCAAAATTATTTTTCGAACATATCATGTGACTTTAGACGGTCATTTGCTTTGCATATAATCCCCCCCCCAAAAAAGGGGGGGGCAGTTTTAATTTGATTTTTTTCTAAGATTGTTTTTTTTTTTTTTTTTTTTTTTTTTTTTTTTTTTTTTTGATTGAAGCAACTTTTTTGGAAATGAATGATTTAGACACCCATAATATGGCCCAAACACAAAAAGGATTGCTTTAATCAAGACTTTTTCAATAAAAAATTAAGTTCAATCTCAAATATTTTTTTCGTATTCAAAAACGTTTTCTATGATTGAATTTTTTCTTTTTTTTTTTTTTGATTGAAGTGATTTTTCTTTTTGAAAATAGATATTTTTTTAAGCAACTTATTTTTTGACTGAATGAAGACAAAAACATTATGAAGACAAAAACATTCTAGCGTAAATGTGGCCCAAACACAAATCAACATTACTTCAATAAAAAAAGTTGCTTCAATCAAAAAAAAAAAACGACCCCAAAAAAAATTAAATCAAAGAAAAATAGCTTTCACATGCATTTTTATGAGTTTCAAATGTATTTTTGCATTTAAACACATTTTTTTATACAAGTGACTTTTTTTGATTGAAAATATATATTTTGATTGAATCAACTTTTTTTTTTTTTTTATTGAAGCACCTTTTTTTTGATTGAATAATAAAGACACAAATCAACCTCCATATGGCTCCGCCCAGGGGATACAATTTTTGACTGGGGTAACTACATTGGAACGACACCGGCGGGTGTAACATATTCAATGGATGACGATCTTGGCGAAAAGTATAGTTGTCCTAAGCAGCCTGATATAGAATTGTCAACTTATTATCATAAATATTCTTGTAAGTTAATTATATGGCTGACACTGCATTTCGAGGTCATCAACATGATGACCCCCCCGCCCCAAAAGTAAAACTCCGCCTATGCTTCTAAATAAGTGGACTGGAGGTCGACTTTTTGAGACTGACTTTTTGACCTGTTTCAGGCTGTTAGCTGCATATAAACACAGGTCCACAGCAAACACCCCTAAGAGCTGTCCAAAGACACTAGACACAGAATTGTAGACCTCTACAAGGTTGGAAAGAGTTATGAGGCAATTGCCAAGCAGCTTGATGATAGAGGTTTTGGAGCAATTATAAGAAAATGGAAGAAGCTAAACATGACTGTCAATCTCCCTCGGACTGGGGCTCCATGCAATATCTACCTCAAAGGGTCTCAGTGATCCTAAGAATGGTGAGGAATCAGCCAAGAACTACACAGGAGGAGCTGGTCAATTACCTGAAAGGATCTGGGGCCATCATTTCCAAGGTTACTGCTGGTAATACACTAAGACGTAATGGTTTAAAGCAGGGGTGTCCAAACGTTTTGCAAAGGGGGCCAGATTTGGTGTGGTAAAAATGTGGGGGGCCGACCTTGGCTGACGTCCTTTACGTTGAACAATATATTTAAGCAAATTTTAGCAAGCCGTTCTGAGTGTCACATTTGCTTTGCTATAGGGCTGCAGCTCTCGAATATTTTAGTAGTCGATTAATCGATGGACTAGTTTGTTCGAATAATCGAGTAATCGGGTAAGGAACATGAAAAATTAAAACACCTGAGCTGAGCCTCAAACGATATAATTTTTTTAAAAGTGAGGATCTGTGTACAACAAAAGAACAATTGGGTAACTTGGATAGAAAAAGTTTGCTAGCTTAAATGCTATAAAATGCTAAAGTTTTTTTTTATTTTTTATTTTTTTTTACAATGCTCTTAACAAGTGGTTCAGACACATATTCCCACAAAAAACGGCTAAATATACCTACAAACTAAATTAAGAATGCATTAAAAAAACATTCGCTCAAACAAAAACTTAGCTTATGTTGGTCTTAACAGGGAGCAGTTGGATTCAGCCATGTGAAAAGAGGCAGACCAGAGGGCATTGTATCCACCCTCATCAGTAAAATGAAATGCAAACACTTTTAAAATCAACCATTACAATGCCACTTCAATTAAACGAATACTCGAAGCAACAAAATTTAGTTCGAATATTTTTTTCTAATCGAATACTCGATTAATCGTTGCAGCACTTTTTTTTTTTTTTTTTTTTTTAAATAATTTCAACAATTTTGCAACTAGCCTTTGTGGCGTTCTCTTTCGACTCTTGGGCTCTTGCGAAATACTGCTGCTGTGAAATTAAACTAGCTTCAAGTTGCTTCAATTTCTCGCTACGTATCGACCCTGTAATCTTGTCATACATGTCAGTGTGTCTTGTTTGGTAATATCGCCTCTTATTGAACTCTTTAAAAACAGCAACTGTCTCTTTGAAAATGAGGCAGACACAGTCGTTGCGTATTTTAGTGACGAAATAGTCCAGTTTCCACCTATCCTTGAAGCGCCAGCCGTTGCAGTCAACTTTTTTTGTTGTTGATTGTCGCCATTTTAGAAAATTGGGAATAAAGGGTCACATGTGGTAATGTTGCTTAGAGTGCTGCTCCCTTTTAGTGGGTAAATGAGAAGCAACATTTAGTGTGTAAGCTACTTCATATGCTTGTAGCAGTACTGCTGACCAATTAATCAAGTCTGTGTGCGGGCCAGACGTTATTGTTTTTATGACAGAGGCTGGGGGCCGGATGAAATCTGACCACGGGCCGCATTTGGCCCCCGGGCGGGACTTTGGACATGTTTGGTTTAAAGTCATGCAGGGCACCGTAGGTTCTCCTACTTAAACCAGCACATGTCCAGGCCTGTTTGAAGTTTGCCATTGACAATTTGGATAAACCAGAGGAGTCGTGGGAGGAAGTCATATGAGATCAAAATGTAACGTTTTGGTCTTAATTCCACTCATAGTGCTTGGAGGAAGAACAATGATGAGTTCCATCCCAAAAACACCATCCCTATTGTGAAACATAGGGGTGATAGCATTATGGATTGGGGGTGTTTTTCTGCACATGGGACTGGACTACTGCACTGCATTAAGGAGAGAATGACCAGGGCCTTGTATTGTGAGATTTTGGGGAATAACCGCCTTCCCTCAGAACATTGAAAATTGGTTTTCCAACATGACAATGGCCTGAAGCAGAAAGCCAGAAGAACCAAGGAGTAGCTTGGTTCTGGAGGGGCTTAGCCAGTCTCCAGACCTAAACCCAATAGCTAATATTTGGAGGAAGTTCAGTCTCCGTGTTTCTCAGTGACAGTCCAGACACCTGATTGGTCAACGTATGGAAGAAATATGTGGAGTAGTGGTGCACAATCTCTGCTGCAGTCTATACAAACCTGATGACAAGTTACAAGAAACATTTGACCTCTGTAATCGTAAACAAAGACTAATATACCAAATATTGACAATGATTTTCTCAGGCATTCAAATACTTATTTGCAGCAGTATAATCCAAACAAATTGTTTAAAAAAATAATACACTGTGATTTCTGGATTAAAAAAAAATTTTTTTTTAGAACGTCTCTCACTGTGGACAAGCACCTAACATGAAAATTTCAAATCCGCCCATCATTTCTAAGTGGGAGAACTTGCAAAATCACAAGGTGTTCAAATACATATTTTCCTCACTGTATGTGTTTTTAACTCGGATTTTGACTTGGTGTTTCCAGGCTGTGTTTGTGTCCAACCGGCTTAAAATTGAGAAGCAGACGGATATCCTGAATGAGGAATGGTCCAAGCTGAGGGTCCAGTCAGTGCCGTTGTCGAGTTCAGGCGGCCCTGTTGCAGCAAAGAAGGTAAAAAATTATTTAACACTGAGATTTCATGTCAATGAGTTATTAAAAATCGCTCTGTCCTAGATGTGCACTGTAGAATCCGGCTTCCCAGGCTTCAAAGTTCAGGCCGTCACCATGAGACCACTGTCGACGGTGACGGGAATCCCCTTCATGTACTCCTGGTCGCCTCTGCAGCACAACTTTATGGTGAACAACACACACACAAATAAAACATTAACCCTTTATATGGCAAATGACTTTTTTTTTTTTTTAATTCACCCCGTAAAGACCGGTGTAAGCTACAATAACAACATATGGTATACAAGTGTGGTCTACATGACCCAATAAACAATAAAAGGCTTGAACTACTTCAGTTGTGTGTAATGAATCTAAACTATATGAAAGTCTAATGTTTATCAGTACATTACAAAAAAATATTAACTTTATCAAAATATGCGATTTTTTTTATAAGGACTAGTACATACAGTGAGGAAAATAAGTATTTGAACACCCTGCTATTTTGCAAGTCCTCCCACTGAGAAATTATGGACTGGTCTGAAATTTTCCTCGATGCATGTCCACTGTGAGACAGATAATCTAAAAAAAATCCAGAAATCACAAAGTATGATATTTTTAACGATTTATTTGTGTGATACAGCTGCAAATAAGTATTTGAACACCTGAGGAAACGAATGTTAATGTTAGGTAAAGTAGCCTTTGTTTGCAATTACAGAGGTCCAACATTTCATGTAGTTTTTCACCATGTTTGTGACCACTGCAGGAAGGATCTTGGCCCACCCATCAGTCAGGTTTCTGGGCTGTCGCTGGAAAAAAAAACAGTTTGAGCTCCTTCCAAAGGTTTTCTATTGGGTTTAGGTCTGGAGACTGGCTAGGATATGCTAGCACCTTGATATGCTTCTTTCGGAGCCACTCCTTGGTTTTCCTGGGTGTGTGCTTCGGGTCAGTGTCATGTTGGAAGACCCAGCCACGACCCATCTTCTATGCTCTGACTGAGGGAAGGAGGTTATACCCTGTCCCATGCGCAGAAAAACACCCCCAAAGCATGATGCTACCACCCCCATGCTTCACGGTAGGAATGGTGTTCTTCAGATAGTAGTCATCATGCTTCTTCCTCCAAACATGGTTAGTGGAATTATGACCAAACGTTCTCTATTTTTATCTCATCTGGCTACAAAACTTGCTCCCATGACTCATCTGCATTATCCAAATGGTCATAGGCAAACTTAAGACAGGCCTTGACATGTGCTTGTTTAAGCAGGGGAACCCTCCATGATGTTTTAGTGTATTACCAACGGTAACCTTTGAAACAGTGGTCCCAGCTCTTTTCAGGTCATTGACCAACTCCTGTCGTGTAGTTCTGGGCTGATTCCTCACCTTTCTTAGGATAATTGAGACACCATGAGGTGATAATTTACGTGGGGCTCCACTCCGATTGAAATTGACAGTCATGTTTAGCTTCATATTCAATTTTCTAATGATTGCTCCAACAGTAGACATTTTTCCATCAAGCTGATAGGCAATTGCTCCGTAGCACTTTCCAACCTTGTGGAGGTGAACAATTTTGTCTCTGGTGTCTTTGAACAGCTCTTTTGTCTTGGTCATGTTACAAGTTGGAGTGTTACTGATTGTATGGGGTGGGCAGGTGTCTTTATGCTGCATTCGACCTCAAACAAGTGCATCTGATTCAGGATAATTCATGGAGTGGAGGTGGACTTTTAATAAACGGACTAACAGGTCTTTCAGGGTCAGAATTCTCGCTGATAGACAGGTGTTCAAATACTTATTTGCAGCTGTGTCACACCAAGAAATTGTTAAAAAAATCTAGGGCTGTCCCAAACGACTAATTTCCTCCCGATTAGTCAGCCAACTATTTTTACGATTAGTCGACTAATCTAATATATATATATATTTTTTTTTTACGACTTTATTAATGACATTTTTGTTGAAGCTTATTGATTAACAGAAAACATTTTGGAACACCTAAATTCTTCATT
The DNA here is from genome assembly GCF_030265065.1 of Corythoichthys intestinalis. NCBI lineage: Eukaryota > Metazoa > Chordata > Actinopteri > Syngnathiformes > Syngnathidae > Corythoichthys > Corythoichthys intestinalis. Next base: position 41,881,690 of record NC_080410.1, read on the forward strand.
AACGTATAAATAAATAACATAAATATCAATAATAAATCACAAACAATGACGTCAAATGCTGCTGGCATTAACTAGTGCAAAAAAAATGTAAACGGAAACTACTCTTTAACAGGAGTCAAAATAATTCTTACTCTTTTTGTGGTATGTATGTCTATATTGTTCTAAATGTTAAAATGAATTGCAATGTCCCGGACAACCATTTTCAGAATACTTTGTGTGTGAGTTCAGATGCTTTTCCTGGTGTGCATTCCGCATTTTTGGGGGAGGAGAAAAACTGTTCAACTTTTGTTTGTTTTAACCTGAAAATAGATAAAGTAGAGGGCACACTGAAATATTACCACAATTATTTTGAATGAGAGGCACACATACTCACAGTAACAAAAATTAAATATATACGTAGTATTCATTTTATAGCATACTACTATGTGTATATACACAATGATACTTTACAATATAAAGTAACTAACATTAGAGCAGTCATGGATTACAGTAAGCAGGCCAGGGCTGTTTCCATTTATATTTTTATTACATTATGTATATACAGGATATATGTATATATTTTCCCCAAGTGGGAGCTTCCATGATCCTAATAAATGTAATAATAATTTAGAAATTATATATATATATTAATTATTGTATCAAATAAAAATGCATGTTGATACGACGCACGTAAAGGTAACTTCCATTTTTAAAAAAACATCGTTAGAAAGTTGTATGGACTTACAATCCGCTAGCTTGCTGTTTCTTGTTGTCTTCGAAAATTATACTTGGGTGACAGCGTTTCAAGTGTTCATTCATAGCCGACGTGCTACCGTGGTATGCGAGCTCAGTTTAACAAAGGGCACACACAGTGGCACTCTCCATATTTTCCTTGAAATAATTCCAGGCTCTGGCTATTCTGGGTCGCTTTTTTGGCTTTATGCCACTTTCATGTGTCACCAATTCTGCCCTTTTTGGTAATTGGCGGTGTTTTCAACTCCTCGCCGTACCGAGGAGTGAACCGGCGATTCACTTGGCTCGTTGTCATCGGTTTGTCCGATTTCCTCCTCAGGAAGGCGGCGGCGTGCATAAAAACACAGAGAGGCATCGGATGGCTCTATGGATATTTTTATTGACCAAAACAAAAACGTGACAGATGCAGCAACTGAACACCGCGCTACCTGCGCACTTTCCCAACTCACCGATCTAACTCCCTCTCCCTCGCTCGCCCACTTTCTTCCTCTTTGCTCAATCTGACAATGCCGGTCACATTGAAATAACAGCGGCCCCCTTGGGGGTGCCAGTAACAACCGCTTGCATCGCGAGCGCCCGCCATTCTAAACTTTATCCGCATGTTTGTTTGGTTTTTTTAACCTGTCATTACCCGTCGACGGTATGTTTCGCCCGTCGACGCATTTACGTCATCGATGACGTCGACAACGTCGACTAGTCGGGACAGCTAAAAAAAAAATCATGCATTGTGATTTCTGGATTTTTCTTTTTAGGTTATCTCTCTCACAGGGGACATGCACCTACGATGAAAATGTCAGACTCCTCCAAGATTTCTAAGTGGGAAAACTTGCAAAACAGCAGGGTGTTTAAATACTTATTTCCTTCACTGTATATATATTAGGGATGTAATGGTACACACAAGTCACGGTTCGGTACGCACCTCAGTACAGGGTCACGGTACGCGTTTGGTACAACAGGAAAAACAAAGCATAAAGTGCAAAATAAATAGAAGAAAACATAAAACTTTGGAATTTGTTTTATTTTCCTAACATTCTTTAATTCACAGTTTTTGTGCAAAAATAAACAACACACTATTTTGTGTAGGGATCGACTAGGGTAGGGGTGCTCATTACGTCAATCGAGATCTACCAGTTGTTTGCAACACTAGTGTGGGTAGATTGTGGCATCAAGAAAAAAAAACATTTTTTTTTAATTGTACATAGTTAATTATGTTGTGTGAGCAACATATGTGGTTATGCAACATTTCCTGATTTGAAAGTATAAAATAAATACACTTCAAAAAGTGTTAGTAAAACTACATTAGATAGTGTCCACTCCGTACATTTGACATAACTTTCCTGTAGTGAAAAGTGATAACTTCTTTGCCTGTTTTGGTTTGTCTTCTTTTGCCCGTAATGTTGATTGTTGGTCCTGGCGTATTACCGCTACTGCCCCCTGGAATAAAGGAGGACTAACTCTGACATGGATTGTTTTACTTAAAACTCTAAACATAATCGCCGTCTGACTGCGTGCACCGAACCGTGATGCCCGTATCATGACGAATACAAATACCGTTACACTCATTACATGTACGTATATATTACGATTACCATCTTTTCCACACTACAAGACGCACCTTAATTTCCTCAAAAGGCAACAGTGCGTCTTATAATCAGATGCGCCTTATACAGTGGGGCAAATAAGTATTTAGTCAACCACCAATTGTGCAAGCTCTCCTACTTGAAAAGATAAGAGAGGCCTGTAATTGTCAACATGGGTAAACCTCAACCATGAGAGACAGAATGTGGAGAAAAAAAAAACAGAAAATCACATTTTTTGATTTTTTAAGAATTTATTTCCAAATTAGAATGTATTCCAAATTAGAATGGAAAATAAGTATTTGGTCACCTACAAACAAGCAAGATTTCTGGCTGTCAAAGAGGTCTAACTTCTTTTAACAATGTCTAACGAGGCTCCACTCGTTACCTGTATTAATGGCACCTGTTTTAACTCATTATTGGTATAAAAGACAACTGTCCACAATGTCAGTCAGTCACACTCAAAACTCCACTATGGCCAAGACCAAAGAGCTGTCGAAGGACACCAGAGACAAAATTGTAGATCTGCACCAGGCTGGGAAGACTGAATCTGCAATAGGTAAACCGCTTGGTGTAAAGAAATCAACTGTGGGAGCAATTATTAGAAAATGGAAGACATACAAGACCACTGATAATCTCCCTCGATCTGGGGCTCCATGCAAGATCTCACCCCGTGGCGTCAAAATGATAACAAGAACAGTGAGCAAAAATCCCAGAACCCCACTCGCGGACCTAGTGAATGACCTACAGAGAGCTGCGACCACAGTAACAAAGGCTATCAGTAACACAGTGCTCCGCCTGGAACTCAAATCCTGCACTGCCATACTTGTCCCCCTGCTGAAGCCAGTACACTTCCAGGCCCGTCTGCAGTTCGTTAGAGAGCATTTTGATGATCCAGAAGAGGGCTGGGAGAATGTGTTATGGTCAGATGAAAATAGAACTTTTTGGTAGAAGCACTGGTTCTCGTGTTTGGAAGAGAAAGAATACCGAATTGCATCCGAAGAACACCATACCCACTGTGAAGACTGGGGGTGGAAACATCATGCTTTGGGGCTGTTTTTTTTTTTTTTGCAAAGGGACCAGGACAACTGATCTGTATAAAGGAAAGAATGAATAGGGCCATGTATCGAGAGATTTTGAGTGAAAATCTCCTTCCATCAGCAAGGGCATTGAAGATGAGACGTGGCTGGGTCTTTCAGCATGACAATGATCCCAAACACACAGCCAAGGGAACAAAGGAGTGGCTTCGTAAGAAGCATTTCAAGGTCCTGGAGTGGCCTAGCCAGTCTCCAGATCTCAACCCCATAGAAAATCTGTGGAGGGAGTTGAAAGTCCGTGTTGCCCAATGCCAGCCCCAAAACATCACTGCTCTAGAGGAGATCTGCCTGGAGGAATGGGCCAAAATACCAGCAACAGTGTGTGAAAAGCCGAAGTATTGAGATGAACTTTTGGTAATGACCAAATACTTATTTTCCACCATGATTTGCAAATAAATTCTTTAAAAATCAAACAATGTGATTTTCTGTTTTTTTTTCCCACATTCTGTCTCATATGGTTGAGGTTTACCCATGTTGACGATTACAGGCCTCTCAGATATTTTAAAGTGGGAGAACTTGCACAATTAGTGGTCCACTAAATACTTATTTGTTCCACTGTATATGAATTGATGTTGGTTAATCGTGGAATGACATTCTTTTTTAGGCAGCTCCATCTAGTGGATGCATAACGCAACCCCAACCACCACTACTACTACTACTACTACTACTGTACCTTTTAATGCGATGTGTCCTATACAGTGGGGAGAACAAGTATTTGATACACTGCCAATGGGAAAACCCATTGGCAGTGTATCAAATATTTGTTCTCCCCACTTGTTCTCCCCCCTATACAGTGGGGAGAACAAGTATTTGATACACTGCCCCATTGGCAGTGTATCAAATACTTGTTCTCCCCACTGTATATGAAAACACTTTTAAAATAGGTCATTCATTGGCTGTGTTCAGACTGCAGGCATATCTGATTCCAATCAAATTTAGGGGTGACTGTTCACACTTTTTTTAGCAAGTGTCCAAATCAGATCTGGGACTGTTCAGACTACAAAAGTGCGAATCCAGTTTCAATCTGCATCAGCTAAAAATAGTTACAGTGAGTAAAATACAGTAATCAATATTTTTAATGGTTAAGCACAACTGCGCTATTTAATGCATCTTCCGGCTAAAAGTTAGAAGCCATCAAACCCGCCTTAATTTAGTCATAGTGATATTATTAGATTATGCAGCTACGTTCACGCAGATTAAAAATAAAGTGTCATGTGATTCTGCCTACAAATAGACACATCCTTTTTCGATTAAAGAGACACTTCTTTTTGTAATTTGATTTGTGATACTGTAGGTGGAGGATGAGACGTTTCTACACAACATTCCCTACATGGGTGACGAGGTGTTGGAGCAAGATGAAGCATTCCTGGAGGAACTGATTGACAACTACGATGGCGTCCATGGTGACAGAGGTGCGTTTTTATCATTATTTTCCTATCTACAATTTCTCAACATCTACTGTACATTCCAGAAGGGGGATTCATCAACGACGAGATTTTTAAGGAGCTGGTCGAGGCTTTAAGTCTGTACTCGGACCATGAAGAGGACGAAGAGGAGGAAGCGGCGACTGCGGCGGTGACTGAAAAGAAAGAAGAAGAGAGAGCGATGAGGCGGAGCTCGGCCGAGGGCTCCGAGGAGACCAAAGCGCCGTTCATCCGGAGGAAGAGGAGGAGCGCAGTCGAGGGTGAGAGCGTGTCGGTTGTCGTGTCAGACTTTGAGCAAAGGACAGCAATGTAACAAGGCCACCACTGTTTGACCGGTCATCGTGCCATCACCCCTTGACTGTTGTTTACATGTGGCAAACGAGCCCTCTGTGTGATTTCTGTTTCAAAATGAACCTGTTCTGATGACAGCTGCAATTCAAAACTTCACACACAAAAAAATAGTACAGGAAATTTTAGCACTACCAACTTTTCAGGATGCTCAAATTGTCCCCACCAACTTTTAACCAATCTCATTTGCTTTATATAATGAGTTCAGTTATATTTGTAATTTAGATTGTCTTCTTATACAGTGGGGCAAATAAGTATTTAGTCAACCACTAATTGTGCAAGTTCTCCCACTTGAAAATATTAGAGAGGCCTGTAATTGTCAACGTGTTAACCTCAACCATGAGAGACAGAATGTGGAAAAAAAAACAGAAAATCACTTTGTTTGATTTTTAAATAATTTATTTGCAAATTATGGTGGAAAATAAATATTTGGTCAATACCAAAAGTTCACCTCAATACTTTGTTATGTACCCTTTGTTGGCAATAACCGAGGCCAAATTTTATGTAACTCTTCACAAGCTTTTCACACACTGTTGCTGGTATTTTGGCCCATTCCTCCATGCAGATCTCCTCTAGAGCAGTGATGTTTTGGGGCTGTCGTTGGGCAACACGTACTCCCTTCACATATTTTCAATGGGGTTGAGATCTGGAGACTGGCTAGGCCACTCCAGGACCTTGAAATGCTTCTTACGAAGCCACTCCTTTGTTGCCCTGGCTGTGTGTTTGGGATCATTGTCATGCTGAAAGACCCAGCCACGTCTCATCTTCAATGCCCTTGCTGATGGAAGGAGATTTTCACTCAAAATCTCTCTATACATGGCGCCATTCATTCTTTCCTTTACACAGATCAGTCGTCCTGGTCCCTTTGCAGTAAAACAGCCCCAAAGCATGATGTTTCCACCCCCATGCTTCACAGTGGGTGTGGTGTTCTTCGGATGCAATTCAGTATTCTTTCTCCTCCAAACACGAGAGCCTGCGTTTCTACCCAAAAGTTCTATTTTGGTTTCATCTGACCATAACACATTCTTCCAGTCCTCTTCTGGATCATCCAAATGCTCACTAGTGAACCGCAGACGTGCCTGGACGTGTACTTTCTTCAGCAGGGGGACACGTCTGGCAGTGCAGGATTTGAGTACCTGGCGGTTTGGCCTGGCGGCACATTGTGTTACTGATAGTAGACTTTGTTACTGTGGTCCAAACTCTCTGTAGGTCATTCACTAGGTCCCCCTGTGTGGTTCTGGGATTTTTGTTCCCTGTTCTTGTTATCATTTTGACGCCACGGGGTGAGATCTTGCATGGAGCCCCAGATTGAGGGAGATTATCAGTGGTCTTGTGTGTCTTCCAGTTTCTAATAATTGCTCCCACAGTTGATTTCTTTACACCAAGCGTTTTACCTATTGCAGATTCAGTCTTCCCAGCCCGGTGCAGGTCTACAATTTTGTCTCTGGTTTCCTTCGACAGATCTTTGGTCTTTGCCATAGTTGAGTTTGGAGTGTGACTGATTGAGGTTGTGGCCGGGTGTCTATTATACCGATAATGAATTAAAACAGGTGCCATTAATACAGGTAACGAGTGGAGCTTCGTTAGACCTCGTTAGACCTTGTTAGAAGAAGTTAGACCTCTTTGACAGCCAGAAATCTTGCTTGTTTGTAGGTGACCAAATACTTATTTTCCACTCTAATTTGGAAATAAATTCTTTAAAAATCAAACAATGTGATTTTCTGGGTTTTTTTCCACATTCTGTCTCATATAGTTGAGGTTTACCCATGTTGACAATTACAGGCCTCTCTAATCTTTTAAAGTCTGAGAACTTGAACAATTGGTGGTTGACTAAATACGTATTTGCCCTACTGTATGTAGAGGTACCACTCTATTACTCTTGTGGTGAAGGACAATGCAGGCTAACATTTAATTCCATGTATAGGTTAAGTAGTATACCCCCACCCCAAAAAAAAAAAAAAAAAAAAACACAACCACTGTAAATTTCCTTTATATGAAGCAAGGGGGAATTCACCCATTTTGAAAAATAATAATTTTACCCTTTTTCATTTTTCAGAGGAAACACATCAGCATATTTGTGCGAAATATAGCCCTGACCCTGATCTTAATAATGTCCTGTCTCCCTACCAATGTTGAGACCAAAGCTACGCCCTTGACAAAATGTCTCCTATGTGTCTCCTGCACAGTGAGGGACCCGTCCGGGAGCAAGAAGATCCCCAGCGACAAAATCTTCACCGCCATCGCCTCCATGTTCCCTTACAAGGGCACCACGGAGGAGCTGAAGGAAAAGTAAGAGGAGCAAAAAAACAAGCATCTCAGTGACACAATGCTGAAAGGGGCCGTTGCTTAGTGTTGGCCGTGAAGAGGCAAGCATTCGGGGAGGGACGTCATAACGGTGCCCCCCACTTACTCACACTTGGCTCCCCTAAAGAGCATTTGTAGCAGCGTGAAAGTACTTGACTTCTAAAATGGACTCGAAATGTTCCTTCTCCTCTCACTTATTTTTCCCCGCTAGGTACAAGGACCTCCTAGAACCGGGAAGTCCAGTTAAGCTGCCCCCCCTCTGCACTCCAAACCTGGACGGACCATTTGCCAAGTCGGTTCAGCGTGAACAGTCGCTGCACTCCTTTCACACGCTCTTCTGCAGAAGATGCTTCAAATATGACTGCTTCCTTCATCGTACGTTCGCCGTGCATATTTCTATTTCCTCAACTCTATTTCACAGAAAAATCTGTTTCCGTCAAGCTTTTCACGCGACACCCAACGTGTACAAAAGGAAGAGCAAGGAGATCCGAATGGAGACCGACCCTTGCGGCGGCGACTGCTTCCTGCTACAGGTAGGGGGCGTCGGTTGGCTGATTTTTCCCTGCCGATTCGCCGCTAAGTCTTTCTCCTTTCGGGTAAAGAAAGGGGCGAAAGAATTTGTGGATCAGAACATGCTGCGCTCGCAGAGGTTTCGGAAGCGGCGCCGGCAGCAACAGCAGCAACAGCGTCCCGTCAGCGCCAGTTGCGCCGGACCGTCCGGGTCCGCCGAGGAGAGTAAAGATGGAGAAAGCGACCATGAAACCACGTCCTCCTCAGGTACAGAATGTTGTAATGACCACGATTCTTTGAAAAAGAACTAACGATTATTTTTTATAATAGATTAATCAGACGATTAATTAAATGATTAATCAAATAATCGGATAAATGTCACTTTTTTTCAATTACAGTCATATGAAAAAATTTGGACACCCTATGGAAGCCTGTGTTTTAGTCACATGGATATTTAATATCAATTTTAATCATCTTGAGAGATTCAAGTAATAGAACTAAACAATTAAAACTGAAAAAAAGATATTTTATAACTTTCTGTAAAATGAAATTGTTGGGTCTAAAACACCTTCTTCAATTTAGCTGTTGACCCAGAGCGAGGTGACAAAGGCAGGACACAAGGAGGCAGGAGTCAGAGAGTAGACTTTTACCAAGCTGCAGTTTGGGGAGAGGTCTGAGATCAGGCAACGTGACTAAGAGCGTCTCATCGAAGTCTCTCTCAGAGCTCCCCGCACTGCTGACTTTTATTGAGGGCATGTTGCTGGGCAGAATATAGTTACAACACTGTTGTCCAACATGGCAGTTTCGATCGGGCAAGTTCCTTATTCTAGTCATTGATTAAATTAACAGTCACACTCATTGATTAAATTAACAGTCACACTCTTGAGCGAGCAAGATAACTTTGTTTTGAACACACATTTGCACTCGAAGTAGCTTGGTGGAAAAGTACTGAGACGTTGTGTGATGAATCAACATATGTGTGTGTATCTACTGTATTTATCAGCAGAATTTGAGCAATTGCCAGTAATAAAAATGTAAGCACATGATTATGGGCTAAAACTGTATTCTTTATAAAAGCTTGGGAGAGCGCGTATAATAGCTGTGGGAGAGCAAACTTGTATAACCCGCAGAGTATAATGGTCATACAATCAAGCATATCTTACAGAAATCTTAAATAAATGCAATTTCTGTTGAGGAATAAATTACGACTCCACCACATTCAATCCCACTTAAAATGGCTAAAATCACACACAAGTGTATCACATTAGGTGCACATGATTAGAACATCATTACCCAGTGTTTTGAAAGAGGCCTAATTTAAACCTCACATTTAGTTTGGTGTGCCCCTGAATGTTTATGTGAGAGAAAACACCATGGTGAGACCAAAGGAGGTGTCTGAGGCCTTCAGAAATAAAGATTGTGTAGACGCTTATGAGTCTGGAAAGGGATTTTAAAAGATCTCAAAATAATATAAAATCAGCCATTCCACTGTCCGGAAAATAGTCTACAAGTGGAGGACATTCAAAACAACTGCCGACATGCTCAGGTCTGGCCGTCCAAGCAAGTTCACCCCGGGAGCAGACCGCAAGATGCTAAAAGAAGTCTCCAAAAACCCTAAAATGTCATCACGGGACAACTCAGTGCATTTAGGCATGTAGACATGGTTTAAGACAATCTCCTGCAGTTCAAACCGAGCATCAGTATGGGGAAGAAAGGTGATTTGAGTGACTCTGAACGTGGCATGGTTGTTGGTGCCAGAACGGCTGGTCTGAGTATTTCAGAAACTGCTGATCTACTGGGATTTTCACGCACAACCATCTCTAGGGTTTACTACGGAGCCCCCCGGGTGCCAGGGTAGAAAAAATACAAAAAAATCATAGCTAATCTGTACCCACAGTTTAGCAATCTGTACCCACAGATTACTAAACTGTACCCACAGTTGACTAATCTGTACCCACAGTTGACTAAACTGTACCCACAGTTTAGCAATCTGTACCCACAGTTTACTAAACTGTACCCACAGTTTACTAATCTGTACCCACAGATTACTAATCTGTACCCACAGTTTAGCAATGACCCGGAAACTGTAGTCACCAATGTTTGGCGGGGACTCCAAACACCGAGGGACCGAACGAGCAAGCACCTGCACCTTATCCTGGCACCCGGGGGGCTCCGTAGTTTACAGAGAATGGTCTGCAAAAGAAAAAATATCCAGTGAGCGGCAGTTCTGTGGCCGGAAATGCCTTGTTGATGCCAGAGGTCAGAGGAGAAGGGCCAGACTGGTTCGAGCTGATAGAAAGGCAACAGTGACTCAAATAACCACCCGTTACAACCAAGGTAGGCAGAAGAGCATCTCTGAATGCGCAGTACGTCGAACTTTGAGGCAGATGGGCTACAGCAGCAGAAGACCACGCCGGGTGCCACTCCTTTCAGCTAAGAACAGGAAACTGAGGCTACAGTTTGCACAAGCTCATCGAAATTGGACAAAAGAAGATGGGAAAAACGTTGCCTGGTCTGATGAGTCTCGATTTCTGCTGCGACATTCAGATGGTAGGGTCAGAATTTGGCGTCAACAACATGAAAACATGGATCCATCCTGCCTTGTATCAACGTTTCAGGCTGGCGGTGGTGGTGTCATGGTGTGGGGAATATTTTCTTGGCACTCTTTGGGCCCCTTGGTACCAATTGAGCATCGTTGGAACGCCACAGCCTACCTGAGTATTGTTGCTGACCATGTCCATCCCTTTATGACCGCAATGTACCCAACTTCTGATGGCTACCTTCAGCAGGATAATGCGCCATGTCATAAAGCTGGTTTCTTGAACATGACAATGAGTTCACTGTACTCAAATGGCCTCCACAGTCACCAGATCTCAATCCAATAGAGCATCTGAAACAAATGATTATAGCAATATACGGTATTTGAGAGGAAAAAGCATGTTATTTTGCCTCATTCAAATCTTAATATTTGAACATTTAAATATGTAAACTACAGTGCAATCACCATCGTAAATGAATGGCTTCTGGTTTTTGAAATGTAAATAAACCAAATCTATTTTGATAAAACAACAAAATTGCAATAACTGCTTCAAAGTGAGGTCTAACTGTAACTGTAGTCTTGAAACAAATCTGAATAAGGGAAAGCATTGCAATAAAATAATGCAAACTGGTTAAACTTGAGAGGAGCTGAGATCTGTCATGACAGAACAGCGCTTTAATGATATCTGGCGCCATCTAGTGTCGTGAATGGGTATAATGTCTAGACTGCGAATATAAGACGACTCCCACTTTTTAAGTCTTATTTCAGTGCAAAAAACACTGTCTTATATTCGGGCCAATACGGTATGTTGTAAGTTAATTTTGTTCCTAAAACTGTGTTTCGGGGTCATTAACATGTTTTGCCCCCCCCTCCCACAAAAGTCAAACTTTTTTTAGGTCATATCTTGTGTCCTTCTTGTCCACAAAAGACTGTTTGCCAGGTGCGCACGCAGTTATTTTAATCACCGTATGACTCGGCGTACAACTCTGAAAGGAGCATCATTTACCATAAGCTTCCCCCAAAAGTGCCCCCCTTTCTCCTGCAGCTCTTTTAGAAGAGTGACACTTGGCAGCGGATAACAGACTCCGAGTCAGATCGTCCTCCGCGCACTTGCCAAGCAAAATCAAGACTTTGGCATTCCTCAGCGCCAGCACAAACACTTCCTTCCACTCGCCCGCTTTATTCCTATTGACATCTTCATGCGGAGAACAGCGGGAGGCAAATAAGTCAACCCCCCCCCGCTTCCTTTCCGATCATCAACCTCTCACCGGAGGCCTCTTGTTCTGGAAGTCACGTGCGGCCCGGCAGACGCTCTCGCATATTTCGGGCGAAAGTGTGGAAAACACAGATTGTTGAGCAGATTAATAAAGATACTCGGCGATGAGAGCGTGCTGTTCTGGCAATGCTGCGTTCAGCCAGTTACCAAGCAACATGGAGTGTGCATTCGTGGGAGTTCAAAAGCTGGTCCAAAACGCGGAAATAATGTCACATTTGAAATATGTTTGGAGTCATCAACCCATTTTTATGCTTGTTATCACAAGAAGCTGTTTGGAAAATAGCTGTTACTAGGCAGAATTCATGGAGGGTAGTCATAATAGCCAAATAGAATGGCAATTTTTTTAGCTCATTAGCAGCAATTGACAGCTATTGAGGTCCAAATCTATTTGAACTAGAAAGGCTGAACTAATGATCAAAGGAGCATTAATAGGACTACTTGCGCTTTTAAGTACTAAGTAGAGCAGGGCGGTTTACGAAAATTTACAGTTACCGAGATGGTTCACGATGACCGACGTAATTTTGACCATATCAGTAAATTTGTTTTTGTGTTGTTCGGCTATGCTCATTTCCCTTTAAGAAAGCAGCCAGTATGCCTACGTGTGAATTAGAGCCAGGCGGTTTACCAAAAATTTACCGTTACTGAAATGGTTCACGATGACCGACGTAATTTTAAATCCGCTGTTTTAATGAAACGAAAAAATAAGTCTTTTTAGCCCAGTTTGAGTTGTTCGGCTATGCTCATTCCCCTTTATGTCCAGCCAGTGTCCTTACGTGTGACATCACGTGACTATCAAGAAATCAAACATGCTATCACCCGGTACGCGAACGATAGCGGCTAACGCTATAAGTGAACGTGATGGAGTCGGATAATAGTGAAACTGCTACCGGTAGCCAGGCCACAGGCATTTCGAGTATAGCTTTAGTTGACGCTCATAGTGTTGTGTTGGTCAGGGGTGAAAGTGGCTAGAATTTCTTGCCGGAACTCCCCGACGTGAAGGTCGCCACGGAGCCAGAAATTTTATTTGTTTATTTCTTTTTTTGTGTGTGTGTGTGTGTGTGTGGCGGGGGGGGGGGGGGGTTCAACCCTCTTAAGCTACTGAAATGCAAAGAAAGCTGTTTTAGCACCATTATTTCTATAACACATACAAAAACTGTTTTTCATTCAAAATTGTATTTTTTTCAATGATTTGCAAAATAAACGTTAACAAAAACAGCAATAACCCCAACCTACATCTCCTAATTTTTATTTTCCCTCATTTCTTCACATACAAAATGCCAAATTTTAACTACTTAAGAATATAGGATATATATTAGGGCTGTCAAAATTATCGCGTTAACGCGCGGTAATTAATTTTTTTAATTAATCACGTTAAAATATTTGACGCAATTAACGCAAATGTCCCGCTCAGAAAGTATTCTGCCTTTTGGTAAGTTTTACAGCAAGGCTTTTTGTGCTGTCCAACAGCGAACTCTTGTGGTCGCTTTGCGACATGGTTTATTGTTTTCTTGCCAGTTCATTATGGCTGCACGATGTCTCGGGCTGATAATGTTGTGCTTATATGATCCTTGGACAAGATTTGTCCGTAAGTATGGTTGTTGTAAAGAACCCTGTACATATTATGTTAGTAAGCGAAATGTTATATTTTTTGTATGAGACGCTTTTTGTTTATGTTTAGTGAACCTGTATAGCGTGCTAAGCTAACGTTGTTGCTAATGCAATGCTTGTGTACTTTTATTTTGTAGTTTTACGACGGTCTAAAGAGGACAATGGTTTGAGGCCATTTTATTAATAAATCAGATGAAAAAGGAAGAAGTCTAATTATTAAGGCGTCTTTCACTAGCTGTCTAGCTTTGGAAAAAGTAGACGCTTCGGAGTGAGGACAGCGTAGACAGATTTAAATGACAGTAGAGTGAAATGCCCACTACAGTCCTTATGTACCGTATGTTGAATGTATATATCCATCTTGTGTCTTATCTTTCCATTCCAGCAATTGGATTGGGCATAGACTGCATCTAACAATCAGTATGCTGCGTTATTGTGTATCTTTGTGTGTGTGTGTGTGTGTGTGTGTGTGTGTGTGTGATTTCTCTGATGGCCTTTATGATGGTACAGCATTGAGCATAAATTATAATCCAACAGTGTAGCCTATAATATGACCGTTCAAGGGCCACAGCTATTTTTCTGTATGTGCTTGCTTTATTCTGTGTCATTACTCTATATATACTATACTATATTCTATAGTAGTGAAAACCAAAATGAATTGGTAACTAGCGTTAATGAGGAATTAAGTAAATTAAAGAGGTGGATGGATATAAATAAATTATCACTTAACTTAAATAAGACAAAGGTAATGATATTTAGTAACCTAAAATATAACGCAGAACTACAAATAAAGATTGATGGGGTCCCAATCGGGAATGTAAATGAATTCAAATTTCTAGGAGTTATTGTAGATAGTAAATTATCATGGAAACCCCACATCAGACACATCAAAACCAAGATCTCCAAAAGCCTGTCACTAATAAACAAAGTGAAATCATACCTTGATGACAGTGCACTCCGCACTTTGTACTGTTCTCTAGTGCTCCCATATTTCACATATTGTATTGAAGTGTGGGGAAACACTTACAAATCTACCATCAATTCATTAGTCACGTTGCAGAAACGTGCGGTACGAATCATACATAAGGTTGGATTTCTCGATCACACCCACCGTTTATTTGCTCTCTCAAAACTATTAAAAATCAAAGATCTTGTAAACTATCATACAGCTATAATCCTATTTAAAGCAAAAAATGAATTACTGCCCCAAAATTTACAAAACCTATTTAAGGTTCGTGAGAATATCCATAGTCTGCGAGGCTCTGGAGATTTTATGTTGCCAAGATTTCGAACCACTTGCAAACGTTTTCGTGTGTCTGTATGTGGAGTGAAACTCTGGAACAATTTAGACAATCATTTCAAGCAGTGTCAGAATATGCAAAAATTTAAATCGCTGTATAAAAATATGGTCTGGTCACAATATAATGACATTTGCTGACAATGTGTGTTGCTGTTTATGTCAGTTGGTGTAAATATTGAAATTTTTGGGAATGAGCCAACATTAGTTGGTTGTCTGTTTGGTTTAGTTGTTTTTGTCTGTTTTTCCTATTTTCTTCTTTTCATTGTGTGGACAAGAGTATCCCACAAGTAAGGATGCTGGACAATGAGATCAGGGGTGGGACAAAATAAGTTTTTTTCTTCTTCCCACTCCCTTTCGAGTACAATTATTTTTGTTGAATTATATTGTATGTTTTTTGTTTCTTTTGTGTGTGCATGCTCGAAATAAAAAGTTTCATCATCATCATCATCATCATTACTGCCATCATAAAATCTTAAAGGTTTCATGGGCATTATGGCAAGAGCAGTATAGCTTTGTGTGTGTGTGGGGGGGGGGGGGGGTGCATGTGTGCATGTGTGTATTTCAGAAAATGCTCTGGGAAAAAAAAACTAAAACCTTGACGTAAACACTTGTGTCACAGCAGCCATTAACAATAAATTGTCTGATACTCGATCCTCTCTTTGAAATGTACTGTTCAAGCCCCTCTTGCTGTAAGTCATTTGTGTTACAATGACATTTTGCACAGTGGCCATATTAATATTTATAATGTTGTACATTGTTCAAGTCATACAAGCTGTTATAAATGTTCACACTTGAATGCTTATTGTTTCCAAGATATTTTTATATACTTAATGTTGACACTGCAAGTACAATTGTTAATTAAACATGTAATATTGAAAGCTGATATCGCCCAAACATAGCACTAAGACATACAGTAAAAAAAAAAAAAAAAAAATGCGAAAATGACTCACAGCATTGTTGCTTTCTTGTGTGTCATACAGAGGGGAATTCACGCTGTCAGACTCCCACCAAGCTGCGACTGGTCGAAGACGAAGCCGAGCAGTCTGTGTGCTGCGCGACGGAGTGGAGCGGTGCGGAAGAGTCGCTCTTCAGGGTGCTGCACGGCACCTACTTCAACAACTTTTGCTCAATCGCACGCCTCATCGGCACCAAGAACTGCAAAGAGGTGAAAAGTTGTCACTGACTTCTTTTTCTTACATGTTATGGTCCCCCATGTGAGGAGTCGAGGTTATGAATTATGTGTAATGAAGTAATTTGTGTAATAAGAATGCCTGGTCATGTGGCACAAGATGGCAAGCTCCATTAGTCTCCACCTGGAAATATCGCTGTACAAATACTAAAATCATGACTTAACCTCTTCGTTAGGGCAGGTAAGTGATGGTTTAGATTTGAGAAGTGCAAAAGTTTTGAACTCACTTTTTTTTTAAGTGCAAAAAGTTTTGAACAACACAAATGTCAAAATGTGGCCCAAACTCAAAACAACATTACTTCAATCAAAAAAAAACAAAAAAAAAATCAAAAGAAAAAGAAAAAGTTTTCAAATGCCTTTTTTGTCTCAAATTTTTGCATTCAAACACATTTTTCTTTTGATTG
Source organism: Corythoichthys intestinalis (assembly GCF_030265065.1). Lineage (NCBI taxonomy): Eukaryota > Metazoa > Chordata > Actinopteri > Syngnathiformes > Syngnathidae > Corythoichthys > Corythoichthys intestinalis. Next base: position 41,897,995 of record NC_080410.1, read on the forward strand.
AAGTGACTTTTTTTCGATTGAAAATATATATTTTGACTGAAGCAACTATTTTTTGCTGGAAGCACCTTTTTTTTTTAACCTGTCCTGTTTAGCTGCTTGAGACGGAGAATGGAGATCTGAGTGTCCGATTGATCTGAACAGTTTTAATGTATCACCTGAGAATATGACATACATCCGTTGTGATCATTCAACGTACCTCGTTTATTAAGAGAAAGCAGCGAACTGGAAGGGGTTATGGAGAAAGAGATGTACGGAGGGAGAGAGAGAGAGAAAACACAAACAACAGGAAGAAATACATTAAACGCCTAACAATGAATTTGTTGGTGCTATCGTTAGCTAGTTGTAGTTCCGGTTGACACCATGTGGGGGGCCTGATAACCAAGGAAAGAGTTGGGGGGCGGGGGTCTGAGAGATAAGTGATGGGGAAGGGTGAAGTGTACATCAGCTGTGTAGTCTAGAACCCAGTATTGTGAATATGAATATGTTGGCATCCTATTCTATGCTGTCTCATCACTAATTCTGACACCAACGTTTTCGATTTGAGTGTCTAATTTCACCTAGTCATGCGTGCGTCCCATCCATCTAACGTGATAGTCCCGCAGACGAGTGGAGATGCTACGTGGATGCCGCCCCAGGGCCATGGCCCTTCCCCAGCCAATCTGCGGGGGGGTCCAGGGTGGTTCCCCCGGGCCACCCCCGTCCCCATCGACCCAGCCTTCAGGGATGGGATAAAGGGGACTCACCACGCCCATCCGCGCCTGCCCTCCCGGCCCACGAACCAAAGCCCCCAACTGGCACAGCACATTGCGGGACCCCCAACGGCCCACCAAGCCAAGGGCAGAGCAGGCGACACCCGGCCAACCAATCGGCTTTCAGCCGGCGACTCGTACCGGACACAGGGCGGATACCCGGGCAGAGAAGAGTGGGGAAGGCGGAAGCAGGAGAGTGGTGAGAAGCCGCCGCGGGGCATCGCGAGACCGGAGCCATGATCCCCCCCTGCTCCTGCAGCCGACAGCCCAGGCAGAGACGAAGCCACGCCGCGGGACTCTTGCCATAGAGAAAAAGTGTGGGACCCACCTACCACTCTGTTACTCTGGTTGCCAGGTCCCCGACTGGCAGCCATTACCCAGCACCGTGATGGGATTGTATGGAGAGGGTGGTGCAGTGTATGCATTAAAATAGAAGAGCCCGGCTTCGGGCAGTGGCACAGCTGCATGGAAATTCTACCCAGCCGCCCATCCCACCGCCCTTCCCTGGAGCTCCTCCCGTGGAATATGATTTACAGTGGCGCAAATAAGTATTTAGTCAACCACTAATTGTGCAAGTTTTCCCACTTGAAAATATTAGAGAGGCCTGTAATTGTCAACATGAGTAAACCTCAACCGTGAGAGACAAAATGTGGAAAAAAAACAGAAAATCACATTGTTTGATGTTTAAAGAATTTATTTGCAAATCATGGTGGAAAATAAGTATTTGGTCAATACCAAAAGTTCATCTCAATACTTTTTTATGTACCCTTTGTTGGCATTAACGGAGTCCAAACGTGTTCTGTAACTCTTCACAAGCTTTTCACACACTGTTGCTGGTATTTTGGCCGGTTCCTCCATGCAGATCTCCTCTAGAGCAGTGGCGTTTTGGGGCTGTCGTTGGGCAACACGGACTTTCAACTCCCTCCACAGATTTTCTATGGGGTTATGATCTGTAGACTGGCTAGGCCACTCCAGGACCTTGAAATGCTTCTTACGAAGCCACTCCTTTGTTGCCCTGGCTGTGTGTTTGGGATCATTGTCATGCTGAAAGACCCAGCCACGTCTCATCTTCAATGCCCTTGCTGATGGAAGGAGATGTTCACTCAAAATCTCTCGATATATGGCCCCATTCATTCTTTCCTTTACACAGATCAGTCGTCCTGGTCCCTTTGCAGAAAAACAGCCCCAAAGCATGATGTTTCCACCCCCATGCTTCACAGTGGGTATGGTGCAATTCTTTTTCCTCCAAACACGAGAACCTGTGTTTCCGCCAAAAAGTTCTATTTTGGTTTCATCTGACCATAACATATTCTCCCAGTCCTCTTCTGGATCATCCAAATGCTCTCTAGTGAAACGCATACCGGCCTGGACGAGTACTTTCTTCAGCAGGGGGACACGTCTGGGAGTGCAGGATTTGAGTCCCTGGCAGCGCATTGTGTTACTGATAGTAGCCTTTGTTACTGTGTTCCCAGCGCTCTGTAGGTCATTCACTAGGTCCCCCTGTGTGGTTCTGGGATTTTTTCTCACCGTTCTTGTTATCATTTTGACGCCACGGGGTGAGGAGGGAGTTAAAAAGTCCGTGTTGCCCAACGACAGCCCCAAAACATCACTGCCCTAGAGGAGATCTGCATGGAGGAATGGGCCAAAATACCAGCAACAGTGTATGAAAAGCTTGTGAAGAGTTACAGAAAACGTTTGGCCTCCGTTATTGCCAACAAAGGGTACATAAGAAAGTTTTGGGATGAACTTTTGGTATTGACCAAATACTTATTTTCCACCATGATTTACAAATAAATTATTTGAGAATCAAAGATTGTGATTTTCAGTTGGTTTTTTTTCCACGTTCTGTCTCTCATGGTTGAGGTTTACCCATATTGACAATTACAGGCCTCTCTAATATTTTCAAGTGGGAGAACTTGCACAATTAGTGGTTGACTAAATACTTATTTGCCCCACTGTATGTGGTGCCTTAAAAGAGGTGCGGGAATGGCAGGGCCTGCCGTGGGGAGGCAGCCGTGATGTCACCCGCCCCCAAAAGGTCCCATCCATCCCAGAACCTCTGTGTGTGATGCATTCAAATCAAGGGGGAGCCAGCCTGGGACTGTATGGCCCCGTCCTGACTCTCCCCGGAGGCACCATTGAAGCACCATTTTGACTGAATCTTAAAGACACAAATCTACCTCCATATAGGGTGCACCCCTACTTTTCAAGCGTGGGTATTTCAACAAAGATTTTAATTAGGACTGCTTTTGCAGTAGCCATAACTCTATTAATCGTGCGAAGCTGTTAGTCAGCTCCAAGTGGAGATGTGACTTAGCTGTGGTTAGACAATGGAAAGTTTAAAAAGCACAGTGGAGAACATTTCTCTCGATAGGAGGCCAAACACAAGCTGAAAAGCGGATTTCCTGGATGTTGCATAATGGCTGCCAATGCACTGATTGCACAATATAATTTACACGCACAGCGTTTGCATATTTGGTGTCCGGTTTGATGTCTCCCAGGTGTACGCATTTGCGGTGAAGGAAGCCCTCATTCATCGCGTCCCTCTGGAGGACGGAGGCATCTCTCCGCAGAAAAAGAAAAGGAAGCACAGGCAAGCTCTTCATTATTATGGGATGCAACATATCCATAGAAAACAGGCGGAATTTTACAATTATTAAATTGCTTATCTTTTTGTGGTGAGGCAGGTTATGGGCAAAGATTCAGCTAAAGAAAGGTAGGTTTTTCTCGCATCACACTCCATTCCGAGTGCTTTTCTGAAAGTGTTTGCGCTCTGTTATTTTCAGATAACTCGTCCAATCAAGTGTACAACTACCAGCCATGTGATCACCCGGACCACCCGTGTGACAGCACCTGCCCGTGCGTGATCACGCAGAATTTCTGCGAGAAGTTCTGCCAGTGTGAGCACGAGTGTGAGTTTTGTTTTTATATTCTTCACGGCGATAGACGTCAAATCAGGGGTGAAAGTGGCTAGAATTTCTTGCCAGAACTCCCTGACATAAAGTAGGGGTGTGCCATCTTAGGCACCCCACGATTCGATTTGATTACGATTCAGGGTGCTACGATTCGGTTTTTGAACGATGATCACGGTATTGACGATGATCGCAGTTATCGCGATTATCACGATTATTGAGGCATTGTACATTACTGATTAATAAACTATCCAAACACATTTATGTCCATTATTTATTTAAAATATCCTTATGATTCAACAGGAACGATGGAAACATGCCCATACAACAAAAAGCTGCCCTTAAGCTGCTTTTTATTTTATTTTTATACAAGAAAGTGCAAAAACATTAACCATTTTAAAGGGAGTATTTATTTCTATCAACAATACAATAAAATTTACACTGGTGGAATGAATTCCACATTTTCTGGACACAAACAAAGTGTCTTTATAAATGAGACTCCTTTTAACCAATATAGCCTACTTTGTTTTCACAGTGTTACCTCCCTTGTGTAACTCTTGGAGTGACAGGTGGAAATCACAACTGCTCTTGATCACTTTTAACTTGTGGCGTTTATTGCCGAGCACATAAAAAAAAACACCGGCACACACACATTCATTACAGCGCGCGCACCTTCTTCTCTCCCTGCCCGCCCAAGCGCACACACGCCTGTCGGCTCCCAGGCAGCACTTGCAACAACAGATTTCTGTACTATTTCGCATGTTTGTAGTGTTACCGCTGTACTTAATCATGGTTTTACACGTTGTGCATATGAAATACACGTTAGCGAATTAGCTAATTAGTAAAGATGTCCCGATCGATCGGGATGCCGACTCATCCAGAGTCTTTAGTTTTGGCTTAAAGTAGGACTATCAAATTTATCGCATTAACGGCGGTAATTAATTTTTTTTTAATTAATCACGTTTAACGCAATTAACGCATGCGCTGCACGACGCACTCACGCATTGTCGCGTTCAATCTATAAAGGCGCCGTTTTACCCGTATATAGAGCTAAAAGGCAGCGTAAAATGAGTAGAGGGAATTTAGGCAGTCTTTGGAGCCTTTTTTTAATTGGCTAAAGCCTTACAATCCTTCTCTCAACAATTAGAAATATCTTGAGAAGCAATGTGGGGAAGAAAGGTAATAACTGATCTTTTTCTTAACACCCTATGTTATTTCCCAACGCAGAGAAGATATATCAAGTGGTAGCACTACGCACAGTCATGGTTGCACTTCCCATCATGCATTTGGGCAGAACAGTTAAATGGCTACAATATCAATTATTGAAAGCTCAACTAATACACTAGATGGCAATATTTAGTCACAATATACAAAGTCACATTTATCCTTTAAGAATTACAATTCTTTCTATCCGTGGATCCCTCTCACAGAAAGAATGTTAATAATGTAAATGCCATCTTGAGGATTTATTGTCATAATAAACAAATACAGTACTTATGTACTGTATGTTGAATGTATATATTCGTCCGAGTTTTATTCATTTTTTTCTTAATGCATTGCCAAAATGTATATGATCGGGAAAAATTATCGGGAATGATTGGAATTGAATCGGGAGCAAAAAAATTTTTTTTAAAAAGCAATCGGATCGGGAAATATCGGGATCGGCAGATACTCAAACTAAAATGATCGGGATCCGATCGGGAGCAAAAAAAAAACATTATCGGAATAATCCTACTAATTAGCTTAGCGCTCGGCACTAACTAATAACATCTCAAAAGCAAAACAACAATAAAGACTGAACAGTACAAGAGGGTTCGTGTACTCACCTCTTATAGATGCACACAGGTCTTAGCAACACACTCAGGACATTTTTCAATTGAAGTGCCTTAAAACTATTGTTGGACATCTGAAAGACGGGGAGCATCGAACTATCTCTCTTCCCCTCTCGCTCTAAAAAATAACCACCAGGTTGCGCTTGTGGTCATTCGTGTCTCATCTACAAATTCATTTTCCAGTCTTTTAAAAAGGAGTAAATCTCTCTCCCAGTAACTGGGAGCATCAGTCATAACGTTGTGCGTGCGTCCGTTAACGGTGTCCTGGCGGCAGACGTGTCTTGAATTTCGTTCCGCTACGAGCGGCTGTCATAAAGTTTTGAGTGAAAATCATCGTTTTTGAATCTTTATGAATCGTAATCGAATCGTCACGTGTCGAATCGCGATGCATGTAATAATCGATTTTTTGGGAACTCCTCTAACATAAAGGTTGCCACAAAGCGAGAATTTTTTTTTTTTTTGTTTAGACATCCTAAAACCACTAAAATGCAGATAAAACTGTTTTTGGCACATTTATTCCTATAACAAATACAAACAAAAACACTGATTTTCATTCAAAAATTTTTTTTTTTAATGATTTGCAAAATAAAAGTTAACACCGGTAAACCCAACCTTCATCTCCTAATCCCCCCCCCATTTCCTAAATGCAAAAACTTAATTTCTCGCCGGAATGCAATGATTTTATTTGTATTTCTTTCGCTCAATGTGGTTACATAATAGGTTATAGTACAGTATAATGAGAACAGATCATATAGATAACTTTGTGCTGGGGAAAAGAATACAATTGTTAAAAAATCAAATATCTTCAGCAGTTACTCACAATGTTACTCAGTACTTGGGTATTCTTTTTACTCTTTTTTATACTTGTACTTGAGTACATTTTTGGGTTGACTACTTTTACTCTTACTTTAGTAATATTATTTTGAAGTAACGCTACTCATACTTCAGTAAAAATTTTGGCTACTCTATCCACCTCTGGTTACTTTAGGTAAAATGTGTGCAACTCACGACACTTGGGCCAAATCAGGCCCAGCGCCATCCACCAAATTATGTCACTTTTAATTGAATGAAAAAGATGGAGTCAGTGACATAATTTACCGGATGACACTTAAAGCGGAAGTTCAGGGTTTTTGACATTAGGCTTAATCTTCGAGTTAGCAGGGATTTAGTTAGTTGGTGGAGTTGATTTCAACAAATTCCGTTTCATTTCCAATTTATTTGTTAGTTTCAGGGCTCCAGAGTGGCTAAGCTAGCGTGAGTCAATGGCACCATTATAGCATGCCAATAAAAAAATGATACAGATCTCAATCAATCAATCAATCAATCAATTTTATTTATATAGCCCTTTACAAAACCCGAAAGGTCCCCAAAGTGCTTCACAACAAAGACAAACATGGCTCATAGTAAATAAAAGGCAGGAAAGTATTATGCAATGAGATTAGGAAGAAAAAAAAGACAAAAGAAATGGAACAATGCATCACGAAAAAGTCAGACAGCAAATAGAATAATAAAACAGATAAAATATGAAAACTATAAAACTATAAAACTAGGCTAAACCAATCTTGGGGAAAGGCGAGTCTAAAAAGGTGTGTCTTTAAACGAGATTTAAAAAGGCCCAAATTTGCAGTGGTGCGGATTTCAGGGGGAAGACTATTCCATAACCTGGGCGCAGCAACCGTAAAAGATCGGTCTCCCCACTGTTTGAGTTTGGACCTCGGAACGTGCAAATGAAGTTGGCCGGTAGAGCGAAGAGTCCTGCCAGAATTACGGATGGTTAAAATTTCCGATAAGTAAGAAGGAGCCTGGCCATTAATTGAATTAAAAACAAACAGTAAAAGTTTAAAATCAATTCTAAAATGGACTGGAAGCCAGCGGAGCGATGATAGCATGGGGGTAATATGTTCACGTCTAGGTGTATCTGTTAAAAATCGAGCAAGCAGCATTTTGAACAAGTTGGAGACGAGAAATTGAGGACTTGGGAAGACCAACATAAAGTGCGTTGCAGTAATCCAGCCTTGAGCTTATAAAAGCGTGAATTGCTTTTTCAAGGTCGTGGCGAGTAAGAAGAGGCTTCACTTTGGCCAAGAGACGGAGCTGGAAAAAAACTTGCTCTTACAACAGAACTAATCTGTTTTTCAAAGTTGAGCCTGCAATCGAATATCACTCCGAGATTTTTAACATGTGTTTTAAAAAAGGGAGCCAGAGTGCCAGAGTTGGACTCAAGGGCATTTAACATAGAAGGTGTGCCAAAAGTAATATATTCAGTTTTGCTTTCGTTAAGATGTAAAAAGTTTTGTGCTAGCCACTGCTTCACATCGGATATGCACTTCATTGATTCAGTGAGAGCAGTTTGTTCATTGGATCTCAGGGGGAGATAGAGCTGCAGGTCATCAGGATAAAAATGAAAAGAGATATTATGTTTTTTATAATTGATCCTAAAGGTAAGAGATAAAGTGCAAAGAGAACAGGCCCTAAAATAGAGCCTTGTGGCACCCAACAAGACAGAGAAGTTTGTGAGGAGGAAAATTCCCCAATCATTACCGAGAAGGTCCTATGTTCCAGGTATGATTTAAACCACTGTAGAGCTTTACCACGGATACCTATAAAGTGTTCTAAACGAGAAACAAGGACTGTGTGGTCGACTATCAAATGCTGCTGTGAGATCTAGTAAAACAAGGATTGCTGGGTTTCCATTATCTACAGAAAGAGCAATGTCGTTGTGCACTTTTAACAGTGCTGACTCAGTGCTATGTCTGGACCTGAAGCCTGATTGAAACTTGTCAAGGGTGGAGTTTGTCTCTAGAAATGTTTGCAATTGAATTAAAACAACTTTTTCTAAAACTTTAGAAAGGAAAGACAAGTGGGAGACGGGTCTAAAATTGGACCGCACGGAGGAGTCGAGATGGGTTTTTTTTTTAAGAAGGGGTCTGACTACAGTCTGTTTGATCTATGAATAGATCCAACATAGTCAAATAAATTCAAAACACAAACTGCCGTAATTCATTTAATCCTGCAGGACTATTTTTTTATATGCATAATACGACCCAAATAAAGATTCTCACGCTGCATTCGAGGAAGGTGGGAAGTCGGACTTACCCCGCTCGGAGTGTAGCAGTTGCGACCTTAAAGCATTCTAAGCGAACGTAAACAGCAAAGATGGCTGATCGCCACAAGTTGTTTTTTATTTTGGCCTTCAAAAGACATTTTGACCTCCAGCAAACCTGACTTCTCATAAGCGATCAAATAATGGAGGCGTACTAATGATATTTTTCCTGATCAGAGGTTGGAAACTTTGACTTCCCAGGGGTGCCGCGAGCTACCCACACTACCGGTGCGATCGACTGGTCGATCGTGATCGACGTAATGAGCACCCCTGATTTAGCCTATCAATTAACTAGGTTCACATTCGTGAGAAATTTAGCATTGACCCCTGTTCACCCAATCTGTTTGGTGTTATTTATGTCCCATCCTGAGCAAAAAGTGTACAAGCAGGTTATGCTGTTACATCGTCCCTACCAATGTTGATACCAAACCTAATTATAATGGTCTTATGGCAGTCATATGAAACCACTGTCCACTAAAGTGTTCCTTGTTTTTTTCTTTAAAAGTACCAATAAAGTGTTATTGGATGATTTGAAACAGTGGAAAGTAAGCAAATATTTTGTCATTGTTAGACTTTTTTTCCCTCAAAACTTCTGCACCAAGCTTTGATATCTCCACGATAATCATGTCTGATTTTGTAATTATCCGCTACATTGAAAGGAAAGTTTTCTCAGGCTCAACCCCGCGCACACAGCTGCATTCCTAATAACAGTGCTTCTTCTGCAGCTAAACCCCACAATGCACCGCTGCATGCCACAAACGAGCACGGACAAACAGTACAGAAAACCTCATTTTACATGCACGTGTTATGATTCAGTCACCCTGTCTCACGCCGCCTTTTTCCCGTAGCCGAGGGGCGCTCGGGCCAAACAGGAAGTTGCGAATGTGTGTGCTCCAAAGTGCCTGGAGAGGAATCAAAGAGGCTTGACGGGCGAAGTGCCTAATTTACAACACGGGTTCCAAAGTCAGCACCGTTCTGACAGCTAAGGCTAAACAATGGCGCAGATGGAACATTTCAATCCAGCACAAAACGGCAGAGGTTTTTCTTTCACCGCGGGCGGAGGCAGCCCGCCAGACACCGCAGGGTTTTACGTTACGCTTTTGTAGAATGGTCATTGGGCGTATCTGCCAGCAGAGGTCGTCCTTACTGTCGCTATCTGCTTTGCAGGCCAGAATCGCTTCCCGGGATGTAGATGTAAGACCCAGTGCAACACCAAGCAGTGTCCCTGTTACCTAGCCGTGAGGGAGTGCGACCCGGACCTGTGCATGACTTGCGGTGCCGCCGACCACTGGGACAGCAAAGTGGTGTCGTGCAAGAACTGCAGCATCCAGAGGGGCCTCAAAAAGGTACAATGATGGATGGATGGATGGATGGATGGATGGATGGATGGATGGATGGATGGATGGATGGATGGATGGATGGATGGATGGATGGATGGATGGATGGATGGATGGATGGATGGATGGATGGATGGATGGATGGATGGATGGATGGATGGATGGATGGATGGATGGATGGATGGATGGATGGATGGATGGATGGATGGATGGATGGATGGATGGATGGATGGATGGATGGATGGATGGATGGATGGATGGATGGATGGATGGATGGATGGATGGATGGATGGATGGATGGATGGATGGATGGATGGATGGATGGATGGATGGATGGATGGATGGATGGATGGATGGATGGATGGATGGATGGATGGATGGATGGATGGATGGATGGATGGATGGGCAGGCTCTTCTGTAATTTCATCAGTCACAAAGCACAGAACCCTGATTTCTGCGAAACTGATTAAAACCACATACGGGAGGTACAGTGGTATGAAAAAGTATCTGAACCTTTTGGAATTTCTCACATTTCTGCATAAAATCACCATCAAATGTGATCTGATCTTTGTCAAAGTCACACAGATGAAAAAACAGTGTCTGCTTCAACTAAAACCACCCAAATATTTATAGGTTTTCATATTTTAATGAGGATAGTATGCGAACAATGACAGAAGGGGGGAAAATAAAGTAAGTGAACCATCACATTTAATGTTTTGTGCCCCCTCCCCTTGGCGGCAATAACTTCAACTAGACGCTTTCTGTAGCTGCAGATCAGTCAGGCACATCGATCAGGACTAATCTTGGCCCATTCTGCTCTACAAAACTGCTGTAGTTCAGTCAGATTCCTGGGATGTCTGGCATGAATCGCTGTCTTTAGGTCATGCCACAGCATCTCTATGGGTTTCATGTCTGGAGTTTGACTTGGCCACTCCAGAACGTGTATTTTGTTCTTCTGAAACCATTCTGAAGTTGATTTACTTCTGTGTTTTGGATCAATGTCTTGTTGCAGGATCCATCCACTGTTTAGCTTAAACTGTCTGACAGATGGCCTCAAGTTTTCCTGCAAAACATCCTGATAAAATTTTGAATTCATTTTTCTATTATTAATTGCAAGTTGTCCAGGCCCTGAGGCAGAAAAACAGCCCCAAATCATGATGCTCCCTCCACCATGCTTCACAGTGGGAATGACGTGTTGATGTTGTTGAGCTGTTCCATTTTTCCTCCACACATGACATTGCATTGTTGGTGTTGGTTTCATCAGTCCACAAAATATTTTGCCAAAACTTCTGCAGAGTATCCAAGTGCCTTTTTGCAAACATTAAACGAGCAACAATCTTTTTTTTAGACCGCAGCGGCTTCTCCGTGGAGTCCTCCAATGAACACCATTCTTGGCCATAGTTTTACATATAGTTGTTGTATGCACAGAGATATTGGACTGTGCCAGTGATTTCTGTAAGTCTTTAGCAGACACTCTAGGGTTCTTTTTTTACCTCTCTGAGTATTCTGCGCTGAACTTATGGCGTCATCTTTAGTGGACGGCCAAGGGAGAGAAGCAACAGTGCCAAACTCTCCATGTGTAGACAACTTCTCAGACTGTCGATTGATGATCATCCAGACTTTTAGAGATGGTTTGGTATCCTTTCCCAGCTTTATACAAATCAACAATACTTGATCACAGGTCTTCAGACAGCTTGTTTGACCGACACATGATGCACATCAGACAATGCTTCTCATCAAGACATTTCTTACCAGGTGTGTGTTTTATAGTGGGCAGGGCACCTTTAAAACACTCATCAATGATTGGGCACACACCTGACTTAAAATGTTTGGTAAAAATTAGTTTCAATTGCTCTTTAAAGTGCGTACGACAGGAGAAGAAAAAGGCTTAAATAGGATTATTATGTGAATTAGAATCATATTTTGAAACAATTCGACTATATACAACAATTTAGCAAAGCGCAAATGATGAGAAATTAGTCTTTTAATCTGCCGATTAGCCACGCCTACCGTTATAGGGCTCTAGCGTCCCCAACAGGTGGATGACGTCAGCGGAGTCACGAGTTCATCTGATTTAGTATGCAGCCCATTGAGGGGGAATTATTCACAACGAGGAAAACGCGACGAAGAGAGCCGCAAATTGTCATTGTTTCAGTCTCTCTACTCCCAATATTTTTAAAGGATATTCTTTTTATCCAAGTATTTTTCTCCAATAGCTAAATAAATGGCTTGAGAAGGACCAGTCAGCCCGTTGAGGGGGAATTATTCAGAACGAGGAAAACGCAACGAAGAGAGCTGCAAAATGTCATTGTTTCAGTCTCTCTACTCCAATATTTTTACAGGATATTATTTTCTATCCAAGTATTTTTCCCAATAGCTACGTAAATAAATGGCATGGTCATGACAAATAACAGTCTTGTACTAAATGGAATATGAAATAATAAAAACGCATTTATTCAAGACGACATGGCAAAATTACTCCATAATGGTCAGAACTGTCGACTTCACCTTTAATGTCTCACCTCCCGAACGGTATTTTATGCCACCTAAATCGGGCTTATGTCATTTCCCTTCCCCGGCTTCCAATAGGTGTGACAGCTAGCCAGCTTGCTAACCCGAACCGAATGATGTTTCAAAGTCTTCGAAGCGGAAAATCGCACTAACTAGCCCCGATCATTTCACATGACGACTGGGTTGTCGATTGTCTTCACCGATCGGCAAACCGCCCGGTGGAGAGCAATTTACGACTCATTCCCCTGTCACTACGGACAGGAGAGCTCACCGGGGAAGCAGCTGGACAATGACCGCCGAACATACCGGCCGACGTCTGAGGAGCGTGTAGCTGCCAAATGGTCAACACGAATATGGCAAAATAATGCTTTACTACACTGCGAAGTCGTAAACAGCGAGACTCTCAGTGGAGGAGGGCGGCTGCGGTTGTTGTGCAGCTAACGTCCAGCTAATGTGTATGAGGAGAGCTTTTTACATGCCCATCTATGATCAAACGTAAGTAGTCCTTTCTTTATGATCAAACGTAAGTAGTCCTTTCTTTAAAGGAAGTTTGTAGTGTTACTTTGTAATTGCTGTATTGGCGGCTATTTTTGATTCAAAATTGCCATTTCTGATCGGTCGGAAAATTTGACAGAACACCGGGCTCTTGAAGAGGGGAATAAGCCGAGTATAGTGCTCTCCCGGCGGGGGGATGTGCAACAAGTCATCGGCCAAGGGGGCAAGGAGCATGTCACAAAATGCAAGCCACCTACATATTAAAATTATCCAAGTATTTGACATAATACAAAACATGATGTTTACTCACTTCCTCGTAAGTCCCATGGTCCCACAGTAGTGGGGCTTGTTTTGGCCAATATCCACCGGTGAATGGGAACCTTTTGAAACCCCAAAAAGGCGCACACGACTCTCCCTCCTGCAGCAAGATTTTTCTGCAGCCGTTTGGCTGGCGTGATGCGAAAAATAAACGTATTAATCCGCAAAATCAGCTGAATCCTTAGTCCTTCTCATACAACAGTACGGCTGTATAGTGAAGAGGACTCCTTCCTCAGTACACGTCACAGCGCCCTCTTTCTCAACTCGAGACTGTTGCCAGAAGTCACTCATTTTCATGGCGCGGTATTCAAAAAACTAAATATAGCGATCGCTTCCACACACATCCAAGCGGTCCATTTCATTCAGGAGCATAAAATACCGCGTGTATTATGAAATAAACATGCTTTTTCGTGTCACAGGCACTTTAAGTCTCCTTAGGCAGAGGGTTCACTTATTTATTTATCACCCTTCTGTCATTGTTTGCATGCTATCCTCATTAAAATATGAAAACATATAAATGTTTAGGTGGTTTTAATTAAAGCAGACACTGTATTTTCATCTGTGTGATTTTGACAAAGATCAGCTCACATTTGATGGTGATTTTATGCAGAAATGTGAAAAATTCCAAAAGGTTCAGATACTTTTTCATAACACTAGTTTCATATCAGATATGGACAAGATGCTTCTCAGTCTGAACAGCTCAAATGGATTTTAACTGTCGGTGACATCACTCGATTCTGCCAGACGCCGTCGCTGCCAGAGGAACCTGTCAGGTGTATCAATAACGTGGCCCAATTTCAACAGGTCCAGATCTGATTTAGACACTCGCTAAAAATAGTGTGAACAGTCAGCCCTGAAAATCAGATTTGAGGAGTAATCCAATTGGAATCAGATATGCCTGAAGTGTGAACGCAGCCCAAGTTCAGTCATCAACTGCAATAGGCGTCTAATCCATTTGAACTGGAGGAGGCTGTCAGCGAATTATCGAATGATCCAACACTCCTGGGAAATTAGTCGACGAACCTGAACAATGTTTATGTATATTCGACAGCACCTCCTGTTGGCGCCGTCCGATGTAGCAGGTTGGGGCACCTTCATCAAAGAGCCCGTGCAGAAGAACGAGTTCATCTCAGAGTATTGCGGAGAGGTAAGTCTTAAGAGTGTTTCCATTTGTAAAGTTGCATTGCTGAAAAGTTGTAATTTTCATAGCAGCGTCAAGGAAAATTAAGATGGTATTTTCTGCTTAGCAGCATTTTGAATACACCGCAGAATTCCAGTAAGGCTTAAAAAAAGCCCACTTGTTCATTTGGTTTCATGGTCGCAGCTCATCTCGCAAGACGAGGCGGACCGACGAGGCAGAATCTACGACAAATACATGTCCAGCTTCCTTTTCAACCTGAATAACGGCAAGTATTCAGTCAAACTTGCGCACCCGCGTTCATGTCATTTTGACGTCATTTGTTTCGGTAGACTTTGTCGTCGATGCCACGAGGAAGGGCAACAAAATCCGCTTTGCCAATCACTCGGTTAATCCCAACTGTTACGCCAAAGGTAATAAAATTAATAGATTGGGCTTTTAGCAGGGTTGCATCAAGGAGTGTTTTAAGGTTTGATGTTTGCACTTTACAGTGGTGATGGTGAATGGAGACCACCGCATCGGGATCTTTGCCAAGCGGGCCATCATGCAAGGGGAGGAGCTCTTCTTTGACTACAGGTAAGAGTTCCTGGTGTTTTGATCCAGGTGTTTCATATACTGCAATGCAGTGTTGTTTTCGTCAACAATGACTATAACTAAAGATGTCCCGATCGATCAGCGTCCCGATCGATCAGCGTCCCGATCGATCGGGTCCGATCACGTCATTTTCAAAGTATCAGAATCGGCAAAAAAATATCGGACATGCCTTTTTTTAATATATATATATTTGTTAATTAAATCATTTTCTAATTGTATTTAACGTAACAGACAAAATGTCTTACATTCATCCAGAGTCTTTAGTTTTGGCTTAAAGTAGGGCTATCAAATTTATCACGTAAACGGCGGTAATTAATTTTTTAATAATTAATCACGTTAAAATATTTAATGCAATTAACGCATGCGCTGCATGACCCACTCACGCATTGTCGCGTTCAATCTATAGTGGCACCGTTTTACCTATATATACAGCTAAGAGGCAGCGTAAAATGAGTAGTGAGAATTTTGGCATTCTTTGGAGCCTCTTTTTAATTGGCTAAAGCCTTAAAATCCCTCTCTCAACAATTAGAAATATATCGTGGGAAGCAATGTGGGGAAAAACGGTAGTGGTTGATCTTTTCCTTAACACCCTATGTTACTTCCCAACGCAGAGAAGATATATCAATTGGTGCCACTACGCACAGTCATGGTTGCACTTCCCTTCATGCATTTGGGCAGAACAGTTAAATGGCTACAGTATCATTTACTGAAAGCTCAACAAATACACTAGATGGCAATATTTAGTGACAGTATACAAAGTCACATTAATCCTTTAAGAATTACAAGTCTTTCTATCCGTGGATCCCTCTCACAGAAAGAATGTTAATAATGTAAATGCCATCTTGAGGATTTATTGTCATAATAAACAAATACAGTACTTATGTACTGTATGTTGAATGTATATATTCGTCCGAGTTTTATTCATTTTTTTCTTAATGCATTGCCAAAATGTATATGATCGGAAAAAATTATCGGGAATGATTGGAATTGAATCGGGAGCAAAAAAAAAAAGCAATCGGGTCGGGAAATATCGGGATCGGCAGATACTCAAACTAAAACGATCGGGATCGGATCGGGAGCAAAAAAACATGATCGGAACAACCCTAACTTATAACGAAAATATTTCTTTGACGAAAATTTTTTTACGTCGATGACGAGACAATGACGAGCTAAAATTGTGGCTTGGGAGACTATAACACAGTGGTTCTTAACTGGAGTTCGATCGTACCCCAGGGGTTCGGTGAGTAAGGTACAGGGGTTCAGTGGAGGTTAAGAAACGCAGAGCCCTATTTTGTACGCTGACTAAATCTAGGCAAAGTGCCGTTTTAGAGTGGTTTGCCCTCAATTTACAGGCTTTATTCCATTTTTTTTTAAATACTAGTCCGCTATCTAATGGGAGGAGGAATCAGTTTGCTCAGTGAAAGGTTGACTGGCACTTGGTATGAGGAAGTATTACAGATCAACAGACAGCCTGAACTGCGTAGATAATTTTTTTTTTCAAAAATTGCGCCATTATACGCTATGAAAATAGTATGTGATGCAAGGATGCGACAATAAAATGAGAATGTAGACATGAAAACAAAAAGATTAATTTCATTCCCCAACATGAAAATTAACAGCAACAGCTTCTTTTTATGGCTGGGTTGAAACAAAAGCGGTTGCGCGGTGTCAGTAAACGGGTGTCTGCAGGTTAAAACGGACAAATTAAAAATAGTTTGGAGGCTTAATGCGCCATGAAACTGCTATGGCAGCATATAGACATATTGTTCTATCAAACACAACAGTTCATTTGGTTAAAATACAGCAGTTTCTTTTAAAGAGGAGTGTGATTTTCAGCCTTGTCTCTGTTTTCCGCCATACTCAGGTGACTTAAAGTTCCGCTCTGAGACAACCAATTTGGCCAAATTTAAAAAATGTCCGATATGCATGTGTGATACATCATTGGAATGCTTAAAATCTCAATTTTCAGGGGGAAGAAAATTTTTGAACAGGAGGGCATTTAAAAAAAATTTTTTTTTTTAAACAGCTAAACCCTAACTGGAGGTGAGAGCATGAAAGAGCACAATTAAAGACACCCTGATTTTAACGATTTTATTGCGTAATTACCTTGTTTCGATCCAAAAACTCTGTAGCATGTCTCACCTAGTGTCAAGATACAGCTCTCAATGGCGATAGCCATACTTTTTGGGGATTTTATGGGTAAAACACGTTAATATAACAAGGGTAGGAATGCAGAAATTGCAGACATCAAGGAGTGAGAGATTTTCTTTTTCAAATATTTACCCTTTTAAACGTTTTTTCTTTTTTTAGATCTATTATTTATCATCTAAAATATCGGGGGAAATACAACAGTAAAAAAAAAAAAAAAATTAAGCGATAGTGATGAGGTAGATATCCGTGACCTATTTAGACACTATTTTTTTTCATTGTGACGTAATATTTGTTTAAAAGTTTCAAATATGCGAGTAAATACTTTTTTAGTCTTTTTTAGCCTTTTTTAGACGAAATATTAGACATCGATTAATGATTCCAAGATAAAAATGACAGACATTTTGAATAATAAATATAATAACTTACTTTCTTTTTATGGCTGGGTTGAAACAAAAGCAACGTCTGTAAACGGGGGGTTTCCAGGGTGAAATGGTCAAATCAAAATAGTTCGGGGGCTTAATGTGCCATGAATCTTCTATGGCAGTATACAGACGTATTGTTCTATCAAACACAACATTTCTTTTGGATTAAAATACAGCAGTTTATTTTTAAGAGAGGTGCAAGAGCAGAAACTGCTTTTTCAGCCTTGACTGTGTTTTCCGCCATATATATACTACTATGTACAGTATATTATATATATATATATATATATATATATATATATTTGGGCTGTCAAAATTATCGCGTTAATTTTTTTAATTAATCACGTTAAAATATTTGACGCAATTAACGCAGATGCCCCGCTCAGACAGATTTAAATGACAGTACAGTGAAACGCTCACTTGTTGTGTTTTATGGAGTTTTGCCGCCCTCTGCTGGCGCTTGGGTGCCACTGATTTTATAGGCTTCAGCACCGATGAGAATGGTGTAAGTAATTATTGACATCAACAATCGCGGGCTACTAGTTTATTTTTTGATTGAAAATTTTACAAATTTTATTAAAATGAAAACATTAAGAGGGGTTTTAATATAAAATTTCTATAACTTGTATTAACATTGTTCTTTTAAGAACTACAAGTCCCTCTATCCATGGATCGCTTTAACAGAATGTTAATAATGTTAATGCCATCTTGTTGATTTATTGTTATAATAAACAAATACAGTCCTTATGTATCGTATGTTGAATGTATATATCCGTCTTGTGTCTTATCTTTCCATTCCAACAATAATTTATAGAAAAATATGGCATATTTTAGAGATGGTTTGAATTGCGATTAATTGCGATTAATTACGATTAATTAATTTTTAAGCTGTAAATAACTTGATTAAAAATTTTAATCGTTTGACAGCCCTAATATATATATATATATATATATATATATATATATATATATATATATATATATATATATATATATATATGTTTCTTCAAACTATGCAGAATTGCACTGTCATTAAAAATTAAAATACCCGAGCTTAGGCTCAAACAGTATTAAGAAAGAAAGAAACAAAGAAAGAAACAAAGAAAGAAATGAGGATCTATGTACAACTCAAGAACAATTGGCTAACTTGCATAGCAAAAGTCCTCTGGCATAAATGCTATAAAATGCTTTTTTTTTTTTTTTTTTTTTCTTTTACAAAGTTCTTAAATCGTTCAAACACATATTCCCACAAAAAAATTGTAAATATACTTCTAAGCTAAATTATGAATGCATAAACACACATACAGTAGCTCAAACAAAAACTTACTTTATTCTTGCCTTAACAGTGGAGCAGTTGGATTCAGCCATTAGATGTCATATTCACTGTTGCCACTAGAGGGGAGTGTATCCACCCAAATCAATAAATTAAATGCAAACACTTTCAAAACAGTTACAACGCCACTCTAAACGAATCTTTGAAGCAGCAAAATTTGATTCGAAGCTTTTTTCTAATCAAATTGCTCGAGTTCATTGATTAATCGTTACGTGTTGAGAAGTGCAAAAGAATGCAGGCTGAACTCAAGCGGCCTATGTTCAATTAATTTTTTTTCATTTGCTGGGACACCCCTGCCTTAAGTAAGTTTAATATACAACGACAATCTCTTGTGTCAATTTAATGTACACACAATCATCATGGCGTTCAACTTCCAGACACACTTTTTAAAGCCTAAGAACAAAAAAAGGCCAAGTCATTTCTTCGAATTCTTTTGTCCTAATTGCAGCTTTTGGCTTCCTCCCACAGATACAGCCAAGCCGACGCCCTCAAATACGTTGGCATCGAGAGGGAAGTGGACATGTCCTAGGTGACCGGGGCCATACATGACTAAGGAATATCCCGTCCTTCATTTCTAGCAAAGCCTCCGCCCTCCGTCCCCGTGCCCCCAACGCACGTTGGCTCCGTCCCGGGAAAATAAAAGCCCCTCCCTGCTCCGTGTTTGCAGGTGCACTTGCCCCGCTTCCCTCCCCACATCTAGCCAATATGCACGAGCGCTTGTCAACCTTATACTATTCCACTAGTCCGTGTTACTAAAGGGTTTTTCCTTTACGTTCCACTCGGTTCGCACTTGTAGTTAGCGTTTAGTTGCAGCAGGCAGTGACGTGCATGTGCTGTCTCTCGGGTAAATTTAAAAAAAAGAACAGATTTAGTTTGCAGTATTTTGCTTCACAGTGTTGCCACCGGAAGCTAACAGTTGTGCATTTATGTCCAAAATATGATAATAGGCAAGAAACCGACTGACTGAATGTAACTTGTAGATGGCAGTGAAGAGATCTCATTGGTTTTTGTTTGGATTTTAACTAAAAGGGGACATATTATGAAATATCAAACTTTGTTATGGCTTGTATGATAAAAGTTGGGTCAAGTGTGGAATTAAAGAACCTAGAAGAACTCGTGAATCCACCCAGGAGTTAAAAATCTGAAGAGTTTCCTATTTTTAAGCAACTTTAGTGCGGAATTGTTAGGTGTTGGATAAATTTACGACACTAATCGGATGACCAACTTCCCAAAATGATGATAAGTGTGTACTGTCTATTTTGAATGAAGAATGATGAGAAATTGTGAAATAAAAATGTATAATATGTCTCCTTTAATATCTTTCCCTGCTGGTCTTTTTAAACCTTTCATGCACGGGTTATGATTTTTTTTATTCTTAAAGGGAACCTTGGACTTATAAAGATTTGTTGGCTCTAATAGAACACAATTGTTCTCTTTTACTAAAATATGTTATTAGAAACACATAAAATATTGCCATTGATTTTACCAATCTAATACAGTATTTTAGTACATGTTTCAACCTACGGAGGGCGCCATGTTTTTATACCTGCAATGGACGCTCGGGGTGATGACGTTGATTGTTACTGGACGAATACTACCGCGTTACTGCAATTCCTTCTACGCGGCCAGACGTCCAACACATGCGCTCATCGGTTAAAAGCGGCGAGTTTGTGTTCTTATTGTCTTTTATTACCATTTCATTGCCTCTAAATACTTTTTGCATGTGTTTCCCTCTCATTCTTTTCAGCTTTGTCGTTTTTTCTTGAGTTAGCTTAAAAGCAGTTTGTTGATCTGTTGAACACATTAGTCACGTGGTGTATTTAAACCACCATTATTCGCTATTACTAAGTTTAAGTATTTTCTTAAGGCATCTTTAGTATGTTCTGTCTGCATGCATCTAAACAAAACAAGCTGAATGTGAACGGTAGTACTTTGGGTGTCAAATTCGCCTCTCGTAGGACGTTCGCCAGTGTAGCACATTTTGGCAGAACACCGTTTTTTTTTTCCCCATACTCTCGTCTCGTCTCATCCCTTCTTTCCTGTTCATTTTTCTTTTGCTGCTTGTTTTGTGAAATATCGACGGTGCTGTCTAGGTATGCAACGATACAGTTAAGTCATGGTTCGGTACGGTTTTCGATACGAGGGACTAGGCCTGTCGCGATAAAAAATTTTAGTGTGCGACAATTATTGTCATAAATTATTGCGATATGCGATATTATTCCGCCCCCCCAAAACATTTTTTTAACCAATTTACAATAACACAGTGAGAATACAGTATATATTAATAGATCAATTACACCCATTTAAACGCGATATGTACTCTTAAATTCAAAAATACTTTTTAAGAAATGACAACTAAAAACAAATAGACCATGCCTCTTAAGTAAAAAACAATATTGATACCGCACAGAAACACAGAATAAATAAATGTTTTTTGTTTTTTTTTGTTTTTTTTAAAGGGCACTTAATAACTTAAGCATTTAAGCCAATGAAAACTTTTCCCGTCATAGGTTCTGCAATGGTGTTCCATAGGGATGCAACGATACAGTCAAGTCCTGGTTCGGTACGATTTTCGATACGAGGGAGTCAGAGGGACACAATTTTCGATTCGATTCAATATATTTAATGATTAAGTGTTACTTCTTTAACTTTTTTATTTTGCTAATAAGCAAAAATAACAATGCCATCATATAAACATGCATTTTAGTGCATAATATTTTTGTGCTAACTTCTTATTGATCTGAAGAAATTTTGTATAAAAGTGCTAAGAACAATCTTTACTGTTTGTAAAGTGAGGCGGGGCACCCTTGATTGCTACAGCTCTCATAGCAGGTATGTTTACCACATGAGCGAAACATCCTAAAACCCCTAGCAAAAAGTATGGAATCAGCAGTCTCTGACGAGCGCTCACTCAGACATTTTATCATGTAGAACAAACTTAGATAAAAAGCTTGAAAAAAATAATGAATTATTTCAAAAGTGTAGCTCTTTAGCATTCAGAAACACGAAATAATCACCTTTTCCAATGCAGATTCTTGACACCTTGTCCAATGCAGATTCTTGACTCTTGACAGGATGATGATGCTGGAACTTTGGTTTGGTGCTGTTCCAGTGAGATTTACAAAGATGACTGCCTGAAGTAAACATAAAAATTTCCTGTCGTTGATGATATGGGGCTGCATGTCAGGCAAAGGCACTATGGAGATGGCTGTGGTTAAATTTTCAAAAAATGCACAAGTTTACATTGCAATTTTAGACTGCTTTCTTACCCCTTATATTGAAAATACGTTTGTCATTTCTAAGATGCCAATGCATCATGCCACTGAGCTAAAACTGTGAAAGCATTCCTTGGAGAAAGACTCACCAGTCAATGTCATGGCCTGCAAATAGCCCAGATCTCAACCCTATTGAAAATCTGTGGTGGAAATTGACAAAAATGGTCCACAGCAAGGCTCTGACCTGCACGGATTGTCTGGCAACTGCAATCAAAGACAGTTGACACCAAATTGATGAACAATATTCATCAAGTCCACGCGTCAGAGACTGCAAGCTGTCATAAAAGCCAGAGGTGGTGCTACTAAATACTAGAGATGTGTTTTGATTGTTATTTCTTTGTTTGTTTCTCATGATTTCATATTTTTTTCCTCAGAATGGAGTGATTCCATATACAGTGGGGCAAATAAATACTTAGTCAACAACCAATCGTGCAAGTTCTACTACTTGAAAAGATTAGAGAGGCCTATAATGGCGTACCGCAAGCAACACGTCACTTCCACTCATTAATATTCATGGCATTAGCTACAGTTGCTAAGCAAGGACAAGCCACCGTTTGTCCCTAATAGGAAATGAATGGAAATCGTGTACGAAGGAGATGTTTACAGCGTTAAACCTACCAATTCTCTCCGAAAATGATGTGCCTGGTGCCAAATTGACTGGCATAGATGTGGAAGAACATAAAAATGTTCAGTTAAAGAGATGGCTTAGGTGTCGAAGGCTGAAAAAGACGAAAAAAACGAGCCGACCTAAGCATAGCTTTAGCTTTTTTTTATCGACGCGACTGACAATGACATTCTCCGGTTTCAACAAGCTATCCTTTACCATCAGCCCTGTCTTTCTTATATATCCTCTGGTTGTCCTACGTCTCTTACCGTTCTTGGGGGTAATTTAGTTAGCTTTGTGTAGCGATCGCAAATGCTACTCAGTGACAGCCAACGAACACTTTTAATTTTTTTATTGATAACACATCTTAATCCTATAATTTATTTACACTTCCCCCTTACTAAAGTTGTTTTTTATATATATATATAACAGAAACGATAACAGTGGCAGTCAGATACCATTGTAATTTTTTTCAGGTCATTCATTGTCAGACAAGCAGTACGGCACAACGTTACGCTAAAAAAATTAAGTAAAAATATAAAAATGGCTTACCTCTTTGTCCTCTGAAAGACCATGCCAACCCAACATAATGTTTACTGCATATGAAACTTGAATGGATTCGCCGAGCTGGTGTTAAAGTCCGCGCAAGTTGATTCGGTTTTCACATTTTTTCCTCCCGAGTTTTTGGTTTCCGGGAACGTATGAAGAAAGCATCCTTTATGGTCGTAATGTCTAGAGTCGTTTCTACAAGTTCCAAAAAAGCAATGCGTGATCGGCATGTTCGTTTTTGAAAGATTACCGGCGAAAAGTAGCCCTTTTTACGTTGGGTCTATGCGAGGGCGGGTCTATAATGTCCCACTTCAGCTTTACTTCCGCTTTACGATGCGATGTCACGGTCTAAAAATAGCCTGCGTGCGGTACGCCATTGTCAACGTGGGTAAACCTCAACCATGAGAGACAGGATGTGGAAAAAAAACATAAAATCACATTGTTTGATTTTTCAAGATTTCCAAATTAGAGTGGAAATTAAGTATTAGGTCCCCTACAAACAAGCAAGATTTCTGGCTGTCAAAGAGGTCGAACTTCTCACTAGGTCTAACGAGTCTCCGCTCGTTACCTATATCAATGGCACCTGTTTTACTCATTATCGGTATAAGAGACACCTGTCCACAACTTCAGTCAGTCCCACTCCAAACTCCACTATGGCCAAGACCAAGGAGCTGTCGAAGGACACCAGAGACAAAATTGTAGACCTGCACCAGGCTGGGAAGACTGAATCTGCAATAGGTAAAATGCTTGGTGTAATGAAATCAACTGTGGGAGCAATTATTAGAAAATGGAAGACATACAAGACCATTGATAAGCTCCCTCAATCTGGGCTACATACAAGATCTCACCCCGTGGCATCAAAATGATAACAAGAACACTGAGCAAAAATCCCAGAACCACACGGGGCGACCTAGTGAATGACCTACAGAGAGCTGGGAGCCTGGGACCACAGTAACAACGGCTACTATCAGTAACACAATGAGCCGCCAGAGACTCAAATCCTGCACTGCCAGACCTGTCCCCCTGCCGAAGCCAGTACACGTCCAGGCCGCTGCTGTTCGCTAGAGAGCATTTGGATGATCCAGATGAGGACTGGGAGAATGTGTTATGGTCAGATGAAACCAAAATAGAACTTTTTGGTAGAAACACAGGTTCTCGTGTTTGGAGGAGAAAGAATACTGAATTGCATCCGAAGAACACCATACCCACTGTGAAGCATGGGGGTGGAAACATCATGCTTTGGGGCTGTTTTTCTGCACAGGGACCAGGACGACTGATCTGTGTAAAGGAAAGAATGAATGGGGCCATGTATCGAGAGATTTTGAGTGAAAATCTCCTTCCATCAGCAAGGGCATTGAAGATGAGACGTGGCTGGGTCTTTCAGCATGACAATGATCCCAAACACACAGCCAGGGCAACAAAGGAGTGGCTTCGTAAGAAGCATATTAAGGTCCTGGAGTGGCCTAGCCAGTCTCCAGATCTCAACCCCATTGAAAATCTGTGGAGGGAGTTGAAAGTCCGTGTTGCCCAACGACAGCCCCAAAACATCACTGCTCTAGAGGAGATCTTCATGGAGGAATGGGCCAAAATACCAGCAACAGTGTGTGAAAAGCTTGTGAAGAGTTACAGAAAACGTTTGGCCTCCGTTATTGCTAGCAAAGGGTACATAAGAAAGTATTGAGATGAACTTTTGGTATTGACCAAATACTTATTTTCCACCATGATTTGCAAATAAATTCTTTAAAAATCAAACAATGTGATTTTCTGTTTTTTTTCCCACATTCTGTCTCTCATGGTTGAGGTTTACACATGTTGACAATTACAGGCCTCGCTAATATTTTCAAGTGGGAGAACTTGCACAATTAGTGGTTGAGTTATCGAGAAAAAAAAAAAAGTAAAAATGCTGACGGTTACAGAATGTTGTTTGTGTGGATATTTTAAATTCATTTAAATTTACAAAAGTCTTCTCAAAAGTCCCTGCCCTTTCCTCATAACCGCACTTGTCCTCCATTGTTCAGTCCAAATCAAAGCACACAAAAAAATAAAGGTCATGCAATAGTAGACAGGACGCTCGGGGGTTCAAATTGGATAGGAGACCACCTGGGAATACAGGTACTGTAGTTTTCTTCTTTTGTTTTGTTTTTTTGTCTATACATTCACCAGCAATGAATGTGTGCACATCTAAAAACATACTGTATTTAAAGTTCTTGCCTGTGACCACTAGAGAGAATGAATTTCCAATGATTTATGTCTGACAAACATAAACCACATTTAAAAGTACATACATTAACAATTACACAGTGACATTTTAAGCACACCTAAATTATATGTTTTAAAAATGGGCGGAGAGTTAAGTAAAGCCTTTTGAGAATGTCATCTTTGTGAAAATGGGTGGTGGGGCTATCAAATGTTATGAGATTAACAGAATGATAATAAAAGGCTTCAAACAAACAAGGAGCGTATCATTTTACACATTAGATCGCGTTTTCAGCTGTAACAATGTAATTGTACTTAATACTGTGTGAACACTGGTTTACAATTTTTAATCATTTCCACAGTACTAATTTTTTTTTTTTTTTTTTTAACAATAGCAAACGTGACAGGACCGTGTACCAGTGTGGGAAAACACTGTTGGTTTTGAGGTAACACAAAAGAAGGTATCATTCTTGACCATGCAAATAATGGTTGAACACAAAAGCTTGCCTCTCCATTGTTTCGGAGGTCATACACATCATTGTAAATCATCATGTTTCAATGTTAGCAAAAGGGTTATTAACAGTTCACAATAAACAATCAAATCATACCTTCAGTTAGCATCAAGCAGTTGATGCAGATTTATCGGAGGATTCTGATTCACATTTTTCATGCAAATCTCCCATTCGACCACATCCCAAATGTGCTCTATTGGATTGAGGTCTGGTGACTGTGGAGGCTATTTCAGTACAGTGAATTCATTGTCCAGTCTGAGGTGATTGGAGTTATATCCTGTTGGAAGTAGCCATTGGAAGATGGGGGCATGGTGGAAAATGGTCATTAATGATAACACCATGTTACCAAAAAAAAAAAAAAAAATGTTCCTGGTTTGTTATCTTTTCTTGTGTGTTGCTTGTGTTGTTCCAAACTAAATGAAAAAGTGCCACTAAAAAGGTAAACGTTTGGTTTTGCTCAAATTAGAGGCTATATTCAAAATTTCCGAGGCAGTATAGATTCATGCGGTCATGTCAGTGACGCGAAATTCTGACCCTACCATTCGAATCTCGATGCAGAAATCAAGACACGCCAGACCCGGCAACGTTTTTGCAATCCTCTATTGTCCAATTTTGGTGAACCTTTGATTTTTTTTTTGGGGGGGGGGGGGGGGGGTTCATTTGCCAGAAACAGAAATGATGTCCCCAAAACAGTAAAGGTAACATAACAGGAGGGTTAAAATTTGTTTTTATGTGGTTTTTCGAGTTGTCCTAATCAAATAACTTTTTTTTTTCTTTTAACCAGTTTGAGTCACCTGATTTTTAGAATCTTCTAATAGCAAGTACCAATCCAATACCTCGGCAATTTATTAATTTATTACAAAAAAATACTTTTTCTTTTATTCTTTTGAAAATATCCTTGTCCAACTTGATGATTTTGTTGCTTTGTAGTCATTTAAAAATATGTTAAGAATACAATCTTTTTACCTGATTCCAATCTTCTAAAAATTTTGCGAAGTACAAAACGTTTTTTTTTTTTTTTTTTTACAATGTTTTTGTACATCTTATTTTGTTGCTTTGTAGCACTTTTAAAAATAACAATAAAACTCCGATCTTTTTCACCCAATTGTGATCTTCTAAAAATGACGTGCTCTGGCCCGATTTCCGATCAAGTGATTATAACTCTGGATTATTTTGTTGCTTGTAGCCCTCCTGTAGCCCAAATCATTCACTTCCTTTGACAGTAGTGCTGCATTGATTAAATCCAGTAATTCGATTCGGTAGAAAATAGCCCAACGACAGCCCCACTACATCACTGCTCTAGAGAAGATCTGCATGGAGGAATGGGCCAAAATACCAGCAACAGTGTGTGAAAAGCTTGTGAAGAGTTACAGAAAACGTTTGGCCTCCATTATTGCCAACAAAGGGTACATAACAAAGTATTGAGATGAACTTTTGGTATTGACCAAATACTTATTTTCCACTATGATTTACAAATAAATAATTTAAAAATCAAACATTGTGATTTTCTGTTTTTTTTCCCACATTCTGTCTCTCATGGTTGAGGTTTACCCATGTTGACAATTACAGGCCTCTGTAATATTTTCAAGTGGGAGAACTTGCACAATTAGTGGTTGACTAAATACTTATTTGCCCCACTGTACCATTCGGGAGGTTTAAGAATTCGGCAGTTTTGACCATTATGCAGTAATTTTGCCCTGTCGTATTGAATAAATGCATTTTTTATATTTCATATTGCATTTAGCACAAGACTTATTTCTCATGACCATACCATATTTTTAGCAATTGGACAAAAATACTTCGATAAAAAGAATATCCTGTAAAAATATTGAAGTAGAGATATTAAAACACTGATGACATTTTGCTGCTCTCTGTTGCATTTTCCTCGTTCTGAATCTTCCCCCTCAATGGGCTAAATCCTAAATCAGCTGAAATCGTTACTCTGCCGACGTCATCATCCAGCTGGGGACGCGAGAGCGCTATAATGACAGGCGGGGCTAAAAGGCAGATTAAAGATCAATTTCTCGTCATATGCACTTTGCCAAATTGTTGTATATTATCGAATCGTCTCA
Source organism: Corythoichthys intestinalis (assembly GCF_030265065.1). Classification (NCBI taxonomy): domain Eukaryota; kingdom Metazoa; phylum Chordata; class Actinopteri; order Syngnathiformes; family Syngnathidae; genus Corythoichthys; species Corythoichthys intestinalis. The sequence goes on from NC_080410.1 coordinate 41,926,098, forward strand.
AAATATGATTGTAAATCACGTAATAATGCTATTTAAGACTTTTTTTTATCCGGTCACAGGCACTTTAACCCTTAGATGCATAAGTGGGTCAAAAATGACCCGGTGGGGTTGTTTTCTTGAAATATCTTCGGAATGAAAACTTGTTATCAATTCATATTCCAGGTATTCCTCAAAAAACATGTTCTTGATATAATGCTATTCAAATTTTTGATGAACTTTTTATACATTTGAAGAAATTGTCATTTTTGTATTACTACCCTAAGCTACCACAAGTGGGTCAAAAATGACCCATATGCATTTTCTATGGAGTCCAATGGGAATCTTTCATTCTTATCAATTTTGGCTGTCAGGAATAAATTTACCATGGACCACACAGACGAGGTATGTAAGAAGTGACATCCCTTAAGAAGATTATTTTACACAGCAAGACCAGCAAGTACTGTATTATGTCCATACAGGGCCGGCCCAGCCTATACGCAGACTATGCAGCTGCTTAGGGCCCCTGACCACTAGGGGGCCTCCAATCTGGCAATTGTTTAATTTACATTGTATTTTGTTTACTACAGTTCGCTTTATTTGACTTTTGTGAGTTTTGATACTTGATTAGAAGCTTTAAAAAATAAAAGTTCTTCCTTAACTTCTTTCTTTCCTCTTTTAGAAAAAGGTTTGGCGCTATCTACTGTAAGTACTGACAATCCTTTGGGGTGAGAAGTTTGAAGTATGCAGTGCAACAAAATCTGATTAATATACAAAATATGGACGTATGGGTTGGATTGCATGTATGGGTTTCACAGTACACTGTGACGAAATGGTGGGCCAAAAATATTGGCCCCTTATTTTGCTTAGGGCCCCCAAATGGCCTGGGCCGGCCCTGTGTCCATATGGTATTTTGTGTGTGTGTCTTTCATGACTCTTTATTATTAAAAGACTCTTTATTATTATTTATCAACAAATTAACCTACTTCATTACTAGCTAGCTAACTAAGGCTAGGTTCATACCGCAGGTCCTACTGCACAATTCCAATTTTTTGTCATATCTGTTTTTTTGGCGTACCCGTTCAGACTGCCTTTGTCCTTTGAGCCTGTTCAAGTATCACACACGCACTCTTATTTGCAGTCCAAGATGAACTGAGCAAAATGGCTCGCATGCGCAGGAGCATTGGAGCAGAGAGAAAACCGAGCATTGTCAGGCTTATTCTTAACCCATTTAATTTTTAATGACTGTTGTCAAGCCCGCTCCTTCCCCAAAAGCCGCGTTCAAGCTAGGCGCTAACGCTAATGTACAGCTGCACCGCCACCGTAGCACCCTGTCTTCTCTCGCTCTTTGCTGATGTTAATTGCTGCATGAATTCCAATTTGGGGGACTTGACAGTTCGGACCGCAGCCACATTCTGGAAAAATGTGGCCCGGATGGGATTTTAACCACATACAGTACGAAGTGACCTGGATCGAATTTGAAAATGGTCCACTTTTATGCGACTTTTCCCGTTCAGTCGAGTCAGAAAAACACGAAAAAATCGGATTTGTGCTAGATTTACAGCTGAAATGGTCCTACAGATGTTGGATGATGGAGAGGCAGTGACAGGGTTGGACTCAAATGTCCGAAATTTCTGATGATGAGGACCCAGACTGGACAAACCAGACATTGTCCAGGTGGCAGTTGTCCACCTGGAAATCCAACTGAAAAGGATCAATCTGACTCATAAGATTCCACTTATGTGTCCTCTGAAGAAGAAAGTGTCCAAATCATGGCCAACAGAATGAATTGGTAGGGCTCTTACTAGAGAGAATTACCTCCCACCCAGGGCAGAACACAGAGCCACAATATCCTCAGAAATCGGTCAGTGCCTTCACAAGGGTTTAGCACTGCTGTCTCACCAATAAGATGCATGGGAGCTCTTCATCATTGATGACAAAATACAAGGAAGGATAAACTCTATTGCTGTTCTGTTGTTTTGTTTTTTCCAAAAAATGTTAATTGAATCATAAAGATGTTTCAAGCATGATGAAATCATTCTTGTGTGGCCCTAAATATTATACTAATTTAATATACAAAGGATATACAGAGCTTTTCATTGGTGTGTAACGGCAAGGTCGTTCATTTTCCCATAATCTTAACCAGATGGTTTTCAAACTCGGCTGACATATAATAGGAACATCATTTCTTAGCGTTTTCAAAGCAAATAAACAAACAAACACATACAGTATGCAGTGCTGCTTTCTCAAGGTATTGAAATGATTGCAATTGGAATTTCCTATTGTATCAAAACCTTAAATTTACAGCAAGCAGCAATTTGGCAGGACGTGAGCAACTCGTTCAAAGTACAGGGAGACCCCAAAAAACGAGAATTTTAGCGTGATGGAAGAAAAATATTTTATTCATCATAAGTGAAACCTTTAAAAATCCCATTTAAGAAACATTTATGGACTTTTCATTTCAAAAATATGTCATTTAAAGCAACACTAGGTGACTATTCAACCTTTATAAAATATTTTCATAACATTTGTGATGATATGTCCACTGACAACTAGTTGAATGACACCTCTTTTATATTTTGAGGTGGTCTGCACTGCTTTCACCAGCAGTTGTTAACCCTTAAATGCATAAGTGGGTCAAAAATGACCTGATGGAGTTGTTTTCTTGAAATATCTTCGGAATGAAAAATTGTTATCAATTCATATTCCAGGTATTCCTAAAAAAAACATGTTCTTGATATAATGCCATTCAAATCTTTGATGAACTTTTTATACATTTGAAGAAATTGTCATTTTTGTATTACTACCTTAAGCTTCTACAAGTGGGTCAAAAATGACCCATATGCATTTTCTATGGAATCCAATGGGAATCTTTCATTCTTATCAATTTTGGCTGTCAGGAATAAATTTACTGTGGACCACACAGACGAGGTATGTAAGAAGTGACATCCCTTAAGAAGATTATTTTACACAGCAAGACCTGCTACGTGTACTGTATTATGTCCATATGGTATTTTGTGTGCGTGTCTTTCATGACTCTTTATTATTATTTATCAAAAAATTAACCTACTTCATTACTAGCTAGCTAACTAAGGCTAGGTTCATACCGCATGTCCTAATGCACAATTCCAATTTTTTGTCATATCTGTTTTTTTGGCGTACCGGTTCAGACTGCCTTTGTCCATTGAGCCTGTCCAAGTATCACACACGCACTCTAATTTGCAGTCCGAGATGCACTGAGAAAACTGGCCCGCATGCGCAGGGGCGTTGGAGCAGAGAGAAAACCGAGCATTGTCAGGCTTATTCTCAACCCATTTTATTTTTTATGACTGTTGTCAAGCCCGCTCCTTCCCCAAAAGCCACGTTCAAGCTAGGCGCTAACGCTAATGTACAGCTGCACCGCTACCGTAGCAGCCTGTCTCTCTTGCTCTTTGCTGATGTTAATTGCTGCATGAATTCCAATTTGGGAGACCTGACAGTTCGGACCGCAGCCACATTCTGGAAAAATGTGGCCCGGATGGGATTTTAACCACATACGAAGTGACCTGGATCGAATTTGAAAATGGTCCACTTTTATGCGACAGGGTTGGACTCAAGTGTCCCAAATTTCTGATGATGAGGACCCAAACTATTGTCCAGGTGGCAGTTGTCCACTTGGAAACCCAGCTGAACAGGATCAAGGTGACTTGACTTGATAAGATTCCACTTATGTGTCCTCTGAAGAAGAAAGTGTCCAAATCATGGCCAACAGAATGAATTGGTAGGGCTCTTAGTAGAGAGAATTACCTCCCACCCAAGGCAGAACACAGAGCCACAATATCCTCAGAAATCGGTCAGTGCCTTCACAAGGGTTTAGCACTGCTGTCTCACCAAAAAGATGCATGGGAGCTCTTCATCGCTGATGACAAAATACAAGGAAGGATAAACTCTATTGCTGTTCTTTTTTTTTTTTTTCCCCCAAAAATGTTAAGTGAATCATAAAGATATTTCAAGCATGAAATCATTCTTGTGTGGCCCTAAATATTATACTAATTAATATACAAGGGATTTTTCTTCACCAAAATGGCATAAAAACACATTGGTTCTAATATGGGTCATTTTTGACCCACTTATGGAAGAGTGTAGGGTCCAATCATTTGTGCATCTAAGGGTTAAACTCACCCAACCCAATTTCAAATAACAGCCAATTAGTAGAAAATGGTACACAATGGTTAACAATGACGTCGTGTAGTGTTGCATTTCACTAGGTGTCAAGTGTGTTGAGTGCATTATGAAGTGTTTTTTGCTCTTTTTTCCCCCCCTCTTTATGTATTGTCTCAACTTTCAGGGTGTGGTGACTAATCCTTTTATAACTCCACTTGCGATCTTGCTTTGCACCAGTGCACCAAACAATCTGTTGCCATGTAAGTATTCAACGTATTTTTTATTGAATTGAGAATTAATAAGCTCTTCTCTGTTTTACTGGATGAATACAGTAGATAATTATTTTTCTTCACTGTTTTTGTCCAAGGTATCTACTTGCAGGATTTGTTGGTTGTCTGCTATTCCTCACAGTTGAGGCAGAAGTTGGGTAAGATGAAATTTGTCAGATTTTTCATTTCAGCTATAAGTCTACTCGTTACTATGGTTATTTCAAATAAAGATGTTGTCCCCTTTTTTCTTATATATAAAAAATTTGATAGTATATCCAGGTTGACCCCCCAAAAAACTGGGTTTTAACAATCCAATAAAACTAAGAGGGATGGAAGAAAAAATATTTTATTACCGTATTTTTCGGACTATAAATCGCATTTCATAGTTTGGCCGGGGGTGCGACTTATGTGTGAAATTATTAACGCACTATTATACATTGCTGACCAAAAGTGTTGGCACCACTGCAATTCTGTTGGATAATGCTCAATATCTCCCAGAAAATGATAGCAAAATGCTTTGGTAGTAATAGCTTCATTTATTTTGCTTGCAATGAAAACACACAAAAGAGAATGAAAAAAATAATAAATGATTATCATTTTACTAGGGCTGTCAAAAGTATCGCGTTAACGGGCGGTAATTAATTTTTTAAATTAATCACGTTAAAATATTTGAAGCAATTAACACACATGCCCCGCTCAGACAGATATAAATGACAGTAAAGTGAAATGCCCACTTGTTAATTGTGTTTTATGGAGTTTTGCTGCCCTATGCTGGCGCTTGGGAGTGACTGATTTTATAGGCTTCAGCACCCATGAGCATTGTGTAAGTAATTATTGACATCAACAATGGCGGGCTACTAGTTTCTTTTTTGATTGAAAATTTTACAAATTTTATTAAAACAAAAACATTAAGAGGAGTTTTAATATAAAATTGCTATAACTTGTACTAACATTTATCTTTTATGAACTACAAGTCTTTCCATCCATGGATCGCTTTAAAAGAATGTTAATAATGTTAATGCCATCTTGTTGATTTGTTGTTATAATAAACAAATACAGTCCTTATGTACCGTATGTTGAATGTATATATCCATCTTGTGTCTTATCTTTCCATTCCAACAATAATTTACAGAAAAATATGGCATATTTTATAGATGTTTTGAATTGCGATTAATTGCGATTAATTACGATTAATTAATTTTTAAGCTGTAATTAACCCGATTAAAATTTTTAATCGTTTGACATCCCAACATTTTACACAAAACTCCAAAAATGGGCCGGACAAAAGTATTTGCACACTCAGCCTAATACTTGGTAGCACAACCTTTAGACAAAATATCTGCAAACAACCGCTTTTGGTATCCATCAGTGAGTTTCTTACAATGCTCTGCAGGAATTTTAGACCATTGTTCTTTGGCCAACTGCTCCAGGTCTCTGAGATTTTAAGGGTGCCTTCTCCAAACTGCCATTTTCAGATCTCTCCACGGGTGTTCTATGGTATTCAGGTCTGGATTCATTGCTAGCCACTTTAGAAGTCTCCAGTGCTTTCTCTCAAACCATTTTCTAGTGCTTTTTAAAGTGTGTTTTTGGGTCATTGACCTGTTGTAAGACCCATGACCTCTGAGTGAGACCCAGCTTTTTCACACTGGGCCTTACACGATGCTGCAAAATTTGATGGTAGTCTTCAGACTTCATGATGCTATGCCCACAGTCAAGCAGTCCAGTGCCAGAGGCAGCAAAGCAACCGCTCAAACATCAGGGAACCTCCGCCGTGTTTGACTGTGGGGACCGTGTTCTTTTCTTTGAATGCCTCGTTTTTTCCTTTAAACTCTTTGTGGATGCCTTTTCCCAAAAAAATGTACTTTTGTCTCATCCGACCAGTGAACGTTCTTCCAAAACGTTTTTGGCTTTCTCAGGTAGGTTTTGGCAAACTCCAGCCTGGCTTTTTTTCTGTCTCTGGGTCAGAAGTGGGGTGTTCCTTTGTAGAGTCCCTTTTCATTCAGACGCTGTTGGATAGTCGAGCTTCTTGACTGGACGCTGAGTTATTGTAAACCCAGATTGTTGATAGTGTTATTTTACAGTTTGTGGCCATGTGATGTATGTAACTGTACCATGTCTGATTGTGCGTCTTTAGCTGTATGGGGGGACAAGAAACTGATAAGCATATGCTTCCTCCTGTCTGCCTTTGTCTTCTTCTTCGGTTCCTTCATTCGGGCAAATCATATCACATTTGTAATTGTCAATGATTGTCAATGATACCGATGACGATGACAATGAATATTTAATTCATTCATTCATTCATAGTCCGGGTTGACACTATGACCTCGGACTGCAGGACAGCTTGAACTTGGATGTTAGTCTAGGATCTTTATCAACCATCAGCACAATCTTTCGTTGAAATCTCTCGTCAATTTTTCTTTTCTGTCCATATCTAGGGAGGTTAGCCACAGTGCCGTGGGCTTTACACTTATTGATGACACTGCGCACAGTAGACACAGGAACATTCAGAGTCTGTGGAGATGGACTTTTTGCCTTGAGATTGCCCATGTTTCCTCACAATTTTGCTTCTCAAGTCCCCAGACAGTTCTTTGGTCTTTTTTCTTTTCTCCATGCTCAATGTGGTACACACAAGGACACAATACAGAGGTTGAGTCAACTTAAATCCATTTTAACTGGCTGCAAGTGTGATTTAGATTGCCACCACCTGTTATGTGTCACAGGTAAGTAACAGGTGGTGTTAATTACACAAATTAGAGAAGCATCACATGATTTTTTTCAAAGGGTGCCAATACTTTTGTCCGGTCCATTTTTGGAGTTTTGTGTGAAATGATAATGATTTTTTTTTTTTTTTCATTCTTTTGTGTTTTTTCTTTTCAAGCAAAATAAATGAAGAAATTGATACCAAAACATTTGTAATTGCAATCATTTTCTGGGAGAAATTGAGCATTATCTGACAGAATTGCAGGGGTGCCAATACTTTTGGCCAGCACAGTATTCATTTACGTTATTCTCACATTAAATACTAGATGCTATGGTGATCTAAATAGCTATTAATTGCTGCTATGTTAAAATACCAGGCACGATCTCAGTTTGTTTTTTATTCGTCATATAGCGTTAGCATCATAAGCGGATCTACTATTCAGGCGAAGTAGGCGATCGCCTTAGGCCCCCAACCAGTAGGGGGCCCACAACCAGCTGCCCTTGCCCAACGAGCAAGGGCTTGGGCCACCAGAGCCAGCAGCACCCCCAACTATTCGTCATGTATAATTATGTCAGCATACCAAACAAAAAAGAAAGCCATTTGAATGCTGCATTTATATTATCTCTCCCCCACACACACGCACTACAATGGACTGTTCCACGACGACAGACTGAGTATCAGTCGCTTAGGTTCACTTAGCGCCGTTTAGCTTCGCTTAGCTCCGCTTAGCTGTTCGTTAGCTTCACTTAGCTCTCCCGCGTTTTTCACGCCACTAAGCTCGCTATTTTTACAGCTCACTTGCTACTTTGCACGTCGGCTATCGTTTATTTGGAACACATGAGCGAAAGTGCTCTGCATGAGAGCCAAAGTGCAGTGAGGGAGAAGTTGAGAACAGGCCGCTAATGCCGCTTTTAACTTTCTTCTTCTTCACACCTGACATAAAATACACGACAGCACACCCTGTGGCGAAACAATGCAGTACAGTTCCAATCAGTCATACAATAACACTCAACAGCCGGTTAACAGCATTTACTAACGAAAAAAAATTAAATCTATTAGTGACATCACAAGCAACGACGAAGAATGTTTTTTTACGGAGTGTAAAGCTTTCGATTAGCGGTTTAGCGGACGTACCTCCGGAGAACATTACAAAATAAAAGCACGTCATGTTCGTCATATAAATAACGATTTCTGGAGTTAATCCCACATACTTCAGAATTAATATTATAATCTGTTGAGTAAATAGAAAAGAATAGCTTTCAAATGACACTCTTTATGACACATTTGATTATTGTTATACTATTATTATATATAGTAGTATACTATAATAATAATGCTAGATTTTTTTTTTCAAGAATTGTTTTGAACAATGTTGGAAAGGCAAAGTCAGTGTTCTGAATTAGTTTACTTTCCATTCTTTTGCACTAGTAAATGCTATCAGCATTTAACCTCATTGTTTCTTTGTGATTAATTATTGTTATTTACATGATTATTTGTACTTTAATAAAGAATTTAAGTGTTCCAAAATAGTTTTGTGAATTAATAAGCATCAACAAAAATGTCATTGCTAAATTAGTAAAAAAAAAAAAAAGAAAATTATTAGATTAGTCGACTAATCGTAAAACTACTCGGCTGACTAATCAGGAGAAAATTTGTCATTGAGGACAGCCCTAGTGTACCGGAACATATTTCCTCCACACACTTCTCATCTTTTGAACCCCTGACCCATGAAGAGGGCCCCCTGGATATGTTCGCCTTAGGCCCCAAAATTGCCAAGTCCGCCACTGGTTAGTATACCATACACTTATTCAGCCTGTTGTTCTCTATTCTATTTGTATTTTTTAATCGCCTTTCAAGATGACATGTCTGTTCTTGCTGTTGGATTTTGATATTTTTTTTCCCTCTTCATTGCGCATTTCTTTTGGGCTGGTGCCACTTGTAGTCTGAAAAATGCGGTAATGGTTAATAAAACCTTAAAATAGGCCATTTTAGAAACAATGATGGAATTTTCACTTTTTAAAAACGACATTCTTTAAATGGTGTCCTCTTGTACCAATGCATTCTGCTGTTGCGATTCCTCATCGGTTCCTTAGCTGAGATGTGATACTATGAATTTCATCCTGAATTCACCATGGTGACTAAAATTGCACATTGTTGACTTGCTCAAGGTCACCGTCTCGCAGTGCTGCCAATTTCTCACGTCTGCCTATATGCAAAAATTCCCGTTTTTTTCAACTGCTGCAAATCTCAAAAATGTATTAGGACTAGGGGTGTCAAACGATTAAAATTTTTAATCAAGTTAATTACAGCTTAAAAATTAATTAATTGTAATTAATCGCAATTAATCGCAATTCAAACCATTTATAAAATATGCCATATTTTTCTGTAAATTATTGTTGGAATGGAAAGATAAGACACAAGATGGATATATACATTCAACATACGGTACATAAGTACTGTATTTCTTTATTATAACAATAAATCAACAAGATGGCATTACCATTATTAACATTCTGTTAAAGCGATCCATGGATAGAAAGACTTGTAGTTCTTAAAAGATAAATGTTAGTACAAGTTATAGAAATCTTATATTAAAACCACTCTTCATGTTTTTGTTTGAATAAAATTTGAAAAATTTTCAATCAAAAAATAAACTAGTAGCCCGTTATTGTTGATGTCAATAATTACTTACCCAATGCTCATGGGTGCTGAAGCCTATAAAATCAGTCGCACCCAAGCGCCAGCAGAGGGCGGCAAAACTCCGAAAAACACAACAAGTACACCTCTCACTGTGCTGTCATTTTAATCTGTTTGAGCGGGGCATTTGTGCTTTAATTGCGTCAAATATTTTAACGCGATTAATTTAAAAAATTAATTACCGCCCGTTAACGCGATAATTTTGACAGCCCTAATTAGGACACAATTTAAAGCAACAGGTAACTTTTCAGTTTTGGTCAATTTTAGCAACGGCGGTGGACAAAAGCGGTAGTATTTTGCCTAAAGGAAGACTGTTTTCCACGAGGGCCAGCGCACACCCGCATAGTGTCGTAAAATCATGATATCCCAGTCGTCTGCAGATGGATTAAACAACATTTCTTTTTCCAGCAACTGTGTAAGGGATACATAATAATAAGGTAATGAATCCAGTTGTGGCTAAACAATAGCATATGACGGTTAGCAACCGCGGGGGGCGTGACACCAGCGAGTGAAAGCCGAGCCAGTGTTTATTTTTGTGTATCCTGGTAGCCTTCCTTTTGTTTTCCTCCACGGACAAAACTTTTTGTGTCTTTTGTTGCTCTGCCATCTTTGCAGAATTTACCCGAAAGCGACTTCTGTCTTTATAAAGAATTGGGAATGGGGGAAGTGACGTATGCTGTAAAACAGTCAGAACATTTGTAGTTTTTTTTTTGTGTGGCAGGCGTCCTGCCCCTCCTTCAATGTTAATAACTGCCAGTGAAAGCAGTGCAGACCCCCTCAAGATACAGTGCCCTCCATAATTATTGGCACCCCTGGTTAAGATGTGTTTTTTAGCTTCTAATAATTTCCCATTTCCCAATTTCCCTTCTAATCACGGTCCCAGTTGAAGCCTAGGACCGTGGAAGCCTGGGACCGTGTGCTTTTGGTCAGATGAGACCAAGATTGAGCTTTTTGGCAACAAACACTCTAAGTGGGTCTGGCGTGCCACGAAAGATGCGCATGCTGAAAAGCACCTCATACCCACTGTGAAGTATGGGGGTGGGTCAGTGATGCTGTGGGGCTGTTTTGCTTCCAAAGGCCCTGGGAACCTTGTTAGGGTGCATGGCATCATGAATGCTTTGAAACACCAGGACATTTTAAATCAAAATCTGTTGCCCTCTGCCCGAAAGCTGAAGATGGGTCGTCACTGGGTCTTTCAGCAAGACAATGACCCTAAACATGTGGCCAAATCTACACAGAAATGGTTCACCAGACAGAAAATCAAGCTCCTCCCATGGCCATCTCAGTCCCCAGACTTTGTTTTGTTGGCAAAAGGGGGTTATACAAAGCATTAAAACCAGGGGTGCTAATAATTCTGACACACATTATTTAATGTCAAATAATTATTTCTTTATGTGGGATTTTTTTCCCCCACTGAATAAATGCACTTGTATTGAAGGTTGGATTTTTCTCTTTTTTTCCATTAAGGTCCCATATTATTTGAATTAAAAAATATATATTAGAAGCTAAAAAACACATCTTAACCAGGGGTGCCAATAATTATGGAGGTCACTGTATAAAAGAGGTGTCATTCAACTAGTTGTCAGTGGACATATCATCACAAATGTTATTAAATTATTTTTTAAAGGTTGAATAGTCACCTAGTGTTGCTTTAAATGACGTATTTTTTCAATGAAAAGTCCATAAATGTTTCTTAAATGGGATGTTTTAAGGTTTCACTTACGATGAATAAAATATTTTTCCTCCATCACGCTAAAATTCTCGTTTTTGGGGGTCTCCCTGTACTTTGAACTAGTTGCTCACGACCTGCCAAATTGCTGCTTGCTGTAAATTTAGGGTTTTGATACAATAGGAAATTCCAATTGCAATCATTTCAATACCTTGAGAAACCAGCACTGTATACTGTATGTGTTTGTTTGTTTTGAAAACGCTAAGAAATGATGTTCCTATTATATGTCAGCCGAGTTTGAAAACCATCTGGTTAAGATTACGGGAAAATGAACGACCTTGCCGTTACACACCAATGAAAAGCTGTAAAACGCAAGAACCTCTGTAGTGAACATCACGCCTTAATTAAAGCACCGATATTTCTGCATTGTTGCCACAGGAAATGCTCGTATCTCCCGTTCAAAACTGAAACAAGTCAGTGTATGTTGTACAATGTCACCTGCAAGTGTGACACCTATGAGGTGAGTGACTCATACTGTATGTCCACAGATATACAGTGGGGCAAATAAGTATTTAGCCAACCACTAATTGTGCAAGTTCTCCCACTTGAAAATATTAGAGAGGCCTGTAATTATCAACATGGGTAAACCTCAACCATGAGAGACAGAATGTGGGAATAGAAAATCACATTGTTTGGTTTTTAAAGAATTTATTTGCAAATCATGGTGGAAAATAAGTATTTGGTCAATACCAAAAGTTCATTTCAATACTTTGTTATGTACCCTTTCTTGGCAATAACGGAGGCCAAACGTTTTCTGTAACTCCTCACAAGCTTTTCATACACTGTTGCTGGTATTTTGGCCCATTCCTCCATGCAGATCTCCTCTAGAGCAGTGATGTTTTGGGGCTGTCGTTGGGCAACATGGACTTTCAACTCCCTCCACAGATTTTCTATGATGTTGAGATCTGGAGACTGGCTAGGCCACTCCAGCACCTTGAAATGCTTCTTACGAAGCCACTCCTTTGTTGCCCTGGCTGTGTTTTTGGTATCATTGTCATGCTGACAGACCCAGCCACGTCTCATCTTCAATGCCCTTGCTGATGGAAGGAGATTTTCACTCAAAATCTCTCGATATATGGTCCCATTCATTCTTTCCTTTACACAGATCAGTCGTCTTGGTCCCTTTGCAGAAAAACAGCCCCAAAGCATGTTTCCACCCCCATGCTTCACAGTGGGTATGGTGCAATTCAGTATTCTTTTTCCTCCAAACACGAGAACCTGTGTTTCCGCCAAAAAGTTCTATTTTGGTTTTAACTGACCATAACACATTCTCCCAGTCCTCCTCTGGATCATCCAAATGCTTTCCAGCGAACCGCAGAGGGGCCTGGATGTGTACTTTCTTCAGCAGGGGGACACGTCTGGCAGTGCAGGATTTGAGTCCCTGGCGGCGCATTGTTTTACTGATAGTAGCCTTTGTTACTGTGGTCCCAGCTCACTGTACGTCATTCACTAGGTCCCCTCGTGTGGTTCTGGGATTTTTGCTCACCGTTCTTGTTATCATTTTGATGCCACGGGGAGAGGAGGGAGTTGAAAGTCCGTGTTGCCCAACGACAGCCCCCAAACATCATTGCTCTAGAGGAGATCTGCATGGAGGAATGGGCCAAAGTACCAGCAACAGTGTGTGAAAAGCTTGTGAAGAGTTACAGAAAACGTTTGGCCTCCGTTATTGCCAACAAAGGGTACATAACAAACTATTGAGATGAACTTTTGGTATTGGCCAAATACTTATTTTCCACCATGATTTGCAAATACATTATTTAAAAATCAAACAATGTGATTTTCTCGGCTTTTTTCCCCACATTCTGTCTCTCATGGTTGAGGTTTACACATGTCGACAATTACAGGCCTCTCTAATGTTTTCAAGTGGGAGAACTTGCACAATTAGGGGCTGACTAAATACTTATTTGCCCCACAGTACATGATAATATCGCGTTAAAATCAAAGTCTATAATTCTGCTCCCGCGTGCTCTCACCTCCAGTTTGGGTTTTGCTGTTTAAATTTCTTTTTTTTTTTTTTTTAAATATTTTTTAAATGCCCTCGTGTTCAAAATTTTTCCTCCCCCAGAAAATTGAGATTTTAAGCTTTCCAATGATGTATCACACATACATATAGGACAATTTTGAAGCATGGCCAAATTGGGGGTCTCAGAGCGGAACTTCAAGACACCTGAGTGTTTTCCGCCATATACATAGTATATAAACATGTTTTTTTTTTTTTTTTTTCAATTATACTTTGGGGAAAAAAAGTGAAAACACGTGTCTTATATGTATTTCTTTCCAATGTTAAATCTGAACACACCCAAAAAAAAAAACATTTTGGGGGGTGGGGGGGTACTATTTCGCGGTTAACCGCGAAAAACGAGGGATCACTGTATCCCGAAAAGGTGATACAGTATATCGCAATACTTTGTAGCCGAAAATATTATCGATGTTCTCCCACCAAGAATCGATATCATTTTAAAAAGGTGTCACTGTTTAAAAAAATAAAACGAACGAAATGAACGAATGTTCATACGCTGCCATCCTTCCCACTCCAACGGATTGGACGTCTACTGTAAACTCATTCCAATTCTATTGTAGAATACTGTGGAATGATTTCCTGATCCATCTGTCTATAATTGTTGTATCACAGTATCGTGATATCTTTTTCGTGAGCTTTGTAACGCAAATCGCATTGTAAGCTACCCAGAGGCTCACACTTCTACTTGTCATTGTTCACTACCGTGAATTTTTCTCAAGGCACGCCACTACGAAGCTGCCACATGGGTGACAACTACAGTGAGGTCATGGTCCATGGACTATGCCTGTTATGTAGCATTCATGCGGCTATACAAGTACATCTGTGGTGAAAACGATCAAGGTTTGTTCTTATTTAGAGTCGTATCTACAGTTGTGCAAGTGCCTTCAAGCTCTCCATCTGTCTCCAGGAAAATCAATTGAAATGACGTCGCCTGTTGTGATGAAGATAGGTGAAGAGAAGTGGCTTTGGGAAGAGCAAGACTACCAGATGAGCTTCTTGCTGCCTAAAGAGCACCAGGCCTATCCCCCGGAACCTACGGATCACGACGTAATCGATATTCGCCAAAAACTTTCCCATTCATTTTTAATGGGAACTTTCCCATTCACTTCGAATGGAATTTCTAATTGAAGTTACATTGCATTGATGCCATTGTATGTCGAATCTATTGATGCCAATATACTTGGATTCCATTGACACATATGTAAGTCGATGCCATTGACGGCCATGGACGTCCAAATTTCCCATTCATTTTCAATGGCAAAACAATTAATGGCCCCAAATCTACAGGAAATGACCAGATATCAATAGGACGTGTCCGCCAAATGTCCCAGATTCCATTGACGCATATGGAAGTCAATGCCATTGACAGCCAGAGACGTCCAAATGTTCCATTCATTTCCAATGGCATTAACATTGCATTGGGCCAATATAAACGGAGGCCATTGATGACCATGTATGTCAATTCTATTGATGACAATGTACTTGAAGTCTGTTGACGTATATGGATGTTGATGCCATTGACGGCCATGGACGCCCAATTTTCCCATTCATTTTCAATGGCGTTTACTTTGTTTAATGCCATTGACGGCCATGGACGTCCAAATTACCCATTCATTTTCAATGGCAAAAAACAAATGTCCCCAAATCAACAGGATATGACCAGATATGACTTGAACATGCCCCCTAAATGTCCCCAAATGTCTTGATATGACCAGGACACGCCCCCCAAATGACCTGATATGACTAGGACACGCCCCCCAAATGACCTGATATTACCAGGACACGCACCTTAAATGACCCCATATGACTTGATATGACCAGGACATGCTCCCCAAAACTTCCCAAATGACATGATATGACTAGGACACCGCCCCCTAAATTTCCCCAAATGACCTGATATGACTAGGACATGCCCACAAATGACCTGATATGACCAGGACACATTTCCCAAATGTTCCCAAATGACCTGATATGACTAAGACACGTGCCCCAAATGTCCCCAAATGACCTGATATGACCAGGACACGCCCCCCAAATATCCTCAAATGACTTGATATGACTAGGACAGGTCCCCAAAGGACCTGATATTACCAGGACACGCCCCTTAAATGTCCCCAAATGACCTAATATGACCAGGACACGCTCCCCAAAACTCCCCAAATGACATGATATGACTAGGACACGCCCCCTAAATTTCCCCAAATGACATATGACTAGGACACGCCCCCTAAATTTCCCCAAATTACCTGATATGACTAGGACACGCCCCCAAATGACCTGATATGACCAAGACACATCCCCCAAATGTTCCCAAATGACCTGATATGACTAAGACACATCCCCCAAATGTCCCCAAATGACCTGATATGACCAGGACACGCCCCCCAAATATCCTCAAATGACCTGATATGACTAGGATACGCCCCCCAAAGGACCTGATATTACCAGGACACGCCCATTAAATGTCCCCAAATGACTTGATATGACCAGGACACGCTCCCCAAAACTCCCCAAATGACATGATATGACTAGGACATGCCCCCTAAATTTCCCCAAATGACCTGATATGACCAGGACACGCCCCCAAATGACCTGATATTACCAGGACACGCCCCTTAAATGTCCCCAAATGACTTGATATGACCAGGACACGCTCCCCAAAACTCCCCAAATGACATGATATGACTAGGACACGCCCCACCAAATGTCCCCCAAATAACATTTGACGAGGACACGCCCCCTAAATTTCCCCAAATGATCTGATATTACCAGGACACGCCCCCAATGACCTGATATGACCAGGACACGTCCCCCAAATGTCCCAAATGACCTGATATGACCAGGAAACGTCCCCCGAATGACCTGATATGACCAGGACACGCCCCACCAAATGTCCCCCAAATCAACAGGAAGTGACCTTATATTGTCCCCGAAATGTCCCCAAAAGTACCTGGGCGGGGCTAAGATCTGTATCTCCACACAGCAAAGACACAGAGTAATTTCTCCAGAAATTGCAGTTTCTACTAGTTGTTGTGAATTGTCAATGTGTGTGTCGCGTGTAGCCCACCTAACTGACAATGGATTGCAGGTGCTCATATACAAGTCACCAGCGTTTGACGTGTACGTGAGGAGCTACGGCGGATGGATGTTTTCCCTGAGCGACTCGCATCAAAGTGGTGAACTGATGTATGACCTGGAGATGAGCGGCGCTTCCTTCGAACCCGACTGCCACTTTGGCATCGCGTACAATGGGTGATTTTCTTGTTTGCTTTAATCATAGACTCCACCATCAGTTGACAAAACAGCTCCCACAGACATCACGCCATGCCTTCCCGTAGGGGGCCGACCCAGGCAGAATATTGAGTTGGCTTTGGCTATGATAAACTAAAACACACGCTGCGTTCTAACACCCGATTTAGGTGGAAATAGGGTGAATGTTTTACTGCATACAAGCAGGCAGGAGTGTCTCGAGTGATTTGGTCGAGAATTAAAGGTAATTGTTATATTAAATAGCACCATGCATGCACTTTGAAACGTTGTGAAAAAAAATCAATGGATAAAATTAGTGAAATTTTGGCCTGAAATATTTATGTAAAATCAACGATAACTGCCCGTTTTTGTTTTTTTTTGCTTGTCACCAAGAATCTAGACTGTTTTACGTTCATATCTATAAAAATTCCACAATTTAAGCATTTATTTACAAGAATTTTGAACTTAATAAGCTCTGTGTCGTGATGGCCGCCACGTTGGATTACACAATACCGGATCTTTTGCTTGAAATATTTACGTATAATGAACGAAAACTGCCCGTTTTTTGCTTTTAACCAAGAATCTAGACTGTTTTACGTTCATATCCATAGAAATTCCGGAATTTAAGCATTTATTTACAAGAATTTTCAACTAAAAAAAAAGTTGATTCGTGATGGCCACCATGTTACAGTAACTTTTGCTTGAAATATTTATATAAAATGAACGATTACTACCAGTTTTTTGCTTTTAACCAAGAATCTAGACTGGTTCATGTTCATATCTCTAGAAATTCCGCGATTTAAGAATTTATTTACAAGAATTTTCAACTTAAAAAGCTCTTTGTTTCGTGACAGCCGCCATGTTGGTTTACACAATACCGTAACTTTGGCTTGAAATATTTACGTATAATGAACGACAACTGCCCGTTAATCTAGACTGTTTGACATTCATACCATTAGAAATTCTGCTTTTTTACAAGAATTTTCAACTTAAAAATCTCTTTTTGTTACTCTGGTAATCTTTTTGCTTTCGTTTTGTGACGGCCGCCATGTTGGATTTTTGTATCGCTACACAATTGCGGAATTCAAGTTAGTAAGTTATGATTGTATACAGAAAAATGCAAATTTTGCTTGGTTGAGTAAAATTAAGATGATTCTGCATGCTTTCCTGAAATATTAAGTTTCAGATGTGAAGATTGAGTAATTTATTCGCTGTTGCGAACTTGGAAAAAAAGAAGTTGGGCAAAAACTTACATTATTTGTTAAATATTTCTATTGATCCTGAAAATATAGGTGATTGTGTCTGCATTTGGTGATTTGTGTGCACCTAGCGTAAAATTTGAGAAATTTGTAGCCATTTCAAGTTATGTTATACTTGTATAAATAATAATTAATCAGGATTTTATTAGGGAACGACTGAGTTTTTCTGATGTTGCTGCTGATGGCGACTCATATATGCCTAAGAGAGGTGCCTGTTTGGGTTTTAGGTCGCTAGTGGCTTTGGTTTTGAAAAAAATTTAATTTAAGTTTTTGAAAATAGGCCCCCTGCGGATCGGCCCCGAGGCCCATGTCCCGTCAACTGATAGTCAAGTCTATGGGTTTAATATGCATTTGTTCCTAGCAGTGTTGTTTTCATCAATGATGACGACATCGAAAATATTTCGTCAACGAACACTTTTTTCATGACGATGACGAGACGATAGCGAGCTAAAAACGTGTTTTGGGAGGCAAACATAACTAGACGAATGCCAGATTTAGTCTGGCGAGACGAGAACGAGACAAAAATGCACAAGTTTCTTTCACATGTTCGCTATCAGAGGGACAGGGAATGCTAGAGGTTTTGGAGAAGTCAGAGAGGTCAGACTGACATGGTTTGGGCATGTCCAGAGAACAGATAGTGAGTACATTGGCAAAAGGATGTTGAATTTCCATATGCCAGGCAGGATGGCTAGAGGACAACCAAAGAGGAGGTTTATGGATGTAGTTAAAGAGGACATGTAGTTGGTTGGTGTGACAGCAAAGGATAGACAGGGTTAGATAGAGACAACTGATTCGCTGTGGTGACTCCTGAAGGGAAAAGCTGAAAGTAACAGCAGAAGTTCACAATCTGTGACATTTTATGTAGCCTGCATCATAGCTGTGTCTGGTTGTGTTAGTCCTGATGTGCAGCACCCCCCCCCCCCTTTCCCAACTCAGCAGTATGTTGTTATATTGGCCAGATTGAATATGCAATGTTGCTTTAGCCTTTAAGGGTCTGTGCTGAGTGATTATCACACACTAAAAGTAACTCGTAGCATTAGCATAGTATTCGCTTTTGGCAAAAGTCCCATTAAACTCTCAACCTTTTTTTTTTTTTACGTGCAATTCGTGGCGGCCAGGTGGGTACAATTAATTGAAAATAATTGTTTTCCTGCTGAGTGTGTATTATCACCAAGTTGGCTTTGTCCTTGTAGACTAGGGTGACCATATTTTGATTTCCAAAAAAGAGGACACTCAGCCCGGCTTCAAGACACTTGAATTTTACTCGAAGTTCACTCAAAGATGCCTATATCACTTTAATATATTTAAAGTGTGCTCCCTCACTCTGAAAGGAAAAATGCAGTTTGAAAAAAAAAAAATAATAATGACTTTAAAATATATATATATATACAGTGCCTTCCAAAAGTATTCGGCCCCCTTGAACCTTGCAACCTTTCGCCACATTTCAGGCTTCAAACATAAAGATATAAAATTTTAATTTTTTGTCAAGAATCAACAACAAGTGGGACACAATCGTGACGTGCAACAAAATTTATTGGATAATTTAAACTTTTTTAACAAATAAAAAACTGAAAAGTGGGGCGTGCAATATTATTCGGCCCCCTTGCGTTAATACTTTGTAGCGCCACCTTTTGCTCCAATTACAGCTGCAAGTCGCTTGGGGTATGTTTCTATCAGTTTTGCACATCGAGAGACTGACATTCTTGCCCATTCTTCCTTGTAAAACAGCTCGAGCTCAGTGAGGTATATGGAGAGTGTTTGTGAACAGCAGTCTTCAGCTCTTTCCACAGATTCTCGATTGGATTCAGGTCTGGACTTTGACTTGGCCATTCTAACACCTGGATACGTTTATTTTTGAACCATTCCATTGTAGATTTGGCTTTATGTTTTGGATCATTGTCTTGTTGGAAGATAAATCTCCGTCCCAGTCTGAGGTCTTGTGCAGATACCAACAGGTTTTCTTCCAGAATGTTCCTGTATTTGGCTGCATCCATCTTCCCGTCAATTTTAACCATCTTCCCTGTCCCTGCTGAAGAAAAGCAGGCCCAAACCATGATGCTGCCACCACCATGTTTGACAGTGGGGATGGTGTGTTCAGGGTGATGAGCTGTGTTGCTTTTACGCCAAACATATCGTTTTGAATTGTGGCCAAAAAGTTCAATTTTGGTTTCATCTGACCAGAGCACCTTCTTCCACATGTTTGGTGTGTCTCCCAGGTGGCTTGTGGCAAACTTTAAACGAGACTTTTTATGGATATCTTTGAGAAATGGCTTTCTTCTTGCCACTCTTCCATAAAGGCCAGATTTGTGCAGTGTACGACTGATTGTTGTCCTATGGACAGACTCTCCCACCTCAGCTGTAGATCTCTGCAGTTCATCCAGAGTGATCATGGGGCTCTTGGCTGCATCTCTGATCAGTTTTCTCCTTGTTTGAGAAGAAAGTTTGGAAGGACGGCCGGGTCTTGGTGGATTTGCAGTGGACTGATGCTCCTTCCATTTCAATATGATGGCTTGCACAGTGCTCCTTGAGATGTTTAAAGCTTGGGAAATCTTTTTGTATCCACTTCTCCACAACAGTATCTCGGACCTGCCTGGTGTGTTCCTTGGTTTTCATAATGCTCTCTGCACTTTAAACAGAACCCTGAGACTATCACAGAGCAGGTGCATTTATACGGAGACTTGATTACACACAGGTGGATTCTATTTATCATCATCGGTCATTTAGGACAACATTGGATCATTCAGAGATCCTCACTGAACTTCTGGAGTGAGTTTGCTGCACTGAAAGTAAAGGGGCCGAATAATATTGCACGCCCCACTTTTCAGTTTTTTATTTATTAAAAAAGTTTAAATTATCCAATAAATGTTGTTCCACTTCACGATTGTGTCCCACTTGTTGATTCTTGACAAAAAAAATAAATTTCATATCTTTATGTTTGAAGCCTGAAATGTGGCGAAAGGTTGCAAGATTCAAGGGGGCCGAATACTTTTGCAAGGCACTGTATATACATATACGTATAATATATAATGCAGACCCATAGAAATGTAGTCCAGTCAATACACATACACACAGTAGGCTATGTGCCAACTAAACATTTTTATAAATTACTTTTACGACAATTGTCCTTGACAAATTGTTATTCCCATTCAATTGATATTCTCATTCAATGTTGTAGATTGCACACAAACAAAAACCGAAATAAACTGACAAACTATTCAACCAGTAAGTTTCCAAACGTAGCAGTTCAAAACTACGTTTCCCATAATGCCTAGCGCGGTTTAGCTTACTGATAGCTAGCTGAGGCAAAAATCAAACTTTGCTATAAAAGTTTACAATCATCGGCAGCGCAACGATGCGACAGCAAACGGGATTTTACAGTCAAAGCTCCGACAGAAGTCAACAGTTGCCATTATATACGTATTTATCGTAAAAAAAAAAACTTCAGGCGCTGTGGCCAAATCGTCAACCCAGTAGATAGCGGTAATGCCTCATGATAGGGGTAAACTGCCAACAAAAACAAGAAGAACGACTCCTTCCCTCCCTACTACTAGGAGCCATGTCATCGCAGGCAGGCGTTGCCACCCAGCGGCCGGAGGGATTCTCTTCAAATTGGTCCCGTGAAAAATCATAAAAACCGGACATTTTTATGAATTTATAATACCCGCCCGGACGACGAGGATACTACGTGAAAGTAGGACTTGTCCGGGCAAAAGAGGACGTTTGGTCACTTATTGTAGACAGATGCTACAACACGTGCGCATCTGTCAATGTTAATTCGAAATAGTTGGAAACCTTTATTTTCTGAGTAAAATTTTGTAATTTTACAGACAAAAACATATCTAACAAACATCGACTAAAATTAGACGAATCCCGGAACCTAGAAGACAAAATGTGATTTGCAGTTATTCTGTATTGCAGTCTGGTGCTCCCTCTAGTGGTTTGCAAAATAATTACTGTTTAAAACGAAGAGGGAGAGCAAATAATCTGTTATTGGCAGCCCCTCTAATTTTTGTTTTAGTCTTTTGGACGGAAATACTTATTAGTCTTAGTTATATTTTAGTCATTTCAAAATTGTGTTTGTCTTCGTCTAGTTTTAGTGGACAGTTGCTCAAAATGTTTTTATCTGTTAAAATTCAAAGTTTTTAATCCAAATATATATAAAGATTTTCAACAATTTGGAATGAATATAAATGGACGAGCATGTAACACTGGGAAGATTTTTTTTTTTTTTTTTTTTTTTTTTAGCTAGTGTTAGAGTCTAGCTAGAAGCCATCATTATCTCTCAGTAATTGCTCATTCACCAAACAAAACAGCTGAAGTGGGCTATGAGCTAAATGCCATTTTGCTAACTGGCTCTCCTCTAGACTTACTGACCAGAAAAGCCAAGTGGCTCTGCTTTAGACTCGCCAGTGTTTTAACAGGACGCTCACCATTCTGAAGCTAATGCTAACACGAATGCTATGCTAATGCTAGGAGTATGATAATTACTTCGCACAAACCTCAAAGGCTCAAGCAGCATTGCATATTCTCTCCTGCCCAGATAAGAAAACAAATCTTAGCGTATCTCCAAACAAGCAAGATGGAGTGCAGCCTAGCTTTAGATCAGTGGTTCTTAACCTTACTAAAGGTACAGAAGCCTTCGAGTTTCACAGGTGCATTCACCGAAACCTTCATTCCATAATAACACCATTTTCAACGAATTCAAAACCTAGCAAGCTAACATCCAAGTGAATTTCTGTTCAAATTTCTTCCAGCTTTCTAATTTACTACACATAATTTTGCCATTTGCTGTTGATTTTCACATTGGTAATTTAAATGAAATGTATTTAATTTCACACTGTTCCTTTTGTTTTCATCACTATTTTCATGACGTAAAATGACGCAAATGTTTTTTTTTTTAACTATCCACGCAGTTCACGCTGCCTGTGAGTCTGTTATATTTTCTTACAGTGTGTGTCAACCTTCCACCGAGCAAACCGATTTCACCTCCGATTAGATAGAGGGCTAACAGTTGAAAGAAATTGAATAACGCCTGTAAATTGAGGGCAAACCAGTCCAAAACCTGGTCCAAAACACCACTTTGCCTAGATTTAATTGGCGTACAAAACAGGGCGCTGCGCATAGACTTCATAATGTATTGACAGGACACGGGGTGCCGTCGAAGCTGACTGAGTGGAAACACAGACTAAGAGTTTTTTCCATTGAAAATTCTTGTAAATAATGCTTACATACCTGAATTCTTTATAGACATGGACGTAAAGCAGTCTCGATTCTTGTCTAAAAGCAAAAAAAAAAAAAACGTGCAGGTAGCATTTATTTTACGTAAATATTGCGAACTATGAGGCTAGTGACTAGTCAGTAAGGAAATTAGCGGCCGCCATATGTGAACAAAGAGCTTTTACCGTAGAAAATTCTTGTGAATTATGCTTAAATCCTTGAATTCTTTATAGATATGGACGTAGAACAGTCTCGATTATTGTTTAAAAGCAAAAAAAAACGTACAGGTAGCATTTATTTTACGCAAATATTGCAAACTATGAGGCTAGTCAGTAAGGAAATTAGCGGCCGCCATATGTAAACAGAGAGCTTTTTCCATTGAAAACTCTTGTGAGTAAAGCTTACATCCCTGAATTCGGTATAGATATGGACGTAAACAGTCTCGATTCTTGGCTAAAAGCAACAAAAAAAAAAAAACGTGCAGGTAACACTTATTTTACATAAATATGGCGAACTATGAGGCTAGTGACTAGTCAGTAAGGAAATTAGCGGTCTCCATATGTAAACAAAGAGCTTTTACCGTTGAAAATTCTTGTGAATTATGCTTAAATCCTTGAATTCTTTATAGATATGGACGTAAAACAGTCTCGATTCTTGGTTAAAAGCCAAAAAAAAAAAAAAAACGTGCAGGTAGCATTTATTTTACGCAAATATAGCGAACTATGAGGCTAGTCAGTAAGGAAATTAGCGGCTGCCATATGTAAACAAAGAGCTTTTTCAATTGAAAATTCTTGTGAATAATGCTTACATACCTGAATTCTTTATAGATATGGACGTAAAACAGTCTCGATTCTTGGCTAAAAGCAAAAAAAAAAAAAAAAAAACGTGCAGGGAGCGTTTATTTTGCTTAAATATTGCAAACTATGAGGCTAATGACTAGTCTGTAAGGAAATTTGCGGCCGCCATATGTAAACAAAGAGCTTTTACTGTTGAAAATTCTTGTGAATGTTGCTTAAATCCTTGAATTCTTTATAGATATTGATGTAAAACAGTCTTGATTCTTGGCTAAAAGCAAAAAAACTTGCAGGTGGCATTTATTTTACGCAAATATTTCGAACTATAAGGCCAGTCAGTAAGGAAATTAGCGGCCACCATATGGACACAAAGAGTTTTTTCTGTTGAAAATTCTTGTGAATAATTCTTAAATCCCTGAATTCTTTATAGATACGGACATAAAACAGTCTCAATTCTAGGTTAAAAGCAAAAATACCAGTTAGCATTTATTATATATAAATATTGCGAACCATGAGGCTAGTCAGTAAGGAAATTAGCGGCAGCCATATGAAAACAAAGAGCTTTTTCCGTTGAAAATTCTTGTGAATAAATGCTTAAATCCCTGAATTCTTCATGGATACGGACGTAAAACAGTCTCGATTCTTGGTTAAAAGCAAAAAGAAACACGCAGGTAGCATTTATTTCAAGTAAATATTGCGAACTATGATGTTAGTCAATAAGGAAATTAGCAGCCGCCAGATGTAATCAAAGAGCTTTTTCTGTTGAAAATTCTTGTGAATTATGCTTAAATCCCTGAATTCTTTATAGATATGGACGTAAAACAGTCTCGATTCTTGGTTAAAAGCAAAAAAACGTGCAGTTAGCAATTATTCTATGTAAATATTGTGACGCATAATGCCAATGCTGTAGCGGCTAATTTCTGCCATTGATTTTTTTTTTTCACGTTTCAAAATGCATGCATGGTACGAATAATATAATCATTACCTTGAATCCTCGAACAAATCTCTCCTGAGACAATTCTTCCTGTTTGTATGCAGTACAGCCTTCGTATTTTTTCAACCTAAATTCGGCGTTTGTTCCCTGCATGTGTTGACTAACTGCAACCGACTGCGAATAACTGAAGCGGACTTTAGGACAGCCCCTTACTTGCTGTGTTGTCACAGATTACTTGAAAAAGTAATTTAATTACCAATTACTGATTACGCCTCAAAAACGTAATCTAGTTACTTTACTGATTACTTCATTATCAAAGTAACTAAGTTACTTTAAAAGTAATCTATCAGGTACTTTTTACCCATTTTTCTCCCTTTGACGCCTCAACATAAGAATGACAACAGAAAAATGTCATCACATGTAATTGACTTTCCGATAATTTAATTTAAAGGGGAATATCTGAATTTCGCGCTAGCTTAGCCACTCCGGAGCCCTGAAAGTAACAAATACCTGACAAACTGCTTGGAATTTGTTGAAATCAACCCCACAGACCAACTAAACCCCGCTAACTCTAAGATCAAGCCTCATGTCAAAACTGCTGAATTTCGGGTTATGGTTAACAGCATATCAGTGCCAATGTAAAACAATGCAAACTGACGGCACAATAATCAACAACACACAAGTGGATTGTACAGTGCAATAAACACAAAGGTGGTGGCGGGCGCGGATGCGCTTGCAGCCGTGCACATTAACAACCCGGAAGTACTCCTCTCAACACACATGTGGTCAATTTGGCCAGAAAACATGGCGGCAACTAAGCACTTTACACTCAATCGGACTTACAACACATCCCACAGATGCTAAACGAACACATCACCTCACGGCATAAATGTTGGACACGCATATGATATAAACAAAGCTTGCCAACTTCGAGCGATGACTGCCCATCGTTGCTACGGCAAAGCTACGAAACTGCCGCGCGTGTAGGGGGTCCAACCTTTTGCTGATACTCTCCAGAATGAAGGAAAAATACTCACCTTAATTCATGGATATCCACAGATCAACATTCCCTCGCAGCGTCTCAACACTCGGCGCAAATGCCGACCCGCCTCGATATGTTCATTATCGTCATTGCTGATGAAAACAGCACTGCAAAGAATCCAAGCACGCGTATCTTAAATTTCTTAGAACATTGGTAACAGAGCTTTTTATACATAGAAAATATTCATTACTACAGGAATATAACCTCTTTCTTTTGTGTGTGTGTGTTTGTGTGTGTGCATGCTGCAGCCCCAAGACTTTGTTCAATAGGCACAACGAGGTGTGGGTGCCCGTTACGGGCAAACCGCACTGTCCCTACAAGTAAAGGACAGGACTGCCGCGTTGACATCATCGTGTGACGGATGAGAAAAAAGTCGCCTCCTCACTTTTTGACACCTAGCATTATGTACTGGATTTGGGATTAAATTTCAATGTCTAATTTCCATATAATACTAGATAAACTGACAAGTTTCCAATTGATTCTTTATATTTTGGCTCAAATCTAATGAGAGGCAAGGGATTCTAATAATCAGTAACAATGACATTGTTAACAATTGTGGTGGCGGAGATAATAGAAATATGGTTACATAAATAAATGCATGAAAAGAATTGTGGAATCTGGCTATTGTTATTACTATCACATCCACATATTAGCATCTTTGTAAAGGAAAAACTAATTACAGTGTATCACAAAACTGAGTACACCCCTCGCATTTCTGCAGATATTTAAGTATATCTTTTCATGGGAAAACACTGACAAAATGACACTTTGACACAATGAAAAGTCGTCTGTGTGCAGCTTATATAATAGAGTTCATTTATTTTCCCCTCATAATAACTCAAAATATAGCCATTAATATCTAAACCCCGGCAACAAAAGTGAGTATACCCCTTAGAAACTAAATCTCTAAATGTCCAAATTGAGTACTGCTTGTCATTTCCCCTCCAAAACGTCATGTGACTCGTTACAGGAATGCTGTCAGCATTGCTGCAGCGATTGAAGAGGTGGGGGGTCAGCCTGTTAGTGCTCAGACCATACTCTACATCAAATTGGTGTGCATGGCTGCCACCCTAGGAGGAAGCCTCTTCTGAAGAAGGTACACAAGAAAGCCCGCAAACAGTTTGCTGAAGACATGTCAACAAAGCACATGGATTACTGGAACCATGTCCTATGGTCTGATGAGACGAAGATTAATTTGTTTGGTTCCGATGGTCTCAAACATGTGTGGCGGCGACCAGGTGAGGAGTACAAAGATAAGTTTGTCATGCTTACAGTCAAGCACGGTGGTGGGAATGACCCCCCCACCCCGCCCCCCACCCACCTCTTCAATCTCCGCAGTAATGCTGACAGCACTCCTGTCACGAGTCACATGACATTTGGGAGGGAAAATGACAAGCAGTACTCAATTTGGTTATTTAGGGATGTACGTAGTTCCCATGCGGTGTACTCACTTTTGTTGCCAGGGGTTTAGATATTAATTAGGGCTGTCAAACGATTATAATTTTTAATCGAGTTAATTACAGCTTAAAAATTTATTAATCGTAATTCATCGCAATTCAAACCATCTATAAAATATGCCATATTTGTCTGTAAATTATCGTTGGAACAAAAAGATAAGACACAAGACGGATATATACATTCAACGTACGGTACATAAGTACTGTATTTGTTTATTATAACAATAAAGCAACAAGATGGCATTAACATTATTAACATTGTGTTAAAGCGATCCATGGATAGAAAAAGTTGTAGTTCTTAAAAGATAAATGTTAGTACAAGTTATAGAAATTTTATATTGAAAGCCCTCTTAATTTTTTCGTTTTATTAAAATTTGGAAAATTTTCAATCAAAAAATCAACTAGTAGCTCGGCATTGTTGATGTCATTACACCATGCTCACTCCCCAAACCCATAAAATCATTTGGACCCAAGCGCCAGCAGAGGGCACCAAACAAAAACAAGTAACAAGCGGACATTACACTACTGTCATTTTAATCTGAGCGGGGCATGTGCGTTAATTGCGTCAAATATTTTAACGTAATTAATTAAAAACATTAATTACCGCCCGTTAACGCGATAATTTTGACAGCTCTAATATTAATGGCTATATTTTGTGTTATTTTGAGGGGAAAATACATTAACTCTATTGTATAAGCTGCACACAGTCTACTTTTCATTGTGTCAAAGTGTAAATAAATGCATGATAACAATTGTGGAATCTGGCTATTGTTATTACCATCACATACACATATTAGCATCTTTGTAAAGGAAAAACTAATTACAGTGTATCACAAAATTGAGTACACCCCTCGCATTTCTGCAGATATTTCAAAAAGTATATCTTTTCAAAATGACAAAATGACACTTTGACACAATGAAAGTAATCTGTGTGCAGCTTATATAATAGAGTTAATGTATTTTCCCCTCAAAATATAGCCATTTATATCTAAACCTCTGGCAACAAAAGTGAGGAGACCCCTTTGAAAAAACGTACATCCCTAAATGTCCAAATTGAGTACTGCTTGTCATTTTCCCTCCAAATTGCCATGTGACTCATTAGTGTTACTAGGTCCAGGTGTGCATAGGGAGAAGGTGTGTTTAAATTTTTAGTGCATCTCTTACGCTCTCTCATACTGGCCACTGAAAGTTCCAACATGGCACCACATGGCAAAGAACTCTCTGAGGATCAGCATTTTAAAAGAGCAGGGTCCACTCAGAACAGGCCTCGGGTTGGTCGTCCAAAGAACCTGAGCGCACGTGCTGAGCGTTATATTCAAATGCTTTCTTTGAAAGATAGTTGCAGGAGTGCTTTCAGCATTGCTGCAGAGATTGAAGAGGTGGGGGTCAGTCTGTTAGTGCTCAGACCATACGCTGCACTCTACATCAAATTGGTGTGCATGGCTGTCACCCCAGGAGGAACCTCTTCTGAAGACTGTACACAAGAAAGCCCGCAAACATTTTGCTGAAGACATGTCAACAAAGCACATGGATTACTGGAACCATGTCCGATTGGTCTGATTAGACAAAGATTAATTTGTGTGGTTACGGTGGTCTCAAGCATGTCCGGCGGTGACCAGGTGAGGAGTACAAAGATAAGTGTGTCATGCCTACAGTCGAGCATGGTGGTGGGAATGTCATGGTCTGGGGCTGCATGGGTGCTGCAGGGAAACATGAACTCCAATATGTACTGTGAAATACTGCAGCAGAGCATGATCCCCTCCCTCCGGAAACTGGGTCGCAGGGCAGTGTTCCAGCATGACAATGACCCCAAACACACCTCCAAGATGACCACTGCTTTACTAAAGAGGCTGAGAGTAAAGTTGATGGACTGGCCAAGCATGTCTCCAGACTTGAACCCAATAGAACATCTTTGGGGGATCCTCAAGCGGAAGGTGGAGGTGTGCAAAGTCTCAAATATACGGCAGCTCCGCAATGTCGTCATGGAGGAGTGGAAGAGCATTCCAGTGGCAACCTGTGAAGCTCTTGTCAACTCCATGCCCAGGGGAGTAAAGGCAGTTCTGGATAATAGTGGTGGCCACACAAAATATTGACAGTTGACATGTTGTACTGTATGTTAATATTGACTACTTTCACTAAGGGGTGTACTCACTTTTGTTGCCAGGGGTTTAGATATCAATGGCTAGATTTTGAGTTATGAACAAGCAGCTAACAGTTTGGGGGCGGGGGGTCTATCAATAATCGATATATAATCGAATCGTAGCCTCTGAATCGTAATCGAATTGTTAGGTGCCCCAAGATTCCCACCTTTATAAATGAAAGAGCAATTCTATGTCGTTTGAAGAAACACTCAGGTATTTCATTTTGAAAGTGCAATCTTGGCAAGTCAAAATAAATATCATTGCAAGCATAAACACTTTTTCCTTTGTTTTACATCACCTAAAATGTATTCTGCAATGCATTAAATGTTTGTAATCCGATTACTCAATTATTCGAACTAACCAATGGATCGATAAGTCGATTACCTAAATAATCGATAGCTGTTGCCCTACAGTACAGTACTGTAACATGTTTAGAAGGTTTGTTCAAATAAAATAAAAAACACTGTTTAAAGGACATCTGATGTCGGATTGGGACTCAAGATTCTCTAAATCAGGTGACTTGAACTGTGGTGCAAAAGTTTGTGATCAGGACTTCCCTAATATTATTGACTTTCGAGTGAGTGTAGTTATTGGTCCAGTTATTTATTTATTTATTTTTTTATAAAGGGGCAAGGAGGAGTAGTAGAAGTAATAGAAATAGTATTTTAAACAAAATGGTTATTATTGGTAGTTGTAGTCCACAATGTGGATTTTTTTTGCATTGCACTCAAATACAAAGACCCAAATGAATTCATTTGTGGAAATCCAAATTCATTCATTTGTGAGTTTAGCCCTTTATAGCCACTGGGGGCCGTCAAAAAGCTCACTAAAGAGCAGCCATTATCCGTTTCACTCATGTCAGTATGTCAGTGTGACCAATAAAAATGGTCCTTTACGTTTTTTTTTTTTTTTTTATGGTCCCTTTTATACTCTGTGTAGCAATTTCAAAGCTCAATGACTGCCAATGGTAAATGGTGTGATACTTATATAGCGCTTTTCCACCTTTCAAGGCGCTCAAAGCGCTTTACACTATCTCGCCAGTCACCTACTGGTGACACAGCACCAGGAGCAACGTGGGGTTCAGTATCTTGCTTAAGGATACTTAGGCGAGTTCATCAGGGCGAAGAATCGAACACAACCTCTGGGTTGGGGGACAACTACTCTACCACTGAGCCACGCCACCCCTGACAGCAATAGACGTCCAATCCCTTCTTACTGGGAGGGGTGGCAGTGGATCACCATGTTTCAGTGCCATTAATAGTAATAGTTGTCCAATCCATTTCAACTGGGAGTGGTTGGAAGTGATCGAATAATCAATGCCGGGCCCTCCCACTCAAAACTAGAGATGTCACGATCCAATCACTGATCAGAAATCGGGCCGATCACACCATTTTTCGGAGAGTCGTAATCGGCTGAAAAGGATCGGGTTTTTAATTAAAGAATTATGTTTATGCTTCTCTGCTTCATGTGCTGCTTTTCTCGCTCACTAGTGCACTGTAGTTTGCTGCTTGTTAAAGTTAACAATGAGTGACAGCTCGCGATGCTTTGATGTTGCCAGAAAAGCTTGGGAGTGCTGACTTGAAAGATGCCGCTTCTGTCAATCATCGTTGAGCTTTTTAAACATTAGCGTGTTCTAAGGGTTCTCACCAGAGAACTGAGCGTATTTGAGTAAACTCACTCAATTAAGCATTTAATGAAGGCAAGTATTTTTCTACATTATTGTTGTTTTAAAATAATTTGGTGGCACAGAAACAATTTTAAAACTTCTCATAATTATTACATTTGAAGAGCTTTAAAACCATTTATTAAAATATGCATAAAAGGTTTTTTGTTTTTAATATACTTTGAGGAAAAAAAGGGGATAAACGTCTTTCATATATATATACAGTGGGGCAAATACGTATTTAGTCAACCACTAATTGTGCAAATTCTCCCACTTGAAAATATTAGAGAGGCCTGTAATTGTCAACATGGGTAAACCTCAACCATGAGAGACAGAATGTGGAAAAAAAAAAACAGAAAATCACATTGTTTGATTTTTAAAGAATTTATTTGCAAATCATGGTGAAAAAATAAGTATTTGGTCAATACCAAAAGTTCATCTCAATACTTTGTTACGTACCCCTTTGTTGGCAATAACGGAGGCCAAACTTTTTTTGTAACTCTTCACAAGTTTTTCACACACTGTTGCTGGTATTTTGGGCCATTCCTCCATGCAGATCTCCTCTAGAGCAGTGATGTTTTGGGGCTATCGTTGGGAAACACGGACTTTCAACTCCCTCCACAGATTTTCTATGGGGTTGAGATCTGGAGACTGGCTAGGCCACTCCAGGACCTTGAAATGCTTCTTACGAAGCCACTCTCTTGTTGCCCTGGCTGTGTGTTTGGGATCATTGTCATGCTTAAAGACCCAGCCACGTTTCATCTTCAGTGCCCTTGCTAATGGAAGGAGATTTTCACTCAAAATCTCTCGAAACATGGCCCCATTCATTCTTTCCTTTACACAGATCAGTCGTCCTGGTCAGAAAAACAGCCCCAAAGCATGATGTTTCCACCCCCATGCTTCACAGTGGGTATGGTGTTCTTCTGATGCAATTCAGTATTTTTTCTCCTCCAAACACGAGAACCTGTGTTTCTACCAAAAAGTTCTATTTTGGTTTCATCTGACCATAACGCATTCTCCCAGTCCTCTTCTGGATCATCCAAATGCTCTCTCGCGAACCGCAGACGGGCCTGGATGTGTACTTGCTTCAGCAGGGGGACACCTCTAGCAGTGCAGGATTTAAGTCCCTGGAGGAGCATTGTGTTACTGATAGTAGCCTTTGTTACTGTGGTCCCAGCTCTCTGTAGGTCATTCACTAGGTCCCCCGTGTGGTTCTGGGATTTTTGCTCACCAGTCTTGTTCTCATTTTGACGCCACGGGGTGAGATTTTGCATGGAGCCCTAGATCGAGGGAGATTATCAGTGGTCTTGTATGTCTTCCATTTTCAAATAATTGTTCCCACAGTTGATTTCTTTACACCAAGCGTTTTACCTATTGCAGATTCAGTCTTCCCAGCCTGGTGCAGGTCTACAATTATGTCTCTGGTGTCCTTCGACAGCTCTTTGGTCTTGGCCATAGTGGAGTTTGGAGTGTGACTCACTGGGGTTGTGGACAGGTGTCTTTAATACCGATAATGAGTTAAAACAGGTGCCATTAATACAGGTAAAAAGTGGAGCCTCGTTAGAAGAAGTTAGACCTCTTTGACAGCCAGAAATCTTGCTTGTTTGTAGGTGATCAAATACTATGTTCCACTCTAATTTGGAAATAAATTCTTTAAAAATCAAACAATGTGATTTTCTGCCCCCCCCCCCCCCCCCCCCACACACATTCTGTCTCTCATCGTCAGAGGCGTCACATCCCATTAGGCAAACCAGGCAATTGCCTAGGGCCCCCAGCCAGCAGGGGCCCCCAGAGGGCCAACAGATTTAGCACACGCAGCTGCACTGCACTGCTTTGTGTCTTGAGTTCCCTGAAGGGGCCCCTTCACTTGCTCTACACCCCCCCCACACACACACACACGTGACTCAGAGTGAAAGTGAGCGGCGATTTGGCTTTTTTTTAATTGGCGTATATCCAAAATGAAGAGAAATTATCCTTCTGGAAGCGACAACAGAAAGGAAAAAAAAGCAGAAGAGGAGAAAAGGAAGCAAGACAGCGCTGAGGTTACTATGTTACTGTAGTTTTATGTCCTAATGTAGTAGAAGCCGGACACTTTGAGTGTCCTAAAAAGCGCTCTATGAGAGCGAGGCGTTATACTTTTATTAAATATGCTATTGCTGCAAGTCCAACTGTCCCCCTTACTTGCAAACGCTCGAAGGGCACCATGTTGCTTGTTGCCCGGGGCCCCCGGGTACCCTTGCTACGCCTCTGCTCATGGTTGAGGTTTACCCATGTTGACAATTACAGGCCTCTCTAATCTTTTCAAGTAGGAGAACTTGCACAATTGGTGGTTGACGAAATACTCATTTGCCCCACTGTACATCTTTCATCTTTACAATGCTAAATACATTAGGGGGAACATTTTTTTTCGTTATCAGATCAAGACTCGGTATCGGCAGATTCTCAAAATCAGGTGACTCGGACACTCGGGTGCAAAAATATGTGATCGGGACATCCGTAATTAAACCTGTTAAGCTGTCAATGGCATCCGATGAGTGAATCTGGTAAAAGAGCAGTTAAGACAGAATAGTTTTTAAATCTACCTATAAACTAGCATAGGGTTTTGTTATTAATTTAACCATCAATACAGGAATGGCAACACAAAACAGTAAAACGACATTTAAAACGTCAGTCAAGAAATGCTGCTCTACATTCTTGCCAATACTGACAAGCGGATCGTTTCTATCCCAGTGATCTAAAGACTGAATGAGCTCTTTCATAATGCACTTCCTTGGTGACTCCATAAACAATACAAAACACAATGGGACTAGAATAAAGATATGAATGAGCACAATTTGCAGCAGTGCACTATTGAGTGTTATCTTATCAGGCCACCCGGTTCAGAAAGATGGCTCAATGACTTCACTGCAGTATCATTCCAGCAGGTGGCTATGTGACTGACAGTCTTAGCGGACATAGGTTAGGTGTGCCAGTCAGGAGAGGTTTTTTTTTACAACTAGCGATCAAAGTCCGCATGTGGCCGTCAAACAGTTGTCAGTCCACCGGCTTCCCGCAGTGTGCGTCCGCTCCCCCTTGTACCTGAGACTATGAAGACCTGACCTGTCCCAACCGTGGACATGTTGGACCTATAGACAGTATGGATATTCCTGAACAATTCCATGAGCAGCAGGAACAGCGGCAGCAGGCTTTAGGACTTCAGACGGACAACCACCATGAAGACATCTTTCCATTAGAAGGAGCTTCAACGTGTGAGTAGAACCTGGGAATGTAACAGGGTTCATATTAGAGTCCTAGTGAATAATGCAAGTCTCATATCTGTGATGATTCATATCAAAATGGGTAGTTTGATACTTTAGCAGAGAAGAAATAACAGTAGCTAAATTGGCAATGATAACAGTACACTATTGTCACCTACATTGATTAAAACTGATTTTACTGTCAGAGTACTTTGCTACTATTGTTACCAAACAGCAATTACAATACTGTAAAAAAAATGGAGGTTTTCTATTTATTCATAGTGACCGAAAATACATTTCTACGTCCACTCTTCACTGACGTAATAACTGACTGAACCAGCTTAAGCTATGATGATTCAGTCATCTACTTCGGTGTTTTTCAACCAGTGTGCCGTAGCACACTGGTAGTCTGCCGTAAGAGATCATCAAGTGTGTCGCAAGAAATTATCCAATATCACATTTTTTCTTTTTTTTTTTTTTATGTCATCGGGCGGAGTTGCAGTAGGAAGACAGGAGTAGGTAGAAAGTTCTCGGTGGTGTGCAAAGAACCGCTCGGATTTCGAGACATCAGCCACCTTGCTTTCCGCGACAATGTGGACTCCAGCACGTCTACTGTACATCACTTGATTAGACCTGTCAAGTGCGGATATAAACGAAAATGTCCTTTCTATTTTAGCCGAATGTGACGACCGTCAATCCTCCCCATGTTTTCTTTCTACACATTGTGGAGGACAGCAAGGTTGCTGATGGCTAGAAATCTGAGCAGTTCTTGAACACGACATGAACAGCTCTCTAGGGGTGCACGATATCCATTTTTTGAAACCGATACCGATATTGATAACTTCCTGCTCCTCAAAGCCGATACCGATATCGATAACCGATAATAAATATATAATTTTTTGAGTTTTTGAACACCTGGAGGATTTAAAAAAAAAAAAAAATAGTGGTGGATTCAACATAGATTTGCCTTTGATCTCATCAGATTTTTCATAATGAGATGTACAAAACAGTGCGTTTCACTTCTGCACTGCCCGACAGCCAGCTAAGAATGAATGCACTTCTATAAACCACAAGGCTAGGTCTTTTCTTGCTTTTATGGGAAGAAACTCGTCTTAATATTGTGAAAGTACAAAAAAAAAATACACATATTCAATACTCAATATACAACAAACTGCACAATACACTTATATACACAACTATTATATGTATAGCATAGCACACTAGCTTGAGCTACTAAAGCATTGGCTGGCTTGTAGAACACAACTTATGAAGTTCTGTACATATGACCCTTCACCACAGAAGTAAACATATTTTGCACATCTATATGTAATAGTAAATATAAAATACTTACATATATTTCCGAGGCGGAAACGTAACAGCATTCACGACTGTCAATGCTCCCGCTAGACCGCTAGTCAATATATCCAACTTAAGTCATTTAAATCCAGACCCTCCCCTGTTACCTCCAGTGTGCCTCAGGGCTCTGTCCTGGGGCCCCTACTCTTCATCATATGCCTACTTCCCCTTGGCAATATTTTTCGTAAATTCAACATCCACTTTCCCCGCTATGCCGACGACACCCAACTCTACCTCACTTCTGAACCCTCCTCCTCTCTCCTGCCCTCATCTTTGACTGACTGTATCACTGAAATAAAAATCTGGTTTACCCACAATTTCCTAAAACTTAACAGTAATAAAACTGAGGTGCTCCTCGTTGGCTCTAAATTCACCATCTCGAAAAACCATAACATATCCATTACCATTGACAACTCCACTGTTTCACCCTCCCCCCAGTCAAGAGCCTAGGAGTAATCCTAGACAACACACTTTCCTTTCAATCGCACATCAATAACATTACCCGGATTGCCCACTTTCACCTGCACCATTAATCGCCTCCGCCCTTCCCTCACACACACATTCTGCTGCAATCCTGGTTCACAGCCTTGTCACTTCCCGTCTGGACTACTGCAACTCCCTCCTCTTCGGCCTCCCTCGTAAAACTCTCCATAAACTCCAACTGGTCCAGAATTTAGCTGCCCGCATCATAACTCGTACCCCGTCCATCCACCGCATCACTCCAGTCCTCCAACAGCTTCACTGGCTCCCGGTCCACTTTCAAATACAGTTCAAAGTTCTCCTCCTCACATTCAAGGCCATCCATAACCTCTCCCCTCCATACCTGTCCGATCTCATTCATGTTACTACTCCCTCCTGTGCCCTTAGATCCTCCTCCTCCATACAACTCTGTCCCCCCCGCTCGCCTTAGCACCATGGGGAGCCGAGCGTTCAGCCGCTCGGCTCCCCGACTTTGGAATTCACTCCCACCCGATCTCAGGAACACAGATTCCCTCCCCCATTTTCAAACAAAACTCAAAACTCACCTGTTTAGACTAGCCTATACACAATAATCACTTGGTTCTGGTCTTCTTAACTGCCCCTATATCTCTTTTAGTATTTTAAATTTCCTTATACGTTATATACTTTCATTTTCTCACTTTTAATATTTCTAAATGTTTGTACGGCGACCTTGAGTGCCAGAAAGGCGCCTTTAAATAAAATGTATTATTATTATTAGACAGCGCAATGTGTAAGTGATTGAACCAAACTACTGTAACAAAAAATAGGTGCATTGAATTATTCCGACCAGCAGGTGGGAGCAATGCCCCGCAAATGGTCAACTGATTTCCCATACTATTGTGTAAGCTGCAAAGCCAGAACAGTACATATGATCGGTCCTAGGGTTATTCCGATCATGTTTTTTTGCTCCCGATCCGATCCCGATCGTTTTAGTTTGAGTATCTGCCGATCCCGATATTTCCCGATCCGATTGCTTTTTTTGCTCCCGATTCAATTCCAATCATTCCCGATAATTTTTCCCGATCATATACATTTTGGCAATGCATTAAGAAAAAAATGAATGAAACTCGGACGAATATATACATTCAACATACAGTACATAAGTACTGTATTTGTTTATTATGACAATAAATCCTCAAGATGGTATTTACATTATTAACATTCTGTCTGTGAGAGGGATCCACGGATAGAAAGACTTGTAATTCTTAAAGGATAAATGTGACTTTGTATATTATGACTAAATATTGCCATCTAGTGTATTTGTTGAGCTTTCAGTAAATGATACTGTAGCCATTTAACTGTTCTGGCCAAATGCATGATGGGAAGTGCAACCATGACTATGCGTAGGGGCACCAATTGATATATCTTCTCTGCGTTGGGAAATAACAGAGGGCGTTAAGAAAAAGATCAACTACTACCTTACTTCCCCACATTGCTTCCCACAATATTTCTAATTGTGGAGGGAGGGATTTTAAGGCTTTAGCCAATTATAAAAAGGCTCCAAAGACTGCCTAAATTCACTCTACTCATTTTACGTTATCTTTTAGCTCTACATGTAAGTAAAACGACGCCATTATTGATTGAACGCGAGTGGGTCGTGCAGCGCATGCGTTAATTGCGTTAAATAATTTTACGTGATCAATTTTTTTTTTAAATCAATTACCGCTGTTAACGCGATAAATTTGATAGCCCTACTTTAAGCCTAAACTAAAGACTCTGGATGAGTGTAACACATTTTGTCTGTAACATTAAATACAAATAGAAAACGATTTAATTAAAAAATATAAATATATTAAAAAAAAAGGCACGTCCGATATTTTTTTGCCGATTCCGATACTTTGAAAATGACGTGATCGGACCCGATCGATCGACATCTTTAATCGGTCCTATTATAAATGTTATTGGATTTATCGGGATTACGTCATAATTCCTATTATCGGACCGATAATTATCGGACCGATAATTATCGGACCAATAATTATCGTGCACCAGTACAGCTCTCCAACAGCACCATGGTGCCAAGCAAGTATAAACGTCGTCTCCGAACGAAACACCCATTGCTTCAAAACAAGTCCATTGACTATTTTGTTTGCCTTTGAGAAAACACAGAGTAGCAGACAACTTTTTTGAGGAAAAACTACAAAGGTAAATGAGAAAGCCCTCAAACACAGTTACCTTGTTGCTGAACTTGTTGCTAAATCCAAAAAGTCCCATACAGTGGCAGAGAAATGAATACTTCCTGCCTGCAAAGCCATTGTCAGCGAGATGCTCGGCCCTGATGCGGTTAAAGAGATTGCTAAAGTGTCCCTGTAGGATAATTCTGAGCTTTTCAAACCGAACTGCTATAAAAAAAAAAAAAAAAAACAGAGAGACTGAGAGCTGTTGAAGAAGATTCCTTCCAGGATATCGGTTCTGTGTTCATCTAAACAGGCTTATGTTTCCCTCTGCGTAAGTATAATTACTGAGAAATTAGTTTTTCATTAAACATACTGCACAGAAATTATGGAACATTTTTGATTTGTGGTGTGCTGCAAGATTTTTTCCAATGTAAAAACGTGCCGTGACTCAGAAAAGGTTGAAAAACACTGATCTACTTTGTGTGATAAAGAGCATAAAAATTTCACATGGGCCATGGGTGCGCTACACCCAATACCGGCCCCAGACATTGGCATAGTCCAATGCTGGTCTTAAATTATGCTAACGTGCATGTCTTAGAAGTGAAGAAACTGCAGAATAACTGGCGTTCAGTGTCCGTTGACTGCACTAGAGTTGCTCTAAATATTACCACATTTTTCAGACTCGAAGTCACACCTGAGTATAAGTCGCAATAGCCCAAAAATACGCAATGAAGAGGGATAAAAACATCACCAGAGTATAATTCGTAGGGCTGAAACTAATCATTATTTTTATAACCGATTAATCGGAGTTGCATAGAAGTGGACCATTTCAAATCTGATCTGAGTCACTTTCGTATATGGTTTAAATCAGATCTGGGCCACATTTTTCAAGAATGTGGCGGCGGTCTGAACAGTCAAGTCTCACCAATCGGAATTCATGCAGCAATTACGTTAGCAAAGAGCGAAAGCGGGACGCAAGGCGGCAGAGATGGAGCTGTTCATTAGCTTTAGCGCCTAGCTTTTTTACCAAGCTGAATTCGTGCTTGACCACAGTAAAAAAAAAAAAATACAATGAAGAAAAGGATAAGCCTGATAATGTTCGGTTTCTTACTGTGTGCCAAATGAGCAATATTTCAGTGTTGCTAAAATGGCTGAGTCGGGGCGTCATGCACGCACACTGCGTAGTTATTTGTTTTGATGCTTCCGCGTG
Organism: Corythoichthys intestinalis; assembly: GCF_030265065.1. Lineage (NCBI taxonomy): Eukaryota > Metazoa > Chordata > Actinopteri > Syngnathiformes > Syngnathidae > Corythoichthys > Corythoichthys intestinalis. The sequence goes on from NC_080410.1 coordinate 41,965,809, forward strand.
TAACCGGTGTGTCCGCGCTGCAATGACCGCGTTCGAATCCCACCTCGCTCAGATCAAAACTCAAACCCGCGCCAATCCATTTGAAGTGGGAGGGTACCCTCCCATTTTAAATGGATTGGATGTCTACTAGTGATAAAGTCATTCCAATTCATAGCAGATAAAAATAGCTTGTTTTTCCTGTTTATTAGTTGTTTCGTAGAAATATCGTGATATCATCATTATCATGAGCCTTGTATCGCAAATCCTATCGTGAGGTACCCAAGGGTTCCCACTCTTGGTTATCAGCAGCTTAGAACACCATCAGTTCACAACTTATCTGGAGCTGTGACGTTCAGGGAAACCTTGTCAGTTTCAGCGTTTATCTTTGGACTTAACGGTGTTTTCACCTTGCTTGGTCAGCTCTAGAACTCAGGAGGGATGCGGACGCGCCGCCCGAGTCTGGCCAGGGCTGTCCCGTATGCGGTGACAAAATATCGGGGTACCACTACGGCCTTCTCACCTGTGAGAGCTGCAAGGTAAAGCATACGTACGCCATGGCGACTTGACTCCTAACGGCGCCGTAACGTGTCGGCAGGGCTTCTTCAAACGCTCGGTGCAGAACGACAAACGCTACACCTGCGCGGAGGCGCAGAGCTGCCCTATGAACGTTGCGCAGAGGAAGCGCTGTCCTTTTTGCCGTTTCCAGAAGTGTCTGGCGGTGGGCATGAAAAAAGAAGGTAAGAATTAGACAAGTGTGCACTTTGCTCCAGTGCAACATGAATTGTGCTCCACTGACATGCATGCTGTCCGTTGTATCTAAGAGGTTGTAAAAAGCAGCGTCACTACTGCTTGTAATGACCCAGTTTACATAAGATGACTTTATAGCACAGTGATAAGACACGCTCCTTCAGCTGAGTATACATGTACCGATTTTCAGACAATTGGACTCGAGTCACAGGGACTCGGACTCAAGTCGCAAATTTGACGACTCGCAATTCGGTTCGGGCTTGAAGAAAAAAAAAAACGCAGACTCTGACTTGACTCGCTTGAGCTGGGAGGGTCCGAGACTTGAGGCCCAACTTGACTCGTGAGACAATGACTCGAGATTTGAAAAGCTGACTCGAAAAACTTGGATTGTAGATTGGTTCCCACCTGCCAGTGATCCGCTTGGAACACCTTAATGCTGGTTTATTTCCTGCAGACTAAACTGCATAGTTCGTGACCCAGCTCGGCTCAACGTAGCCTCGTATTCTGGCTTGGCTCGATGCAATGTCATGACTCGGCTCGGCCCGACGCAACGTCGTGACTCGACTTAACGTCGTGACTTGACTCGACGCAACCTCGTGGCTCGGCTCGGCTCGACCCAACGTCGTGACTCGGCTCGGCTCGACCCAACGTCGTGACTCAGCTTGACTCAACGTCGTGATTCAACTTGGCTCGACGTAACCTCTTGACTCGGCTTGGCTCGGATCAACGTTGCCTCGTGACTTGGCTCGGCGTAACCTCGCGACTTGGCTCCAGTTTTGTCACAGAATACTTAAAAAAGTAATTTATTTACTAGGGCTGTCAAAATTATCGCGTTAACGCGCGGTAATTAATTTTTTAAATTAATCACGTTAAAATATTTGACGCAATTAACGCACTAGGCCCGCTCAGACAGATTTAAATGTCAGTACAGTGAAAGGCCAACTTGTTAATTGTGTTTTATGGAGTTTTTCCGCCCTCTGCTGGCGCTTGGGTGTGACTTGCATATGTTATGTGGCCTACTGTCGCCCTCTGCTGGCGATTCAGTGCAGCTGATTATTTGGGTTTCGGCGTGCTTTTCTGACGTAATTATATGTCGACGCGAACTCACACTAATAGACAGTGCTATTCAGACCAGCTAACGTCAGCGTCCAGTATTCAGTGGCAGTTCTCATAGCCCCATCACACTGTTTGTGTCTAATACATGCATCGCTTGTGAGTTATATTCCTCCTTTGTTTATATTTATGAGCATTATATAGTTATTGATGATGTGTATTTGAATTTGTTCACGTATATGGTGAAATGCAGTTACATTGTTAGATGCTTGTGAGCTAATTGGCTAGTGCTACTGCTCAAATGGACACGTGTGTGTACATTTTATGTTATTTTGTGATTTATGCAAGTTATTGACACATTGCCTTGTTATTTTCAGTTTTACAAAAATACAAGAAACGTGCTCCTGTCAAAAAGAGATGACTTCAGTAAAGCCCATGCAACTTTGCCTCACCGTCTGATTTCTTTTTGGAACTTATGTTCGCTATCTGTCAATTTGTGTACTCACACACATTGAGGACAGCATAGGGCAACTAGTTTATTTTTTGATTGAAAATTTTACAAATTTCATTAAAGCGAAAACATTAAGAGGCGTTTTAATATAACATTTCTATAACTTGTACTAATATTCATCTTTTAAGAACTACAAGTCTTTCTATCCATGGATCACTTTAAGAGAATGTTAATAATGTTAATGCCATCTTGTTGATTTATTGTTATAATAAACAAATACAGTCCTTATGTACTGTATGTTGAATGTATATATCCATCTTGTCTTATCTTTCCATTCCAACAATAATTTACAGAAAAATATGGCATATTTTATAGATGGTTTGAATTGCGATTAATTGCAATTAATTACGATTAATTAATTTTTAAGCTGTAATTAACTCGATTAAAAATTTTAATCGTTTGACAGCCCTATTATTTACTGATTTTCCCTCAAAAAAGTAATGTAGTTACTTTACTGATTACTTATTGTCAAAGTAACTAAGTTATTTTAAAAGCTGTTTATCAGTTCCTTTTTAACATTTTTTTTCCTCCCTTTGCTGCCTCAACATAAGAATGACAGCAAAAAAATGTAATTGACTTTCCGATAATTGAATTTAAAGCAAAAGCAGGGGTTTAATTAGTGGATGGAGTTGATTTCAACAACCAGTGACTAGCGCTAGCTTACCCACTCCAGATCCCTGAAACTAACAAATAACTGACAAATATCATGGAATTCGTCAAAATCAACTCAACCGACTAATTAAACCCCCGCTAAATCGAAGATTAAGTCTAATGTCAAAAGTTCTGAACTCCAGGGGGTTAGGGTTGAGGGTGAACAGCATATCTGCGCCAATGTAAAACAATGCAAATTGACTGCACAATAATCAACAACACACAAATGAATTGCACAGTGCAATAAACACAAAGGTGGGGGCGGGCGCGAATGCGCGAGCACAACATGGGAGTACGCCGTACACACACGCGGTCTATTTGGCCACAAAACGTGGCGGCAGCTAAGCACTTTACACTCATTCGGACTTACAACATCCCAAAGATGCTAAATGAACACGTCACCTCACGGCATAAATGTGCAACACGAATAAGATGTAAACAATGCTCGCCGACTACCCGCCGTTGCAACGACAAAGTTATGAAACGGCTGCGCATGTAGCAGCTCCAACCTATTGCTGGAACCCTTCAGAATGAAGGAAAAATACTCACGTTCATTCAAGGACGCACACAGATCAACATTCCTCGCACATCTCAACAGGTGGCATCACTCGGCTCGAATGTGCGCATGCCTCTCTCAGTTCTAAAACACTTAGCGCGTGTGACTCGAGACCAAAACACATAGCGCGAACCTTTTCTGCCATTTTTTATTCAGAATGCTCTTTGTAGATGACTACAATATCCTCATTCTACATACATTATGAGGCAATAACAAAATGGTAACTCACAGGCACTAAGGAAACTAATTTTATTCAGATTACGAGTTTGGAAAAATGCACGCGTTAGATTGCTCGTTACTGAAAGGAAGTACAGTATTGGCCCGAATATAAGACGGCCCTGATTGTAAGACGACCCCCTCTTTTTCAAGACTCAAGTTTGAAAAAAAGACTATTTGAACACCAAATTAATTTCTATACAGAAAATAATTACAGTACATCCGAAACAAATTATTATAACAATATATTTGAGAGAAAAAGCATGTTATTTTGCCTCATTCAAATCTTAATATCTGAACATTTAAATATGTAAACTAAAGTGCAATCACATTCGTAAATGAAGTGCTTCTGGTTGTAAATAAACTGGGGCTGTCAAACAATTAAAATTTTTAATCGAGTTAATTACAGCTTAAAAATTAATTAATCTTAATCGCAATTCAAACCATCTATAAAATATGCCATATTTTTCTGTAAATTATATATTCTGTAAAATAAATTATTGGAATGGAAAGATAAGACACAAGACGGATATATACATTCAACATACGGTACATAAGGACTGTATTTGTTTATTATAACAATAAATCAACAAGATGGCATTTACATTATTAACATACTGTTAAAGCGATCCATGGATAGAAAGACTTGTAGTTCTTGAAGATAAGTACAAGTTATAGAAATTTTATATTAAAACCCCTCATAATGTTTTTGTTTTAATAAAATTTTTTAAATTTTCAATCAAAAAATAAACAGGTAGCCCGCCATTGTTGATGTCAATAATTACTTACACAATGCTCATGGGTGCTGAAGCCTATAAAACCAGTTGCACCCAAACGCCAACAGAGGGCGGCAAAACTCCATAAAACACAATTAACAAGTGGGCATTTCACTCTACTGACATTTAAATCTGTCTGAGCGGGACACGCGCCTTAATTGCGTCAAATATTTTAACGTGATTAATTTAAAAAATTAATTACCGCCCGTTAACGCGATAATTTTGACAGCCCTAAATTAAACCAATCTATTTTGATAGAACAACAAAATTGCAATAACTGCATTAACCATCAAAGTGAAGTCTAACTGTAACTGTAGTCTCGAAACAAATCTGAATAAGGAAAAACATTGCAATAAAATAATGCAAACTGGTTAAACTTGAGAGTAGCTGAGATCTGTCATGACAGAACATCGCTTCAATGATATCTGGCACCATCTAGCGTCGTGAATGGGTATAACGTCTAGACTGCGAATATAAGATGATCCCCTCTTTTTCAGTGTTATTTCAATGCAAAAACACCGTCTTATATTTGGGCCAATATGGTAAGCTAAAACAATAGTAAATTAAGGCAAAATTGGCATCAAATGTTCAACACTTGTTCGTGTCTTCAAACAGGGAGAAAATACATTATGTCCTTTTGTGTTTCATGTCCTGGGGGACAGCGGTGAGAGCCGACCGCATGAGAGGCGGACGGAACAAGTTTGGGCCTTTCTACCGGCTGATGAAAGAACAAAAAGTTTATCCCCAGTCAAACACCGACCCCTATAGGGACAAAATGGAAACGGCGCAAAGGCTCTGGCCTGCCGCCACTAATTACTGTCCGCTTATGTGCAACCACATGAGCACCACCCACTCTCAGAATGCTTTCCATCCGTCGCCAGTGTATCCATCTGGAACGGCGTTCTTGCCTTCAGACGATAGGGTGGTCCCTCCGCTGCCGTTTCCCCACGCCGGAACGCATCACCAAGCGTTCCCCGGTTACCACCCGGAGGAAATGCCAACGCCCCTGAGCTCTGGTCCTCACTACCAACCCTTGCACAGAACCCCAAGCAGCCCCTACATGTTAAGAACGCCCTCGCCGTGCTCGAGCATCCCGCCCACGCCGCCGCCTTCAGGCCCGCTCGGTTCCCCGGCAGCCTGCGCCGCGCACTCGTCATCCGATTTTCTGGCTCAGCTCCTGGAAGGGGAGCCGGACGAGAGCCAGCTGTGCGCCAAAGTGGTGGCCAGTCTGCAGAGGGAACAGGCCAACCGGGGTAAACACGACTGCCTCAACACGTTCAGCATCATGTGCAAAATGGCCGACCAGACCCTCTTCGGTCTGGTGGAGTGGGCCAGGAACAGCTCGCTTTTCAAGGAGCTCAAGGTGAACAGCTTTATTTGCAAAAACCGCATCAACCGAAATGTAATGTACAGTTTCCTCTACTAAAAAGGTAGAGGACCAGATGGTTCTCCTGCAGAGTTGCTGGAGTGAGCTACTGGTCCTGGACCACCTCTGCAGACAGGTAACCTATGGAAAACAGGGTTGCATATACCTGGTCATGGGACAGCAGGTAATGTGCTCCATCTCCAGTTGAACTACTTTGTTAAAATGACGATCCCAGTTCTAACTTTTATTCACTTTGTCTCCAGATCGAGATGTCAACAATCATATCTCAGGCGGGAGCCAAACTGAGCAGTTTGGTCACCAGGACGCAAGATTTGGTGTCGAAACTGAAGGCGCTACAGTTTGACAGGCATGAGTTTGTCTGTCTCAAATATTTGGTGCTTTTTAACCCTGGTGAGCTTCTCATTTCTTTAGAAAAGAATGTGGCAAATTCATACATAAATTGCCAAACATGTCACAGCAAGTCATATATTCCTAGAGGCCCTAGAGCAGACATGTCCAAAGTCCGGCCCAGGGGCCAAATGTGGCCCGTGGTCAAATTTCATCTGGCCCCCAGCCTCTGTCATGAAATCAATAACGTCTGGCCCACACACAGAATTAATAAATTGGTCAGCAGTACTGCTACCAGCATATGAAGTAGCTTAATGCTGCTCCTCATTTACCCACTAAAAGGCAGCAGCACTCTAAGCAACATTACCCCGTGTTACCCTTTATTCCATTTCGAAAATGGCGACAATCAACAAAAAAAAAAAGAAAGTTGACTGTGACAGCCGACGCTTAAAGAATAGGTGGAAATTGGACTATTCTCTAAAATACGCAGACAGTCTCCGTTTTCAAATGTGAGGCGATATTACCAAACAAGACATGCTGACATGTACGACAACATTACAGGGAAGATACGTAGCGAGAAATTGAAGCAACTTGAAGCTAGTTTAATTTTACAGCAGCAGAGAACGCCACAAAGGCTAGTTGCGAAATTGTTGAAATAATTAATTTAGGGCGGTCAAACAATTACAATTTTTAATCGAGTTAATCACAGCTTAAAAATTAATCAATCCTAATTAATCGCAATTCAAACCATCTATAAAAGATGCCATATTTTTCTGTAAATTATTGTTGGAATGGAAAGATAAGACACAAGACGGATATATACATTCAACATACTGCTTGTAAGTACTGTATTTGTTTATTATAACAATAAATCAACAAGATGGCATTAACATTAACATTCTGTTAAATCGATCCATGGATAGAAAGGCTTGTAGTTCTTAAAAGATAAATGTTAGTACAAGTTATAGAAATTTTATATTAAAACCCCTCTTAATGTTTTCGTTTTGAATAAAATTTGTAAAATTTTCAATAAAAAAAATAAACTAGTAGCTCGCCATTGTTAATGTCAATAATTACACAAAGCTACTGGTGCTGAAACCCATAAAATCAGTCGCACCCAAGCGCCAGCAGAGGGGGACAAAACACCAAAAAACACAAGTAACAAGTGGACATGACACTGCTGTCATTTTACGTAATCTGTTTGACCGGGGCATGTGCGTTAATTGCGTCAAATATTTTAACGTGATTCATTTAAAAAATTAATTACCGGCCGTTAACGCGTTAATTTTGACGGCCCTAAATTAATTAAAAAATAATAATAAAGCAAATGTGACACACAGAATGGCTTGCTAAAATTTGCTTAAATATATTGTTCTACGTTAAGGACGTCAGCCAAGGTCGGCCCTCCACATTTTTACCGCAACAAATCTGGCCCCCTTTGCAAAAAGTTTGGACACCCCTGCCCTAGTGTATAGGCCTCACGTAATTAACTATTGATTATTTTATTGAAATATTTGACTGTTAATTCAGGGTTTCCCCTAGGATTTGTTTGAAGCTGTGGTGGTGGGCTGCATCAGAGTCCGACAGACGCACCATGTCGTGCCACAGTGAAATTGCGTAATATCATGACAACTGAAGAGGTTTTTTTTCGCATTTCATCCCCAAGAAAAACCATAACAAAGATCTATTTGAAATATTTCATTACCCAGGCTAACGTTGTAGCTCTCAGCTACGGTACATGTACGTAAAATGCATACAGCTACATTACCTTACGTAATAATACAACTTTTTTTCTCGTAGCAATAGTACGACTTACATCTCGTAGTCCTTCTTTTTCCTTTTATTTGGCCCTAATACGTAGTACATTACCATAACAATAAGCTCTGTTAACGGACCTATTTCAAGGAGTAGGGGGAAATTCTGATAGCCTTGTAAAGAGTTCTACTAGTTTCGGCCATTTTTCAAGTGTCCCAGGGCTCGCGAAACGCATTTATCAAGGTTTCGTCAGCCGTGATTATGTATATGCGTCCGCTGAAAAAGCCTGATAGAACAGATTAGGGCTGCAGCTATCGATTATTTTAGTAGTCGATTAATCGATGAACTAGTTATTTCAAATAATCGAGTAATCGGAAAAGGAACATCAAAGATTAAAATACCTGAGCTGAGCCTCAAACGGTTTTAAAAACAAATAAATGAGGATCTATGTACAACAAAAGAACAATTGGCTAACTTACATGGGAAAAGTCCTTTAGCTAAAATGCTACAAAATGCTAACTTTTTTTCCCAATGCTCTTAACAAATGGTTCAGACTCATATTTCCACAAAAAACGGCTAAATATACATATAAACTACATTACGAATATATTAAAAAACATAAGCCCAAAGAATAACTTAGCTTACTTTGATCTTAACAGGGAGCAGTTGGATTCAGCCATGTGAAATGAGGCAGACCAGAGGGCAATGTATCCACCCTCATCAATAAACTAAATGTAAACACTTCAAAATAAAACATTACAACGCCATTTTAATTAAACGAATACTCGAGGCAACAAAATTTGAATTTTTTTTTTCTAATCGAATACTCGAGTTAATCGATTAATCGTTGCAGCACTTGAACAGATATAAGTACGCCTGCCCCTCCGCTGTTGGATGCGTTGTTGATGTTAGCGCAGCGGCGCTCTGAAAATAGAGCAAGGCTGTATTTTAGGCCCCGCCTCTCGGCGCAAATTCATTCAGACTTGCGGTTTCTTCCAAAACGGCCGTCCAAGCGTGATGCTTGGCAAGATGGCTACAATATTTCCTGACTGTAGCCGACAGCCTACAATCTACGCACACTTGATGCTACACTAGATATCACATGCATATAGAACTACATGCGTAATAACAGACTCAGCAGCGTTAGTAAACAGCTGCCATTTTAAAGCAGTAGACTTCTCAGAAAGGCTCTGTTGTAGTAAACCTTCCTAGCAAACCTAAGTAGCTTTTTATCCAAAATACTACTAAATCGGCAAAATCTTGACTTGAATCCATCTTTAAATGATGAAACAGGTTTAAAACTTTCACATGTCGAAAGGAGACAGAAGGCAACTAATGCAAAAACGGGAGCAATTTTAACAACTTTAACAGTTGATTCACAACATTAAATGACTTCCAAACATAGCAAAGGTTACTATGTTGTTTTTTTAAATGGAAAAAAAACATTTTTAAAAAACCATGAAATGTAACACCAGTTACTTTGCCAAGTAACTAATTACTCTCACGTTCAGGTCACTGAGCTACTAACTGAATTACTTTTGGGGAGAAGTAACTTGTAACATTAATTACTTTTTAAAAGTAAGATTAACAACACTGGTCATAAAGATGCAGTCTGCAGAATGGAAAGTGACGAAAGCGGAGATTTTATTCTGCCAATTTGTTGCCGAACACAATTTGCGTGCAACTATTGCTGATCACTTCTCGGAATTAGCCAAACAAATGTTCCCTAACTCAAAGATTGCATCGGTAAGTTAATTTTGTCAATTAACCTTTTTAATTTATAATTGGACACACTAACGAACTACCTTCAAGTCAAACTGAATTGCGAGCTGAAGTGCAGCCATCAAAAGACATGATAGAAATTACCAAAAGGGCTACATACAATTATAACAAAAGTCACTGTTAAATTTTAGTAATCATCATAGGCGGAGTTTGACTTTTGGCACATGGGGGGCACAACATGTTGATGACCCCGAAACGCAGTGTCAGCAATAAAATTAACTTACAAGAATATTTATAAGATGACAATGAGCGTTTTTTGTTTCCCATCATTCTGGAGGGGATTTCTAAATCCGGCTGCTTAGGCAATACTTTTCGGCAAAATCGTCATCCATTGAATATGGTACGCCCGCCGGTGTCGTGCCAATGTAGTTACCCCAGTCAAAAATTGTACCCCCTAGGCAGAGTCATATGGAGGTAGATTTGTGTCTTTATTATTCAATCAAAAAAAAAAAGTTGCTTCAATAAAAAAAAAAAAAAAGTTGCTTCAATTAAAATATACTTTTTCAATCAAAAAAAAAAAAGTTTCTTTAATAAAAAAAAAAGTTGCTTCAATCAAAATATATATTTTCAATTAAAACAAATCGCTTCAATCAAAAAAAAAAAATGAATGCAAAAATAAATTTGAAAGTAAAAAAAAATAAATGTGAAAGCTATTTTTCTTTGATGGATTTTTTTTTTTTTTTAATTGGAGCAACTTTTTGATTGAAGTAATGTTGATTTGTGTTTGGGCCACACTTTGGCTAGGAGGTTTTTGTCTTTAATATTCAATCAAAATATAACTATAAAATATATTTTTTTAAAAAAGAAAAACCACTTCAATTAAAAAAAAAAGAAAAATTTCAATCATGGAAAACGTTTTTGAATGCCAAAAATTACTTGAGATTGAAAAACTTGCATTTGAACACTTACTTTTTCATTGAAAAGTTTGATTGAAGCAAACCTTTTTGTGTTTGGGCCATATTATGGGTAGGACATTTGTGTCTAAATCATTCAATCCCCCAAAAAGTTGCTTCAATCAAAAAACCTATTTTCAATCAAAGAAAAAAATCATTTGAAAAATAAAATTGCCATCCCTTAATTTTTTCCTTTTTCTGAAAATTATATGCAAAGCAAATGACTAAGGTGCTAGTCACATGATCTGTTCGAAAAATAATTTTGACCCACTATAAAAATATTTTGTTCATTTCATTCATTTTTGTTGCAGTTTTATTGCTTTACAACTTTTATATCTATAGGAAAGTCAATTTCATGCGATTACACATTTCGGCCACCAGGGGGGCCTGCCCCCGCACCCCTTAAAATCCGCTTATGGTAATCATGATGTAGCTGAAGATATTTGCACCAGGTTATATGTGACAATATTACCAATAAATTATTTTTAGTTTGATTTTTGTTTCATATTGCACGCTTTATAAAAAGTTAAGATTAGTCACCATTTTGTAAGGGCGTACATCACTAGTTTTAAGATTGCCAATGGCCTCGGGTTGACAGGTATGATGATGTATTAAAAATTGTAAACCATAATAGGGTCATAAACATACCTGTTGAGCAAACGTCGCTAATAGACAGAACCTTGACGTTGAAACACTTTCAAGTTAGGCATCCGATTAATATCCTGTAAACACAAAAAATGACTCATTCACCGTGAAGAAAAATAATTTGTAGATTACTTTTGAAATATAAATCCATATATGTTTGCTTGGAGTAGATGTGAAGTCGGTGCAGAGTCGGCGGCAAGTGGAGCACACGCAGGAGAGAGTGAACCGGGCGTTGATGGAGCACACCCAGCGGACTCACCCGGGACACTCGGACAAATTCGGCCAATTGCTACTGAGGTTGCCCGAAGTCCGCAGCATCAGTCTGCAGGTGGAGGAATATTTATACCAGCGCCACCTTCTGGGCGATCTGCCCTGTAACTCTCTTCTCACCGAGATGCTGCACACCAAACACAGTTAATAAAAAAATTGCAAAAATCTGACGTTTACATGGAAACCACATCAACCTGCTGCTGCAATGTAAAAACAAACAAAAAATGTAAATAAAAACAGAATTCCAACAAGCATGAGACAACAAAGTGTGCAAATGATTTAAAAATGATTTTTATTCTGGTCCTGATGCCAAGGAGAGTCAATGAAGGAAATAAACATACACATACTGGCACAGATTTGATGACAGAAAAAAATATAATAAACACATAACGACAGCGATGGGAGGAGGGGAGTACTACCTGAACCGACAAAAATTAGTAGAACCTGAAATTAAACATCAAATGTAAAGCAAACTAAATAAATAGACCCCCTTGGGTGGCAGATTTTAGGGGGAGGATTGCACAGAATCAAAATAAAGTTATTGCATAACCACATACTACTCTTGATAAATAAATACACATCCATAGTCCATGTGCACATTCTTATTTTTTTTTCTGTTTTTTATTTTTCCTGTCTTCACATCAACATTGTCAATATGTGACATGTTGGAGGCAGCCAGTGATTTTAAACAGACAACCCAATGGAAGCTCACGGGGGCAAATTTACCATCACTGGCAAATATGTAGTGTTACAATAAAAAAATTTGGCCGTTTACATTCCTCAGAGTCTAAACAGACCGAGTGGCTTAGATTTAGGGCTGCTACAGTCCAGAAAAATCCTTCATCAAGAAGCCCGGACAGACAAAAAAGGGGATTAATTTATGGTAATAAGACGAGAAAATGTCTAATTCCCTCGACATTTAATCCCAAAACGTACATCTAACCCACGTGTAAGCAGCGGACTAGCTTATTCCGATTTTTACAAAAAGCACAGCTTCTATTTTCAAGCGAATTATTCTCGAAAAGTAATCAGCATTCATGACGTGTCAAATCGGCATTGGTTAGCAGAGTACAAATACTAGCCCTCCTTCACGGTTATCTTTCCAGTTGTGTTTCTCAGAATAAGCGCACCACGTGTCAATGAAGGAAAACTCATCCAGCAAACATGAGTAGAAAATGAACATCCAAACGTCTACAGCAGAAGCCGTCGAGTGCACGGGCGGCCAAATCGCTTCCACGGTTGAGCGTGCCCGACATTCGTACATCTTTTCCAGATGTGAACACCCTCTTCTGTCAACCATATTCGTGATTCAGCCCTAGAGAGAAGAAAAGGCAGCGAAAAAATAGGGAAGCGGCAATGAACGACTACAGCCCGGAATACTGTCGAACAAAAAGGCAAGGCGTTGAGGTTGTCGTATCTTGACACGAAAGGGGCGCGGGATCTTACACGGCGCTTTATCGCGTACAATCATCCATCCGGGAGCTCTGAAAAGGGAAGCGATGGAAAAAGATTCAGCAATTTCTTGGCACATAGCGTTGATTGTTCTTTCAGTTTGTCTGCTACTAAAAAAAAGAAAATAAGCAAGGAAAATCTCCCATAAACAAGCCAGGATAGAAAACCGGAATAGCAAAATTCATTTTGGGGTGCCGAGCTTCTTGGGAGTTCCCGGGCGCTTTTGCCAGAAGTGTCCTGGGATGGTGATGGCGTCCACGCTCATGGACATGGTCTTGGACGGGATGGCGGTGAACTGCTTGCGGTCGGAGCTGTACTTGTAGATCGACTCCACCATGTCCAGCGTGATGACGCGCGGGCCGATGCCGGTGAGCCGCATCATTTCCTCTGTTTCGGGGTTCATGGTGTAAACCGCCCGGAACTGGCAACTGGCGTCCCTGAAGAGGATGAGGAAGTGGTTGGCCGTGCTTTTCTCCATTTCCTGGGACAGAGAGATAGAGAAAGTTAGGGTGGATACTAGAGCTGGGAATCTTTGGGCACCTAACGATTCGATTACGATTCAGAGGCTCAGATTCGATTATAAAACGATTATTAACGCACCCCCCTCTCTTTTTTATTTATTTTTAAAAAATGTTTCGTACATTAGTTCCAAAATTGTTCAAAAATCCTCTCAGGCTAAACCAAACTCCTATTTCAGTATCAAGTTAACATATAACAGTAAACAAATATACAAAAATAACAGTAAATAAAAAACTCCAGTCCCCATTCTGTATCAGCAGCTTTAAACTACATTCAATTGAATTAACGGTGTGAATCAACTGTTACAGTTGTTAAAATTGCTCCCGTTATTCCATAATTTCCCTTCTGTCTACTTTTGTCAAAGTTTTAACACTATTTCATCATTTAAAGATAGATTCAAGACAAGATTCTGCCAATTTAGGAGTATTTTAGATAAAAAGTTAATTAGGTTCGCTACAACAGAGCCTTCTAGAGAGGTCTACTGCTTTAAGATGGCGCCTGTTTACTTACGCCGGAAAGTGTCAATTCGCATCTCTTCAATAACACATGGTCTAACACTGACGTCATCTGTCATTTTGCATCTAGTTCTACGTATTTATGATATCTACTGTAGCCGTATGTTTGTAGCAACTAGCAACTGGGCGTTCTTTGTAGCGGCTGTCAGCCGCAGTCAGGTATGATTGTTTTTTTTTTTTATCTAGCGGTATGAGTTGAACATGATATTTACTCTCGGTCCGTTCCTCATTGCGTCCCAAAGACCGCGCTGACTGTATTTTACTTCCGCTTTACCTGGTATAATTCAATAATCGGAATTTGGATATTTGTGAATCGTTCTCGAATCTATCACGGCCGAATCGCGAATAATCTAAGAATCGGAAATTTTGCACGCGTCTAGTGGATACGGTGGGGCTAAATAAGTATTTAGTCAACCACTAATTGTGCAAGTTCTCACACTTGAAAATATTAGCGAGGCCTGTAATTGTCAACATGGGTAAACCTCAACCATGAGAGACAGAATGTGGAAAAACAGAAAATCACATTGTTTGATTTTAAAAGAATTTATTTGCAAATCATGGTGGAAAATAAGTATTTTGTCAATACCAAAATTTCATCTCAATACTTTGTTATCTACCCTTTGTTGGCAATAACGGAGGCCAAAGGTTTTCTGTAACTCTTCACAAGCTTTTTACACACTGTTGCTGGTATTTTAGCCCATTCCTCCATGCAGATCTCCTCTAGAGCAGTGATGTTTTGGGGCTGTCGTTGGGCAACACGGACTTTCAACTCCCTCCTCACCCCGTGGTGTCAAAATGATAACAAGAACGGACGCAAAAATCCCAGAACCACACGGAGGGACCTAGTGAATGACCTACAGAGACCACAGTAACACAATGCGCCGCCAAGGACTCCAATCCTGCACTGCCAGACGTGTCCCCCTGCTGAAGAAAGTACACGTCCAGGCCTGTCTGCGGTTCGCTAGAGAGCATTTGGATGATCCAGAAGAGGACTGGGAGAATGTGTTATGGTCAGATGAAAACAAAATAGAACTTTTTGGTAGAAACACAGGTTCTCGTGTTAGGAGGAAAAAAAATACCGAATTGCACCATACCCACTGTGAAGCATGGGGGTGGAAACATCATGCTTTGGGGTTGTTTTTCTGCAAAGGGACCAGGACGACTGATCTGTGTAAAGGAAAGAATGAATGGGGCCATGTATCGAGAGATTTTGAGTGAAAATCTCCTTCCATCAGCAAGGGCATTGAAGATGAGACATGGCTGGGTCTTTCAGCATGACAATGATCCCAAACACACAGCCAGGGCAACAAAGGAGTGGCTTCGTAAGAAGCATTTGAAGGTCCTGGAGTTGCCTAGCCTGTCTCCAGATCTCAACCCCACAGAAAATCTGTAGAGGGAGTTGAAAGTCCGTGTTGCCCAACGACAGCCCCAAAACATCACTGCTCTGTAGGAGATCTGCATGGAGGAACGGGCCAAAATACCAGCAACAGTGTATGAAAAGCTTGTGAAACGTTACAGAAAATGTTTGGCCTCCGTTATTGCCAACAATTATTGTTATTGCAAACAAATTTATTTTCCACCATGATTTGCAAATAAATTCTTTAAAAATCAAACAATGTGATTTTCTGTTTTTTTCCCCCCACTTTCTGTCTCTCATGGTTGAGGTTTACCCATGTTGACAATTACAGGCCTCTCTAATATTTTCAAGTGGGAGAACTTGCACAATTAGTGGTGGACTAAATATTTTCCCCACTGTATTAGCGTTGGACTCTGGCACTCGTCCGCGGGTGGCTCACCTCTACAATCTTGTTTTTCTGGGGTTCGTTGACCTTGCCGGCCAGGCAGCAACGGGAGATTGCGTTATGGATGATGAACTTGTTGGACTTAAAGCTCGGCTCCTTGTATAGCTTTGGTCCTGAAAAGGAAAAAAAACAGGATTTACCTTGCGAAATTGCGTTGGGATGCTTTGCCTTTCCTATAGATTTTCGGTCATTTCCCATTCATTTTTAGGGGTGTGACAAAATGTCAAAATTGTGATAGAGTGATCCCTCGTTGTTCGCGTTTAATGGGGAACATAACTCGCCGTGATATGCATACACAACAGGAAAACAGTCCATAATTTTCAATTAATTGTACCCAACTAAACACCACGAACTGCATGTAAAAAAAAAAAAAGTTACCTGAGAGTTTAACTCATTTGCTCCCAAAAACGTATAAATACGTTCTATTTTTAATTGTTGCAGTGTCCAAAAAAAGTATTTATACATTTTTACGTTTTTTTTTTTCACAAGAGACATCTCTAGGTTCTGATGCAAATTAGCTTCAAAACATAAAGCCCAAAATCCATTTTAAGGCAATAAAACTGACCAATGGAGGGCAGTAGCGCATTTGGTAAGACCCGCAACCCGATTCAACGGAACGAATGCCTGGGCCGCACGGCCGGGGCGCCGGCGGAAGACAACCGAATGGACGACCAGGAGGCCGTCCAGAATGCCAGGTGCGGGAAGTCCGAGCAGGACGACCGGGAAAGACGTCCAGGACTCCAGGCGACGTACGACCAAGTGCGACGACCAGGAGGACGTCCAGGATGCCAGGCGGCGGACGACCAAGCAGAACAACCGGGAGGACGCCCGGGATGACAGGCGCTGGACAACCGAGCAGAACGACTACCAGTGCAGCGGATGATGCCGTTGAGTCCATGCTGCTCGCCGAGCAGAGCCAGCGCTGCCGTGCTCGGCCGCTCGCGTCTCCCGGGACCCTCCAGTGTCCCACGACTCAGCCAGAAACGCGCACGGCCAAACTAGTTCCCCCCCCAGGAACACGACATGCCCCACACAAGTTCCCCAGGCGAACTCCGCCACGAGGCAGTGGTCACCACAAAAGAAAGACTCAAAAAAATCCATCTTGATAAGACAGGCAGTGACGAGGGAAAAGCCCACCCCATCCGCCGAGACAGCTGCGGCCACAACAGCGCCATCTCCCAGCCCAACAGTCTAGCCATGTGCAAATAAATTGTTACTTTGCTATCAAAAGCTGTATTTGTCTTGTTGTTTATATTATTTTGTAGAAGAAAAACATTATTCAGATGTTTGGGATGTCACAAAAGCAAAAAATAACTGTTAAAGTCAAAGTTATGTTTGAAGTGTGTGCTTTTACAAAAAGCTAAATTTCTGTTTTTTCATCAGAAATTGGAAAATTGCTCAAACTAAGCTATTTTCTAATGCTGATTTCTAAAGAATGGAAAAAGATATCAACTAACTTTTATAATAATAATTTGATTACTCAGTACTGACAAAAATAATGCTGTTAGTAACGCCGTTATACTCTAACGCCGTTGTTAACAGCACTGCCCATAAATGCTCCAAAATGTGGTAGCTGCCACCCTCCCAGTCATAACAGAGTGAACGTCTAGCACCGCCAATCGCATTCAATAAGTTAAATAAGTGCCTAGTAAGGACACTCGAGTTAAAAGTTACACCTAGAAGTTATTCCTAAATAATTAAAAATAAACAGCTTTTAAAAAACGTGAATCATTTAGTTTACATGGAATACAACTGAACTGGACTGGATTAAGGCCATGTCTACACGTAACAGGGTACTTGGCAAAAATAAGAACTGTTTCTATGGTTTGGGCTATCATCCACACGCAAATTTAAACGATGGTTCTTAAAAACTCCGTCCAAAGTGAAGATTTGTGAATTCTGCATTTGTAGCACCATCGTGTGGACACTGATAACCCAAAATTTAACTGCGGAAACATAACTGACTGCAACAAACTTTGTCCTTACGTCACACGTGAGACAAATGTTTACATTTGGAGTAAATCAGACAGGTGCTTTATGCTTCCATTTATTTTACAAACTGTTGCAGTGCTTCATATTGAAGAAACACATCCGAAGGATGGGGGTATTATGGACAATTGTTTTTCACTCATTTTTATGAATGTACTGAAAAATGAATGAATGTGGTTGCCTGTGGAACCTTTTTTTATCTATAAACATGCTAGTGTAGATGTAATTATTTTTCCCGGACGTATTAGGGCAGGATCCTTGGTTTTTAAAAACCCTGCTAGGTGTAGACATGGCCTAAAACAAACTGTATGAAAATATAATTCAGTCACTATTTCGCCAACCGCTAGAGGGAGCCCGCGTACCGCTGCTTTAGACTGTACGTGTCCTACCTGTGTACTCTGGTATTGAGGCAGAGGAGGAAACCGTGGAGCCGTTCTCCCAGTCCCTGTCTCCATTGTGAGCGCTCATTCGTCCTGGCGACATCAGGCGGGAGGGAGAGTGGGAACGACTGGCGGGAGGAAAGGAGAAGTTAAGTGATTGTGTGCTTCATTAAAACCACGTAAAAATGATAGTGGAGTTACCTGCCAGATCTTCTGACAGTTAAGCCTCCGGATTCATTTGCCATGGAGGACAAGTTCATTGTAGAGTGGGAGTAGACCTTATTCAGCCTGCTGCCTAAAAAAAGAAAAAGCATATTGGTAAGTAAATATCTATAATAAATTGTGTTGTACCGATACAGGTATCGGATGGGGCCCCGATACGGCACTGAAATGTAGGCATCGGTTTCGGGAGCGCTAAGAAATAATGCTCTGAGAATGCAAAATATTTGCGCTCCGTAATTTCGTTTCCAACCACTTGTTCTTCCCAAAATGGCTTCCGAAGAAGAAAACGAAGAACACAATAAAGGTTGAACTGTATTAGAGCTGAAACGAATACTCGAGCAACTCGAGTAAATCGAGTTTAGAAACTGATCCGAGTAATTTTATTCACCTCGAGTAATCGTTTATTTTGACAGCTCCAAGCGTCACGTTTTGCTCGGACTACTTTTAATCTGGGACAACGCGCTGATGTCACGTGCGTAGAGGGAGAAGCAAAAAAAAAACCCCAAAAAAAACCCAACAACTTACTGCAGGCGAAAGCCGCTACAAATGACACCGACGTTGCTAAACACTAGCCCGCACGATGCTACGTTGGTAGCAGGTAGCGTCTGATGAGTCTCATAGAGATCACATATATGTTGAACTAGATGCAAAATGACAGACTCGGCCGCATCTGGGCAGCGTTAGTAAACAGCCGCCATCTTAAAGCAGTAGAGCGCTAAGCGCTAATAAAGTGCGCTAAGGGCTAATAAATAAGATTAACGTTACTGTCACTAGCTCACGTAACGTTAGCCCTGCGGAGGGCTAGGTTTCTATTAATTATGACCGCTGTCGATGCGTGGCTAACGTGTCTTACATACAGGCTTTAAAATAACATAGCGTTGTGGAGTGATGAGGGTGTAAAATAAAAACTCAATAATGCTAACTATCAATTTTAGCTCAGTAGTCATTGATGGATAAAACACCAAGTAGCACTGGTCCCTAATGTGCTCCAATACAGCCTGCATCATACATTTATTTTGAACACTGCAAAAACTCAAAATCCTATCAGGACTTAGACTAACTTAAAACTTAACTAGAACTTAAAAATGGCTTGACACAAATAGAAATTCAATTGAAACACGTGGGAAAAAATCCTAACTTTTAAGTGATGTGTGTTATCAAGCGTAACGGCATTATATATATATATACATATACAGTGCCTTGCAAAAGTATTCGGCCCCCTTGAATCTTGCAACCTTTCGCCACATTTCAGGCTTCAAACATAAAGATATGAAATTTAATTTTTTTGTCAAGAATCAACAACAAGTGGGACACAATCGTGAAGTGGAACAACATTTATTGGATAATTTAAACTTTTTTAACAAATAAAAAACTGAAAAGTGGGGCGTACAATATTATTCGGCCCCTTTACTTTCAGTGCAGCAAACTCACTCCAGAAGTTCAGTGAGGATCTCTGAATGATCCAATGTTGTCCTACATGACCGATGATGATAAATAGAATCCACCTGTGTGTAATCAAGTCTCCGTATAAATGCACCTGCTCTGTGATAGTCTCAGGGTTCTGTTTAAAGTGCAGAGAGCATTATGAAAACCAAGGAACACACCAGGCAGGTCCGAGATACTGTGGTGGAGAAGTTTTAAGTCGGATTTGGATACAAAAAGATTTCCCAAGCTTTAAACATCTCATGGAGCACTGTGCAAGCCATCATATTGAAATGGAAGGAGCATCAGACCACTGCAAATCTACCAAGACCCGGCAGTCCTTCCAAACTTTCTTCTCAAACAAGGAGAAAACTGATCAGAGATGCAGCCAAGAGGCCCATGATCACTCTGGATGAACTGCAGAGATCTACAGCTGAGGTGGAAGAGTCTGTCCATAGGACAACAATCAGTCGTACACTGCACAAATCTGGCCTTTATGGAAGAGTGGCAAGAAGAAAGCCATTTCTCAAAGATATCCATAAAAAGTCTCGTTTAAAGTTTGCCACAAGCCACCTGGGAGACACACCAAACATGTGGAAGAAGGTGCTCTGGTCAGATGAAACCAAAATTGAACTTTTTGGCTATAATGCAAAACGATATGTTTGGCGTAAAAGCAACACAGCTCATCACCCTGAACACACCATCCCCACTGTCAAACATAGTGGTGGCAGCATCATGGTTTGGGCCTGCTTTTCTTCAGCGGGGACAGGGAAGATGGTTAAAAACGACGGGAAGATGGATGCAGCCAAATACAGGAACATTCTGGAAGAAAACCTGTTGGTATCTGTACAAGACCTGAGACTGGGACGGAGATTTATCTTCCAACAGGACAATGATCCAAAACATAAAGCCAAATCTACAATGGAATGGTTAAAAAATAAACGTATCCAGGTGTTAGAATGGCCAAGTCAAAGTCCAGACCTGAATCCAATCGAGAATCTGTGGAAAGAGCTGAAGACTGCTGTTCACAAACACTCTCCATCCAACCTCACTGAGCTCGAGCTCTTTTGCAAGGAAGAATGGGCAAGAATGTCAGTCTCTCGATGTGCAAAACTGATAGAAACATACCCCAAGCGACTTGCAGCTGTAATTGGAGCAAAAGGTGGCGCTACAAAGTATTAACGCAAGGGGGCCGAATAATATTGCACGCCCCACTTTTCAGTTTTTTATTTGTTAAAAAAGTTTAAATTATCCAATAAATTTTGTTCCACTTCACGATTGTGTCCCACTTGTTGTTGATTCTTGACAAAAAATTAAAATTTTATATCTTTATGTTTGAAGCCTGAAATGTGGCGAAAGGTTGCAAGGTTCAAGGGGGCCGAATACTTTTGCAAGGCACTGTATATATACAGTGGGGAGAACAAGTATTCGATTGGCAGTGTATCGAATACACTAATAAAACAAGTATTCGATACACTGCCAATCGAATACTTGTTCTCCCCACTGTATATATATATATATATATATTTTTTTTTTTTCAAATAATTGGTATCAGGAGCAACAAAATGGTATTTAATCTAATAATAAATATGATGGTTTAATTCCAAAACTTTAGTTACCCAGGAGGCCCTTGACTGGGCTGTGCCCGAGGGCCGAGTCGTCCCTGAACACGGTCTTGGGTCTCTGTTTCTTGACGCCGCGCACAGTGGTGGGCTTCTGCCTGAGCACCTTGTCCAGGTCCTCCATGATCTTCAGTTGCTGTCTGCGTTCGTACTCCTGCCGCGTGAAATCTCCTCTTCGCTGAGGGGTTCCCTCGGCCGATGCCGGAGGGGTTCCTGGGGTTTGAGGCCTGTCTTCACTCTTGCCACCCCAGCCTTCGATGACCATCCACTGAGGTTTGCTGGGGTATGAACAGAAAGTCATTGAACGTTTGTAGTCATTAAAATTAATTAACGGAATGAATAATAAAATGATAAATGAATATCATGTGTAGAGTCCCAAAAGAAAGTCTCACTTTGATTCCTTTTCCTGCTCCAGCTTGCGTTTCTTCATCTCCTCTGCTCTCTTCTGCTGTTTCTCAAGCAAGGCAGCTCTTCTCTGCGCCATTTCATCCTCCGGTCGCTCGTTGTCATCCTAAAAACATTTAACCCATTTTGAGAGGGCAGCAATTACCGTATTTTTCAATCTATAAATCCCTATGTCCAATGATGTTTTTGTCAACAACGACAATCACGAAAATATTTCGTGAACGAACCATTTTTTCCAGGACTATGACAAGCCTAAAAACGTGGCTTGGAGAGACTATAGCATAATGAGACGAATGGCAGTTTTGGTCTGACAAGACGACAAGGTGACAAAAATGCGACATATTTTCTGTAATATGATCGCAACGCCTGACATTTTCATATTGTACATGGAGTATGTCAGCTTGCATTGTACCAGTGTCCTGTCACTCATTCGAGATGTGCTGCGCCTCTCCCTCCTCACCGGAGTTTAGGATGTGTCTCAAGCTAGACTGCACTCCATTTTAACCCTAAACCCCAAAAAAAACACCCGACTTTGGTACCCCGCCCAGGTCAGGCCCGTAAATGAAAACTCACCATTTTGATAACTTAACATGTCATATGTCTCATGAAGAGTATCACCAATTTTGAGGAGGATCCAACTAAGTGCCTTGGGGCAATGGTCTCAAACGCGCACGCTGGTTTTCGACAAAAATGGCATGTTTTTCAACATTCAATCCAAAATACCCGATTTCCTGTTGGGTTTGCAATATGGGTGCAAGAGACTTTTTGAAGCAGGTTTGCACAACGTATCGACTCCTCTTGCTTTTTCGAAACACGGTAAGATTTGTTTGAAGAAGATGATCTTGACAAGAAAGAACATGCAATATTGCTTTAGCGTTTAAAGGTCTGTGCTGAGTGTCAGTAAGTCGAGAGCAATGGTTCATAATCTGTGTTCGCTCAAACCCCAGGGGTTCTGTGAGAAATTGTCAGGGGTTCGGAAAGTCAGACACGCAGGGACCCATTTTAATATATTGACCAAATCTATACAAACTGACATTTTAGCACAGGTTTTGGACATGTTTGCCCCCAATTTACATTTATTCAATTTGTGTCAAACGAACGGCCAACATAGTGAATCACATGCTTTTATTTTGACACTTGCGCTGTAAAACTGGAGATTTGTGATTTTTTTTCATGATCGACTGCATTACTGTCCTTGTGTCACTTTTGTGTCTGCAGTCACTTATGTTCACTTGCCCCTCCCAGTGAATGGCTGCTAATGAGGTAACAAGGAAGTGACCCAAACATGCACAAAACCAACAGGAAATGCCCCAAAATGTACAGGAATTAATCCATAAGTATCCCAAAATACCAAAGAAGTGACCGAAAATTAACTCTTTGGCTTCCATTGACAACATTAAACATCCAATTCACTTAAACAGTTAAACTGGCAGTGAATGCTCATATTCTTGTCCCATAGATGGTGGTTTTGACTGGGAGTGGCTAATCATTCACATAGTGGGTATCTAGTGCCAATAATGACAGCCAGTGAGTTAACTTGATTGGTCCAAAGTACACTAGTCCAGCCTACATGAACTCTAAATGCCTGAATGTGGCCTGCAAAACAAAATGAGTTTGACACCCTTGCTTTATTCCATTTCTTTCAATTGCTAGTCCTCCATCTGATTATAGCAGAAACTGGTTTGCTCAGTGGAAAGTTGACTCGCACTTGATATGAAGCAGTATAACGGAACTATGGGCCGCGTGGACTCAAATTTTGATCTGTTTCAAAGAACATGCTACCAAATGTGAAGAAATTTGAACCGGAATTCGCTTAGATATTAGCTTGCTAGCTTAGGTAGAGTAGTATTGAAGTTGAAATCGAATTCTGAAGTGTTCGGTGGATGCACATGGGAAACTCGTGGGGTTCAGTACCTTTAGCAAGGTTAAGAACCACTGGTCTAGAGGATGTTAAACGCTCTGACATTTTTTTTTGTAAACATCCAGTTAGTGGCTTCTAGGTAGGTTTAATTGAAAATGATGTACTGCTTTTCCTGCTGAGTGTATTATCCTCACAAAGTTGGCGTTGTCCTTGTAGATGCTACAATATGAAGTCATCTGTTTATGTTCAATCAAAATTCTTGGAAACCTTTATTTATTTTGGAGTAAATTGTTTTAATTTTACAAATGAAAACATTTTGAGTAACTGTCGACTAAAACTAGACAAAGACTAAAACATTTTGAAATGACAAATATGACTAAGACGAATAAGTATTTTTGTCTAGACCAAGACAAAAATTAAAAAAGCTGCTGAAAACAACACTGTATTTTTCATAGTTTGGGTAGGGCTGCAAATTATACAAGTTATAAATGGGAGTGTTTTCCACACCGACAGTCACATAAAGGGTGCTCAACCTTCACAGTTGCCAACAATAGCTGCGCATTTTATAGTTGGTGCGACTTGTACTCCGAAAAATACGGTTGTTAACATCACTCAAAACAGGTTTCACTCCCCCCTACCTTAAAGAAGAAGCCGACCCCTCCTTTCGTATCTGGCTCGTTTTTGTCGCTCGCAGCTTCAGAGAAAGGATCTGGCACTTGCTCGTCATCCTCCGTATCGCCTTGCAGAGCGGACAGCGAGATTTCAATGAGGCTGCTCCGTTTGGCGTTTGCCGGTGGGGCGTCGCTCTCAAACGAACATTCTGACGGGGCGCCGGAACTGGAGCCGCCCGCCGCCGCCCCTTCCTTTCTATTTGCACGCGAGGACCGCGGGTCCATGTCCAAGCTGAATATACTTTCGTAGTCGTTGGACCCCGCTTCGGACAGGGCGTCGTCCTGTTGTTGAGTCGGTGTGAGCGTCGCTGTGGAAACAGGAGTGGCTGCCAAAGAGCGAAGTTCGTCAAAGCTTTCGGAGTCACCGATGGAAAAGGAGGAAGATGTTTGGATTTGATATTGCGAGGGGTTTACGCGCCGAAGATGCGGAATGCGGTCGACACTTTGCGGCGTGTTGATGACCCTGGACAGGCCTGAGAGCCTACCCTCTGAAGGGCGACTGTGTTTGGGACTCTTAGGGGGCACGGACTGAGTTCTACGATGGACCGTTTTAGGAGACTTCGGAGGAGTCATGTGGTTTGTGAGCTTGCGAGATGGCGACGGGGAGGTAGAACTGAAGTCCCTGTTGGGTTCCCTCTGGATACGTGCAGGGGAAGGGGCCGGGGTGGACGACTTGGGGCTGGGTGGAATGACCCAGGATTTGTTGCCGGATGCTTTCTTCTGAACCAGTTGGTTCTGCTGTTCGGTGAGCCGTTGCATGTCGCTTTGAAGCGAACTGAGGGCCGCGGTCAGCTTGGAAACAGCGTTGTTGTAGTCCCCAAGCGGCGCTGATGGTTTTTCACCCGGCGTAACTGCCTTCTCTTTGGTGGGCCCGCTTTTAACGTGACCTACACGCGCCGCTGATGGACGCTGCTCTTCGTCCTCCCCGCTGGCCAGCCGTTCTTCCAGCGTCAACCGGGAAAGGTCTTCCTCGGTGGAGGAGGTGCTGAACTGACCTCCTTCGGCCTCGCCGTCCTCTTGCTGCTCCTTCTTCAGCTGTAGAAAGGCACTCTTGCCCAGCCTTTGCCGGTGCTTGGCAAAAATGGCCTCTATCCGTTTCTTCTGGGCTTCGATAGCCCGTCGCTTCTCCTCGAGACGAACCCCGAGCTCTGACATTTCATTATTGAGCTGAGGGCTCTTGCCGGGACCTTCTTCAAACTTCACATCCCACGTCGTCGCTTGGGGAACAGGCGAGTCGCCGGCTTTGCGGGAATCTCCACCTTGCTTCTTTTTGCGTTCGGCAAAGCTGGTCATCTTTACGCCACTGTCCGATGCAGAGTGCGCGCCGGTGCCGGGTGTGCTAGGAGTGGACCTAGCCCGCGGCGTGTCTTCTGACGCGTCTGAGTCCACGCTGCCGTCTCTTAAGACAGAGTCATCATCACGTGAGCATTCAGATGGGTTTCTGGTCCGGGTGGGCTCTTTGGGGGGCCGGTGCATCATTCCTGAGGGTGTCGGGGCAGAGCAACTGACGGGCGGAGAGTTTTGATGATGTCTCGAACTGGCGGGGTCGTCCGGAGAGTGGAGGTAGAAGCCATCGGGAGCACCGTCGGGATGTAAGCGAGGCTCCAACTTCCTCTCGTTGTGAATGATCTGAAGAGCCTCTTCGATAGTCGGCAGCTCTCCCGTTTCAGTTGCTCCGACGCCATTCTCCGCTATGATCGGATGAGCGGGACTCTGGCTGGACCAGGACGCTCTGTGGACGCCGTTTGAAGCGGGCGCTTTGCTCACGTGCTCCGGAGGCGTAAAGGGCCCCCGAGTCACACTCGGGCCGGTTGGGTTAAGCTGGTCCGAGCTCACAGATCGCGTTATTACTGGGTTGCCCATTACAATGTCCACGTCACTGTCCAGGCCAAAGGGAATGCTGAAGGATACCGCTGACAGGGGGCGGCTAGGCAGAAAAGAAAGTCAGTCTACGTAGAATTAAAACACACACCGGTGACGTAGTCGCGAACACACCTTTTTTTGCTCCACGTCTTTCCAACTCCTTCTAAATGAGACATTGAGGTAGACTGATTCAAAGACCCTGAGACACACAAAGTAAAGGCATGCACAATCACAGGGATGCAGACACAGAAACAACACTCATGAAAGTCATGCAGAGTTCATAGACCTTTCCTCAGTAAAAAACGACACCAGGGCTGCAGCTATCAATTATTTTAGTAGCCGATTAATCGATGAACTAGTTAGATCGAATAATCGAGTAATCGGATAAGGAACATAAAAAAATAAAATACCTGAGATGAGCCTCAAACAATATAAGAAAATTAATAAATAAGGATCTAAGTACAACAAAAGAACTATTGGCTAATAGCAAAAGTCTGCTAGCTTAAATGCTGTAAAATGCACTTTTTTTTTTTTTTTTTTAAATAAAGTGCTCTTAACAAATGGTTCAGGCAATAAACCTAGTATAAACAAAATTACGAATGCATGAAAAAACATTAGCTCAAACAACTGCGTTGGTCTTAACAGGGAGCAGATGGATTCAGCTATGTGAAATGAGCAAACCAGAGGGCAGTGTATCCACCCTAATCAATACAACGAAATGCAACCACTTTCAAAATAAACCATTACAAAGTCACTTTAAACCAATGCTCAAAGCAACTAAATTTAGTTTGAATATTTTTTTCTAATCGAATACTCGAGTTACTCGATTAAAATAATCGAATACTCGAGTTAGTCGATTAATCGTTGCAGCACTAGTTAGTTCGAATAATCGAGTAATCGGTTTAAGAACATTTAATGTGTTGCAGAATAAATTTTAGGAGATGTAAAACAATGGTTTGCTAAGATCACACTGTCAAAAGAGCATTAAACGCGAACACAAAATAAAATTTGAGTGTTTCCTCAAACTTTGCAGAATTGCGCTTTCATTTAAAAATAAATTAAAATATCTGAGCTTACCCTCAAACAGAATTAAAAATTAAATAAATGAGGATCTAAGTATAACAAAAGAACAATTGGCAAGCTTGCATAGCAAAAGTCCGCTAGCTTGAATGCTATAAAATTCTTAAACTTTTTTTTCTTTTTTACAATAATATAAACAAATAATTCAATTACAAGTTACCACGAAAAACAGCTCAATATAGTTATAAACTAAATTACGAATTCATACTTAAAAAAAACAAAACATTTGGTTATGTTGGTCTTAACTGGGAGCAGCTGGTCAGCCATGGTAAATGAGTTATGTCATTTTCACTGTTGCCACTAGAGGGCAGTGTATATTTCCAAATCAATCAAACTAAATGGAACACTTTCAAAACTATCCATTACAATGCCACTCCAATTAAACAAATCCTCGAAGCAGCAAAATTTGATTCGGAGCTATTTTCTAATCGAATTACTCGAGTTAATCGATTCATTATTGCAGCACTACTTTTTACATATATTTTTAAGAATAAATACAGTTATAAATTAATAAAACATTAATAATACCAAAATTAAAGTGAATAAATAGGAAATACACCCTGGGTTTAGCTCCAACAACACTTAATATTACACTTAATATACGTCTAATTCATGTCAACTAGGAGGACTGACTGTGAATGCTCATGTCTCAGTACCATTGACGGCGCTAGACGTCCAATCAACTTTGACTAGGAGACCTGGCAGCAAAGATTCTAGCGCCGTACATGGTATCTAATGACTTCATTCAAACAACGCAATATTTTACACCTTATTCAAATTTCAACCACTTTTCAAACCAGGTAAAAGCAACAACAAAACCTAAGCACGGATAAACGATGGTCATTGACACAAAAGATGGCGTAAAAACAAACAAGCAACATGGGAAAAATTGTAAACAACAGCCATAATCTCACCTGATGCAGGGGAGGAAATTGGGAGGAAGGGCTTCTTGAAGATAGATGGAGAAGTGCTGTAAAGAGGAAAAATTGTTACAGTCACCAAAATAGCTCGATACAACGCACACACCCTTTTTCTTTTCATTAGTTTTTAATTAGGAGGTACCGCACCTGTTACCGTTCACACCCTTGGGCATTGATGGTGCCGAGCCATCTTATGCAAAAGAACACAAAATGGCAGAATTAGATGACAAATAAAGATTACATTTACAGTATAATGCAAGGTCTTTAGTTTAAAAAGGACTTTTGCTACTATGGTGGCGATGTAACCTGCATTTGTATACAACTTAAAATGCAACCTACGCTACTGCAGTAGTTAAGACATAATTATAGCAAATAATTGAATTAAAACACTTCGGATCCAAACATTGACATAAAACATTAAGTGTCACAAAACTGTCTAAACCAGAGGTGTCAAAGTCATCCCTAACGAGGGCCACATTGTAGTTATGGTTTAATTCAGAGCGTCAATTATGTCTGCCAATTTAGGTTTACCATAATTAATCAACTATTTATCAATTAGCAAATGAATTGACAACTAGTTTGATAGTCGATGAATCATTTAAATATATTAACCTAAAATTACCAAGGTCCTCTTGTTAGCAGATATTGGCTCACATTTTTTATTCACAATTTTTTTATTTACATATTTTAATTAGAGATTATACAGTTTGTGACTTTTACTCGCGACTGCCACCTCCAGCCTAAAGCGTAACTGAAGTCTGTTTTAAACTGGATTGTACAAGCACGAACATAAAGCAACAAGCGTTTGTCTCATCAGATCAGCACCATAAACGTAAAAACAGCAAACAGGATTGTTTACTGTTAGTACCAAGTCTTAAGTGGGTTTTAGAAATAGGTTTGGAAAAGTGCTTTTGGCAAGCTAGGGACAGCCAATGTTCGACTTGAAGTCTCTCTATTGAAAAAAAAGGTTTTTTGGGGAGCAGTCCAAGTTAAATGTCAGGGCTCTGTGCACTCCATCAAGGCAATGGTGGAGCGTGCATTGAGTAGAAAACTATTTCAAAATAATTCTAAAAATCCTGTATAATCCCTTTAACAAAGTGGAAAACAGTAAATACAGTATGCCGTTTTATTTGTAGTAGCTAGCACCACAGCTAGGTGGGCACTCTGCAACCCGTAAGCGTTTTTTTATTTTGTTATTTTTAATTAAAAAGGAAAACATTAAATACTATTTTATTATATTTTTAAAAAATGTACCTTTGTTTTAGAGGAAAAAACTACATATTTTCTGATTTCTATAGACCCCAATCACGTGACGTCACAACTCTGCCCCCGACTGGTGTCGCCATATTGTCCGTCAGCTCATCATGTTTACATATTCCCGCTACGTACATTCCTCCTATTACTGCGTGTTTTTCTGCTTGTCTAAGGAATCACCGCCTAGTAAACGAACCCAAATACCTTCCTGACTATCGTTAACATTGATTAATCAAAATGGTGAAGGCATGTGTGGCGGTTGGTTGCAGTAACAGAGAAGATAAACGGTCATTTTAGTAGTTGCTGTGTGTCCATTGTTAAAAGGGCAAATCTCGAAAGCAGCACGGTTTGTTTATCTCGGTCCATGATGCGTTTGTGTCGAAACCCGTTAGACAGCGGCGAAAACGTCAATATGATGCCAACACGATCGTAGACATCATCAGACGGGGACTACGAAGCTCGTCGCCACGGTCGCGCAGCAAGAAGGTGAGCGCAACAACAGGTGTTGTGCCGAAAAATAGCCGCCCTGCGTGAAATGTCCCCCCTACGGGAGCGCCCACACGGAAACGACTTTCTTGTACCGTGAATATGTATTATTTTACTCTGCTTGAACTAATAAATGTCATACCTGTGTGATTGTCATTGCGATATGGTCGTGAAAACCTGTAGACTAATACATTTCTGTTCAAAGATGGTTATGTGGCCCAGTCCACGATTTGTTACTAAAATACAGTACTAATATTTTGTGTAATTTAATTATTTAAAACTGATCTTACAGTCGGAAATCCCTTACTGTAATGCGTCCATGAAAACATTTGATGTTTTCACGTCAATAAAGCGTTATAAATAAGCGCTCCCGTCAGGGGGGACATTTAACGCGAGGCAGCTATTTTCCGGCACACACCGGCCCATTGTCGATCAAGTTTTATTTTACAATCGTGACAACGGTGACGCACAGCTGACCAAATGTCTTTTTATTTTCGGGCCGGTTCCGATTTTGGGTACCCGACTCCTCATCGTGACATACTGTAAACTGGAGTATGATTGGAAATTTTGTGGTCTCAGGACGAGCTCTGACGCACGGGACCGGATGGGAGGAAACATCGGTTCGGGCATCAAATATGGATCTGGCGACTGGATCGACCGAAGCTTTTCCAAATAACGGCTTTTATGCAACTCATCCAATGAGTTTACAGCGTCTGAAAGCACTGGAGCTTCCATAATTTGCAAGTGAATCCACCTTTAGAAACTACGATCAATGACAATACGGACACATAATGACGCACAATATGGCGGCACAATACAGCGATCACATGATTGTGTGACGTAGCTGATTGGGGTCTATAGACCCCACTCACATGACGTCACAACCACGCCTCCGCGCCATATTGTCCGTCAACTCGTCGTGTTGACGCATTACTGCGACGTAAATTCCTCCTATTATGGCGTGTTTTTCTGCTCGTTAACATTAATAATCAAAATGGTGAAGGCGTGTGTGGCGGTTGGTTGCAATAACAGAGAAGACTAATGTTGTCGTACATGTCAGCGTGTCTTGTTCGGTAATATCATTATCGCGTCACATCGAACTCTTTGAAAACAGCGACTGTCTCTTTGCAAATGAGGCAGACACAGTTGTTGCGTGTTTTATTGAATAAATATTCCAATATCCACCTATCCTTGAAGCGTCGGCCATCACAGTCAACTTTTTTTTTTTTTTTTTTTTTTTTGGATTGTCGCCATTTTAGAAAATTGGAAGTAAAGGGTCACACGGGGTAATGTTGCTTAGAGTGCTGCTCTTAAAGTTTTTCAAACTTTCTTGAGAATAGGCTGATTTTGTGTGGACAAGATAGTTGGACAAGATAGTTGTAGATATCAGGGTAGCAGATGTCAGGCAGAGAGGGCGAAGACAGCGGGTCGAAAAATATCGATTTAGGCATCAAATATGGATCTGGCGAATGGATAGACCGAAGCTTTTCCACATAACGCCTTTTATGCAACGCATCCAATGAGTTTACAGCGTCTGAAAGCACCGGGGCTTCCATGAATTGCACGACAAATTGAAACCATTGAGAATACGGATAAACAATGACGGACAATATGGCGGCCGGATACAGCGACACGTCATTCTGTGACGTTGGTGAGTAGGGTCTACAGTCCTCAAGCTTACATCGAGGCCTACAGAAATGTTATTTAAATTTAATTATGGCGTCATCGACTCACTTTCACAGGCGACATAAAATTATGTGGAGGGCCAGAACTGGCCCCGAGTCGCCATTTTGACACTTGTAACTTAAACCAGGGGTTTTCAACCCAGTCCTCAAGGCACACTGTGGGTCCTGGTTTTTGTTCCAGCCGATCCAGCAGAGACAGTTGAACCAATGAGGCTTCTGCTAAAACAAGCCACACCTGACTGCAATCAACTGATTGCACTTGTAAAACACCAGATTGGGGAAAAAGTGTTGTCATCTTGTTTGGTAAGAATGAAATCCTGCACCCACAGTGTGCCTTAGTGGAATAGGTTGGGAACCCCTGACTTAAACTACAGGTAGTCCCCGGGTTACGTTGTACCTGGCTTACGAGACTTCGACTTTATGATGCCGGAGTCTCATCCGCCATTTTGTCTCCAGTCGTTTTTGTTTGTTTGTTTTTTTAAGTTGCGTAAACAGTACCGTATTGTACCTCACAGTATCTTATTTTTTACTTAATTTTATTAATATGGCTGTTCTGCCCTTTGGCGAAATGTGCATTTCATTATAATGTTGACTTTTGTTTTGTGATGCATGCTTTTAGTTTGGCGCAAGAAGCGTAGAGGAGGTAGTACTTCCTAAGCCTGAACGATATATCATTTAAACATCGCTATCGCGATGTGCGCATGCACGATCATCCCATCGCGAGGACGTGCGATAGTTTTTAAAATTTTTTCCCCATCCACAAACCTTTGATCTGCTTTATTCGCTCGCACAGTCTCTCTCACCCCCTTTCCCAGCTCTCAGTCACTATGGCACTTGCTTATTAAAGTTAACAATGTCTTTGATCTGGTCAAAGAAGCCGGGCAGCAATCTGTCAATCATCGTTTAACTTCTTAAACAGTTTCTGCAAAGAAGCGCGGGCTGGAACGAATGTGTGTGTCTGTGGGGGGAGAATGTGGAGACGTGCGAGACGTATAAAATAAAAGCCAGAAGTGATTATGAGGAGCTTGTAATTTCTACATGTCACTCCAAGAGTCACAGCCATGTTAGGTAAACAGAAACATTTAATAAAGCCAAGCATTTTTCTACTACAGGACTTTATTCTTGTTTAAAAATGATTCAGTGGGACAGTTATGTTTAAAACTGATCATAATTAATAATGTGAGAAAAAAACATGTCTTATATGTATCTCTTTCCAGTGCTAGATCTGAATAAATATATTGAGCACACACACACGCGCGCGCACACACACACAAATGGGGGTTAGGGGGGGGTGCACTACTTCGCTGATTTTCACTTATCGCGGCGGGTTCTGGTCCCTATTAACCGCGAAAAACGATGGAATACTATACACTGTGGTCATGATGAGTCATCCAAAGTCTTTCCAAACAGCTATCCAAGTCATCTAATAAAAATGTTTTTTTTTAAAAAAAAAAATTTATTTTTTTTTTTTATATCGCAATATAATATCGCAATATATCGCAACCCCCCCCCAAAAATCGCAGCAATAGTTTTTTCCAATATCGTTCAGGCCTAGTACTTCCACACGCGAATAAGGGCGCATTTACTCCCATGAAGAAAAACGTATTTGTGCACACGAAGAACGTATTTGTGCACACGAAGAAGAGCGCATGCGCACACATGAGAAAGCACGCATTTGCTCCCATGAAGACGTCACAAAGCCAAGGGAGAGAGAGAGAGGAAAGATTACAGCTTAGCTCGCTTTCTAGCTAGGATTTCGCTTGAACGTCTTGGCGTGGACAGTACAATGACGTATGATACATGTTTTTGGATAGTTATTTTGAGATTTAGGGGTACTTAAATGGTAAATCCAGAGTTACGCGAAAATTCAGGTTATGTCACCAGTGTAGGAATGGAACTAGTTTGTAACCCAGGGACTACCTGTACATTTACATTTCATTACATCCATCAGTACCATCTTAAACCAAGGACATTAAAGACAATATATTTTCAAAGTATTAACACACACAAAAAAAAAAGATCCCTACCTAATGTGTCCACTGGTCGAACAAAATCTGGCCTTTGCACTTCAAAACAGTGCAGTATCTCTGCTAGAAAACTCAACATGTTGAGCTGAACCAATCAAACAGAAATACAGAAACAATTAGATAATATCAAGTCCTTTGTCAGTGATAACTAGTCAAGAGGATGAATGTCAGTACCCGAAGCGCTTGTGGTGAATATAGCATGTCTTCCAGGGCCAAGTGGCAGCAGCTCTTCAGGCAGCTGTCACAGAACTCACGGATGAACTGCAGGTTGTACAAGCTGTCAGCAGGTGACATTGTCTCCTTCATGCAAACGTCTGGAAGCAGAAGACAACAGGAAACACATGAAACGACTGCTCAGTTCAGGTGATGAAAAGGTTGTCTCCACGCAGTCGTTCGGTACCTTCAAGTCTTAGCAGGCCGGGGCAGTAGTAATGTACAACGGCGGCGATCGCACAGCCAGTAGACAGGTCTCGGACTTCATTCACCACAGGAAAAATGGGATTCTGTTTGGACTGAACTTTATCCTTTCTATAGCGGAGCTGAAATGTACAAATAAAATCAATTTTAAAAAATCATATTTCAAAGAGGATTACCGGTACACATTGTAAGTAAACAAAATTATTTTCTAAATACAAAAAAGGACCATTTGAGAAGTAATGTCCTGTGTTTAAA
Organism: Corythoichthys intestinalis; assembly: GCF_030265065.1. Taxonomy (NCBI): domain Eukaryota; kingdom Metazoa; phylum Chordata; class Actinopteri; order Syngnathiformes; family Syngnathidae; genus Corythoichthys; species Corythoichthys intestinalis. The sequence goes on from NC_080410.1 coordinate 42,000,204, forward strand.
GAATCTTTATGATACGAGCTATATGCAAGTTTTACTTTTTACCTACTGACTCATGGAGACACCTGAAGGATGAAGTAAACGTACCTGAAGTGTTGTTAATAGGAGTGGGAACACCTGGGTACTTCACAATAGGATACGATTTGCGATACAAGGCTCACGATAACGATTTCATGATATGGAAAGAAAACAATTATCGGAAATAATTCTGCAATATTTTACCGTTACTAAATATTTTACTATATTTCCATGTAATAAACAGAAAAACAATCTTTTCATCCTTTAGCTTTGAATTGAATTGAGTTTATCACTAGTACACGACCAGTTCATTTGAAGTGGGAGGGTGGGACTTCGAGCTGAAGCTATCGATTATTTTAGTAGTTGATTAATCTATCAACTAGTTAGTTGGAATAATCGAGTAATCGGATTAGGAACATTTAATGCGTTAAAGAATGTAAAATGTTTCTTCAAACTATGCAGAATTGCACTTTCATTTAAAAATAAATTAAAATACCTGAGCTTTGCCTCAAATGGTATAATTTTTATTTTTTTTTTAATTAGGATTTAAGTACAACAAAAGAACAATTGGCTAGCTTGCATAGCAAAAGTTTGCTAGCTTAAATGCTATAAAATGCTAACTTTTTTTTTTGTCAATGCTCCTAAAAAAATCGTTCAAACTCATATTCCAACAAAACAGCTAAATATACTGCTAAACTGATTACGAATGCATATTAAAAAAAATATTAGCTCGAACAAAAACATACAACCTTATGTGGGTTTTAACAGCGAGAAGCTGGATTCAGCCTTGTTTCATGAGTTATGTCATATTTACTGCTGCAATTAGAGGGCAGTGAATCCGCTTATTACCACCTAAAAAATATAACCAGAATTAAGGGGCTTCTGACTCAACAAGACATGGAAAAACTTATGCATGCATTCATTTTCAGCAGATTGGACTATTGCAACGGTATATTTACAGGTCTTGATAAAAAATCAGTCAGGAAGCTGCAGCTAGTACAGAATGCAGCCAGCCAGAGTCCTCACAAATACAAGGAAGCTGGACCACATTACACCGGTTTGGAAATCGCTACACTGGCTTCCAGTGAGTCAAAGGATAGACTATAAAATACTACTGCTCGTCTACAAAACACTTAATGGCCTTGGAACAAAATACATGCTTGACTTGTTAGATTCCTATGAGACATCTAGACCCCTAAGGTCGTCTGGAACCGGTCTTCTGCATGTTCCAAGAACAAGAACCAAGCCGGGTGAGGCAGCATTTAGTTATTATGCTCCTCACCTCTGGAACAAGTTACCCGAACGTCTGAAATATGCTCAAACTGTTAGCTCTTTTAAATCAGGGCTAAAAACGCTTTTGTTTAGCACTGCATATCCATAACTGTATATGTATTTCAATATACCTGCTTTGTATTCCTCTTGTGCTTATCTCCATTGCTGATTTCAATTATTATTATTAGTAGTAGTAGTAGTTTTTGTTTTATTTTTGTTTTATTTTTATTTATTTATTTTTATTCTGTGATTAAATGCGATCTTTGTCTTGGTTTTTACGTTGTGTTGATTTAAATGTGATTTTTATGATCTTCATGTGATGTAAAGCACTTTGAATTGCCTTGTGTTGAATTGTGCTATATAAATAAATTTGCCTTGCCTTGCCTTGCCAGTGTATCCACCCAAATCAATAAAACTAAATGCACTTTTCAAAACCAAACTTTACGAAGTATCAAAAGTATCACAATACACTCACCGGCCACTTTATTAGGTACACCTGTCCAACTGCTCGTTAACACTTAATTTCTAATCAGCTAATCACATGGCGGCAATTCAGTGCATTTAGGCATGTAGACATGGTTTAAGACAATCTCCTGCAGTTCAAACCGAGCATCAGTATGGGGAAGAAAGGTGATTTGAGTGACTTTGAACGTGGCATGGTTGATGGTGCCAGAAGGGCTGGTCTGAGTATTTCAGAAACTGCTGATCTACTGGGATTTTCACGCACAACCATCTCTAGGGTTTACAGAGAATGGTCCGAAAAAGAAAAAATATCCAGTGAGCGGCAGTTCTGTGGGCGGAAATGCCTTTTTGATGCCAGGGGTCAGAGGAGAATGGCCAGACTGGTTCGAGCTGATAGAAAGGCAACAGTGACTCAAATAACCACCTGTTACAAACCAGGTAGGCAGAACAGCATCTCTGAACGCACACAGTACGTCGAACTTTGAGGCAGATGGGCTACAGCAGCGGAAGACCACGCCGGGTGCCACTCCTTTCAGCTAAGAACAGGAAACTAAGGCTACAATTTGCACAAGCTCATCGAAATTGGACAACAGAAGATTGGAAAAACGTTGCCTGGTCTGATGAGTCTCGATTTCTGCTGCGACAGCAGATGGTAGGGTCAGAATTTGGCGTCAACAACATGAAACCATGGATACATCCTGCCTTGTATCAACGGTTCAGGCTGGTGGTGGTGGTGTAATGGTGTGGGGAATATTTTCTTGGCACTCTTTGGGCCCCTTGGTACCAATTGAGCATCGTTTGAACGCCACAGCCTACCTGAGTATTGTTGCTGACCATGTCCATCCCTTTATGACCACAATGTACCCAACTTCTGATGGCTACTTTCAGCAGGATAATGTGCCATGTCATAAAGCAGGAATCATCTCAGACTGGTTTCTTGAACATGACAATGAGTTCACTGTACTCAAATGGCCTCCACAGTCACCAGATCTCAATCCAATAGAGCATCTTTGGGATGTGTCATGGATGTGCAGCCGATAAATCTGCACCGTGTGATGCCATCATGTCAATATGGACCAAACTCTGAGGAATGTTTCCAGCACCTTGTTGAATCTATGCCACGAAGAATTGAGGCAGTTCAGAAGGCAAAAGGGGGTCCAACCCGTTACTAGCATGGGTACCTAATAAAGTGGCCGGTGAGTGTATATCACCATTACGATTTTTTTTTGTCACACCCCTAGTTGTTAATGTGTGAATGCTCTGCAAAGTCTCCCACCTTCAGTGTAATGTACTTGGTGTTCCAAGTGGAAAAAAATAATTTCATAGGTGCAGTTTGACGCATAATGTAAACAGATGAGGTAGAGGCCAAACAAAGAGATACAGTGTACAAGTGAATACTACATGCAAATAACTTCTTCTGTACGAGGAAAAAGTAGGACTAGTAAATTGGACCAAAACAAACAGTTAAGGGAGTGAGAGCAAACTCCCACATGTACAGTAAACAAATCACTGCTGTTATTATCATTCAAACATGTGCAGACATGCCATGCAAGCAACTTGGCCATCATGCTACCACTCGCATGTTAATCTGCACTTGCTGAACTCGAAATAAATGCGCAAAAAAAACACACCCCATGAAATAAAACACCTAACCTGTCTGACATTGGCTGATACGTTTGATGAGGACTGGAGGGATGAAGGTAGAGGGAAAAGGAACAGAGCAAGAAAAGGGAACTTACAGGAACTAGTTTCCAGTACCAGCGAGTAGGACACTGTCAAGAAGGGAATTTGAGGACAGGAAGGCGACAGAGAGGAGGAGAAATGGAGGACAGGAGCACAAAAAGAGATTTAAAGCCTGAAACAGAACAGATAGGACAAACGGCGCTTCTTCCAAATGACCTTGTTGACACCGCTTTCAGATTTATTTAGCATCGACATAAATGTCTACTGTTGCAAAATAATAAAAGCTTGTCAGCTTGCAAATGTAGCAAAACTAGCGACACATATTTGGAAGCTTGTTTGGCTTATATACATGCTCATGAAATACTCACAGCGGGCTGAAGGGATTGCGGCTCACTCTCTATGATGGCTTGAGGTGTTTGTTCACTTTGGGATCTTTCGGAGAGTTCCCTCAGTTTGTGATTGAGCTGAAAGAAAGAATTTTTAAAAGTTTATTCAATTAGGTCTTTATAACTCAAGATATTTCTTGAACGTCCCATGTTTTTGGACTGGCTATGTGCATCCAGTTGATTAAAGGGGAGATGAAGAGCTCAATTCTTTGGCGTTTTACTCAGTGAAATTGTATTGTATGCTTCATTTGCTGTGTCAAAACTCATATTAAAAAAAAAAAAAATTGAATTGACCGAATATTTTTTGAGTTACCATACCTACGAGGGACGTACCTCGCTGCCAGCCACTACATGATGATGTAATTTATAGCACAACGCCATCCTCACCATGAACTGCAAAGATTTTCTGGGTTTTACTTGCGAGATTCATCATGCTATCTTGATGAGTAGTGATGAATTGCTCACACAGAGGCTCGAAGCTTTAAGGCTAGGTTCATAGTGCAGGTCTTAATGCATGAATCAGATTTTTTTGTGTTTTTCCGACTAGAGTGAGGCATTAACTTGACGGCCTGTACGGTACAAGTCGCGTAGAAGTGGACCATTTCAAATCCGATCTAGGTCACTTTCGTTTGTGGTTTAAATCTGATCTGGGCCACATTTTTCCAGAATGTCGCGGCGGTCTGAACTGTCAAGTCTCCCAAATCGGAATTCATGCAGCAATTATGTCATCAAAGAGCGAAAGAGACAGGGCGCTACAGTAGCGGTGCAGCTATGCGTTAGCGCCTAGCTTGCCTTGAAAGGGTCGGGCTTGACAACAGTCATAAAAAAAATTAAATAGGTTGAGGATAAGCCTGAGAACGCTTGATTTTCTCTCTGCTCCATATGAGCAATATTTCAAGATTGCTTACACGACAGAGAGTCGGGACAAACTGTCCGTATGTGTGTGTGTGTGTCATGCACGGAGAGCCTGCATGCTACTAGCTAGCTAGAGCGGATGGACCGCAGCAGTTTTAAACACGAGTCGCACCCGGCACTTTGCAACCTGTTTTCTGTTTGCCACAAGTAGAAGACCGAATCTAACAAAATGGCATGCTCAAAGTTGACCAAAAGAAAAATGGACAAGGAAAATCGCCATTTCAATGAGGAACGGACTGACAAATATGCGTCCATTTTACCAACTGCAAGTACCAAACCTATGTGCTGAATATGCTTCAAGACAGTTTCTCTGATAAAAAGTGAAAATTATAACACAGGTCTTTTGAAGAGAAGTTTCCTCCTAAATCAGAATTGAGGTTGAAGCATTCATATCAAGAGTCAAGGAAGGTTATTGTTAAATCTATGACATAACAACAAATTGCAACGGAGTGTCGTGGGTGTTGGCCAAACATAAGAAGCCGTTCTCTGAAGGAGAGATAATAAAAGCGTGCATGACTAAAGTGATGGCAGAAATGTTCGTAGGAAAAGGAAAGGGGGAAATGACAACAAAAATCTAACAAATCTCACTTCCAGATCCATCAACCACAAGACGCACTGAAGTACTGGCTGATGATGTGAGTAAACAGCTTTGTGACCCCCAAATGCCATTTCTTTCACTAAGCAGTGTTTTACAGTTGTTTTCCGAAATTTCCGGGTTCGCGGTGAGTCAGCAACCAGCACATTTTTGCTCAATAGACGATGTTTATTGATTAGAAAATGCAGAATAAATGAGATATATTGATTACAATCCCACACGAGCAAGCAACAAGTATCAACAACAAGCATAACAAGTGTAACGATGACATTAGATCTAGTTTGTCAATCCCAGAATCCCTGCATTACCGTTACAGTACAACAAACTGTTCCTTAACAATGAAAATCGCTTACCGTTGACAAACGAGCGGGGAGCCAACGCTCCGGCAAAGCGGCAAAGGAACAAAGCCAAAGACCCGTACGTAATCCTTTGGCAGACTGCGGGGGGGTTGGGGAATCTCCAGACTCTTATAGGCACATCTGACGCGGGGACGCGGGTGGCCACTCCTCGCCCCCACGAAAACGCACCACCCGAACTCGTGAGACTCCCCCCCCAAGGGTATGAGATTCCCCCCAGTTGAGGCTCCCAGCGGTTAAAGTAGAATGTTTATTTAAGTTATCTCGTGAGATTCCCTCCTAACTATGGAACTCAAGCGCGTACTATGGTGCAAAACAAGTTATCTCGTGAGATTCCCTCCTAACTATGGAACCCAAGCGCGTACTAAGATGCAAAACAAGTTATCTCGTGAGTTTCCCTCCTAACTATGGGACCCAAGGTGAAAAACACTAACAAGTTGTTACAATCTAGGTCACAGAGGCATTCATACATCACAAAGGCATAATGTGCTAATGTTAAGGCATCACATAATATTTTATATCAAGATATATATATATCAAGAAAATGCTTTGTCAATTTGTTTTTATTTAATCAAAATGTGCATTGTATTTTTGTTTGGTCAAAAGAAAAGCACCTTCGACCTGCCTTGTACTTGACCAAATGGACCCATGCTTGTATGCAAAAAAAAAAAACAATTGTGGACCTTCAAGCTTTGTATTTGAGGACCCCTGTCCTAGGAGAATAAAACCTTGGTTTATCAAAGACATAAGTAGACCCTTACTGTCTTTTCTAATTCTTTAAAATATGATGCGATTCTGTTGCTATAGGAAGGCAAATTCTACTGCGTGTTCGTTGAAGTGAGACCTTTTTTTGTTGTTGTTGTTGCTGGCCTGTCATCAGTAGATAGGACAGCTGACAGGTCGCCTATACATGTGAATTTGATACATTTATTACTAGATCTATATAACTATTCGTCTGTTTTTGCAATTACTGATAATTACATCACAGAACGACTAGAGAAAGAAAGCTTCAGAGAGAAATCACGATCCTAGACATAGGCTAACCACTCTTCCTTTCGTGAAGTGTCGAGCCTCCAATCGGCATCATCAGCACAGTCTGCTGTGCTGAGTAAATCATCGTCCTCTCACGCCTCAGGTTCAAACACGTAAGGATTAATTGTAGATTATCTTTCCAGGGAGCCCTCATCATCACTAACGTCACGAAAAAGCGATCCTGAACGGGTACTTTTGCTCGAAATATCACTATCGCTGGTTCTGCTGTGGATAAATTCGGCCATGTCTTCTGTTGCCTTCTGTAAATGACGTCACGCTTCCGTGTTTAGGAAGGCAGTATTTATGGAGTGCTATAAAAGTTTAAAAAAAAAAAAAAAAAAAACGCAAATTCTTCTCACAGTTATGCGTTAGAAATGACAGTCGTTTCGAAAAACTCATCCAAAGTTTAAATTCGTCAAACTACACCGAAATCCGATAACCTCTTCATCTGCACTTTAAGAGAACCGCATGCTGACTCACCGTGTTTACCCAGTGAAACAAAGCGTCTTCCCAACTTGAAGCCTCACCCAGAAGCTCTTTAGAAGCACCTGTCTTCGCCGAAGCCACCGTCTCCGAGGCTCCGACGGCCATTAGAGCATCCATTACCGCTAGGTGGGCACTCTGCAAAAAGTGAGACACATACTGTAGTTAAAAAAATATTATCAAATTCCATGGTGGGTACTAGAGCAGGGCGGTAAACCGAAAATTTACCGTCACCGAAATTCTTAACGATGACCGACGTAATTTTGACCATGTCGGTAAATTCGGTAAATTAATAAAACAAGAAAATATAGTCTTTTCATCCCGCTTTGATTCTGTGTTGTTCGTTTATGTTCATTCCCCTTTAAGAAAGCAGTCAATGGGCTTACGTAGAGAGTCACGTGATCATCAAGAAGCCAATCAAACAAAAGCCTCGTGAGCTAACGCTAGCAGCTAACGCTACAAGCAAAACGTGATGGAGTGTGGCTTAAGGGAGGTTCACCAAACTTTCACCCGACATTTAGTAGACTCATGGTGGCATCCAGACGGGCTTTCACCCGCTGTCCTCCCTTGTTCTCACGATTTCCAGAGATGGTGCTTTCAGTGCTTTCTACTGGTAGCCAGGCTAACGCTAGCTAGCGGCTAACGCTACAAATGAACGTGATGGAGTCGGATAGCGGCTCTAACTTTGTCGAAACGGCTGAATTTAATGAGTGGATTGGGCACGGACAGCATCTAGCAACTACTATGTGGCGTTATTTTGTATCTGTCTGTGTGTGATTCCTCTGATAGCTTTTGTGATGGTAAAGCATTCAGCATAAAGTACAATCCAACGGCGAAACTTATAATGACCGAGAAATGGCCCCAGCTATTTTTCTGTATGTGCTTATCTCTGTGTCATTATTGCTATCATAAAATCTTTATATAGCTTTAATGTGTGTGTGTGTCTCTCTCTGTTTGTTTGGGGGTTCATTTGTGCGTGCATTTATTAAAAAATGAACTGGGGGGGGGGGGGGGGGGCCTGAAACCATAAAGTAAACACTTGTATTTAATAATTATGTCACAGCAGCCATTAACAATAAGTTGTCTTTTTGAAGTGTACTGTTCAAGCTGCAAGTCATTTGTGTTACAATGACATGTTTGCACAGGCATATTGATTTTGATAATGTACATTGTTCAAGTCATACACGCTGTTATAAATGTTCATACTTGAATTCTTATTGCTTACAATACATTTTTATAAACTTAATGTTTAGACTGCATGTACAATTGTTAAATACAGTATATGAAATTGAATGCCAGTAAATAAATCAACAACAAACAGTTAATCTGTATTTCATGCATTGATTCAGATTTTCAAATTATATAACAGTATGCTTGGGCGAATTTATCGTCATTTATCATTATCGAGATAAATCTGCTCAATTTATCGTGATACATGTTTAAGGCCATATCGCCCAGCCCTAGTGGGTACCCCAAACCCTTCTAAACTGGTGGTTGTCAAAGTGCGGTACGAGAACCACCAATAGTGAGTGAGCGCCCTCTAGTGATCTGCAAAAGACTGACTGAATTAAATGTTTAAAGCACATTTTTTAAATCCATTACAGTGTATTCGGTTGTATTCAATGGCGTACCGCACGCAGGCTATTTTTAGACCGTGATGTCGCATCGTAAAGCGGAAGTAAAGCCGAAGTGGGACATTGTAGACCCGCCCACGCATAGACACAACGTAATTTGTGCTACTTTTCTCCGGTAATCTTTCAAAAACGAACATGCCGATCACGCATTGCTTTTTTGCAACTTGTAGAAACGACTCTAGACATTACGACATATGAAGGATGTTTTCTTCATACGTTTGCGGAAACCAAAAACTCGGGAGGAAAAAATGTGAAGACCGAATCAACTTGCGCGTACTTTAACACCAGCTCGGTGAATCCATTCACATTTCATATGCAGTATACATTATGTTGGGTTGGCATGATCTTTCAGAGGACAAAGAGGTAAGCCATTTTTATATTTTTAACTTATTTTTTAGCGCAACGTTGTGATGTACTGCTTCTGTCTGACAATGAATGACCTGAAAAGAATTACAATGGTATCTGACTGCCACTGTTACCATTTCTGTTATATATATATATAAAAAATAAAAAAAAACTTTAGTAAGGGGGAAGTGTAAATAAATTATAGAATTAAGATGTGTTATCAATGAAAAAATAAAAGTGTTCGTTGGCTGTCACTGAGTAGCATTTGCGACCGCTACACAAAGCTAACTAAATTACCCCCAAGAACGGTAAGAGACGTAGGACAGCCAGAGGATATATAAGAAAGACAGGACTGATGGTAAAGGATAGCTTGTTGAAACAGGAGAATGTCATTGTCAGTCGCGTCGATAAAAAAGGTAAAGCTATGCTTAGGTCGGCTCGTTTTTTAAGTCTTTTTCAGCCTTCGACACTAAAGCCATCTCTTTAACTGAACATTTTTATGTTCTTCCACATCTTTGCCAGTGAATTTGGCACCAGGCACATCATTTTCGGAGAGAATTGGTAGGTTTAGCTCTGTAAACATCTCCTTCGTACACGATTTCCATTCATTTCCTATTAGGGACAAACGGTGGCTTGTCCCTACTTAGCAACAGTAGCTAATGTCATGAATATTAATGAGCGGAGGTAACGTGTTGCTTGCAGTACGCCATTTAAACCACAAAGATTCAACAGATAGAACTCATCTCCGTCGCAGGCAACATCGTAGTTATGTTTTAATCAACAATCAACAATTATTCAATTAATAGATGAACAACTACTCCGAACGTTGTGGTGCTGCAACGATTAATCGATGAACTCGAGTAATTCGATGAGCAAAAAGCTTCGAATCCAATTTTGCTACTTTAAGGATTCCTTTAATTAGAGTGGTGCTGTAATGGTTTGTTTTGAAAGTGTTCGCATTTAGATTCATTCATTTGGGTGGATGCACTGCCCTGAAGTGGCACAGTGAATATGACATAACTTATTCAACATGGCTGAATCCAGCTGCTCCCCGTTAAGACCAACATAAGTTTTTGCGCTGACATGTTTTTTTTTATGCATTTGTAATTTAGTTTATAGGTACAGTATATTAAGCATTTTTTGTGCGAATGTGTTTGAATGATTTGTTAGGAGCATTGTTAAAAAAAAAAAAAAGTATTTTATAGCATTTATGATAGCGGACTTTTGCTACGCAAGTTAGCCAATTGTTCTTTTGTTATATTTCAATCCTCATTTCTTTATTTATCTTTTTATACTGTTTGAGGCTATGCTCAGGTATTTTATTTTTAAATGGAAGTGCAATTCTGCATAGTTTGAAGACACACTCAGGAATTTTATTATGCATTCATATTTAATGCTTTTTTGAAAGTGTCATCTTAGCAAGGCTTTGTTTTACAGAAAAAAATCCTGCAAATACTATTTTCCTATTTTTTACTTAACTATTTTTATTTACATTTTTAATAAGAAAATAAAACATGTAAAAATAGTAAGTAATGTATTCTATTTTTTCTTGGAAAAAAATAGTAAAAATTATCTTATTTTAATTTTTTTTTTTTTTACAATTTTAAACAAGGTTTATTTTTTTCAAAGCGCAAGGGGAAAAAAAGAGGAAATATCTTATTCCTGCAGTCTTCCATCTGTCACTGAGGACGACAAAAAAAAAAATTTAGGGAGCAAGTAACAAGAAGTTGACATACATGATACACACAAAATGACCGATGAGTCCAAATGGATTGGACACCTAGTGCAGTCAATGGCAGCCAATGAGTTTATATTGGCCCTGATGGTCCTACTTGTACACGAGTATTTTTGAGGTGGTACTTGCTGTAAAATGTTTGAGAATCGTTGTAAACGGCAAACAGCCCATTATTGTTACTTTACACGGAGTCTCCACTAGACGTCACCATAAACAACATGTGAGTCAGCAAAAACACTGTCAAGGTTCCAAACAAGCAAACACGTCAGTTCAAGCAAGTGAACTTCGGACTTGTGTGCTCTATCGTTAAATCATTACATTGGAAGCAGATCACCAATACATGTATCCATTTCAGCTGGGTTTGACATTCATTCCTCAACCGCATAGTGCTTTCTCTTATGTGTAGCAAAACATGCGACCGAGGATTATTTTTATTTCTAGTTGCATGTCACAGACTTTCAAAATTAGTTTGCTAATCCCCACACTAAGGGCATGTTCTCATACCTTACCTAGCCTTGTAAAAGGCAAGAGCCCATTAAAAGACAACTTAGATGGAATGTTTTAACTCTATAAACCTGTTAGCTCATTAAGTGGTTGCGCTTGTGTGCCACGAGACTTCCACCTAGCTCTTTTTTGTTGTTGTGGTTGTTGTAAACAGACTGAGATGTTTCAGTTTCAGCTAAAGATGGGAACCTCTGGGAACATCACGATACGCTATGATTTGCGATACATCGCTCAACATAACGATCTCACAATATGGCAATTTAACAATTATCAATACATGGGTCAGGAAATTATTCTAGGATATTCTACAAAACACCTAAGGCTAGGTTCATAACCGCAGGTCTTAATGCACAATTTCAATTTTTTTCTCATATGTTTTTTTGGGGCGTGCCCTTTCAGAGCACAATTGTCCATTGAGCCCGTTCAAGTATGATGCATGCACACTAACTTGCAGTCCTGCATGCGCAGAAGCAGAAAAACAAATGACTACACATGCTGGCTCTACGTCATTCTAGGGTGATCATATTTTGATTTTTAAAAAGAGGACACCAATAAAAGACTTAAATAATTTAGTTTTATATTCAAAGTTTATATGGATTGATAGAATGTATACACGCACTGTGCATGCATGACGCACACGCATATGGTCAGATTGCCTCGACCCGCGGCCTTGTAAGCAATATTGAAATATTGCTCATTTGCCGCACAGAAAGAAAACCAAGCATTCCATGCTTATCCTTTATTTTCCATTTTATTTTATTTTTTATGACTGTGGTCAAGCCCGTCTCCTGCCTAAAAACCGAGTTTAAGCTAGGCGCTAATGCTAATGCACAGCTCAATCGCCGCCGTAGCTCCTTGCCTCTCTCGCGCCTTGGTGACATAATTGCTGCATGAATTCCAATTATGGCCACATTCTGGAAAAATGTGGCCCAATCGATTTTAACCACATACGGAAGTGACCTAGATCGGATTTGAAACTGTCCACTTCTCTGCAACTTGATTTGTTCAGACCGTCAAGTTAATGTCTCACTTGAAACACGCAAAAATCGGATTTGTGCATTAAAAACTGTGGTCTGAACCTAGTCTAATAAACAGAAAAACAAGCTATTTTCATTGTACTGCTGTGAATTGGAATGAATTTATCACTAGTAGACGTCCAATCAATTTGAACTTGGAAAGGTTATTTCATTGCAATACTTTGTACCCCCAAAATGTCATCGATATGCTCCAACCAAGAATCGCTATATGTTCTTGAAGGGGTTACAGTTTTAAAAACAAAAAACAAAAAAAATCTCGGAACCAACAGGTCGCTCCTAAAATAATCTTCTTCCTCCAAAATCCCATTTACAGCGCTAGACATTAGTGCTGCAATGATTAATCGATTAACTCGAGTAATTCAATTAGAAAAAACCTTAGAATCAAATTTTGCTGCTTCGAATATTTGTTTGTAATGCTTTGTTTTGAAAGTGTTTGCATTTAGTTTTATTGATTTGGATGGACACACTGCCCTCTAGTGGAAACAGTGAATACGACATAACTCATTTAACATAGCTGAATCCAGCTGCTCCTTGTTAAGACCAACATAAGGTAAGTTTCTGTGTGAGCTAATGTTTTTTTATTCACTTGTAATTTACTTTATAGGTGCATTTAGGCTTTTTTTTTGTGGGAATACGTCTTTTAACTATTTCTTATAAGCATTGATTTTAAAGCATTTAAGCTAATGGCTAAGATCAAGTAATTTATTTTTCAATGAAAGTGCAATTCTGCATAGCTTGAAAAAACACTCAGGAATTTTATTTTGTATTTGCATTTAATGCTCTTTTAAAAGTGCAATTTTAGCAAACCTTTGTTTTACATCCCCTAAATTTTATTCTGCAACGAATTAAATGTTGCTAATCCGAATACATTAATCGACTAGTAAAATAATCGATAGCTGTAGCCCTACTGGACATCCAATTTACAGTGTATCACAAAAGTGAGTACACCCATCACATTTCTGCAGATATTTAAGTATATATTTTCATGGGACAACACTGACAAAATGACACTTTGACACAATGAAAAGTAGTCTGTGTGGAGCCTATATCATAGAGTTAATTTATTTTTCCCTCAAAATAACTCAAAATATAGCCATTAATATCTAAACCCCTGGCAGCAAAAGTGAGTAAGCCCCTTAGAAACTACATACATCCCTAAATGTCCAAATTGAGTACTGCTTGTCATTTTCCCTCCAAAATGTCATGTGATTCATGACAGGAGTGCTGTCAGCATTGCTGCAGAGATTGAAGAGGTGGGGGGTCAGCCTGTTAGTGCTCAGATCATACGCCGCACTCTCCATTAAATTGGTGTGCATGGCTGTCACCCCAGGAGGAAGCCTCTTCTGAAGACGGTAAACAAGAAAGCCTGCAAACAGTTTGCTGAAGACATGTCAACAAAGCACATGGATTACTGGAACCATGTCCCATGGTCTGATGAGATGTACGGCCTTTGGCATTGGTTGCCATAAATGTCCAATCCATTTGAAGTGGGAGGGGTGACGGCAAATGAACAAATGTTTATTCGCTGCCACCCTCCCACTTCAAACGGAGTGGGCGTCCACTAGTGATACTCAATCCTATTCACAGCAGAAGGATTGTTTTTCTGTTTATTATTTGTATAGTAAAATATTGTAGAATGATTTCCTGACCCATGCATCAATAATTGTCGCATCACCATATCGTGACGTGAGATCATCGTTTTCGTGAGCCTTGTATCGCACAGTAACTTTGTTATTACCACCACATAGAACATTAAAACTATGGAAACAACAACATTCCCGTTTTTTTTTTTTTTTTTTTTTAAATAATATTGGATTGGTAAATGGAGTTATACTTGTATAGCGCTTTTCTACCTCTCAAGGTACTCAATGAAAAATCCTTTCACCTCAGCTTTCCCAATATCTGATGGACTTCTTTCCAACAACCTATCAAGGCCCCTCTCACCTGACTAACAACATCAGCCTCCTCATTAATTCCCACAAACTGCATATTCTGGTCATGGGTCCATTCTTCAGTCCTGATCCTAATCTGTACAAATCAGTGCCTGTTCCCTTTGACACGGCATTAATTCCACTTTACAGGCTAGACATTCCTACATAGAATAGAGATAGGTCCAGCTGCGCGCTTGCATGCGTGAACCTCGTCTGCTAAAGTGCTGACCTTTGCTGGTCACGTGCCAACAAGCGCTTGTCTGACTGTTTTGGGTGCACTGCCTCTTCCTGACATGCTCACTGAGAGCAGGATAGCCTCGGCTACGTCTGCGAGAGCTTTTCTCTCTACGATGGGAATGATGCGCTGCAGCAGCAGAAATAGGGCAAACGGGCAGTGGATGCTGATGAAATAGTGTATAATCCTCTCAGAGGAGATCACGATCTGAACATATCGAGGTTAGGATAACCAGTATTAATTTGTTTTTTAATAAATCATGAAAAAAAGTTTGTATTGCTTCAATTTTGAATTAAACTAAAGCCGATGCTTGTAACTAAGAGGAGGTTTGGTAGGTTGCAACCCACTCAAGAATCCAAACCGGACACCACAATATCATATCAATAATTATTTTAAATGATTATTAGGTATTACAAACACTAAGGGTGTGACAAAATATCGAAATAATCATATATCGTGATACTAATTTTCGTCTTAGTCTTTTGGATGAAAATACTTATTAGCCCTAGTTATAGTTTAGTCATTTCAAAATGTGTTAGTCTTCGTCTAGTTTTACGGGGGGGGGGGGGGGATGTCTAGTTTTGGTCAGCAATCATCAAAATGTTTTCGTCTACAAACTTCAAAAGTTTAAGTCGATGAATAAATAAATAAATAAAAGGTTTCCAACAATGCCGAATGAAAATTCACACACAAGCACATAATTGTACAGTCTACAAGGAAATCAGCATCTTCATGATAATAATACACACTCAGCAGGAAAACAGCACATTATTTGCAATTAACTAAACTCACCTGGACGCCACAAACTGTATGTAAAAAGTTTTCCAAGAGTTTAAGAAGACACACGAGTCACCGCGATAAATGCTAATGCTACCGCTAACGCATATACTTTTAAAGGCTAAATCAACATAACACAGCCAAAATAAGAAAACGACACTAGTAGTATATGTACTCTTACTCAAGTAATAGGGTCGAGTACTCTGTTCATCTGAATTGAGACCATAAATTAAGTTTATGTTTGTAATACTGTATATATCTACAGTGCTGGCCACAAATACTGGCACCCCTGCAATTCTGTCAAATAATGCTCAATTTCTACCCGAAAATGACTGCAATTACAAATGCTTTGGTAGTAATATCTTCATTTATTTTGCTTGCAATGACAAAACAGAAAAAAGAATGAAAAAAAAATTCAATCACTATCATTTCACACAAAATTCCAAAAATGGGCCGGACAGCCTAATACTTGGTAGCAAAACATTTAGACAAAAATAACTGCGAACAACCGCTTTTTGTATCCATCAGTGAGTTTCTTACAATGCTCTACTGGAATTTTAGACCATTCTTCTGCTCCAGGTCTCTAAAATTTGAAGGGTGCCTTCTCCAAACTGCAATTTTCAGGTCTCTCAACAGGTGTTCTATGGGATTCAGGTCTGGACTCATTGCTGGCCGCTTTAGAAGTCTCCAGGGCTTTCTCTCAAACCATTTTCTAGTGCATTTTGAAGTGTGTTTGGGTCATTGTCCTGCTGGAAGAACCATGACCTCTGAGGGAGACCCAGCTTTCTGACACTGGGCCCTACATTAAGCTGCAAAATTTGTTGGCCGTCTTCAGACCTAATAATGCCATGCACATGGTCAAGCAGTCCAGTGCCAGAGGCAGCAAAGCAACCCCAAAATATCAGGGAACCTCCGCTATGTTTGACTGTGGGGACAGTGTTCTTTTCTTTCAAGGCCTTGTTTTTTTCCCTATAAACTCTATGTTGATGCCTTTTCCCAAAAAGCTCTACTTTTGTCTCATCTGACCAGAGAACATTCTTCCAAAACGTTTTTGGCTTTCTCAGGTAAATTTGGCAAACTCCAGCCTGGCTTTTTATTGTCTCTGGGTCAGAGGTGGGGTCTTCCTGGGTATCCTACCATAGAGTCCCTTTTCATTCAGACGCCGACAGATAGTACGGGTTGACACTGTTGCACCCTCGGACTGCAGGACAGTTTGAACTTGTTTGGATGTTAGTCAAGGTTCTTTATTCACCATCCACACAATCTTTCGTTGAAATCTCTCATCAATTTTTCTTTTCCGTCCACATCTAGGGAGGTTAGCCACAGTGCCATGGGCTTTACACTTATTGATGACACTGCGCACGGTAGACACAGGAACATTCAGGTCTTTGGAAATTCACTTATAGCCTTGAGATTGCCTATGCTTCCTCACAATTGTGCCTCTGAAGTCCTCAGACCGTTCTTTGGTCTTCTTTATTTTCTACATGCTCAATGTGGTACACACAAGGACACAGGGCGGACATTGAGTCAACTTTAGTCCATTTTAACTGGCTGCAAGTGTGATTTAGTTATTACCACATGTTATGTACCACGGGTAATTAACAGGTGCTGTTAATTACACAAATTAGAGAAGCATCACATGATTTTTCAAAGGGTGCCAATACTTTTGTCCAGCCTGTTTTGGAGTTTTGTGTGTAAAATAATAATGATTAAAAAAAAAAAAAAAAAATCATTATTCACCTTTTGTGTTTTTTTATTGCAAGCAAAATAATATTACTACTAAAGCATTTCTAATTGCAATCATTTTCTGGGAGAAATTGACCATTATCTGACAGAATTGCAGGGGTGCCAATACTTTTGGCCAGCACTGTACATATTTAAAGTATTCAATGATTTTTTTGATGTCAACCCGCCCAATGTTTGATTCTAAATAACACACTTGGTTACAAGTAAAATATTAATGTCATTTCAAGAGTGTCAAGTTTAACAGGTACAGAAATACTTTGTGAATAAAGTCAGAAGTGTCATTTTGACAGGAGTAAATTAGCACTATTAGAACAATGAAATAAGAAGTAGAAGATATTGGCATAATCTTAGTAAAAATATTAGGGCCTTGGTAAAAATTGTCGAAAATAAGCATTGTTAGAAGAAAAAAAAAAGCTTTAATATACAAGAATAAAAAAATAAATACTAAACTTTTTGGTACAAATCATTTTTGTGTGGCTGACTAATTTTCCCATCAGCACACTTAATGATGCAGCAGTAGGTACAATGCAGAGTTTCCTCACGAGACACTTTAATAGGACAGTATGATCTCCGCGAGACAACAAAACAAAACAAATACATATCGCAACATGTCCAATTCCCCGGCCAGCAGATGTGGCGACATGAGATCAAAGCAGAAATCAACAAAACCAAGCCGTGTAGGTGGATGTACTGTAATTAATCAAAGGAGTAATTCATGAGCTAAAATGCAGTGTTTGTTGGTGGAATCCCCCCCACTCCCGAGTGGGCCGGTCCAGTCTC
This sequence comes from Corythoichthys intestinalis, assembly GCF_030265065.1. Lineage (NCBI taxonomy): Eukaryota > Metazoa > Chordata > Actinopteri > Syngnathiformes > Syngnathidae > Corythoichthys > Corythoichthys intestinalis. The sequence goes on from NC_080410.1 coordinate 42,018,127, forward strand.
CCTAATGAGAGAGGAGTGAGGAGCCACTCTAGAATGCATGAGGCAGAGGCTGCCAGGTCACCATGACAACCAGCCAGCTGACCCACAATGCATTTCAAGACCAGCCTTGGCCTCAACGGGCAAAAATGTCGTAGCTCCCGACCCATGATAATCAGTTCCTTAATGACCAATGCGGCGTTAGCGCTTCCCTACATTAGCCTCATCAATAGAGCAATTTGGTAAATATGCGTGTCAAATTGTTGCTATAATACACGCAAACAACAGCATGGCATTTTTTTGGCTCATTAAACAAGATTATGACAGGGCATACCCTGATTATGTCTGAAATATGACTTAACTAACCCCCCCGAGGCTCGCGTACACACACACTGTACAACCCCTGCTTGTGCCCACTGAGGGGGAAACAAACAGGGATCAGGCAGGTCTGAGGCCCACAAGGAGTATTTTGTACAAGGAGAGACATGTACAGTATGCTTTTTAAACTGTGTGCGCTGGCTGAGGAATGAACGGTGAGCACAAGTTTTGGTCACATGGCCATAACTCAAGGGTGGGCTCGGTGTGGAGCCGGCCATTATTCAGTCATAGAATATAATATTGTCCGACGAATTTAAGTTTTCTTTTGTTTTTCGTAGAATGGAAATGTGAGTGCTCTTATGGTCCGAACAGTTTTAATGTGTCACATGGGAGTTTGCTATACTTGCTATATTTTATTTTGTCATAGTGCCCATCTTCACTGTCACTTTAGATTCCACTTGTACTTGTTTTTAGAGGTGGGAATCTTTGGGCACCTAACGATTCGATTACGATTCAGAGGCTCCGATTCGATTATAAATTGATTATTGATTCTACACTGCCCCCTGCACTTTTAATGTGTTGTACATTAGTTCCAAAATTGTTCAAAAATCCTCTCAGGCTAAACCAAACTAATATTTCATTATCAAGTTAACAGTTAAAAACAGTAAATAAAATACTCAAGTCCCCATTCTGTATCAGCAGCTTTAAACTACATTCAATTCATTTAATGATGTGAATCAACTGTTAAAGTTGTTACAATTGCTATCACTATTCCATAATTTCCCTTCTGTCTACTTTCGACATGTCTAAGTTTTAAAACTGTTTCCTCATTTAAAGATAGATTCAAGTTAAGATAGCTCAGATCATGGAACAGTATGACATCTCCTATCACACCAATGCAGATGACACACAACTCTACATTTCTGTGTCCCCACATGATTATAGTCCCTTAGGCTCCCTGAGTAAATGCATTCATTAAATCAATGAATGGATGTGCCAGAACTTTCTCCAGCTAAATGTGGAGAAGACAGACGTGATCATTTTTGGGCCAAAAAAGGAAAGGTGAAAGATAAGCACACACCTTAGCACAATGTCAATTACAGCTACAAATCAAGTCAGAAATCTTGGTGTAATTATTGACTAAGACCTAAAATTTGATAGCCAGCTTAAGTCCGTCACTAAATCTGCTTATTACCACCTAAAAAATATAGCCAGAATTAAGGTGCTTCTGACTCAACAAGACATGGAAAAACGTATGCATGCATTCATTCTCAGTAGATTGGACTTTTGCAATGGTATATTTACAGTCCTTACAAATACAAGGAAATTGGACCAAATTACACAGGTTTTGAAATTGTTACACTGGCCTCTAGTGAGTCAAATGATGGACTATAAAATACACAATGAATGAAACAATAAAATATAAAATGCTCGTCTACAAAACACTTAATGGCCTTGGACCAAAATACATGCTTAATTTGTTGGATCCCTATGAAACATCTAGACCCCTCTGGTCGTCTGGAACCGGTCTCCTGTATGTTCCAGGAGCAAGAATCTAGCAGAGTGAGGCAGCATTTAGTTACTATGCTCCTCACCACTGGAAAAAATTACCTGAGGTCTGAAGTGTGCTAAAACTGTTAGCTCCTTCAAATCAGGGCTAAAAACGCTTTTGTTTATCACAGCATATCCGTAGGTGTCTACATATTTCAAACTTCAAGCTATTTGCTTTTTATTCCTTTTCTGCTTTATTTCCATTTCTGATTTCAATTTAATGCGATTTTTATGTATAATTTTATTTCCTGTTCCGATTGCCTTTGTTTTAACATTCTTTTGATGTAATGTGATTTTTATGACCTTCATGTGATGTAAAGCACTTTGAATTGCCTTGTGTTGAATTGTGCTATACAAATAAATTTGCCTTGCCTATATAGTTTTAATAGTTTTCTATACTTGTTCTTGTTCTGATGGTAATAAGCTGTTGAGCTGTGGTTGTGGGTTTAGGCTCACCTAAAGGACTGCTTTTATTTTTATTTTATTTACGCAGCATATTTCGTTTTGGTTTTATTTATTTTAACTTAACATACTTATGTTGCAATTTGCTAATATGTGTTGAAAAATAAAAATCCTGTTCAATGGATTTTTTTTTTAACTCAGATATCTCTAACACATTTTACAGATATAATTGCAATACCGTGATATTTTGGCTTAAGGTTATCATACAGTCAGAATATCATACAAGCACATGCCTACTTGGGAGACTAGAACATAAGACGAATACCAGTTTTTGTCTGATGAGACGACGAGATGAAAATGCGACAGTTTCTCCCTCATGTTCACAATGCGCGACATGTTCATATTGTATGTGGAGTATGTTGGCTTGCATCGTAGCGGTGTTTGGGTTGTGTCACTCATGTGAGATGTGCTGGGCATCTCCTTCAATCTCTTCGCCAGAGTTTAGGTTTCAAACTAGGCTGCCTGTGCTCCATCTTGCTAGTTTGGAAACACATGGTAAGATTTGTTTTCTTATCTTGGCAAGAGAGAATATGAAATGTTGCTTTAGCCCTTAAAGGTCTGTGCTGAGTGATCATCACACACTAAATGTAACTTGTCACGTTAGCATAGCATTTGCGTTAGCATTAGCATCAACTTTAACACTCAGACTTATGTTGTTTTTTTGTTTTGTTTTTTAACATACAGTTCTACATACAGTTCGTGACTTATAGGTGGGTTTAATTGAAAATAATGGACTGCTTTTCCTGTGTATTATCGTCACGAAGTTGGCTTTATCCTTGTACAGTAGACGCTACAATATGTACTTGTCTATGTTCATTCAAAATAATTGGAAACCTTGGAAACCTTTATTTTTGGACTAAAGCTTTTGAATTTTACTGATGAAAACATTTTGCGTAAATGTCGACTAAAACTAGATGAAATTTGTATGAGATTTCATCGACTAAACTAGAGCTGCAACGATTAATCGATTAACTCGAGTATTCGATTAGAAAAAAATATTCAAATTAAATTTTGCTGCTTCAAGTATTCGTTTTCAGTGTTTGCATGTAGTTTTATTGATTTGCGTGGATACACTGCCTTCTAGTCTGCCTCAATTCACATGGCTGAATCCAGGTGCTCCCTGTTAAGACCAACATAAGTTTTTGCGCTAACATGCTAAATTCTGTTTGAGCTAATGGTTGTTTTTTTTTAATGCATTCGTAATTTAGTTTATAGGTATAGTTAGCCTATTTTTGTGGGAATATGTGTCTGAACCATTTGTTAAGAGCATTGTAAAAAAGTTAGCATTTTATAGCATTTAAACTAGCGGACTTTTGCAATGTAAGTTAGCCAATATTTCTTTTGTTGTACATAGATCCTCATTTATTTATTTTTTATACCTTTTGAGGCTAGGCTCAGGTAATTTAATTTTTTATGTTGCTTATCCGATTACTCGATTATTCGAACTAATGGTTTAGCGATTAATCGACTACTAAAATAATCGATAGCTGCAGCCCTAGACTAAACCTGGCCGAAGTCGAACACATTTTGAAATGACCCAAATATGACTAAGACTAATAAGTATTTTCGTCCAAAAGACTCAGACAATAATTAAAAAACGCTGCCAAAAACAAAACTGATTGTTGAAGTTTTTTATTTATTTATTTATTTATTTATTTATTTTTTTTTTTACAAAAAATAGTCATTTACGGTTCATCAAGAAAAGGAAACCAAGATACTGTAAATTCTTATTGGTTCAATCATCAATTAAGGTGACTTTCACTCTTGCCAACACAGCAGTGTGATTAAATAGCCAATAAAAACAAAGTACATGACTCACTCAGTCTGTCTTACACTATAAATTCAAATGAAATAAATCAGTCTGTCGTTGATAGGTGGACCAGTGAGCGACAGCCTGCTGTGTCATCCAATCACAGGTCATGACGTTCAGTCTGCGTGGCAGATTATCTCTAATCTTCAAATATCTTTATCCTCAATCGGAGGCGTTACACAGGCCAAGCCACCAACACATACAAACATAACGTACTATCAGCTACTCTCCTTTCAGAAGTACTACTCTGATAGTAGTGGCAATGTGTTTTGATAGACCTATAGCTGTAAACTTCGCCCAAACTGCATCTGATGTCCTTCGAAATACTTTGCGATTAAACAGTTTGGTTAAACAATTGTTCTGTTGAAAGTTGTTGCTTCATGTTTGATAAGAAAAGTATAATTTGTGTAGTTTCAGCAAGCTATGACTGTCTGTCTTTGTCCTAGACTGATAAAATCGCACAGTGTGTGGCTTCTATAAACAAAAGATACTGTAGGTGTTGCTGGTTTCTGATTCTGGACTTTACGGATGTCTTAAGTGACACTGTTGCATCTAACAATGTATTCTGCTGTGGTCTGTAGTGAGGTCAGACTGGACTAAAAAAAGTCTTCTCATCAGACTCGCCAGATTGCAGTCTTTCCAAAGCTGTTTAGTGGATGGGACCACCGCTGAAGATGCATCCTTCAATGCGGCTGCAACTTGACCCACTTTTCTCGGCTGCCAACGAGGGACAGACGCGGCTGTGGGACTGATGCAGCGGGGACAGCGCAGCCAAAAAATGAGTTTAGCGGTCAGGATTTGGATCCGAGGCACACACGCAATAATTATGATAGAAACACCAAGCATAAAGCCACCTCCTACGATGACATGTGTCTAAAATTTTACTAAAATGAGATACCTTTAGCTTTTAGACTTGATTCTTTCTACAAATTCTGTAAATATTTTACAGGATTGACTAGTAAGCAGCTTGAAGCAGTGACGGACAAAATACGCAGAAGCAGCAGTACTAAAAACAGGTTTTTGACGACAAGCTATTGCAGTATTTTTGTGGTTCCGGTTGACTGGGTGACCCTAAAACCAACAGCTTTCTGACTTTATAGCTATGACATCAGTCCTTGGGGCTTGTGCCCTGGAAGCGTATGATTTACCACTGTTGGATCTGGATTAGTTTACAAAGTATTACGCTGTGCTCCAATTCCTGCCTCTTTCAAAACCGGATTTTAATGAGCACAGTGAAAATGTGCATTTGCCACGATGAATGACAAAGTGCTACAAATGTTTTGTCACAGCACGGCAAAATATGACTAACATTTGGTTAGGCCCACCAATTCTAAAAACAAATACAGTTGTGAACTCTGTGAAGGGAACTGAACTCATCCAAGCTTGCCTTTATGGACCTTGTTATGTACATTAGGAAACAGAGTGTTGACGTGTTTGACTGGATAATTAATGAGCCTATATATATATTTGCAACAGTCCTTTCATGTCGAAATAAATCAGCCATATGTTTATCAAAATTATTATATTACCTTTACACTAAAGATGTCCCGATCGATCGGCATCCGATCACTTCATTTTCAAAGTATCGGAATCGGCAAAAAAATATCAGACATGGCTTTTAAAAATTTTTTTTTTTTTTTTTAATTAAATCGTTTTCTAATTGTATTTAACGTTACAGACAACATGTCTTACACTCATCCAGAGTCTTTAGTTTTGGCTTAAAGTAAGGCTATCAAATTTATCGCGTTAACGGTGGTAATTAATTTTTTTCTAATTAATCAAGTTAAAATATTTAACGCAATTAACGCATGCGCTGCATGACCCACTCACGCATTGCCGCGTTCAATCTATAAGAGCGCCAATTTACCTATATATAGAGCTAAAAGGCAGCGTAAAATGAGTAGAGTGGATTTTGGCAGTCATTGGAGCCTTTTTTTAATTGGCTTAAGCCTTAAAATCACTCTCTCAACATTTAGAAATATTGTGGGAAAGCAATGTGGGGAAGAAAGGTAGTAGTTGATCTTTTTCTTAACACCCTATGTTATTTCCCAACACAGAGAAGATTAATCAATTGGTGCCAATACGCACAGTCATGGTTGCACTTCCCATCATGCATTTGGGCATGGCTACAGTATCATTTACTGAAAGCTCAACAAATACACTAGTCACAATATACAAATATTTAGTCACAATATACAAAGTCACATTTATCCTTTAAGAATTACAAGTCTTTCTATCCGTGGATCCCTCTCACAGAAAGAATGTTAATAATGTAAATGCCATCTTGAGGATTTATTGTCATAATAAACAAATACAGTACTTATGTACTGTATGTTGAATGTATATATACGTCCGAGTTTTATTCATTTTTTTCTTAATGCATTGCCAAAATGTATATGATCGGAAATGATTGGAATTGAATCGGGAGCAAAAAAAATAAGCAATCGGATCGGGAAGTATCGGGATCGGCAGATACTCAAACTAAAACGATCGGATCGGGAGCAAAAAAAACATGATCGGAACAACCCTACTTTACACCATTGTTGTTTTCGTCAACAAAGATGATAGCGAAAATATTTCGTCGAGGAGCAATTTTTTTTCATGACGACGAGACAATTAGGAGCTATAAACGTAATAAATAGGAAGTATAAATGGAAGACGAAAACATAACGCGACGAATGCCTGTTTTCTTTATCAAATGTTCACAATATGTGACATTTTCTTATCGTATTGGTAGTTAACCTGCATTGTAGCAGTGTTTGGTTGTGTCACCCATGTGACGTGCTGCACCCACCCCCACTCACCAGTGTCCTCTACGGGCTCTGTCTTGAAACACATGGTAAGATTTTTTTTTCTTATCTTGGCAATAGATAATACGGTTGCAGTCAGTGACAGGTGAATCGTCGGTTATCAGTGTCCACATGATGGCGCCACAAACGCAGATTTCGCACTTCTTCACTTTCCCCGTCGTTCTTAAGAACCCTGGTTTAAATGTGCGTGTGGATGATAGGCCAAACGTAGAAAAATGTGAGTTAAAAAAAAAAAACAACAAAAAAACCTTTTTTTTTTTCCATTGAACGGGATTTTTATTTTTCAAAACATATTAGCAAATTGGAACATAAGTGTAATGTTAAGTTAAAATAGATATTAAAAAAAAACAAAAAATAACTTAAATATACTCAATAAAATTTAAATAAATGCAGTCCTTTGGGTGAGCCTAAACCCACAGCCACAGCTCAATATTATTACCATCAGAACAAAAATAATTGAAATATATTCCATAAATAGCACGTGTGTATGACTCGTAATATGTTTATATTGTACACACTATCTTTCTCAACACAGACAGTCGCCAGAGGTGAAAAAAAAACACGTTTTACCACCGCTAGACACACTAAACACGCCTGAGTTAACTCTCGTAGCTGGTGGGAAACGTTTATGAAAGTGTTTACTAACCTTTAATTTTCTATAAATGCGAAATCATATTGAAGGTATTGCCTCCTCGGCAGCCACTACCTGCAAAATGTTTACATGTCCGTTGGCCCTCCTCTAAGCCGCGGTCGTCTCTAACTTTTCTGTCGCCGAAGCATTCCCATAGCAGCGATTTCGTTTTTTCGATGGGGAAAAAAGTTCCTGAGTTTCACCTCCTCCAGCCATCGTGTAGCACAGCTGACTCACTGACACTGAGCAACAACCGGTGAGGGAGGTGAGAGTTGAGCCATACAGCTGCAAGCGAGGGATTTCTCCATGCATTTTTGGGACATAAAAAAAGAGCTAATACCTTATGGATGGTATGGCAGAAAATTTTGCGGTTTTGAAAGCTTCACCACCGTATACCTTGAAGCCCGTAATCGGCACATGCCTAGTGCTGAGTGATCATCACGCACTCAACATAACTTGCAGCGTTAGCATAGCATTCGCGTTCTCGTTAGCATTAGCATGGCGAGCGTCTTCTAAAACTGTCAACTTTTTTTGACATACAGTTTGTGGCGTCCAGGTAGTTATAATTAATTGAAAAGATTGTACAGTGTTCCTGTTGTGTGTATTATTATCACAAAGTTTGCATTGTCCTTGTAGACCACTGGTGTCAAACTAATTCCATAAGATATCGTTCCAACCAATGAAAACGTCATCTTTTCACCAATCTGCTCTCCTACAAGTGTAATCAGTTGATTGCAGTCAGGTGCTGCTTCTTTCAGCTTAAAATTCATTGGTTAATCTGTTTGGGCAGTCTTGGTTGAAATGAAATCCAGGACCCTCTTGGCCCTTTGTTGAATTGACACCCCGTTGTACAGTAGACACTAACACCTGTGCTCGCCTATCAATGTTCGGTCCAAGTTGTTGGAAACCTTTATACTGTATCTATGTTCAGACTAAAACGTTTTAATTTTGCAGACGAACACATTTTGAGTATGCGTCGACTAAAGCCAGACAAAATTTGAGTTTTCGTCAACGAAAACGAGACAAAGACAAACACATTTTGAAATGACTAAACTATGACGAAGACAAATAAGTATTTTCGTATATAAGACTAAGCCAAAGACGAAAATTAGAAGGGATGCCAAAAACAACACTGCTCCTAATCTATACGGTATCTTAAAAACAGGTTCCCGCTGAGGTGCAAAGTTGTTTAGAGGTTACTAGAGATTTCATTACCAGGAAAACACACTGCCTCTTTCAGACAACTTAATTGTTGGAGTACCTTAAGACGCTTCTTTTCACAGCCTTTTGAACAAGCGGGAGTGAGGGACCGAGAGAGGTTCATTGTCAAAAAAGGGGATGAGAGGACTAACCCGTTTCTCTTGACTCATTTTACAAGATTCAGCCTGGGGTGTTCTCGCAACACCAGATCCTGAGTTTCACCAGGCTATTGTGCACTCATCCATTGGAATACAATTGTATTCCGTTTTGCATAAGTGGGAACGCTACTGTATGGCTCAAGGAACACAGATTAATATGTACTGTTTGAAAGACAAGATTGGCATAAAGGTGTCAGATTGCCTTTTTCTGTGGGTGAAAAAGACTGGTGGCTGTCGTTTTGCCAGCAGCTGGATCCACTCATCCTCTGGGATGAGCAGAATTGAGAGCAAGGGGCAATGAAAAAGGCTGGGGGGAGGGGAGCGCGGATGAATGAGCCAGGGTCTTTCAGGAGGTCCTTTAATCCAACGAATCAAAGTATAAACAAGACCCAAATTCAACAGCACACGCCACCAATAGGACCAATATGTAGTTAAAAAGACAACCGGATCGGTTGCGAAAAACACATCTACGCTAATGTGGATCGGTCAAAGTGTTATCAATTTTATGTGGTTGATTCAGGACTTCGTTTACGTCATACATTTGAATTACGATTTTGAAGCCTTATCAACATCATACAGAGAATAAAATAAGCCCTCATATGTGATAGACAAAAGTGAACATCTGGGGTCCAGCAGGCCCTATCCTGGGACTCATTTTTTTCCAATTAGCTAAATCTACATGAGTGCCATTTCAAAAACATTCAGTGTAGCATCTTTTTCCTAAAATAAACCTTACCATTTTGATGGGCTTATGTCTCAGGTCCGCATCGGTCACTGGTGAGTCAGGCTCTTTGGACAGCAGGCCTCGGTCGGCGAGCAGCCGCAGCAGGGCGGCGTTGTCTTTGGGCTGCGCCTCGTTTCGGCCGGTGCCCAGTAGCAGCAGACTGTAGGTGCGGCAGTAAAGCTCTGAGGACTGCAGGAGGCGCGTGACGGGAGGTTTGAGGTGCTCCTGCTCATACTGGTCACAGTAGAAGGGGTCTCGCAGCTCAGCGGGGACATTCTCTACCAAAAAACAAAAGCAAAGAGTTAAACAGTTTTGTTTGTGTTTCATTACAACACGAGCTCAACTGGGTTCAGAGGATTTACATGAATGGTGAGCGCAAATCCTTCAGTGAGCAGAGCAAAGTATCATGGTCACTCGTACACAAGCGAATGATCCCCAGCGGGCATCCCAGTCAAAATGGACTGGACATCTAGTGCCGTCAATGGCATTGAAAAATGAACATTCACAGCCAGTCCTAGCAGTTTTAATGAATAGGACGTGTATCGTTTTTAGTGGGTTGTTAAACCAACTAGGGCTGCTGCTATCGAATATTTCAGTAATCGACTGAAAATTCTATCAATTAATCGAGTAATCGGATAAAACTTTTTTTTTTTTTTTTTAGATAAAAGAGCAATTATAAATATACTTGAGAAAAAAAGACATTTAATCCAATACTGAACCATTTTCAGTCAATCAATGTCTTTATTTTGAATGAATGAATGAAATATTTATTATTATCATCAGTATCATTGACAGTTACAAAATGTGGGATAGTTTGGCCAAAGAAAGAGAATCATTGAAAGTCACAAAATATGGAATGATTTGCCCGAAAAGACCGATGACAAAGGAAGACGGGAAAAGCATATGCTTATCAATACCCGTCCCCCTACAGCCCAGGACGCACAGTCTAGCATAGCAGAGTTGCATAGTCACATTGCATGAGCTTTTATTTTCCATTTTTGTTTTTTTTCTTTTTGCTTTTGTCCGTTTTTTCACTTGTATATCTTCCCAAAAGTCATTGATTGCCATGAGGTCACATTGTAGAGAAGATTCTGTCCAATGCTTAGAGTCCAGTCAAGCAGCTCCATTTGCACTTGCAGATTAGTGATCTAAGTTTGCTGCAGGGCATATCTTCAGGGCGTGCGATGTTATGTCTTAGTCTCTGTCCCTGACATTTAGTCATCCTTTTGTTGTCTTTTTGTTGTGGGAACATTTTGTTGCGGATGTGTGTGTGTGCAGTGGAGTTATGTGTCATTTTGGTTCGAGTAGCGATTTAGGATGGTTTCCTTGTACATCTTTTTGAAGTAACTAAATGATTCCATACTCGTAAGCGCTGCATTACATGTATTCCATAGGCGAGCCCCAATGTTCGTAAACGAGAAGGATTTTAGGGTTGTCCTAATTGTCCGATAGGAAAACAATCTGATTCCTCTTAGGTCGTAATTTGATTCTCTCAGTTGGAATCGAGCTTGTAGGTTAGGCAGCAGACAGTTTGCGTGGAACTTGTACATCATTTGAACAGTTTTGAAGTTAATCAAGTCATGAAATTTTAATAGCTTGGATTTGATGTAGAGCTCATTTGTGTGTGCTCTGAACGGTGCGTTGTGAATGATCCGAATTGCCTTTTTTTGAAGGATAAAAAGTGGATAAAGGTGAGTTTTGTGTGTGTGTCCCCAAATTCCCGAACAGATTTTCGATGTACATTGTTGAAAACAGCCAACAACTGCATCCAAGATGTGACTTAAAAACAAAAAACAAAAAAAACAAAAAAAAACAAAAAAAACATATTTCTTACCTAAAAATGTAATTACGCTTGATAACACACATCACTTGAAAGCTACGTGTTTTTCCCACGTGTTTCAATTTAATTTCCATTTGTGTCAAGCTATTTTTAAGTTCTAGTTAAGTTTTAAGTTGGTCTAAACTATAAGTACTGATAGGATTTTGAGTTTTTGCAGCGTTCAAAATAAATGTATGATACCTGCTGTATTGGAGCACATTAGGGACCAGTGCTACTTGGTGTTTTATTCAGCAATGACTACTGAGCTAAAACTGACAGTTAAGCTTTATTATGTTTTAATTTCACACCCTCATCACTCTACAGCGCTGTGTTTTTACAGATTAAATAAAGCCTGTAAGACACGTTAGCCTCGCATCGACAGCGGTCATAATCAATAGAAACCTAGCCCTCCGAAGGGCTAACGTTACGTGAGCTAGTGACAGTAACGTTATATTTATTAGCGCTAAGATGTCTACTGCTTAAAGATGGCGGCTGTTTACTAATGCTGCCCAGTGGCGGCCGAGTCTGTCGTTTCGCATCTCGCTTTAAATGCATGCGATATCTATGAGACGCATCGGACATTACCTGCTACCAAACTAGCATCATGCGGGCGTAGTTTTAAGCAACGTCCGCGTAGTTTGAAGCGGCTGTCGGCTGCAGTAAGTTTTTTTTTTTTTTAAATGCATTCCTTCTTCCTCTACGCACGTGACGTCAGTGTGTTGTCCCGCAATAAAAGTAATCCGGGCATAACGTGATGCTTAGAGCCGGCAAAATTAAACGATTCCTCGAGGTGAATAAAATTACTCGGATCAGTTTTTAAACTCGAGTTACTCGAGTTGCTCGAGTATTCGTTTCAGCTCTAAAACCAACACTTGACAACTTTTTAGTTTTGGTCAATTTTAGCAACGCCTTTGGACAAAAGGGGTAGTATTTTGCCTTAAGGAAGACTGCGTTTCCCATGAGGACCAGCGCTGTGTTTCTAATGAGGACCAGTGCCCACCCGTACAGTGTCGTAAAATCATCAATCAATCAAAAATCAATCTCGCGGTCGCCTGCTGATGGATTACACAACATTTCTGTTTCCAGCGGCTCTGTGAAGGATGAATAGCAATAAGGTAATGAATCCAGTTGTGGCTAAACAATAGCGTATGACGGTTAGCAACCGTGTGGCTTTGTGTGGCTAACCCTCCCACCCAACCCAAACTCGTCAGCGATGACGAGTTCGGTTGAGGGGGGCGGGTGTCACGCCAGCGAGTGAAAGCATGGCCATTGTTTATTCTGTATATACTGGTAGACTGGCTTTTTTGTCCCTTCTCAGACAAAACTTTTTGTCTCTTTTGTTGCTCTGCCATCTTTGCGGAATTGGTGCGAAAGCGTTCGCATCGACCTCTGTCTTTATAATGAGTGGGGAAAGGGGTGAAAAGCGAGAGTGACGTATGCCGTAAAGCAGTCAGCACATTGTTAGGTTTTTTTTGTGTGGCCTCTTTAAAGTTAATTAGTGCCAACTAAAGCGACACAGACTAAGGGAGTGCCAAAAAATCAATTATTAGATGCATAGCGATTCAACACGTGACGCTTTGATTACGATTCTTAAATGTTCAAAAACAATGATTTACCCTAATAACTTTATGACAGCCGCTCGTAGCAGAACGAAATTCAAGACACATCTGCCGCCAGGACACCTTTAACGGATGCACGCACATCGTTATGATGGATGTTGCCGCTTACTGAGCGACAGATTTACTCCTTTTGAAAAGACTGCAAAATAAATTTGTGTATGAGACAGGCAGAAACCCGGCGGTCGCGCTTCTGTGCGCAAGTTATTTTTTACAGCGAGAGGGGAAGAGACAGATCGTTGCTCCTTGTCTTTCAGTCGTCAAGCAGTATTCAAGTCATGTCAATTGAAAAATGTCCTGAGTGTGTTGCTAAGACCTGTGTGCACCTATAAGAGGTGAGTGCATGAACCCTCTTGTATTGTTTAGCCTTTATTGTTGTTGTTGCGATGTTCACAGTTAGCTAATTAGCTTAGCGCTCGGCGCTAGCGTGTAATTCATATTCAGAACGTGTAAAACCATGATTAAGTACAGCGGTAACACTACAAACATGCAAAATAGTACAGAAATCTTTGAAAACTAAGTATATTGGTTAAAAGAAGTCTTATTTCAAAAAACATTTTGTTTCCAGAAAATGCGGAATTCTACGCTTTTTCACCTGTGTAAATTGTATTGCATTGTTGAGAGAAATAAGTGCTGCCTTTAAAATGGTTAATATTTTTGCACTTTCTAGTACAAGTAGGGCAGCTTTTTGTTGTATGGTCATGTTTCCATCGTTCCTGTTGAATCATTAAGACATTTTAAAATAAAGAATGGACATAAATTTGCTAGGCTACTTTATTAATTAGTAATGTACAATGCATCGATAACCGTGATAATCGTGATAACCGTGATCATCTTCAAGTGAACGAATGTTCAGTCGTTGCCACCCTCCCAGTTCAAATGGATTGGATGTCTACTAGTGATAAACTCATTCCAATTCACAGAAGAAGCTTGTTTTTCTGTTTACTAGTTGTTTATAGAATATCCTACAATGATTTCCTGACCAATGTATCGATAATCGTTGTATCGCCATATCGTCAGATCATCGTTATTGTGAGCTTTGTATCGCAAACCGTATCGTCAAGTACCAAGAGGTTCCCACTCCTACTCCGGTGTCTGTCATTGACGGTGCTCGATGACAAATGCATTTTGACTGGTAAAGGACAAAGATAGATTGGACATCTAGTGCTGTCAGTGGCACAGAAACAACATTCACAGCCAGTCTTCCCAGTTTTAAGGGCATTTAAAGGTCACTTCCTGTTGATTTTGAGTCATTTCCTTTTCGTTTGGGGCATTCCAGGGCCTGTTCAGTAACCCGAAATCAACTGGAATGGATCCGTAAATGCCCCCAAATCAACCGGAAATGACAAAGAAATGCCCCAAAATCAATAGGCAATGACAAAAACTCAATATATTGTATATTGTAGAATGATTTCCTGACCCGATAATTGTTGTAGTGCAGTATCATGGGATAATAGTTATCGTGAGCCTACCCAAAGGTTCCCACCCATTATACAAAGTCGGGCTGCAGCTATCGAATATTTTAGTAATCGAGTCATCGACTGAAAATTCTATCGATTGATCGAGTAATCGGATAAAACTTTTTTTTTTTAGGTAAAGAGCAATATACTTGAGAAAAAAAAAACATTTAATCCAATATTGAACCATTTTCTGTCAATCAATATCTTTATTTTCGATGTACATTGTTGAAAACAGCCAACAACGATTGCATCTAAGATGTGACTAGAAACATCACTCAAAAAACTGTAATTACGCTTGATAACACACATCACTTGAAAGCTACGTGTTTTCCCCACGTGTTTCAATTTAATTTCCATTTCTGTCAAGCTATTTTTAAGTTTTAGTTAAGTTTTAAGTTAGTCTAAACTGTAAGTACTGGTAGGTACTGGTATTTTGAGTTTTTGCAGTGTTCAAAATAAATGTATGATACCTGCTGTATTGGAGAACATTTATTCAGTAATGACTACTGAGCTAAAACTGACAGCTTTATTATGTTTTAATTTTACACCCTCATCACTCTACAGCGCTGTGTTTTTACAGATTAAATAAAGCCCGTATGTAAGACACGTTAGCCACGCATCGACAGTGGTCATAATCAATAGAAACCTAGCCCTCCGAAGGGCTAACGTTACGTGAGCGAGACAGTAACGTTATATTTATTAGCGATAAGAAGTCTACTGCTTAAAGATGGCGGCTGTTTACTAACGCTGCCCGGACGCGGCAGAGTCTGTCATTTCGCATCTAGTCTTAAATGCATGCAATATCTATGAGACGCATCTGACACTACCTGCTACCAAACTAGCATCATGCGGGCGTAGTTTTTAGCAACGTCGGCGTAGTTTGTAGCGGCTGTCGGCTGCGGTAAGTTTTTTTTTTTATTGCTTCTTCCTCTACGCCCGTGAAGTCAGCGCGTTGTCCCGCATTAAAAGTAGTCCGGGCAAAACGTGATGCTTAGAGCTGGCAAAATTAAACGATTCTTCGAGGTGAATAAAATTACTCGGATCAGTTTTTAAACTCGAGCTACTCGAGTTGCTCGAGTATTCGTTTCAACTCTAATATAAAGTATTAAATATTGTGGGCTACACAATCCAAAATGTCACATCCATGTATGTGAATACTAGGTCTTTATTGGGTTACTTTTACCAAACTCTTCTCCTCGTCATTTTTATAGTTGTGTATGATTTGTGACGCATATTATCCAAACAGTCAACACAACCAATTGCCCAGCAATTTGTTTTTGGCAAAGCATGAAGATAAAAGTCCCCTTCCGGTTTGGCTGAGGTCCCATTTCACGTCACAATCAGCAAATCTGCATGAAGCTTTAAGTTCAATTTAAATAGAACATGTCAATCTAGCAGAGGGTTTTAGTGGAACTCATCAAAACGTTAAGCGTTCAGTAAACTATCAAATATACAGGAAAAACCTAACCCCTAAGAGAAAGTGTACATCGTCATACATTATGACAACCTCGCTGCGGATACCTTCATCATATCTGCTCCGACTGGTTTTTCGGCAAACAAGTGACTGAAAACAAACCTAACGCGCCCACTTTTGAACTGGTTCCTCCGCTTGCAGGTCAAACCGGATGCAAAGCCAACTAATACGCAAAAACACACAGACCTTCACACTTCCTACTCTGCTCAAAGGGTCTTGGGCACGAGAGCTTAAATGCACCACTGAATTTAAATGATGAAACTCAAACAAATTGGGCCACAAACAAACACCATTTCAGATAGACTAAAATATAAAAGATGTGGAAACTTCTAGAGCTAGAAAATAAGCCCACGTTTCTCCTTCAATGCCCATCTTCACCTTCGGTCAGTGTCCCAATACTTTTGTCTCCACATTGTCCCTGAAACAGGCCACTTAAAAGGACACGGGTAAACAGTGTGTCTGGGTGCTCTAGATTACACCCAAGTGTGTAAACAATAGGAGGCGTCGAGGTGTAATGTCATGTAATCGTAAGTCACGCAAGCGATCCGCATGCTATCGCCACAATAAAACGCCCAGCTTTAAATGAATCACTCAACTTGGAGTCGCACGGCTCTGTGTGTTGTCGAGCTCCAAACTGTAGCGTCCGCATTACCTTTGGAAACACTGAACAATTCAAACACACGCAAAAAAAAACATGCCCAGAAGGCAAAGTAGGATGCAAATGGCAAAACTCATTAGGCTGGTGAAAGGCGAGCTAGATAGACGTCATCCGACGCCATGTCACGACAAGCCAACTATTGCAGCTCACGTTGTTTGGTTTTCAATACAGGAGGGGGAAAAAAATGTATTGACCCAGCAATTAAAACAGTGCTCTCTGTTAGATTGCCTGCTTGATGAGAGCGGCCATGTGTCGCTGTGTGCGCATTATTGATTAAATGAGCTTGCCTGCCGGCTGCCCGTGTCACAGATATCGGCGCACTTGTCACTACAGCCAGCACGTCAATGCAACAATCAGGCAATAGGTAACTCAACTTTAACCTTCATTGCTTCAGACAATCAGCAGCGTAATACTACGTCAGCTTTAACTGACCATGAAAATGTACAAAATGAGGAGTTTGTGTTAAGCCTTCCACAAACTGCAAAATGCAGTTCATTTAACCATAGGCGGATCTACTATTCAGGCGAAGTAGGCCTTAGGCCCCCAACCAGTAGGGGGCCCCCAACCAGCTGCCCTTGCCCCAACGAACAAGGGCTTGGGCCACCGGAGCCAGCAGCACCCCCAACTATTCGTCATGTATAATTATGTCAGCATACCAAACAAGCAAGTAACAAAACAAAAAAGAAAGCCATTTGAATGCTGCATTTATATTATCTCTCCCCCAAACACACGCACTACAATAGACTGTTCCATGACGACGGACTGAGTATTAGCCGCTTAGCTTCATTTAGCGCCGCTTAGCTTAGCTCCGTTTAGCATCGCTTAGCTCCGCTTAGCTGTTCGTTAGCTTCACTTAGCTTTCCCGTGTTTTTCACGCCACCAAGCTCGCTATTTCTACAGATCACTTGTTACTTTGCATGTTGGCTATCGTTCATTTCGAACACATGAGCGAACGTGCTCTCCATGAGAACCAAAGTGCAGTGAGGGAGAAGTTGAGAACAGGCCGCTAATGCCTCTTTTAACTTTCTTCTTCTTTTTCACAACGAACATAAAATATACGACAGCACACCCTGTGGCGAAACAATGCAGTACAGTTCAAATCAGTCATACAATACGACTCAACAGCTAGTTAACAGCAATTGCTAACATTTTTTTTTTTTTTATCTATTAGTGACACCACAAGCAATGACGAAGAATGTTTTTTTACGGAGTGTAAAGCTTTCGGTTAGCTGTTTTGCAAACGTACCTCCGGTGAACAATTCAAAATAAAAGCACGTCATGTTCGTCATATAAATAACAATTTCTGGAGTTAATCCCACATACTTCAGAATTAATATGTTGAGTAAATACTACAGAATACAGATTCTACACTAAGAATAGCTTTCAAACGACAAATATGATTGGCAATGAATAATTATTATAATTATTCTACTACTGTTATATATAGTAGTATACGATAATAATAATGCTTGAATTTTTTTTTTACGAACTGTTTTGAATAATGTTGGAAAGGCAAAGTCTGTGTTCTGAATCTGTTTACTTTCCATTCTTTTGCACTAGTAAATGCGATCATCATTTAACCTCATTGTTTATTTGTGATTAATTAGTTATTTACATGATTATTTGGACTTTATTAAAGAATTTAAGTGTTCCAAAATGGTTTTATGAATTAATAAGCGTCAACAAAAGTTTCATTGCTAAATTACTAAAAAAAAAAAAGAAAATTATTAGATTAGTCGACTAATCGTAAAACTAGTCGGCTGACTAATCAGGAGAAAATTTGTCGTTTAGGACAGCCCTAGTGTACCGGAACATATTTCCTCCGCACCCTTCACACCTTTTCAACCCCTGACCCAAGAAGAGGGCCCCTGGATATGTTCGCCTTACGCCCCAAAATTGCCAAGTCCACCACTGTATTTAACCTTAATTTGATTGTTGGTGCCAGCATTAGCGATCAGGTAGGATGTCAACATATCCATTAGGGAAGTTAAAAAAAATGTATTAATGAATCCATTGTGAGATATATTCGATATTACGTCACACAATTCTCGTGTCGATTCAAAATCTGTCTGTATCGATCCTTACTGGGTGTTTTTGTTGGAAATAAGAAATCCAGTAGCTGCACTTCTACTCCCGTCTACTAGTTTGCAGCACGCAGCAGCCTTGCATTCTGCTGATGTAACAACAACATTAGACTAATCCGAGTAGAGTTTTGTATACATTGCCCTTTAGTGGTTGCTCGGATTAGTTTTTTTTATACGTCTGAAACTTGGGCTCATTTTGGCTTCAATTGCAAAAACGGAGGCATGGAGTATTTAGAATCTTTTTAGAAGTTTGGACTGGATCAGGTTTGCACTTAAAAAAAAATGTTATAATGAGAGCCACATGTTATTCAAACATATAACAACATTTTTACTTGAGTGCTGGATGACATTTTAGGAATAAATTGATATAAATGTGCTTATGTCCATTTTGATTTGTTTTTTTCTGAAGTGATAAATAATCGCAAATATCGCAATAATCGTCTTCACGTGTAGAATCGGAATCGAATCTAATCGTGACCTGTGAATCGTGATACGAATTGTATCGCCACATATGAGGCGATACTACAGTTGGGTATCGAGCATCGATGGGATCCGGGACTAACACTCCGATGCTAACTGTTCGAAATTTTAAATTTCGATTTCATGTTTCGATACCCTGACCGCCGAGCGGGGAAAAAATAGGTGCCAAACACCACGAAGAACAAGCCACATGAAGCGTGTGTTTGTGCACTGCAAATTGATTTCAACAATGGACACGGTGCGGCAGCGCTCAAAAGTTTGCTCAACTTCACAAAGGAAAATGACCAGTTGGCTCAATGCAACATTTGCAACACAGCTATATCATGCAAAGGTGGCTGCACGACCAATATGATTAAACATCGCCGGCTTCAAGTGCCGAGTAGTGCTTAGCTGAGTGCCGCATATTAGACAAGCTGTGCCAGTCCTCTAACCAGTCAGAACCACGTAAATAAAATAATAAGTTACCTCTGTCTCCTGCTACCCCCGCGACCCGACCCCAGATTAAGCGCAAGTGCGGGGGGTGGGGGGTGAAGGGATGGTCGGAAGGAATAGTACGACAATAAATTGTATTATTACAATGTAGCTACAGTATATAAGCAGCTACATACTTTACGTAGCGCGTTGCCGCCTCCGTTAAAATCAAAATATTAAAAGCATCTTTTGTTTAAAAATCGGTTTTACAAATAAGGAAATCATTATTTTTGCCTCATGGACATCAAATTATAATCAATAGAAGAATTTATAGTAACGCTTCGTCATGGCTCCCTGCAAAGGTACATGTATTTAAAGTGCGTAGCGGCTCACAGCTCCCTTACCCCTACGTAATATTTGCAACTTTGTCTCGCTTTCTCAAATTTATGCGTTCAAGCTTCATCTACACCCAGTGAACACGTATTCTCCACTGCAGGAGACACTATCTGTCCAGAACGCTCACGCTTACTGCCTGAGAAGGCAGATATGATCATTTTCCTGAGTGACAAAATATTCTGTGCCCATTTTGCTGGCACGTTGTTACGACGCATCACGTAAGAGCCTACGTCACCACGTAGATTAGGGTGTTGACTGTTGACCCGGGGTTTTGCTTTAACACTGCATGACGATCAGAGCCGAGGTGATTTTAACGCGGGCCGCTTGGCGGGTCACTGCACCTTTCCCACTGCCACCAAAAGCCGATTGTTAGTGGGTTGACATGGGTTTTTTGGCCAGTGGGAAAGGGGTACTAGATTCCTATTCTCTGCATCTAAGCAGCTAAACGAATTTGCAAAGTCTTTTAAAATGTGAACATCTCTACTTCACCAATGAGATCCGTTTTAGAAGTATGTCCAAAAAACATGTCTCTTTAATGTCTATTGAAATATTATGGCCATTTCATTAATAATTGAAGTGCAAATCCTCTACTGTGCACCTTTAATGTGTCTGTGCGCCCAAATAAGAAAATCCATCTTTTTTTCCCTATTCAAAAATCATGCAAACCTGCAAATGAAGCATCAGCACTAGGGATGGGAATTGATAGGATTTTTACGATTCCGATTCCAATATCGATATTGCTTAACGATTCGATTCTTTATCGATTCTCTTATCGATTCTAATTTGGGGGAAAAGAAGAACAAACGTTTTGATTGGCATCGAGTTTGTTTAATCAGAAGTCATAACCTTACAAACTCACAACGAGATCAAAAGAGGCCCAAAGCCTCAATGTTAACTGTGGCAATAAGTGGCAAATACACAAGAATGTGTAACATTTTACTGAAACATTTATCTAATAGAAATAAAACATATTGGTATATATTGGCAGATAGGTTGTTGTTCTGCCTTTGGCAATATGTGTTAAAGCAGGGGTCCCCAAACTTTTTCCTGTGAGGGCCACATAACTTTTCCCTTCTCTGATGAGGGGCCGGGGTCAGTTTGTAACAGAAAAAGTGTGACGATTGCAGAAGTGCATAAATGTAAAAAATTATTGTTTTTCAGAAAGCTACAATCAAATAACCCTTTCTGGATTCTTTATAATAATAATAATAATAATAATAATTAATAATAAAAACAACATTAATTAAATAGATAATAACTAAATAACCCTCTCTGAATTCTTCAAGGAAAAGGCCAGGAAATAAATAACACGATTGAGAAAAAAAAATTTCAAAATGGCCGGACCAAATGTGGAGGCGGGCCGTATTTGGGCCGCGGGCCGCAGTTTGGGTACTGCTGGGTTAACGTGTATTATTTTACCATTACATTGAATTGCATTCCTTTTAGTTTTTGTGGCGCTTACACGCTGCAGTGGGGGCGCCCTTGCGCTTCCTCACGCGAAGAAGAACGCGCTCACGTGAAGAAGAGCGCGCTTACACCCAAAGAAGAAATGCCACATCCAAGTGAGTGAGCGAGTTAGTGAGAGAGGGAAACACTTCTACGAGCCTACGTTCTTTGTTAATGTTAATATCTACAGAGGCAACGCCTGTATGTATCATCTTTTGTGTTGTTGTTGTTGTGTTTCCACTCGCGATCGGACACTTAAATCCAGTTGTGTAGTGGTTTGAACGATGTGCTAATGCTAGCGAACGAATGCTAACCATTTGTTATTACTGTTATTAGCAGCTAATCATCGCTGATTTACGTTGATGCAAACCTGTTTGTTATTGGGGACGAAATTGATTTGTTACATTTCTATTCTTAGTTTCACTCTTCAAGTGATGGTTGAACAAAGTCAGCAAATTATACCAACGTCTTCTGCATCGTCATTTGGGAGTTTAGCTAGCTGTATAGCCAGGACTGAGCCTTAGCCTCTCTGTGAGGACAGCGCAGTCGTATTCCCTCCCGATGCAGTTATCTCCACCTTGCAATGACTGCAAGTCGCTTTGTTGTTATTTTTCCTCGTGAAGTGAAAACACTTTCGAGCGTTTGAACCTACGTGCTGTCATTGTTATGTTTATGGCTGCAATGCTCATGATTACCCGTCGTAACCTTTCATTTTCACACTCTTTCCTGGTGAAGTGTAGTCAAACTTTGGAGCGAGTGGTTCTTGGCGCCATGCTAGTTTGATGCGTCTGGACAACAACACACGTCACGACGCAATACGCGTCTTTAGGAATCGTTAAAGGGATCATTAAGGCTTTTTCATTGTGATGTCGAGGCCTCGAAACACTCGGAACCGGTTCCGAATTGGAATCGGATTTCGATTCCCATCCCTAATCAGCACACACGCCAGCTTAATGACAAAGTGCTTCTCATCATTCCACGCCTGTGTTTTACTTTACTCCTCTATTTTGTTTCAAAGCATCCTGTTTAGTCGTCCTCAACTACATACTGTGACACCGTGACCCACACGTGACCGCTGAATCTGACTGGAATGCTGATGCAAACAGTGTCCTAAAGCGAGGTACGCAGATTTTGAATATTTTCCTCTCCCCCACTTCACTTCACTTGTCAAACCAACTTCCACCGACACAACAAGAAATCCTGACAAAGACACAACACATCATCAGTTTAAAGTGCATGCACCAGGCAAGCGGAGGCGCCTTAAATTGTATTAAAAGGCTGCAAGGGCGTCATCCTGTACTGAACACGAGTATGTTATTGCATTACTTGCCTTAGACGGAGATCACAGACAGCCTGACAGAGTGACAAAATATTTTGTGCCCATTATTCTCGCCTATAGGAGTGTCTTCAGGTTACAAAGCAACTCATAACAAGGCTTCTGTTTGTGTGTATACAGATACAGTACATAGAACTTAAAACAGATCAATAGATGGATGGATGATGGAGCACATTAGCGTGAATCACAGACTGGCAAGAGCCTTGTACTGTATACTAAATTGTTAGAGGGTAAACAACAGTAACAAGGTAACATCCTGCTCAGCTCCGTCTCCCCCGCTGACTCACCATAGCGACCGCTGCTGAATAGATGAGTAATCGTTCCAAGAGGATTTGGAGCCATTTAATTGCTAGAAAGAGGTCAGATCTTTTAGCAGGTTAAAACAAAATATTTCAAGGAGAATGTTTTTGTACGTGTTTTTTTTTTTTTTGCAATGACAACATAGCCAGGTTTCAGCACCGGTGTTGTTAATAACGACGTTAGATTATAACGGCGTTTCTAATGGCGTTATTTTTTTCAGTCGTGAGTAATCTAATTAATTACTTTTCCCATCTTTGCAACACCGTTACCGTTACTGACGATGTGAAGTGGCGAGTTACTACAATTTGGTTGAATGAGGCGCAAGTTGTCTGATTTTACCATGGCTGCCAGAAAGATATCATAGCTGGAGCAGAGGGGAAGAAAGGCGGTGGTCACGCCATTGCAAACACGATGATGATTAGTAGAGGCGTGCAAAATTTCTGATTCTTAGATTATTCGCGATTCGGCCGTGGAAGATTCGAGAACGATTCACAAACATCCAAATTCCGATTATTGAATTATACCAGGTAAAGCAGAAATAAAACGCAGTCAGCGCGGTCTTCGGGACGCAATGAGGAACGGACCGACAGTAAATATCATGTGCAGCTAATGCCGCTAGGTAAAAAAAAAAAAAACAATAGTACCTGACTGCTGCAGTCAGGCGCTACAAACAACGCCCAGTTGCTAGTTGCTACAAACATACGGCAACATACGGCTATGGTAGATATCACATATATCTAGACTAGATGTGAAATTACAGACTTTCCCGCGCTAGTAAACAGGCGCCATCTTAAAGCAGTAGACTTCTCTAGAAGGCTCTGTTGTAACGAACCTAATTACTTTTTATCTAAAATACCCCTAAATCGGCAAAATCTTTACTTGAATCCATCTTTAAATGATGAAACAGTTTTAAAACTTTCACATGTCAAAAGTATACATGAGGAAAATTATGGAATAACGGGCGCAATTTTAACAACTTTAACGGTTGATTCACAACATTTAATGACCTCCAAACATAGCAAAGGTTACTATGTTTTTGTTTTGTTTTTTTGAAAAAATGAAAAAAACATGAAAGGTAACACCAGTTACTTACTCAATACTCAAGTTACTTACATCATTAAATTAATTGAATGTAGTTTAAAGCTGCTGATACAGAATGGGGACTTGAGTATTTTATTTACTGTTTTTAACCGGTAACTTCATACTAAAATAGTAGTTTGGTTTATTTAGCCTGAGAGGATTTTTGAACAATTTTGGAACAAATATACAAAACATAAAAATAAAAAAAAAATGGGGGGAGGGGGGCATCAATAATGGATTTATAATCGAATCGGAGTCTCGGAATCGTAATCGTAATCGAATCGTTAGGGGCCCAAAGATTCCCACCTCTAATGATAAGCTTTGTGGCTAAGAGCGTTAGAATAACAATCCCGTTCTCATTAGCATTTAGTGTGGCGAGCCGCATCTTCAACTCTCAGGCAACTCCCAGTCTAAGGCTATGTTCATATCGCAGGTCTTAGTGATGCACGATAATACATTTTTCAGCCGATACCGAAAACCGAATTTCCTCCTCGTTCCAACCGATAACGTCGAGCCAATAATTCTATTAAAAGATTTATGTAAAATTTTTAAAGTATACACAAGAGAAAATATTACTGTGTAAAAATATAATTTATTGCTCCTTTTTTCAACATCAAATGTGAACAAGTAGTAAATTCCAACATCTAAATAAAGACTGATAGTCTGACATTGTGTAATGGTAAACCTTTGGCAAAAATTACTTACAGAGTAAATATCTAAGTTGCACAAAATGTGTTTAAAATTAAGCCATTCCTAACATATAACTTTACTACACTGCAAAAACACACCTCCTTGAAACTAGTTAAATTCCCTTGTTTTCAGTGTAAATCTATTGGAAATAAGTGAAATTATCAGCCAGCACTTCAAGTATATTTCACCCATATTTCTTGAAGAAAAATAGCCAGCTAAAAATAAGCTTAACAGCCTAATTTTAAGCAATAAATTATTATACTTAATCCTAAAAAAAAAAAAAAAAAGTCAAATGTTAAAAAATGTTCAAGAATAGGTATGGCTCAAAACATTATTTGAAAGCAGTTTTTTCTTGATTTGGGTGAAAAATGACATTTTTTTTAATGTATAGGCTTAATAAGAACAAATGGCAATATTTACTTCAAGTAAGTGGAAAAATCTGGAGCATTCACCTGTTGGAGTTCATCGGGGAAAACGTGTGTGCGAACCTCTGAGCTCCCTAATGACGGGTGGTTAAAGTAAAATTATTTATTTTTGTTAATAAATGTGCATAAGTGGTAGCTTGTCCCCTTTTTGATATTTTTATGCACACATCCCACCTACCACGCGTTACAATACGAACGTGACCCAGATCGGATTTGATATGGTCCACTTCTATGCGACTTGTCACATTCAGACATTCAAGTTAATGCCTCACTCGTGTCAGAAAAACACGAAAAAATCGGATTCGTGCATTAAGACCTGCAGTATGAACCTAGCCAAAATGTATTGGGCTTTTAGCACTGTCAGTGGCAGGCATTGGGTTAACAGAGACACTATTCTAGTGGAAGATTTTGGTAGCAACTAGTTGGTTCCTTTTCATTTCTATTTAAACAGTGACACCTTTTTAAAACGATATACCAATTCTTGGTAGGAGCATATCGATAACATTATAGGATACAAAGTGTCACGATATATCACCGTTTCGATATTTTGTCACACCCCTATTTGGTATACAAGTGTGACCTATATGAACCAAAATTTGATGTCCACATTTAGCCACATCTGACCGATCGTGCCATTTTTCAGAGGACCGGAACCGGGGCAAAAAGGATGAGGTTTTTATTAATGATGTCCCGATCGATCGGCATCCAATCACGTCATTTTCAAAGTATCGAATCGCAAAAAAAATATCGGACATGCTTTTTTTAAATATATAGATATATTTATTATTGAAATCGTTTTCTAATCGTATTTAACATCACAGACAAAATGTCTTACACTCATCCAGAGTAGTTTTGGCTTAAAGTAGGGCTATCAATTTTATTGCGTTAACGACGGTAATTAATTTTTTTTTAATTAATCACGTTAAGTAATTAACGCATGCGCTGTACAACCCACTCACACATTGTCGCGTTCAATCTGTAAAGATGCCGTTTTACCCATAAATAGCGCTACAAGGCAGCGTATAATGAGTAGAGAGAATTTTGACAGCCTTTGGAGCCATTTTTTATGTGGCTAAAGCCTTACAATACCTCTCTCGGCGATTAAAATTAACGTGGGAGGCAATGTGGAGAAGAAAGGTAGTAGTTGATCATTTTCTTAACACCCTATGTTCTTTCCCAACGCAGAGAAGATATATCAATTGGTGCCCCTACGCACAGTCATAGTTGCACTTCCCATCATGCAGTTATGCAGAAGTTAAATGGCTGCAGTATCATTTACTGAAAGCTCCACAAATACACTAGATGGCAATATTTAGTCACAATATACAAAGTCACAAGTCTTTCTATCCGTGGATCCCTCTCACAGAAAGACTGTTGATAATGTAAATGCCATCTTGAGGATTTATTGTCATAATAAACAAATACAGTACCTATGTACTGTATGTTGAATGTATATATTCGTCCGAGTTTTATTCATTTTTTTCTTAATGCATTGCCAAAATGTACAGTATATGATCGGGAAAAATTATCGGGAATGATTGGAATTGAATCGGTAACGGGAAAAAAAAAAACAATCGGATCGGGAAATATCGGGATCGGCAGATACTCAAACTAAAACGATTGGATCGGGAGCAAAAAAACCTGATCGGAACAACCCTAGTTTTTTTTTTTTTCTTCATTTTTTTATTTTTGAGGGTTAAAAGGTAACAAAATGTCCAGAAATACAATGGCATTGCCAAGAGAAAAAAATATATATTTGTTTTATACTCCGCAACACTCCCGGAAAAAACAGATGAGGAAGTTCTGTGACGTTTGGAACTTTTGTTCCAATTTTAAAAAAAATATATATATATTTTTAAGACTTTTTGGTACGAGAACAGGACTCAGCAGATTCGCAAAATCGAGTGACTCTGATGCAAAAATGTGCGATCGGGATGCCCCCAAAAAAAACAGCTCTTTCATTACATGTATTACCGTATTGGCCCAAATATAAGACAGCCCTGATTATAAGACGACCCCTCTTTTTCAAGACTCAAGTTTGAAAAAAAGACTTTTTGAACACCAAATTAATTTTTATACAGAAAATAATTACAGTACATCCGAAACATGATTGTAAAAATATATTTGAGAGAAAAAGCGTGTTATTTTGCCTCATTCAAATCTTAATATCTGAACATTTAAATATGTAAACTAAAGTGCAACCACATTTGTAAATGAATGGCTTCGGGTTTTTGAAATGTAAACAAACCAATCTATTGTGATAAAACAACTAAATTGCAGTAACTGCATTAACCATCAAAGTGAAATCTAACAGTAACTGTAGTCTTGAAACAAATCTGAATAAGGAAAAAAATTGCAATAACATAATGCAAACTGGTTATACTAAAAACAGTAACTGAGATCTGCTAAGACAGAACATCGCCTCAATGATATCTGGCGCCATCTAGCGTCGTGAATGGGGAGAGTAGCTGAGATCTGTCATGACAGAACATCGCTTCAATGATATCTGGTGCCATCTAGCGTCGTGAATGGGTATAATGTCTAGACCGCGAATATAAGACGAGTCGACCCCCTCTTTTTCAGTGTTATTTCAACGCAACAAACACTGTCTTATATTCGGGCCAATACGGGACATAATTTTGCTAATGCCCCCAATAACAGTTATATTATATTTTACTTTTAGAAATTTTAACTCCTTGCCTGTTCTTGACAACAATAGACCAATTTATTTAAACTTAGAGAAACAACTCTCATTACTTCTCTTTCAATGCCAATGATTGTGCATGCCTTCCAATCCATTTGGATTGGGAGAGACTGGCAGCGAATAACCGCTAGCGCCGTCAATGGCAGCCAATGAGTTAAACGAGTGCCCTATTCAGGGTTTAGTCAAGTATGCATCGTTAAAAATAAGCCATCTCAGACTTCTTGATGAACATGTCAATGTACATGTCGTCGAGAACAGGCGAATCCAGAGTTTCAGGTCTTGGTGTAAAGTTGTTCTGAGTCATTTGTCTGTCGCATCACCCGTCACCAGCCGTCAAGGCTGGATCCAAAATTCCCTCTCCGCACACAATCACAATGGCCTTCGCCTTGATGCAAAACATAGCTCCGTGTCAGGATAATAAGAAAGCGACTGAATGCTGACTGCGCATGCCTTTTGTGTTTTCCTCGCATGGAATGGACGTGACATTGTCATAGGTTGACAACTACAATGCGAGACAATTTTCCATTGAACATAACTTTGCAAACTAGAGGACCGGGAAGTGACTTTGACCTAGAGGGCGTGGCTAGGGAAAGGAGGTGGAGGGGGTTAAGGCAAACAGAGCAGCTACTGCTGGGAGATCCGGAGCCTGGAATTGTGTAAGCAAGCTTTGTTTTGTACATAACATGCTACACTACTCACACCCTCTCAAGATTATGGTTATCTGGATTAAGCGGAAAATACTGCCACAGCGAAAACTTCACCTGACGTGTGCCATGAACCAGGAAAAACATTAACATGTGTTCGTCCATATGGGAATAAAATATTTGAGCAAGGATTATTTTGTCATACTGGTGTGCATTGGAAAATGGGCATTCTGCAACATTGTTTGCTACACATAAAAAAGTACAATTTGAGGAACTGCAAGAGACAAAACAAAGATGTTTTTCCAAATGTAGTACCTAAAAGTAAACAAATTGGTGCTCATCCATAATTAGAGAGCTCAACTTTGTTTACTACTTCTCAGAGGCTTCTAGTTTACAGACTTTAGAAAGGGTCAGACATCTTATGATTCCTAACATAGTATTTTTCAAAGATGGGTGTGTTGGCGAGTACTGCCCCGAGGTCATGAAATTATAACTGCTAGTGTTGCCTTGCTAGTATTGGTGTCCTATTATCCATGAGAGGACATTGACAACAATATGCGCCTCATCCATTTGAACGAGGTGGACTACCAGTAAAGCCTGAGAGCTCATGTGTTAATACAGTACAAATGAAAGTTTGCTACTCCCCATAGCATTAAGTTTAACGTTCAATCCATTTTGACTGGGAGGGTTGGCAGCGACCAGTTTAAATGGATTTGATGTCTGTAACTGTCAATGACAGTGAAACAGTGAAGATGTACAGGCAACAAAACAATCGAGAGTTAATAGGGTATTGCAAAATATATTTATAATTGCGCTACTGAAACTTTGCAAAACAAAGAGAAAATGTTCAGCGACGGCAAACAAAGATTTACCACATTGGACAATTTTTTTTATATATATGGCGGAAAACACAGACAAGACTGAAAGAGCAGTTTCTGCTCTTGCGCTCTTCTTTAAAAGAAACTGCTGTATTTTAACCCAAAACAACTGTTGTGTTTGATGGAACAATATGTCTATATGCTGCCATAGCAGATTCATGGCGCATTAAAGTGCCTGTGACACGAAAAAGCATGTTTATTTCATAATACACACGGTATTTTATGCCCCTGAATGATATGGACCGCTTGGATGTGTGTGGAAGCGATCGCTATATTTATTTAGTTTTTTGAATCCCGCGCCATGAAAATGAGTGACTTCCGGCTTCGGTCTTGCATTGAGGAGGAGGGCGCTGTGACGTGTACGGTAGAAGACGTTCTCTTCACTATACAGTGTACTGTTGTGTATGAGGACGAAGGATTCAGCTGATTTTGCGGATTAATACTTTTATTTTTTGCATCACGCCAGCCAAACGGCTGCAGAAAAATCATTCTGTATGCGGGAGAGGCGTATGCGCCTTTTTGGAGTTTCAAAAGGTTCCCATTCACCGTGGATATTTACTGTGGGACCATTGGACTTACAAGGAAGTGAGTAAACATCTTGTTTTGTATTATGTCAAATACGAATACAGTGATTACAAAGTAAACACTATAAAATTCCTTTAAATAAAGGACTACTTACGTTTGATCATTGATAGGCATGTAAAAAGCTATCCTCATGCTCATTAGCAGTTAGCTGTTAGCACGTTAGCTGCACAACAATTCCAGCCACCCTCCTCCAGGGAACGAAATGTAAATTGCTCTCCGCCGGGCGGTTTGCCGATCCGCAAAGAAACTCGACAACCGGGTCGTCATGTCAAATAATCCAGGCTAGTTATGTGTGATTTTCCACTTCGAAGACTTTGAAACATCACTCGGTTCGGGTTAGCATGTCGGCTAGCTGTCACTCCTTCTGGTCTGTTTACATTCTCCGAAGCCGGGGAAGGGAAATTACATATGTCCGATTTAGGTGTCATAAAATATCGTTCGGGAGGTGTGACAGTAAAGGTGAAGTCGACTGTTTTGACCATTATGGAGTAATTTTGCCATGTCGTCTTGAATAAATGGATTTTTATTATTTTATATTCCATTTAGCACAAGATTGTTATTTGTCATGACCATGCCATTTATTTAGCAATTGGGGAAAGTACTTGGGTAAAAAGAATATCCTGTAAAAATATTGAAGTAAAGAGACAGAAACAATGACATTTTGCCGCTCTCTTCGTCGCGTTTTCCTCATTGTGAATAGTTCCCCCTCGACGGGCTGACTGGTCCTTCTCAAGCCATTTATATAGCTATTGGGGAAAAATACTTGGATAAAAAGAATATCCTGTAAAAATATTGGGAGTAGAGAGACTGAAACAATGACATTTTGCAGCTCTCTTCGTCGCGTTTTCCTCGTTCTGAACAATTCCCCCTCAATGGGCTGAATAGTAAAACCGATGGGCCTAGTCTACCGCTGACGTCATCCACCTGTTGGGGACGCTAAAGCCCTATAATTGTAGGCGTGGCTAACCGGCAGATTAAAAGACTAATTTCTCGTCATCTGCGCTTTGCTAAATTGTTGTATATAGTCGAATCGTCTCAAAATATGATTCTAATTCACATAATAATGCTGGTGTCATATGCTCTTTAAGCCCCCAAACTATTTTTGATTTGTCTGTTTTACCCTGACAAACCCCCGTTTACAGATGTCACGCAACCGCTTTTGTTTCAACCCAGCCATAAAACGAAGGTAATTACTGATATTTATTATTCGAAATGTCTGTCGTTTTTAGCTTAGAATCATTGAGGTCTCATATTTCGTTTAAAACACACACACACACAAAAAAAAAAACGACTTTAAAATATTATTCACTCACATATTTTAATTTTTTAAACACATTATGTCACAATGAAAAAATAGCGTCAGTAAAAAAGTCACGGATATCCACCTCATAACTATCGCTTTATTGTATTTTTTTTTTTTTTTTGTTACTGTTGCATTTTCTCCGATACGTTAGATGATAATCGATCCAAACAAAGAAAATTTGAAAACAAAATCGTTTAAAAGGGTAAATATATGAAAGAAAATCTCAACCACTCGATGTCTGCGATCTCTGCATCGCGACCTTTGTTATATTTCAACGTTTCATCCATAAAATTAAAAAAAAATCCAGCTGTGGCCATTCACAGCTTTGTCTTGACACTCGGTGATACATGCTACATGGAGTTTTTGGATCAAAACATCTATCTCATTAAAGTCACGCCGTCTGTAATTCTGCTCTCACATGCTCTCACCTCCAGATAAGGTTTTGCTGTTTAAATTTTTTTTTTTTTTTTTTTAAATGCCCTTCTGTTCAAAATTTTTCTTCCCCCAGGAAATTGAGATTTTAAGCTTTTCAATGTTGTATCACACATGCCTATCGGACAATTTTGAAAGTTGGCCAAATTGGGGGTCTCAGAGCGCAACTTCAAGTCACCTCAGTGTTTTCCGCCATATGTACAGTAATTGTAATAGAACCAGCTGTATTTATTAAGGATTTAGTGTAGGTTTTCAGGCTGTGGACTGGATTAATGGAATTATAATGTATTCTTATGGGAAAATCCTGCTCGACATACGACCATTTCGACTTACAAACAAGGTCCTGGAACGAATACACTTCTTATCTAGAGGTACCACTGTACTTTTTTTTTTTTTTTTTACGTTGCTTTAAAGACGCCACGTGATTGAACAGGCCATAGTGATGAAAGAACGGCACGCTCGAGTCTTGATTGGTATAATGGAGTCATGTGATTATCGTTGCGACGTCTCATTGGTGAAACTGGTAGACCCACTTTTGGCATCTCTGACACAAAAAAGTCAAATCTGATACATAGAACAAAGAGGAAAAATTTAATGATTAGTGTTGCCCAAAGAAGCGGAGGAAGAGTAGCGTTTTTTTTCCTCCACAAATCTACTCAAGTAAAGGTAAAAAGTACATTTGTCTCAAGAAGTTACTCAAGTAAATGTAACGCGTTACTACCCACCTCTGCCCCTGAGCTAGAGTCAAGTGTTACAGGGCCTGTCATCCTTGAGAGGCAGCACATTATCCACGCCCAAAGTGGCATGTCAAAAGGATTTCACACCACATGAAAGAGTGATTCAAAAGGACTGAAGCCTACAAGCGATGTAGAACAGCCTTGGCCTTTTTCTGATAAATACAAACCTTCCCCAAAATAACAAAAACAATGTGAGCAGCTATTGAATGAAAGCAAATGTGTCAGAGTCCTACCAACACAAACTGAGGCACAGCGTGCTCTCTGGCTTTCATTTACGCCTCTTTGTGCTCAAAACCGCTGAGTAGCTCATAAAAAGCGTTTCTCAAAAGATTAGAAAAACGCATTGTAAACACGCAAAATCACAATAAAGGCATTTAAACAACAAGCATCGTCTCCGGGGCCTGTGAACCTACCTGCACTGCCGTAGGACTTCGCCAACAACCAGGCGACACTTGAGCATATTTTTGCTTTAGTGCTGTCGTACAAATCCAATGGTTTGATATCCGGGACGACAAAAGTCTTCCTAATGAAATCCACCATGGCGGGGTTAGCTACTAAAAAAACAATGTGTACTAGCAAAAAAGGCTTCTAAAAGCGTGTAGAAAAAGCTCTAAACAAGCATTGTCACTCCAGTCGCGAATGATGGCTGGGAATACGGATGTAGCTGAGGGATTAGGTCGGGGAAATATCCAAAGAGGAGCTGCTTCCAAGCCTGCTAACGTCGTCCTAGTCGTTGTTATCAGCAGTCGAAACCTTCGTGGAACATTCCATAGGGCCAAAGCGACGGGCCAAGGCGCCGAGAAGCGGTGTTAAAGCGGACTATTCCGGTGTGTCCCCTCGTTCGACCGCATAGCGCTCTTCAGTGTTGGCGGAGTGGGTTCACCGTCGAGCCCCGCCGAAGATGACGGACTACCTGGTGCACGCCGGCGACGTCACTCAACAGGAGGACCAATAGAAATGAAGATCTCGGTAAAGGGGCGGGAATTCTCAGTTGTGAATGTTGACGCTGATTCACAGGTGCTTTCACTGCAGAGTGCAGAGCCGAATAATTTATTTTAAATGAAGAATTATGTACATAATGTACTTCGAAAGCTCGTATTGCAACTTAGTAACAATAACGCTAACGTCTTTAACCCGTTATAGCAAGGAGGGTCCAAATTACGGCCAATTGACTAGTTTTAATCAGAATTATGATATCATTGAATATGGCCCGAACAAGAATCCTAAATTGTTTACATTGTTGCACTTTTGATCTTTAACACTAGATGGGGCTAGTCACTTAAACAGTGTCTCTCCGTTAGGTCAGGGTTCAAAAAGGTGTTGAAATCAATGCAGAATTTCAGTATTTTGCTCTGAAATTAATTTATACATTTAAAAAAAATTCCAATGTGATGAATTGAGCTATTTTGGTTGCGATTTTCCTGACTGCTGTGGCTGGACATATTTTCTGTTCTTTAGTTTGTTTCAGTACAATTGCAAAATTCTTGTACAGGACCGGCCCTGGGCATAGGTGAGTTAGGTGGTTGCCTAAGGTGCCAAATTGCTTTGGGGGGACCCAGAAAAATTCTCACGCTATGATTCCAGAACATTTTCTAACATATCAACTATGTTTAACTAGGCTACATGTAACAAATACAGTGTTTGCCATTTCCAACTTGGCTTGTATTAGCCACCTGCTATTTTGTTGCACACGTAATGCAGGGAGGAAAGGTCCACACTTAGCGTATGTAAGCAGATCCACTTCACGAAAAAGGACAAATAATGGCAGGCGATTAAATCAAAGGTCATTCAAATGCACAGTTTCAAAACGAAATTATCACATAAAAAACTAAATTGCATAACTATAAATTACATAACGACCACCAAATAATTAGCACAGAACATGAAGTTATTAATCTTAAATGTATCAACAGCGCTGCAACGCATGCTGGGAGGCATGTTGTACAACAACAGTTATAGCTTTGTTTTTGGCAAAAATACTTTTTAAAAAATGTTTTTTCTTTGGGGCGGGAGGTGGGGCTCCTCGCTACACATCACCAAGGGGATCGAGTCACCCTGTTCTTATTATTTAGGATTATTTTGTTACTTTTAACTACCGTTGATGGAGAAATTAAATCCATTTTAATTGAGGTATTGAGTGATCATGTTTCACGGCAATATACATCCAACATAGAATTGGTTGTCTATGGGTGTCAATGAGGGAAGCTGCAAATAACATTGTTTACCAAAGTATCATATTTTGGAATTTATATTCCCTTTGTGCTGAAGGCTTACTTATTTTCAGTCCACAGGCAAGCAAATGTCAAGTCATCACATGATGTCGCTCGGCTTGCATCCCACTGCGGTAATTTTCTAAGAGGATTACCTTTCAGCTATGTTAATCGAATTATGAAAATATTTCTCCCCTTGTACGTACCTTTGGAAAAGTACAAAGTCCAGCCCCTATTGAACGTGTGTCCAAAGAATGTGATAATCGTTTACGCAGTTGGAAAAAAAAAAATACACATAGATCAGGATTTCAAGTGGATACTTTAAAGTCTGGTACAAGAGATGGCGATGTAATGTTTAACCTTGTAAATATGTAATGCTTTGTACAATCAATGTTGCTCTAAATCTAAAGGTATGCAAAAATATATGTACAAATACAGATTTTATCCGTTTAGAATATCCTTATTAAACAATATTCACTTCACCAAACATTACAATTTAATTCAAGACTGCTCAACTGCTTACTAACATTTATAGCTGAGAAAGCCTGCCTCTTTGTGGTCATCATTAGCAAGTGCATGCTACTTCAAACAAAACATGGCAGAGATGTGGCAATCACAGTCAAATAACCTAGAGGAGTCAATGAAAAAATGTACATGAATTCACATATGCCTATTTTATGACAGTAGAAAAATGAGTACAATGTAACAAAAGTCAGTAAGTGTTCTTGAGAAGATTTGCTCAATCATCTTTCAGGCCTCCGTACACAGCAGTGGGAACACTCTTCTGTTCCAGTTGTACCTCTACAAATTGAGAAAGAATTAGCAGTGAAATTCGGTTGAAAAATCTGCCTTGCTCTATTACTCACCCTCTGGGCCTTGCCCGTCATCTTCATCCTCATCGTCAATATCGATCTCATCGGGATTCGCTTGTTTGGCGAGCTCGCCCAACTCACTGCGAGATGCGTCGCTCCTGCAAATGCAGAAAATGAGAATATTAAACACGTGAACGTTTGGATCGATTCATAAAAAGCCAACAAAAGTCACCTAATGAAAAGAATCTTTTCTTTTGGCTTAGGTTTATCCAGCTCTGCCTCTGCCGCGAGCTGCTGCGCTTTCTGCTCCAACATTTTCATGTCGTCAATTCCCAACTGGCCTGGAGCGAGATCCGACACTGGATAAGAACAATTCAAGAGCATTTGAATCCTTATCGTATCTCCTCAATCATGAACAAGAAGCTTGAGGATCCATCGTACCCGTTCCTGTAGAGCTCGTTGTGGCTTTCAGCATCTGGGACGACATGAAGTTAACCTGAGTGTTGTACGTCGCCTGGACGCTGCGCTTAATTCGGAGCATTTCTCTTATGGTGTCCTCGTTTCCGTGACGGATCTCAAATTCCTTCCACGTCTGCCAAAATGTAGCTGTAACCTAAAAAATATATAAATAAATTTTAAAAATTGTGAAAAGGGTGGAAAAGCGACATTCAAGAGGAGACTGTTCTTACCCTTGGGTCACAGATCTGGGAGCAGTAGGAATAAATGGCCCTAGCCCGATCGATTTCACCCAGTTTGCTTTCCATGTCGGCGAATCGCAAGCACATGTCTCTGGAATGCTCATCAGGGAGTACCTGGAGGAATTACATACATTTAGAGCTGAAACGAATACTCGAGCAACTCAAGTAACTCGAGTCTAAAAACTGATCCGAGTAATTTTATTCACCTCGAGGAATCGTTTAATTTTACCAGCTCTAAGCATCACGTTTTGCCTGGACTACTTTTAATGCGGGACAACGCGCTGACGTCACGTGCGTAGAGGAAAGAAGCAATACAAAAACAAAAAAAAACTTACTGCAGCCGACAGCCGCTATAAACTACGCCGACGTTGCTAAAAACTACGCCTGCATGATGCTAATTTGGTAGCAGGTACTGTCCGATGCGTCTCATAGATATCGCATGCATTTAGGACTAGATGCAAAATGACAGACTCGGCCGCGTCCGGGCAGCGTTAGTAAACAGCCGCCATCTTTGAGCAGTACACTTCTCATCGCTAATAAATACAACGTTACTGTCACTCGGTCACGTAACGTTAGCTCTTCGGAGGGCTAGGTTTCTATTGATTATGACCACTGTCGATGCATGGCTAACGTGTCTTACATACAGGTTTTATATAATCTGTAAAAACACAGCGCTGTAGAGTGATGAGGGTGTAAAATTAAAACATAATAAAGCTACAGTGCCTTGCAAAAGTATTCGGCCCCCTTGAACCTTGCAACCTTTCGTCACATTTCAGGCTTCAAACATAAAGATATAAAGTTTTAATTTTTTGTCAAGAATCAACAACAAGTGGGACACAATCGTGAAGTGGAGCAAAATTTATTGGATAATTTAAACTTTTTTAACAAATAAAAAACTGAAAAGTGGGGCGTGCAATATTATTCGGACCCCTTGCGTTAATACTTTGTAGCGCCACCTTTTGCTCCAATTACAGCTGCAAGTCGCTTGGGGTATGTTTCTATCAGTTTTGCACATCGAGAGACTGACATTCTTGCCCATTCTTCCTTGCAAAACAGCTCGAGCTCAGTGAGGTTGGATGGAGAGTGTTTGTGAACAGCAGTCTTCAGCTCTTTCCACAGATTCTCGATTGGATTCAGGTCTGGACTTTGACTTGGCCATTCTAACACCTGGATACGTTTATTTTTGAACCATTCCATTGTAGATTTGGCTTTATATTTTGGATCATTGTCCTGTTGGAAGATAAATCTCCGTCCCAGTCTCAGGTCTTGTGCAGATACCAACAGGTTTTCTTCCAGAATGTTCCTGTATTTGGCTGCATCCATCTTCCCGTCAATTTTAACCATCTTCCCTGTCCCTGCTGAAGAAAAGCAGGCCCAAACCATGATGCTGCCACCACCATGTTTGACAGTGGGGATGGTGTGTTCAGGGTGATGAGCTGTGTTGCTTTTACGCCAAACATATCGTTTTGCATTGTGGCCAAAAAGTTCAATTTTGGTTTCATCTGACCAGAGCACCTTCTTCCACATGTTTGGTGTGTCTCCCAGGTGGCTTGTGGCAAACTTTAAACGAGACTTTTTATGGATATCTTTGAGAAATGGCTTTCTTCTTGCCACTCTTCCATAAAGGCCAGATTTGTGCAGTGTACGACTGATTGTTGTCCTATGGACAGACTCTTCCACCTCAGCTGTAGATCTCTGCAGTTCATCCAGAGTGATCATGGGCCTCTTGGCTGCATCTCTGATCAGTTTTCTCCTTGTTTGAGAAGAGAGTTTGGAAGGACGGCCGGGTCTTGGTAGATTTGCAGTGGTCTGATGCTCCTTCCATTTCAATATGATGGCTTGCACAGTGCTCCTTGAGATGTTTAAAGCTTGGGAAATCTTTTTGTATCCAAATCCGGCTTTAAACTTCTCCACAACAGTATCTCGAACCTGCCTGGTGTGTTCCTTGGTTTTCATAATGCTCTCTGCACTTTAAACAGAACCCTGAGACTATCACAGAGCAGGTGCATTTATACGGAGACTTGATTACACACAGGTGGATTCTATTTATCATCATCGGTCATTTAGGACAACATTGGATCAATCAGAGATCCTCACTGAACTTCTGGAGTGAGTTTGCTGCACTGAAAGTAAAGGGGCCGAATAATATTGCACGCCCCACTTTACAGTTTTTTATTTGTTAAAAAAGTTTAAATTATCCAATAAATTTTGTTCCACTTCACGATTGTGTCCCACTTGTTGTTGATTCTTGACAAAAAAATTACATTTCATATCTTTATGTTTGAAGCCTGAAATGTGGCGAAAGGTTGCAAGATTCAAGGGGGCCGAATACTTTTGCAAGGTACTGTAACTGTCAGTTTTGGCTCAGAAGTTATTGCTGAATAAAACACTAAGTAGCACTGGTCCCTAATGTGCTCCAATACAGCAGGTTTCATACATTTATTTTGAACACTGCCAAAACTCAAAATCCTATCAGGACTTACAGTTTAGACTAA
Organism: Corythoichthys intestinalis; assembly: GCF_030265065.1. Lineage (NCBI taxonomy): Eukaryota > Metazoa > Chordata > Actinopteri > Syngnathiformes > Syngnathidae > Corythoichthys > Corythoichthys intestinalis. The sequence goes on from NC_080410.1 coordinate 42,056,940, forward strand.
CTTTAAACTTAACTAGAACTTAAAAATAGCTTGACACAAATGGAAATTATATTGAAACACGTGGGGAAAAACACATAGCTTTCAAGTGATGTGCATTATCAAGCGTAATTACATTTTTAGGTAAGAAATATGTTTTTTTTTATAAGATCTAGAAGTTTTTTGAGTGAAAGCAGTGAATTTTTTTCTAGTCACATCTGAGATGCAATTGTTGGCTGTTTTCAACAATGTACATCAAAAATAAAGACATTGATTAACTGAAAATGGTTCAATATTCGATTAAATGTCTGTTTTTCCTCATGTATATTTATAATTGCTCTTTACCTAAAAAAAATGTTTTATCCGATTACTCCTCAATTAATCGATACAATTTTCAGTCGATTACTTTATTACTAAAATATTCGATAGCTGCGGCCCTACATAGATCCACAACCTCAGTCAGTCACACTCCAAATTCTACTATGGCCAAGACCAAAGAGCTGTCGAAGAACACCAGAGACAAAATTGTAGACCTGCACCAGGCTGGGAAGACTGAATCTGCAATAGGTAAAACGCTTGGTGTAAAGGAATCAACTGTGGGAGCAATTATTAGGAAATGGAAGACATCGTAAACCACTGATAATCTCCCTCGGTCTGGGGCTCCATGCAAGATCTCACCCCGTGGCGTCAAAATGATAACAAGAACGGTGAGCAAAAATCCCAGAACCACACGGGGGGACCTAGTGAATGACCTAGAGAAAGCTGGGACCACAGTAACAAAGGCTACTATCAGTAACACATTGTGCCGCCAGGGACTCAAATCCTGCATTGCCAGACATGCCCCCCTGCTGAGGCCAGTACACGTCTCGGCCCGTCTGCGGTTCACTAGAGAGCATTTGGATGATCCAGAAGAGGTACGGGAGAATCTGTTATGGTCAGATGAAACCAAAATCGAACTATTTGGTAGAAACAATGATTCTCGTGTTTGGAGGAGAAAGAATACTGAATTGCATCCGAAGAACACCATACCCACAGTGAAGCATGAAGGTGGAAACATAATGCTTTGGGGCTGTTTTTCTGCAAAGGGACCAGGACAACTGATCTGTGTTAAGGGAAGAATGAATGGGGCAATGTATTGAGAGATTTTGAGTGAAAATCTCCTTCCATCAGCCAGGGCATCGAAGATGAGATGTGGCTGGGTCTTTCAGCATGACAATGATCCCAAACACACAGCCAGGGCAACAAAGGAGTGGCTTTGTAAGAAGCATTTCTAGGTCCTGGAGTGGCCTAGTCAGTCTCCAGATCTCAACCCCATAGAAAATCTGTGGAGGGAGTTGAAAGTCCGTGTTGCCCAACGACAGCCCCAAAACATCACTGCTCTAGAGGAGATCTGCATGGAGGAATGGGTCAAAATACCAGCAACAGTGTGTGAAAAGCTTGTGAAGAGTGACAGAAAACGTTTGGCCTCCATTATTGCCAACAAAGGGTACATAACAAAGTATTGAGATGAACTTTTGGTATTGACCAAATAATTATTTTCCACCATCATTTGCAAATAAATTCTTTAAAAATCAAACAATGTGATTTTTCTGGGTTTTTTCCCCACATTCTGTCTCTCATGGTTGAGGTTTTCCCATGTTGACAGTTACAGGCCTCTCTAATATTTTCAAGTGGGAGAACTTGCACAATTAGTGGTTGACAAAATATTTATTTGCCCCACTGTATGATAGCTTGTCAATCAAAAAATCTGACCGTACCTCAATCGCCTTCTGGTAAATGGCCCTGGTGTAAGTGACGCCGTAAATTTCAGCTGCTCTCTTGATGTAGATATTGAACATCTGGTGTCTCTCCTCATTTTCTACCGCCTCTGTTGCTCTTTCGTAAACCGCCATAGCGTGACGTGCTAGGCCGTACTCCTCCTCCAGCTTGGCGTACAGCAGGTAGATCGCTGCAAGTGCGTGCACAGTGAGTTTGCATTTGGAATTAGTGATGCAGATGATGACTGACGATATTTAAAAAGCTACTCACTCTTGGCGAATTTGGCAGGACAGCCATCGAGGGCTTGCTCGAATAGATCTCTTGCCCTCTCCAGTTTTTTGCCTCCGTATCGATCGATGAACTTGGTGAGGTAAGTGTTCCAGATGTCGTAAACGTTCGGCCACTTGAAGAGGGCGATGCCGCGCTCGTACGCCTGGAGGGATACGACTGTTAGCGCCATGTTCATTTACTGATGTCATATTTAAATAACAAATAACATTTTTACTTTGAAGCTCTCTTCAAAGTAGTTGTGCTCTTCGAGGAACATGGCGTAGTTGATGACGATCTGCGGCGTGGCGATGCGCAGGTCAATAATGCGATCATATACTGCTTTTGTAGACTGAAAGAAGAATTCAAATGTAAATAATTCATGAATATATACTGGTAATATTTTTGGTTCCAATGGACATTTACAGCTAAAATTTTAGGCCTAAAGTAGAATAACATTTGATTCAACCCTTCCAGGGACAGTTTAACTTTAAAGCAACACTGGGTAACTTTTCAACCTTTATAAATTATATTGATAACATTTGTGATGATATGTCGACTGACAACTAGTTGAATGACACATCTTTTATAACTTGAGGTGGTCTGTATCGCTTTCACCGGCAATAATTTACTCTTAGGAGAGTGGCAGGAACCCTGCCAAAAAAACAAAAAAAAAAACTACTTATGTGCTGACTGCTTTACGGCATACGTCATTCCCCCCTTTCCGCATTCATTATGAAGACGGAAGTCAATGCGAACGCTTTCGAGCTAATTCTGCAAAGATGGCAGAGTAACAAAAGAGATAGCTACTAGCGGTGCAACGGTTCAGTTAACCCACGGTTCGGTTTGAACCTCAGTTTTGGGATCACGGTTTCGGTTCGGTTTGCCTTTTTTTTTATTTATTTTTTTTTTATTTTTTTTTTAAACCTGCCTTTATTTTTCTTTTTTAAAAATGAAATAAACACTTAAAATGTAAACATTTTTGACTGTTAAAATGCCTCTTAGCTCTTTGGCTGGTGTAGTGACTGACTACTGAAATACACACACAGTAGTAAAAAAGTTACTTGGCAAAGTCACTGGTGATACCTTTCATGTTTTTTTTTTTCCATTTAAAAAAAAAAAAAAAAAAACAGTAACCTTTGCTATGTTTAGAGGTCATTTAATGTTGTGAATCAACCGTTACAGTTGATAAAATTGCTCCCGTTTTTGCATTAGTTCCCTTCTGTCTACTTTTGACATGTGAAAATTTTTAATCTGCTTCATCCTTTAAAGATAGACTCAAGTCAATATTTTGCCGATTTAGGAGTATTTTAGATAAAAAGTTGCTTAGGTTCGCTCGGAAGGTTTACGATAACAGAGCCTTTCTGAGAAGTTTACTGCTCTAAAATGGCGGCTGTTTACTAACGCTACCGAGTCTGTCATTTCGCATGTAGTTCTATATGCAAGAGATATCTAGGCGTATATTGTATGCTGTCGGTTACAGTCAGGAAATACTGGAGCCACCTAGCCTAGCATCGCGTTTGCTACAGTGTCTCAACAAACACTCTTTTCTCGCGTCATTCAACCAACGTAATAACGAACATTGTCTCGTTGCAGAAACTGTGACCAAATCCGAACGGACGGAAAAAAAAAACGTAATGCACAAAAAACGTGCAGATTTTGAACGTAACATACGGCGTACACATTTAAAAATCAGTGCTCACTTGTACAAATTACGACGAGACCGTACAACTTGACAGGTATGAATTATAGTGGACCGTCACAGTTAGGTAGTAGCACTCTGTAGCACGGGACATCCAACTATATGTGGTCAGGGCGAAACTATGTGCTTTAGCGAAATCAACTTCGATGTCTTTGTGTGCCATTTCATAAATGTCGGGGATTACGTTGTTGGAGAAATATGTCCGCGAGCGAACAATGTAACGCGGGTCAAGCGTTGCAAATAAATTAACAAAGCCCGCCGTGTGTTTTCACTGGTGTCATCTTTGGGATTGTCCTGCCCTGAGAAAGTGATATCTGTGGGTGATGCCGGCTGAGTTGTCGGAGTCATGTTATCAAAGTGTTGCCATTCGCATGGGGAACAAGCGCTGAGCAATGCTTGCAATTTTTTAAATTTTTTTTTCAATATTTTCTCTCCCTCCGCATTGTAGTCCACGGGGAAACCGAAATGTTGCCACACCGCAGATTTGAAAGAAGCCGGTGCTTCCTCAAAATTCGGTCTCGCCACAGCTATTTGTTTTCTTTCTTGTTTCACTTTCACTTTGCTCGTAAGCGAGAGAGGGCGTTACTCGGCTTCCATTACACAGGTGCTTGACAGCGATCCAACATTTACTTGCGGGGCGGGAATTTCTCCACAGCTGTGCTTCACGTCACACAGAGCTCGATCAATTCATTCTACAAGCGTTTAGAATACATTAATTGCAAAACCGAAAAGGCGCGGTTCATAAAGGCGTATTGAACCGTACAGGGCGAATCGTACGGTTCGGCTTTGAACCGCAAACCGTTGCACCGCCAATAGCTACCAAGATATCAATAATAAACATTGGCCCAGCTTTCACTGACACCCCCCCCCCAGTTGCTAATCGTCATATGCTATTGTTTAGCCACAATTGGATTCATTACCTTACAACTATTCATCCTTCACACATTCGCTGGAAACAAATGTTTTTTAATCCATCTGCAGGTCACCGGGAGATTGATTTTTGATTGCTTGATGATTTTCCGACACTGTGCGGGCGTGCACTGGTCCTCATGGGAAACGCAGCGCCGGTCCTCATGGGAAACGCAGTCTTCCTTAAGGCAAACACTACCGCTTTTGTCCACCGTCGCTAAAATCGACCAAAACTAAAAAGTTACATAGTGTTGGTTGAAGTCTTTACAGAGCAAGTGACTATTTTTGGTCATTTTTAGGGCAACTGACTATTTTTGGTCATTTAAAAAATAAATATTAGCAATTAATATTTATATATATTTTCTAATTCTTAATTAGGTAATTAGAATTCTTAGTCATTATTGTACTTGTACTTTTATAATTTTAAATACATTTACAAATTAATGCAATGTTAATAAAAACTATTCAGATTTAAATGAGAGTAACACTCTATAGTTGCCCCCCCCCCCCCACGCATAGTTTTAACTCATTGCATGCCATTGATAGCAATTGACGTCCAATTTATTTAAACCGGGAATACTGGCTGTGATTGCTCATCTCTCCATGCAATTGACAGAATGAGACGTCCAATCCATTTTGACTGGGAGGGTCGAATGATTGGATGGCTCACGCCGTCAGTGGCAGCCACTGAGGTAAATGAGTACCTTATAAGCATTAAAAAAATCATAATGCAAGGCAGAGTTTGAATTAATTTAAAACTGTACCTGAAAGGTGCCAAGACTCTCTTCCAAGTCAGCCAACATGGACCAGACCTTCAAAGACTTGTAGACCCTGTTTTGGACCGGCTCAGAAGCATCAAAATACTCCGCCTTCTTGGACGGGATGGCTGTTGCTTTCTTTATTTGACAAATGAATAGTTGAGAATAACATGAACTCATACACTGTAATTGAAGGTCATTAAATGAACCAGAATTGCTCTAAAAAAATAAGTAACTTCCGTAGATTAAAACACCGTTGGTGAACCGAAATATACTGAAATAGTGGGAAAAAAATCCCTGTTGAGTTGCTAAGGCTTTAAACTTGTTGCTAATTTGATCCTAAATAAAAACATTAAAAAATAAAAGCGCGTCTCACCCTAAGTATCCTCAATGCCTGTTCATAGTTCTCATGCCGCAGCTCCATCTCTCCATATTCGCACCACACTGCAGCCAGGTCATCTACTTGCTTATAGTTCACTTTGGTGGCCTTTTCAAAGATGGTCCTGGCCTAAAAAACAAAAAAACAAAATAGCAGTCAATACTCATTCATCAGTTCATTCATTTCAGTTCCTTCAGGCATGTACAGGTACTTACATCATCCAGCTGTTGATTTTCCTCGTAGAATTTAGCAAAAGTGACCCAGAGCGTGTGTGGTTTTCCGGTGGCTTTCATGGGATCGACAGTCTGCACTGCCTCAGTGTATGTGTTGATAATCTGCAGTGTAAAGAAGGTACTTGTTATTTATTTAGTAGCTCACTAACCATTTACAAGACACTCATTTTAACCCATTTGCTTATTTGACAGCGCTAGACGTCCAATCAGACGGAATGTATTGGTCAATGGCACTAAAAGACAAGCTCTACCCAGCCAGTCCTCCCAGTTAAATGAATTGGATGCATGTCGTTTTCAATGGCTGACAATGATTAAATCCAGTGGTACCTCAAGATAAGAAATTAATTTGTTCCGAAACGGCTTTCCTTTGGCACTAGATGTCCGATCCACTTTGACTGGGAAGGGATGGTTGCTGTCAGCCCTCCCGGTTAAAATGGATTGGACTTCGAGTCACTAGCACTAAAAGAGGATAATTCACTGCCCAAAAACTATGTGAGGTCACTCCTAAAGATCTCCAGTTCAAAATAAGACAATGCCAAAAACTCACCTGCCTTGGAGTCCCCTCATACAACTTCACACGTTTATGCCACTCGTGGACATTGTGGGGGTTCTGGCGCAACAGTACACTGTTCAAAAGAAGAGGTCGCCGCGCTATCAGCTCCTCAAAGCGGGCGAGTCGAAGCTCCAGATCAATGTCATCTAGGCAGGAAAAAGCACAATTGTGACTGATTGAACAGGGATGATATACAGTAATCTGTTTCAGACGACTCGAAACGAACCATCTGGGTCCTGGCCCATCTCCGAAGTGGTCTCCATTTTGGCTGCGATCATGCTTTCTTCAAACTGAGCGTAACTGTCAAAGACTTGGGTGAAATCCCGGACGGTGACCACCGTAAGAATGGCCTCCTCATACACATCGCGAGCCTGTAACGCGTCATAAAGTTACAAACATTTTTGTAGTTTTTGTTGTCTAATAAATGGTGCAAAAAACACATGCCTTAATTAGTGTTTCGATAGACTTGAACATTTACAACTTGGCCGAGAATGAATCTTGCTTTAAGAGTGTAACGGTATTTGTATTCGTATACGGGCATCACAATTCAGTTCACGCAGTCGGTTGACAAATACGTTGTAGTTAATCCTCCTTTACTCCGGGTGGTCGGGGGGGCTTTACCGACACCTCTTGAAGTGTTTTTAATACAATCAAATCAGAAAATGTTTATTTGGCTCTAGCCCTTGGCTGAAGTCATTGAAACACTGAACATTTACTGTATGTTTGCACTTTTTCAAGAGATGCTTTTTCATATTACTGAGCCCTTAAAGCAGTACTTCTCAAATAGTGGGGCGCGCCCCCCTGGGGGGGCGCAGAGCGATGCCAGGGGGGGCGCGTGTGACCTCGGGGAACATGCTTTTTTTTTTTTGTTTTTCTGCCGTACTGGAATAAAGTGTACTTGCGCATCCACTCAGTGGGTGGCAGTGGCGCTCTCATTTTCAGAGTGCGTGCAGTATTTTTGAACTAAGGAAGAGCACTCATCACACAGAAAACAAATATGAAGAGCAGTGCGCCGCCGCCGTTTTCGAAAGCCGTTTCCCGACCGGACTCACTCACGCAGCGACCCACACGCCGCCGCCCGATAAGTGCCATTTTCGGCTTGGGATCGTAACGACGACCGCCCTCACCTACGGTTCCACCTCGGCTGCCGAGAATGCGCTTTGTTCGTGCCGTTTGCCTTTTAGCTTTGACTTTTAATACTGTGGGTGATGAGGAAAGACTGTTTACTGTGTCTAAAAATAATTATAGCGGACCGCCAGAAGCCAAATCAATTAAGACGCCACTTAAAGACATTCGACCCCAATCTCATTGATAAGCCGCTTGCTTGTTTTTCAGCGAAAACGTGCCGAATATTGCCAACAATCGTCCTGCTTTGTCAGTGTTATATCAGTAAACCAGTGAGCATTGTTAGCATGCTCATTGCAATATGACTCCACACCATTGCAAAGGAGGTAACACTGAGTGTGAGCAGCAAAAATAAAAACTGTCCTTCTGTCCAAGGACACTCTTTTTTTCCTTTATTCATTTTTGTTTTTTCGGTCAAATTTTTTGGCATATTGTCCTCATGAGTGAATGTTTCTAATCATTTTGAATTTGTTATTATTTACTGATTTTATTACATTTTATTTTTCTGTATCAAATGGTCAAAAATGTACCTTGAGTGTATTTTTACAGTTTGAATGTGACTTTTTTTTTTTTTTTTAATTCAGGCAAATTGATGCACGTCAAGTCTTCTCTGTTACAAACAAAACAATGTTAATAAAGTTTTACTTTATTATAAGTTGATCTATGTTACTTTTTTTTTTTTTTTTTAGAAAAAAAGGACACAATATTAGGCAGATGCGTAATTATAATAGTAATTTTATAGACAAATAATACTATTTACAGTGGCGGCAGAGAGTTTGGGGGGGCGCGAAACATTTACGTCTTGCTTGGGGGGGCGTAGCAGAAAATAATTGAGAAGCACTGCCTTAAAGGGACATTGACAGAAATGAAATACATTTCAGGCAATCTGGTGAGCACCAGATTGTTTCTTGTGCGCACCAGAAACTATCTGGTTTATATTATATTATATGCATTATATAGCATTTAAACTAGCGGAACATTGCTATGCAAGTTAGCCAATTCTTGCCTTGCAAATAAGAGCGTTGTTGTAAACATTGGCACTATATATCATTTAAGCTAGCAGACTTTTGCTATGCAAGTTCACCAATTGCAACAAGGCCACAGTTGGCTTACTTGTAATTGGCTAACTTGCATAGCAAAAGTCCGCTAGCTTAAATGCTACATAATGCTAATGTTTACAACAACTGGCTAATTTGCAAAGCAAAAGTCCGCTATCTTAAATGCTATACAATGCTAATGTTTACAACAATTGGCTAACTTGCATACCAAAAGTCTGCCAGCTTAAATGCTACATAATGCTAATATTTACCAGATTGATTCTGGTGCACATCAGATTCCTTAAATTTATTTTATTTCTGTCTATGTCCCTTCAGTGGCTCCGTAGTTTGAGAACTATTTGCGCTTTTATTTTATTTAAGCCAATGGAAAAATATATCTTATGTGGGAGTGTATGTTCACTAATAATGGTTTACAGTTAACTGTGTGTAGTCCAACATTGAAAATGGTAGTATCTTATTTTTATAAAAAGTTACTAAGCTGGCGAGTGCTACCTGACTCTGTTACCTCAGTCGATCCCTACAAAAAAGGGTGTGTTCTAGTTTTGCACCTAAACTGTAAATCAAAGAATGTTAGAACCATTAAAACTTGGGCTGTTATATTATCGCGTGAACGGGCGCTAATTAACTTTTTTAATTAATCACGTTAAAATATTTGACGCAATTAACGCACATGCCCCGCTCAAACAGATTAAAATGATAGAGTGTAATGTCCGCTTGTCACTTGTTTTTTTATGTTTGGCGCCCTCTGCTGGCGCTTGGGTCCAACTGATTTTATAGCTTTCAGCACCATGAGTGAGCATGGTGTAATTATTGACGTCAACAATGGCGAGCTATTAGTTTATTTTTTGACTAAAATTTTTTTTTACGAATTTTAATAAAACGAAAACATTAAGAGGGGTTTTAATATAAAATTTCTATAACTTGTACTAACATTTATCTTTTAAGAACTACAACTCTTTCTATCCATGGATTGCTTTAAGAGAATGTTAATAATGTTAATGCCATCTTGTTGATTTATTGTTATAATAAACTAATACAGTACTTATATACCGTATGTTGAATGTATACATCCGTCTTGTGTCTTAGCTTTCCATTTTAACAATAATTTATAGAAAAATATGGCATATTTTATATATGGTTTGAACTGCAATTAATTACGATTAATTTTTAAGCTGTAATTAACTTGATTAAAAATTTTAATCGTTTGACAGCCCTAATTAAAACACAAATTCTTAAGCTTGACGTTTTCTTCTATTTATTTTGCACTTTAGGGCTGCAACTAACGATTATTTTCATTATCGATTAATCAGACGATTAATCCGATAAATGTCACTTCTTTCAATTACCGTCATAATTTACTTCTAAGTTGTTTTCGGCATGTTGTAATAAGCAATGAAGACAAAATGGATGACTATTTGCTTCAACTGTATCGATTATCATATTTGTTGGCAACTAATTTATTAATCGATTTAATCGATTAGTTGTTGCAGCCTTATTGAGAAGCTAGTTTAGACAGTAAGATGTCCGAAAATTGGCAAAAATGTGAATTGCTGTTTTCCAAAGTATAAGCAGATTTTCATGTCAGTTCATGTCCTACTTCGACTTAACAAAAATATAATGACTGAGAATTTATGTTTTCAAGAATTAAGACAAGTTTAAGGTGAATAAGGTCCTAAACAATTAATTGATTATCAAGATAGTTGTCGATTAACTTGCTAATCGATTACTTGTCGATTAATTGTAACACCTCTTTTGCACTTTAATAAGAGCTGCTTTTGAGTTTTAGCAAATAGAACAAACTCAAATGTTGCGATAAAAATTGTTGTACCGAACCGTGACTTGTATGTACCGTAACACTCCTATGTGGCTAGTAGATTTATAAGTCTTGTTTACAAACCTTTTCGAAAAGCCCACTCCTGATGTAATAATCTGCTAAAGAGCACCAAAGCTTGCCAAGCTGATCGGTAAAGCGAGTGAGCCCGCCTCGGATGATGGCGCCCACATTTAAAGAAGTCACCTTATCGGGGTTCTGAGAAATCAGGTCGCACAACTCGTGCCACAACTGCATCAAGAATTCAAATAATATTTAGAAATATTTCTTACGGGAATCAAATATTGGGGAAAAAAAATAAAACATACCTGGTAGTTAGATTTGCCTTCTTTTGACACAAAGCTTTCATCATTGACAACAGCCGCTAGACGCACAGCAGCTTCATCCAAGCGTCCAACAGACTTAAGGTACTCAATGTATTCTTCTGCATTCTCTGGAGAAAGCTGCACATACACAATTTGATGTAAAAAACATGAGCTAATTAACGCTGTGACGAACAGCAGCTTTTGTCAGTCAGTACCTTGAGGTATCGTCGGTAGACTCGAATGGCCGTCTCGGGCAAAGGCAAGCTTCGGACAAAGCGAAGATATATGGGCCAGATGCGTGGATGCTGAGTAACTGGAAGAGCTCGGAGTGCACGGTCAAATGTCCGCCGGCTCCTAGTGATCTTACACTGCGACACTAGGAAGTGACAATAATCCGTCCATATCCTAGGCATCTGAAGGCAAGAAAAATGCACAAATTTAATCGACAAAAATAAAAAAACAAGCAAAATGAAATATTTGGTTCATTTTTTTTCCTCACCTTGTGCATGAATACTAACGCTCTTTCATGACAGTTATTGATTTCTTCATACACTGGTTCATTTATGCATTTGCCCTTGACTTGTTTTCTCCTCTCCCTCAGATAATTGTACCATAGTTTATAACTATGGGAAAGCACAATTAAAAAATAATTAGCTTTTCTGCATCAACATAATACACACGTATAGAATTTAAACGTAACAGAATGAAGCTCTCATTTACCTGCCAGGTAGCTCTTTTAGAGCTCGTTCATAGATCATATTGAGCACGGATTTGTCAGCATTCTGTTTAAACTCGATGTAACGCATCCAGCACTTGACTGAATATGGATTTCTGATGATCTCCTCTTCATATGGCAGATCATCATCTTCCTAATAAGAAATGAAATGACATTTGACCCTTAGCATAAATAATGCTATTCCGCCACAATAACTGTGATACTCTATTCGTGAATACAACGCATGGGTTTGCATTTCTGTACACAACTAAAGAAAACGCACAAAACGTATTAAATAGTCAAACTAGTATCCACATACAAGAATCATAACACTAACAAGTTAACTTCATCAACGATGCACATAGCATGCATAGCACAAGTGATTAGCACGTACGCAACAATCAACTATCTATATCCCCTATTTGATAAACAGTTATTAAATGAAAACTTACAAACATAACATCTTGTTTTTTATTTTGTGACGACATTTTCACCACGGGAGATGGCGGGAAGAATGTAAACTAGCACTGTTAGCTGTCGCTAACGCGGGCTAACTAGCTAACTTCCTCAAGCGTGTTGGTGAGAATCAGAGATCTTACAAAATGGTGAGATTGCTACGTCCATTGTCAAACTATAGATCACGTGTGCCATGTGAGCCAATGAAAAGTGAATTTGGTGCCGCCGAAAAGTCATCCTATCTGTCGTAAAACGTTATGTTGCATCTCCAATTGTCAAAAACAGACGTAATCGACCATTTAGGTTAAATTCATTCGACATTTTAGGGAGTAAAACATATAGCAGTGTATTGAAATATTTATTCTTAGAATTTTCCTCATTGACTGCGTTGAATCCAATGAGTTAACAAGTAAAAAGAAAGTCTTCTTTTTATAACATCTCTGAATCGGTACTGCGCAAGCGCAGGAAATATATTCGCGACGTTTTCTTTACGCCCCCAAGTTTTTTTTCCACAGTCTAAGTAAACTGATCAGACTTGAATAGATGTTTATATTTAAAAAATGAACATAATAAATGACTACAACTTCAATTAGCAAAGCAGTAGTTTTAACTATATGTCTGGAATAAAAAAAAATACATATTTATATGAATTACTTTTGTATTTTATCTCCCACTCACTACGCAAACGCAAAAAGGTAAAATTTTAATAAAGCTGAATAAACAAACTTAATTAAAATGTAGGAATTACATTCCATTGTCTGCCGACTGAGCTTTTGAACTCTCCTTGGAGTAAGATGCATTCTATTAAAGCAATGCTAGGTAACTTTTCAACCTTTATAAAATATTTTCATAACATTTGTGATATGTCAACTGATACCTAGTTGAATGACACCTCTTTTATATCTTGAGGGGTGGCAGGAACCCTGCCACACTCAAAAAAACCTACAAATATGCTGATTGCTTTACGGCATATACCCAGATGCGTCGCGTCCCATTAGGCAAACCAGGTAATTGCCTAGGGCCTCCAGCCAGCAGGGGCCCCCAGATTTAGCACACGCAGCTTTTCTGCACTGTCGCATCAACAAGTGTAGGGAGTGTTTCAATGCCATGGAATCATTTGGCAGATTATCTAACGATTCTGATTTCGAATCCCAATCAGCACTAAACATGTCACATACATTATACATGTTTATGAAAATCCAATCAGCTATTAATACTACATGACTGTGTTAAGAGTGACTCACCAATTACTCTCTGGAAAGTCTTTGCCGAATTGTTTTACGTTGATTTTCACAGGCCACCTCATTATTCATGTGACTAATTAAAGAAACGTTGATTTAAAAAAAAAAAAAAAGTCTATTAATGGGTCCATCATATTCCTCGTCAAATACTCTATAAGAAAAATATAACATATATGAATCTAAAATAATCCTAAACAATTTTATTAGCAAATTTAATACTCATTTCGGTCAGTAGTCCACCAATCAGTGGTTTTTACGGAATAATTTGAATTTGGTGGGTCGTAGGGCCAATCTGACTACTGATTTCGTACAAAGGTATATACCTCCGCATCCGATGGTGGTATTTTTGTGTTGCTACTCTTTCTTCTATTACTCCAAGTCCAACTGTCCCCCTAACTTGCACACGCTCGAAGGGCCCCATGTTGCTTGCTGCCTAGGGCCCCCAGGGACCCTTGCCACGCCTCTGCATAAACCACATTCATTATTAAGACGGAAGTCAATGCTAACGCTTTTGCACGAATTTTGCAAAGATGGCAGAGCAAAAGAGATAAAAAGTTTTGTCTGAGGATGAATGAATCTACCAGGATATACAGAATAAACATTGCCCTGGCTTTAACTCCCTGGCGTGACCCCCTTAACCGAACTTGTCACTAAGCCACACGATTGCTAACCGTCATATGCTAATGTTTAGCCACAAGTTGATTCATTACCTTATTACTTTTCGTCCTTCACACAGCCGCTGGAAACAGATATGTTGTTTATTTCATCTGCAGGCAACCATCATGATTTCAAGACACTGTACGGATGTGCGCTGGTCCTCACGGAAAACGCAGCGCTGGTCCTCATGGGAAATGCGGTCTTCCTTAAGGCAAAACACTACCGCTTTTGTCCACCGGCATCGCTAAACTCAACCAAAACTGAAAAGTTACCAAGTGTTGCTTTAAATAATCATTCAGCTTCTTTGTCAGACGTTGTGGGAAACCACCTTTATGTTAACTGATACTGACATTGACTGCAAAGGTTAAGCTTTGGGTCAAATGTTAAATGTCATCCAACTGCACTCCCCTCTAGCCCACCCATTACGATGCACCTGGCTAATAATATGCATTAAGCTTCACTGGTGGCGGCATGGTGGAAGAGTGGTTAGCATGTCCGTCTCACAATTCTTCGTGGGTTTTCTGCGGGTACTCATATTTCCTCCCACATCCCCAAAACATGCATAGTAGGCTGATTGAACACTCCAAATTATCTGTAGGTGTGAGCGTGTGCATGAATGGTTGTTTGTCCCCAGGGGTGGACTGGAAACAAAAAATGGTCCTAGCATTTCTGTCTGGGGTGGCCCACCTTGTGTGGGTGTATATGTGGGTGTATAGATATATATTAGTGCTGTCAGATTAGCGCGTTATTGACGAGACAATAATTAGGAGCGTGGTGATTTGTACCTTTTGTAAAAATAAAAAAGTCTTTGAACTGAAACAACTTTAGCCTCATGCAGGGCTGTCAACAGGTTTGCAGGGGCCCGGGGAACAAGAGGGCATTATAGGGCTTCTCGACCCCACCCCTGCCACCAGCTTCTCACGACAACATCATAAGCGGATTTTAAGGGGGGGGGCGCCCCCGATGGCCGAAAAGTGTCATTGGATGAAATTGACTTTCCTATATATATAAAAGCTGTAAAGCACAGGTGTCAAACCGATTCCAGAAAGGGCCAAGTGGGTGCAGGTTTGCTTTCCAACCAATGAAGAGGACACCTTTTCACCAATCAGATCTTTTACATGTGTAATTCAGTTCAACTTTGTCAGGTGCTGCTTGTTTCAGTAGGAAGTTCATTGGTTAAACTATCTGCACAGTATCGGTTGGAACAAAATCCAGCACCCACTTGGCCCTTTCTGGAATCGGTTTGACACCTGTGCTGTAGAGCAATAAAACTGCAACAGAAATGAATGAAATGAACTTTTTTTTTTTTTTTTTTTTATAATTGGTCAAAATTATTTTTCAAACCGATCATGTGACTAGCACCTTAGACGTTCATTTACTTTGCATATAAGTTCCCCCCCCAAAAAATTAAGGGAGGGCAATTTTACTTTTCCTAAAAAATATAACCAGATTTAAGGGGCTTCTGACTCAACAAGACATGGAAAAACTTATGCATGCATTCATTTTCAGCAGATTGGACTATTGCAACGGTATATTTACGGGTCTTGATAAAAAATCAGTCAGGAAGCTGCAGCTAGTACAGAATGCTGCAGCCAGAGTCCTCACAAATACAAGGAAGCTGGACCACATTACACCGGTTTTGAAATCGATACACTGGCTTCCAGTGAGTCAAAGGATTGACTATAAAATACTACTGCTCATCTACAAAACGCTTCATGGCCTTGGACCAAAATACATGCTTGACTTGTTAGATTCCTATGAGACATCTAGACCCCTAAGGTCGTCTGGAACGGTCTTCTGCATGTTCCAAAAACAAGAACCAAGCAGGGTGAGGCAGCATTTAGTTATTATGCTCCTCACCTCTGGAACAAGTTACCTGAACGTCTGAAGTATGCTCAAACTGTTAGCTCTTTTAAATCAGGGCTAAAGACGCTTTTGTTCAGCACTGCATATCCATAACTGGCTATATATTTCAATCTACCTGCTTTCTATTCCTCTTGTGCTTATCTCCATTGCTGATTTCAATTATTATTAGTAGTAGTAGTTTTGTTTTATTTTTATTTTTGTTTTATTTTTATTTATTTATTTTTATTCTATTTGTGATTAAATGCGATCTTTTATCTTGGTTTTTACGTTGTATTGATTTAAATGTGATTTTTATGATCTTCATGTGATGTAAAGCACTTTGAATTGCCTTGTGTTGAATTGTGCTATATAAATAAATTTGCCTGCATTGCCTTTTCAAATGATTTTTTTTCTTTGATGGAAATTTTTTTTTTGGATTCAAGCAACCTTTTTTGGGATTGAATGATCTAGACACAAATTTCCTACCCATAATATGTCCCAAACACAAAAAGGATTGCTTCAATCAAAACTTTTTCTGTGAAAAATTAAGTGTTCAAATGCCAAATTTTTCAATCTCTAATATTTTTTCGCATTCAAAATCGTTTTCTGTGATTGAAATTTTTTTTTTTGATTGATTTTTCTTTTTGAAAATATGTGTTTTTTAAAGCAACTTATTTTTTGATTGAATACAAAAACGTCGTAGCCAAAATGTGGCCCAAACACAATCAACATTACTTCAATCAAAAAAGGCAATCCCCCAAAAAAATTCAAAGAAAAACGGTTTTCACATGCATTTTTTTGACTTTCAAATTTATTTTTGCACTGAAACACATTTTTTTATTGAAGCGACTTTGATTGAAAATATATATTCTGATTGAATCAACTTTTTTTTTTTAAAGAAGCAACTTTTTTTTGATCGAATAATAAAGACACAAATCTACCTCCATATGCCTCCGCCCAAGGGATAACATTTTTGTCTGGGGTAACTACATTGGCACAACACCGGCGGGCGTACCATATTCAGTGGTTGACGATCTTTGGCGAAAAGTATTGGCTAAGCAGCCTGATTTAGAACTCCCCTCAAGAATGATGGGAAACAAAAAAATGCTCATTGTCATATTATTTTAAATGTTCTTGTAAGATAATTTTATTGCTGACCCTGCATTTTGGAGTCATCAACATGTTGTGCCCCCCCTGCCCCAAAAGTCAAACTCCGCCTATGGACACCATACACAGTACTTCTAACGCTTTGCAAGAAATGACAGTGTAAATTTTCAAATTATTTAATTTGAGATGGACAGTTAAATTTAACAGACCGTAATGTGATGTGGCACAATATGAACAAACAATTTCCATATATTATCCCATGTACTGTATACTACAATCCAATCCAAGTGAGAGTGCTATGCCTGCCTGCTGAGCAACAAAACAGTATAACTAAACATCCTGTGACTGCCCCCTCCACATCCCTGGGGTTATCCAGCCCTCAAACAGTGATGCGCCTAGATTTTTTGACAGCAAAGTCATTTGTAACATCAGTGAAATCCAAGACTGTTCAGTCTCGCGCACTTGCTCCCCACAGACTAACATTATCCCTGATCTCCCATCACCTTCTCTCTCCTCGGCTCAACGCGAGCAGCATGTCTGCAGCTTAATAAGCTACAAGCGACGGACTCGTATCGGGCTTTGGTCACGGTGATCGGGAATGTAAACGTTAGCGGCTCTTGTTCTCTTACCGACATCACCGTCCGCAGCCAACTCTTGCCCCAATTTCACTGGCTTCTTGTCCCCCTTTTAAAAATTTCATCATTTTTTTCTCGTTCACCTCTTTGAGCTTCATCTCTTTTTCTTTTTTCTTTTCTGCGCACCGAATTTATGGCAACTCGTTATGTTTTGAGTTTGTAACAATGACAGATTTTAATTTCCCGTTTCAGGGCAGGTACTTAGTGTAGCTTTGAGTGCGCCAGACCGGGGTCAAACCATTCTCTGCTAAGACAGAGGGGGAAGGTGGGTGTTATGCAAATAAAGGAAAACATATATATTTGAAACATTTAATATGTTAAAGTTTTTAAGTATATATCAAGTAGAACATAATATTTAATCAGAGAATGATTTAAATAAAAAAGAAATATGTGAATGTAAAGTAAAATAAATAAAGGGTCATTGAGGGGCCCCTTATGGTCCTGAGGCCCGGGACAACATACCCGGTTGCCCCCCTGTCGACGGGCTTGGACTCATGTGTCAGATATCAGTCAACCTTGGCCCATGGTTCCCCTTATGAAACTTTTTTCCAATAAAACTCAAGCAGGGATGGTGCTAGCTTGAGTTTTTTCCCGTACGATATTTCCTGTACGCAGTATTCGTTAAAAAGATCCTGTACAAAATACAGGCTGGTGGAAAAAATTTGGGACTATGGTCATAGCGCAATAATAAGTCCGATTTCAAATCTTCGCTTTTTACTGTATTCAATTGATTAACCATTCACTACAGTTTTTTATGTCCTAGAGTTCAAAGTCTTTATTTTGGGACCTTTAACAGATATGACAGATATTAAATATGAGAAATTCTAATTACAAATCCTGTAATCAATTAGTTAGAAAATTTTTAATTGCCTGACAGCACTAATATATACGGCAGAAAACACTCAGGTGACTTAAAGTTCCGCTCTGAGACCCCCAATTCGGCCAAATTTCATAATTGTCCTATATGCATGTTTGATACATCATTGGAAAGCTTAAAATTTCTATTTTCTGGAGGAAGAACATTTTTTAACAGGAAGGTGTTTTTAAAAGTAGGTCAAATCAGGTGAGTGAAAAATAGACATTTATGAGACCTTTAAAATTTTCTTTAAGTTTCTCATTTAAAAAAGGTTTTGGACACCCATCCTGGTGCATAATAAATAACAAACACTTCAAAATTGTCTACTCAAGTCTTTAATAATCAATATGAATGCTGTAAGACGTGGGTGGATATACAATATTAAAAGAAAATTGGTGTGTGAGTAAATGTAGATTCAATTTAAACCAGTGTTTTATTTTGTAAACAAACATGGCTAAACAGGGAGTTAGCTGTATAGTTAATGAAAACTTTACTGCATAAATTTTTTGATTTGGCTTGATTTTAATCTGTGCAAAGGGAACTTTAGGGGTTAAATTCCAATGCCATAATATTATAATTTTTGCAGTGGGCTTTCAAATATTTTTTTCAATTATGATTAAAGAATGTGAATGCATCACTGCTTTAACTGAGAATAAAAGGCTCCATATGCATAAAAGGAACATATACACTCACCGGCTACTTTATTAGGTATAGGCATTGAGTGTGTGTAGATATATATATATATATATATATATATACACTCACCGGCCACTTTATTAGGTACATCATGCTAGTAACGGGTTGGACCCCCTTTTGCCTTCAGAACTGCCTCAATTCTTCGTGGCATAGATTCAACAAGGTGCTTGAAGTATTCCTCAGAGAGTTTAGTCCATATTGACATGATGGCATCACACAGTTGGTGCAGATTTTTCGGCTGCACATCCATGATGCAAATCTCCCGTTCCACCACATCCCAAAGATGCTCTATTGGATTGAGATCTGGTGACTGTGGAGGCCGTTTGAGTACAGTGAACTCATTGTCATGGTCAAGAAACCAGTCTGAGATGATTCCAGCTTTATGACATGGCGCATTATCCTGCTGAAAGTAGCCATCAGAATTTGGGTACATTGTGGTCATAAAGGGATGGACATGGTCAGCAACAATACTCAGGTAGGCTGTGGCGTTCCAACGATGCTCACTTGGTACCAAGGGGCCCAAAGAGTGCCAAGAAAATATTCCCCACACCATTACACCCCCACCAGCCTTGAACCGTTGATACAAGGCAGGATGGATCCATGCTTTCATGTTGTTGACGCCAAATTCTGACCCTACCATCCGAATGTCGCAGCAGAAATCGAGACTCATCAGACCAACGTTTTTCCAATCTTCTATTGTCCAATTTCGATGAGCTTGTGCAAATTGTAGCCTCAGTTTCCTGTTCTTAGCTGAAAGGAGTGGCATCCGGTGTGGTCTTCTGCTGCTGTAGCCCATCTGCCTCAAAGTTGGACGTACTGTGCGTTCAGAGATGCTCTCCTGCCTACCTTGGCTGTAACAGGTGGTTATTTGAGTCACTGTTGCCTTTCTATCAGCTCAAACCAGTCTGGTCATTCTCCTCTGACCTCTGGCATCAACAAGGCATTTCCGCCCACAGAACTGCCGCTCACTGGATGTTTTTTCTTTTTCGGACCATTCTCTGTAAACCCTAGAGATGGTTGAGCGTGAAAATCCCAGTAGATCAGCAGTTTCTGAAATACTCAGACCAGCCCTTCTGGCACCAACAACCATGCCACTTTCAAAGTCACTCAAATCACCTTTCTTCCCCAAACTGATGCTCGGTTTGAACTGCAGGAGATTGTCTTAAACCACGTCTACATGGCTAAATGCACTGAGTTGCCGCCATGTGATTGGCTAGTTGGACAGGTGTACCTAATAAAGTGGCCGGTGAGTGTATATGTGAGTACATAACACTGGAAATAATAGCTATAAACTGCAGCACATGCAAACTGACTTTATATAAAACTAAAACAAAACTGAGTCTAGTCAACTCATTGATTAATTTCTCTTTAATAATCACTTTGTTTATCACTCTCTTTACACGCACACAACACATGGCACCTTCACCACTTTAGTGACAGTGCCTGTCGACATACCCGCTTTTGCTGACGCTGTACAGGGTTTTGTATGAATAACCATGTCAGTTATCCTTCAAAATTTCGCCGCATCAACCTGTTGGCTTTTCAGCCGTGTCTCTAAAGTCTGCACCACCCTTTCGTTCATTTCCATCTCAGTTGTCCGAGGGGTGGGGTGAGCAGAGCGCTGATATATTTCATTGGACTAACAAAAATTGGACCAACGAATGGGCTGCGTGCAACAGCCGAGAAACTTTTTTTTTATATATAATGTGTGTCAGCCAACCGGGAAGTGCCCGGTGCACCCGATGGCCAGTCCACCTCTGTTTGTCCTTATGTGCCCTGCAGCTGGCTGGCAACCAGTTCAGGGTGTACCCAAATCCTGCCCGTTGTTAGCTGGGCTAGGCTCCAGCACCCCTACAACCCTAGGGAGGATAAGCGGTTCAGAAGATGAATGAACGGAAGTATTATTGGCGGCAACATTACAGAATGAATTTCGACTACCATCACACAAAAGATGGAAGCTATTCATTCAGTGGATGTCAGAAGTGTCCACAAATAGATAAGAGAAGGCACACCATGACCCACTTGCCCCTATTTGTCATCCTTTGGAATTGGCTATCAGCATTTATGAAATCTGGCCCGCATAGATAGTATAAAGAGTATCACTGTCGATATGTATACGCCAACCTATTTTCAACTGTATTTAGATATGGATATATATCATGTTTTTTTTTTCCTTCTTGTCATTAAGTACAATTAATACACACACAAGATTAACTCATTCCTGCCATCATCAAGTGCTTTAAAGGGACACATTCTCTTAAGATTATATTGCTTAAATATACTAGAGCTTTTATTATCTCATCATTACAGTAAAACAGGATCCAAATTCAAGAAATGTTTAAAAGTTCACATTTTTCAAGCAAAATTCTATTTTTTTAAATCTAAATTTGCAACAAAAATAACCACATTATGATACTTAATACTTAACCCTCCTGTTACGTCACAGGGTCAAATTGAACCATTTTAAATTTTAAAGTGAAACTGCTACAGTAATTTTCGCACTATAAGCCGCATCTGACCATAAGCCGCCACCCACCAAATTTGGCACGAAAACAGCATTTGTTCATAGATAAGCCGCACTGGACTATAAGCCGCAGCTGTCCTCCCGGTATTATGGGATATTTACACCAAAAGATATTAACCGATAACTAGGGTTGTTCCGATCATGTTTTTTTGCTCCCGATCCGATCCCGATTGTTTTAGTTTGAGTATCTGCCGATCCCGATATTTCCGATCCGATTGCTTTTTTTTTGCTCCCGATTCAATTCCAATCATTCCCGATAATTTTTCCCGATCATACACATTTTGGCAATGCATTAAGAAAAAAATGAATAAAACTCGGACAAATATATACATTCAACATACAGTACATAAGTACTGTATTTGTTTATTATGACAATAAATCCTCAAGATGGCATTTACATTATTAACATTCTTTCTGTGAGAGGGATCCACGGATAGAAAGACTTGTAATTCTTGAAGGATAAATGTGACTTTGTATATTGTGACTAAATATTGCCATCTAGTGTATTTGTTGAGCTTTCAGTAAATGATACCGCAGCCATTTAACTTCTGCCCAAATGCACGATGGGAAGTGCAACCATGACTGTGCGTAGGGCTACCAATTGATATATCTTCTCTGCGTTGGGAAAGAACATAGGGTGTTAAGAAAATGATCAACTACTACCTTTCTTCCCCACATTCCCACGTTATATTTAATTGCTGAGAGAGGTATTGTAACGCTTTAGCCACATGAAAAATGGCCCAAAGGCTGTCAAAATCCTCTCTACTCATCATACGCTGCCTTTTAGCGCTACCGATAGGTAAGACGGCGTCTTTATAGATTGAACGCGACAATGCATGAGTGGGTCGTGCAGCGCATGCGTTAATTACTTAACGTGATTAATTAGAAAAAAATAGTTACCGCCGTTAACGCAATAAATTTGATAGCCCTACTTTAAGCCAAAACTACTCTGGATGAGTGTAAGACATTTTGTCAGTAACGTTAAATACAATTAGAAAACGATTTAAATAAAAAAATATATATATATTAAAAAAAGGCATGTCCGATATTTTTTTGACGATTCCGATACTTTGAAAATGATGTGATCGGACCCGATCGATCGATCGATCGGGACATCTTTACCAATAACACTTCATTTGTCAGTGGCATCATACGACCTTCATAAGACCCAATGAACCACCATGAAGCTTTTAACAAATTGGCTGCAAAGCTTCATTGCTTCAAGAAGCTTCATTTGGCCATCACTGCTCCCTTGGGTGAGACAGTCAACCTCTGCTGTCACCTGCTGTCAACACAATTGTTGTCCAACATGCCTCCTAGCATGTATTGCAGCGCTACAGATGTACTGGAAATAACAATCAAAATTCATGTTCTGTGCTAATTATTTCTTCAGTTACTGTTCCAGTTGTTTCATTAATTGCTACCTATGGTATTTGGTAACACTTTATTTGACAGTGGCGCCATAAGACTGTCATTAGACAATCATAATTATGACATGACACTGTCATGAGCATTAATGAATGCTTATGACAAATGTCATTTAGTGTTATCCGGCAAATGATCTCATTTTTGAATGGATGTAAAAGATCCAAGCTGGAAATAAATGAAATTAGTGCCATTATTTGCCGGATGACACTTAATGATATCTGTCATAAGCATTCAGTAATGCCCATGTTAGTGTCTTATGAAGCCGCTGTCAAATTAAGTAACCCAAATATATCAACAAATAAGCCGAACTGGACTATAAGCCGCAGCTGTCCTCACTGTGTTTTGGGATATTTCCACCAAAAGATATTAACCGGTAACACTTTATTCGACAGCGGCATCATATGACTGTCATAACACCAAATGAACCAGCATGACCAACATTCATTGCTTCAAGAAGCTTCATTTGGCCATCACCGCTCCCTTTGGGGAGACAGTGAACCTCTGCTGCTACCTGCTGTCAACACTGTTGTTGTCCAAAATGCCTCCTAGCATGCATTGCAGCGATACAGACGTAAACAATATTCACAATTCATGTTCTGTGCTAAATATTTCTTCACTTACAATTCCAGTTTTTTCATTAATTATTAGTTATGGTATTAGGTAACACTTTATTTGACAGTGGCGCCATAAAATTGTCATTAGAGAATCATAATTATGACATGATACTGTCATGAGCATTAATGAATGCTTATAACAGTTGTCATTTAGTGTTATCTGGTAAATGATCTAACTTTTGAATGGATGTAAAACATCCAAGTTGGACATAAATGGAGTTAGTGACATAGTTTGCCAGATGACACTTAATAACATCTGTCATACTCATTCACTAATGCCCATGATAGGGTCATGTCATAGTTATGACGGTCTTATGACAGTCTTATGGTGCCGCTGTCAAATAAAGTGTTACCTATTAACCCAAATAAATGAACAAATAAGCCGCACAGGATTATAGGCTGCAGGATTCAAAATGAAGGGAAAAAGTAGAGGCCAATAGTCTGAAAATAACGTATTTTTCAGACTATTAGCCGCTACTTTTTCTCGCCGTTTCTACCCTGCGCCTTTTATAAGGAACCGCCTTATTTATGTTTTTTTTTTTTTTTTTTTTTTAATACAAACGAGCTTCATATTTTCTTGTTAAACATTGTTATTTCCAAATTTTGCCATGACTTGAATATGGCTCCATCTGATAATATATTCTGCTACAAAAGAACAATTTTAAATGGATCGGCATCCACTATTTGCTACGACAAGAGAAAGCGATTGATTAGCCGTTTTCAGCTGGCACTTGGAGGACTTTATTGCCACAGTATGCTACAACAAAGCTGTTATATAAGCGCTAGCTGTCAACCGTTTTTAAGAAGATTTTATCCGCTTCAAGATTAGAAGGCAAGGTAAAGTGGATTATATATATTTGCAAATGTAGTGTCTTGTTTTTAAAGTTAGTTTGTGCTTAAGAATTCAGACAACACGTGTTGGTGATTATCTTGTTGATAAATATGTTTTTGATCAATTAAATATTTCAGTGTAACATCTATGTAAATATCCAATGTGATATGGACACCTTCAGCTTATAGTCAGGTGCGGCATATATGTGGATTTATTTTTAAAGTTTTGTGAAATTTGGCCGGTGCGGTTTATAATCAGGTGCGCTTCATAGTCCAGAAATTACGTTTTTTTTTCATTCGTTTACGCACAATTTTTTAAATTTGTCTAATTTTTATTTATGAAACATTTTAACACATATTTTGCTGTGGAATTATTAGTGTGATTATTTTATGTTAGGATTTTTAGTCATAGAGGTCCAATTGACCCATCTTTTTGTGAAGAAAAAATAGGTATTTTGGAGTATTATTTGGGGTGTTCTGCTTGGCTTAATGAAGGTTAATGGCACATGTGTACGATTAGATTAAATATTTTAAAAAACAGTTTCTGACACTTAATTTTTTTTGCCATTGAGGGCGATAGACATCCGATCCATTTTTGACCGGGAGTGGCTCATGAACGTACCATAATTATCGGACTCGAAGGCCCTCCTTTTTTTTTCCTTTTTTAATCCTGCGGCTAATAGTCCAGTGTGGTTTATTTGTTGATTTATTTGGATTAATAGGTAATACTTTATTAGACAGCGGCGTCATAACACTGTCATAAGACTGTCATAATTATGATATGACACTATGATGGGTATTACTGAATGCTTATGTCATTAAGTGTCATCCGGCAAATTATGTCACTAACTCAATTTATGTCCAGCTTGGATCTTTAACATCCATTCAAAAGCGAGATAATTTGCTGGATAACACTAAATGACATCTGTTATAAGCATTCATAAATGCTCATGACAATGTCATGCCATAATTATGACTGTCTAATGACAGTCTTATGGCGCTACTCTCGAATAAAGTGTTGCCAAATACAATCGCTAGCAATTAATGAAATAACTGGAACAGTAACTGAAAAAATAATTAGCACAGAACGCGAATTTTGATTGTTATTTACATCTGCAGCGTTGCAATGCATGCTAGGAGGCATGTTGGATAACAACAGTGTTGACAGCTGGTGGCAGCAGAGGTTGACCGTCTCCCCCAAAGGAGCAATGATGGGCAAATGAAGCTTCTTGAAGCAATGAAGCTTTGCAGCCAATTTGTTCAAAGCTTCATGGTGGTTCATTTAGTATTATGACAGTCGTATGATGCTGCTGCAGGGGTGAAAGTGGGCCGGAACGCACCGGCATACGGTGCTTTGATCCCGAAAATATGACGCCAACTGTCAAAACTCAATGTTTAATAAAAATTTTTAAAACCTGCCACGCTGCCACACACGCATCTCCAATAAGAACAATCTACTAATTTTAGATTTACATATACACAAGTGTTAACAATACAAGCCTAATAAAGAGCTTGCTTAGCGTCATCCGTTTCCACTGATTTTTGTTATTCATTTATTTTACGTAGTTCTCCCCAGCGTCTCTCTCTATCTGACAAGTCGCATTGCCTGTACCCCTTTTCACACATATTACCAGGGAATTTCCCGTATAAGGTAACGCAGGATTTACGCTCGTCATTGCTTTCATGCATGATAAGATTCCGAGAATGAAGCCGGTTGGACGCTTTCACAGACTTGTCCTGTGTTGCCCACTGGTACTCTCTGTGCGTGGAAGGCTGCTGGGCGATATTATAACCTGGACATCACGTCATTTTTGGTCAGAATTGTCACAATGTTGGTCAAATCCTGTCGTGTTTTGTTCCGGAGGGAGCGTTCCCGACGTGTAACTGCAACCAATTAAAGGTCATCAAGAGGTAAGATTGGGCCTAAAAAAAATCCAGCCCGACCCGCCCGAGCCTGATCAATTAACTTGATTTGCAGGCCCGAAAACCCCCCAAAATGTAATGTTTTATTTGTAGGCCCGAGCCCGGAAAAAAAAAAACACGAAATTTTATATTTTATTTTTAGGCCCAAGCCCGAGAAAACCCCCTCAAAAAAACCCTCAAAATTCTATGTATTATTTGTGAGGAGGAGAGGGAAGGGATGCTCCAGTCAGACCTGGACAGATCACTGCTTGCTGCTTGGAAAAACGGACTGGTTGCGTTTTGCGTGATCACATTTGGTGACAATGCCTGTGCATTAAAGCCTGTCTTTTGTAACAAATTCTCTGTTGGCAGAAAAAAAACGCAACTTTTCTTAATGTTTAAATAGTCTACATATTTTTATGATCATTTTAAATGCATTTACACAACAAAATAACGCTGGAAAAGTTTGTAAAATGTAAATAAACAGATGCGGTTTTGCATCGCAGAGGAGAAAGAGTAAAAAAGAGGGCGCATGGCACGCTCTGGCTCTGCAATGACCATACAGCGCCTTGTCTTTTTATCCCAATTTTTTTATTTGATAACAAGTATTCCTTTGTTTAACATCCATACATCGTTTTGGTATACGTATATAACTACATATTGATTTTAAAAACTTAGCGAGAACCCCGGCCCGACCTGAACGTAATGATTGACATTTTAATTTCGTTATGTTTTCAGTTTAATTTAGCCATTTCCGGCTTGCCCTGTTTATAGCCCTGCTTTCACATATACCAGGCGAAAACCAACGCAGGCATGGTGAGAACATGCAAACTCCACACTGGAAGGCCAGAGCCCGGGATTGAACCCTTGATATCAGAACTCTGAGGGGAACGTGCTAACCACTGTGAAACCTGTTGTGTTTAATTGTGTGTTATATTTATAACTGTGCCAAAAGTTCTTGCATGTTGGTGGTTTTAGGAGGTTTAAGCCCCCCCCCACCCCCAAAAAAAAAAAAGTTCTGGCAAGAAATTCTAGCCACTTTCACCCCTGTGCTGCTGTCAAATAAAGTGTAACCGGTTAATATCTTTCGGTGTAAATATCCCATAATACAGTGAGGACAGCTGGGGCTTATAGTCCAGTGCGGCTTATCTATGAACAAATGCATTTTTGTGCCAAATTTGGTGGGTAGCGGCTTATAGTCAGGTGCGCCTAATAGTGCGAAAATTACTGTACGTTCCCAGTCAAAAATGGATTGGACGTCAATAGCAGCCAATAGAGGTTAATTTTTTAAAGAATTTTTCAACACTTGTACATAACAAGAGGCTTAAAACACCATTTCCATTTGACCTTATTGCATGACTCAACCTTATTTGTTCCTACAAATCCAATTCAGTGTTTGAAAATCCTCTCGCCTTAAAATTTTTCAGTGTCCAATTTCCACATTGCATTGTAGACACGTTCCTACTTCATAATCTTGGTCCATCTCGATTGTCAAAGAGTGGAAATCCGAATCGTTTTGTAAGTCTCAGCCCAAATGATTCACTTACATCATTAAACAGATGAGGTGTGAATTTTGAATTTCGATCCAGGAAGTGCTTGCTCATCAGCCAGTATATTGTTGGTTTAACATTTATTTTTACATGAGTAACAGCCATTCTTATCCAAGCTCTTTAGGACAGCTGGATATTCAATTGGGAGCTGCAACGTCGTATAGTTTTACAAGGACAGTAACTCGCCATCTCAACATCATCCAGAATCAAATGCATCCCAAGGATGAAGATCTGCGACATCTGAGCGAAACTTAATATAGGTCCAGTTGGCAAATGTTCCATCATTCCTTAAATGGAA
Source organism: Corythoichthys intestinalis (assembly GCF_030265065.1). NCBI lineage: Eukaryota > Metazoa > Chordata > Actinopteri > Syngnathiformes > Syngnathidae > Corythoichthys > Corythoichthys intestinalis. The sequence continues at coordinate 42,085,149 of NC_080410.1, forward strand.
TGGTAAAACAGGCATTTGAACATCTATGTGGTTTTAATAGCTAGATGCAGATAAGATGTACAAGTGTTCTGCAACTATATACCAAAACCATTCGGCTTCAAAGTTGCTGGCCACCTAGGGAAGATGCAAAGGCAGCTCAAATTGTATACATGTGTAATGAATATTTCTTGAGTTAGTGGGATTCTAAATTTGCTCCAGTATTTATTAGAGCAAAGGAAGGTTTAAAGACCGCTTGATTGATTCATAGTCGTCGTCATCTATTTGGAGACATTCTTCGGACATTGCTCTCACACCTCGCATTTTATTGGCTTAGCTCAAGCATTTCTGTCCAGGCTTTTAGTAGTATTAAATATCATGTAACTTTCAAATCAAATTATAGTGTTCAAATTTTCATTTACTGGTCATTGTCTTGTGAGGAATAATATTTAAAAGTAGGATTTCAAATTTTGGTAAACACACGTCACATTTGCATCTCAGTAAAAACAAAGATTTTCGGTGTTCAAAAAATGATGTTTTAATCAGTATTTTAATCTGGTATGCGTCGCGGGCACCATTGGTGCTCAGTTTCACCTTCAGACACAAAACGGCTACCGAAGCTCAGGTGTCAGAGGATGTCTCTGATGTTATGACATGACCAAATCGAGTTGGGATCATCTGCTGAGCTTGTCATGTCCCCCCTATATAAATGCAAGCGCTTTGCTTCCACTGTCAACCGACAAGCATCTTACCCAGGTTAGTGCTGTGCGTCTTGAAGCTGTTGATACCGCTTATTGCTTTTTAACGGATTTATCATCCAAAGATTTACAGTAATTTCATTTTTGAATGCTTATGAAAAAAAAGAGTTTTAGGTTGTTAGTTTTAACCTAGCGCAGCTCATTCTATAGTAGCTGTTTATAAAGCTAAGAAATACCAGTGCAATTCATTATCGAATTTACCATGTGAATACCGTCATTTTCGGACTATAAGCTGCTACTTTTTTCTTCACTTTGAATCCTGAGACTTACAGTATTTTTTTGATTTGTTTGACCTAATAGTAGTAATACAGTGATCCCGAGCTATATCGTGCATCAAACTTCGCCCTCTGACTATCCATTAAAAAATATATACAGTACTGAGGGATCACTGTAATAATAATGATAATAATTGGGCAAATTTTGTCGAAAACTCCATTTACTGTATGTCCAGCTCGGATCTTTTACATCCATTCAGAAGTGATCTCACTTTGCCATATGACGTTAAATGACATCTGTCATAAGCATTCATTCATTCTCATGACAGTGTCATGTCATAATTATTAGAAATAATTAGCTCAGAATATGAATTTTGATTGTTATTTATGCTAGGAGGCATGTTGGACTACAACAATGTGCACAGCAAGTGACAGCTGAGGTTGACTGTCCCCCCCCCCAAGGGTGCAGTGATGGCCAAATGAAGCTTCTTGAAGCAATGAAGCTTTGCAGCCACTTGATTTAAGGCTTAATGGTGGTTCATTTGGTCTTATGACAGTTTTAAGACAAATAATATAGTATTATATATAAATTATATATTATATATATATATATATATGTAAATAAAGTGTTACCGGTTAATATCTTTTGGTATAAATATCCCATAAGATCAGGGGTGGGCAAACCGGTCCTCGTGGGCCGCAGTGGGTCCTGGTCTTTGTTCCAACTGACCCAGCACAGATAGTATAACCAATGAGGTTTCAGCAGAAATGAGAAGCACCTGACTGCAATCAACTGATTGCACTTCTAAAACAGCTGATTGGTGAAAATGTGTCGTCTTAATGGGTTGCAACAAAAACCCGCACCCACTGCGGCCCTTTGTGGAATAGTTTGCCCACCCCTGCATAAGATAGTGAGGACTGTTGCGACTTATAGTCCGGTGCGGCTTATCTTTGAACAAATGCAGTTTTCGTGTCAAATTTGGGCGGTTTATAGTCCGAAAATTACGGTACTAATATCGAGTTGTAAATGTTTTTTGATCATTTTGTCTTTATTATTTTTCAGGCTCACCAACAACATAACGAGCCCATTCTTCTTGTTTAAGTGAGGTACGTTGACGAGATATTCAAGTTAACGTTATTATCATTTATAAGAATGTCTTGCTACATAAGAATGGACCGTTTATAGGACGTTCATCGAACTCATTGGCTGCTATTAATGGCTGCAGACGTGCAGTCCATTTTGTCAAAATAGATTGGACATCTAGCGCCGTCAAGGGCATTGAAAGTTGAACATTCATTGCCAGTTTTCCTAGTTTAAATGAACTGGACGTCTATCACTGTCAATTGCAGGCAATGAGTTATATGATATAAAAAAAAAATAATAATAGTAATAACTTTAGAGTGCTTTTGGGGGCCATAACCAGAGTACATTTCTGTTTTTATTCATTTTAAGGTTATTCATTTAGTTTTAATTACAATTTATGAATTTATAATTGTGTTTTTAGTTTTAAAACACATATATAACAAATAGGGCTGTCAAAATTATCGCGTTAACGGGCGTTAATTAATTTTTTAAATTAATCACATTAAAATATTTGACGCAATTAACGCACATGTCCCGCTCAGACAGATTTAAATGTCAGTAGAGTGAAATGCCCACTTGTTAATTGTGTTTTATGGAGTTTTGCCGCCCTCTGCTGGCGCTTGGGTGCGACTGATTGTATAGGCTTCAGCACCCATGAGCGTTGTAAGTAATTATTGACATCAACAATGGCGGGCTACTAGTTTATTTTTTGATTGAAATTTTTACAAATTTTATTAAAACGAAAACATTGAGGGGTTTTAATATAAAATTTCTATAACTTGTACTAACATTTATCTTTTAAGGACTACAAGTCTTTCTATCCATGGATCGCTTTAACAGAATGTTAATAATGTTAATGCCATCTTGTTGATTTATTGTTATAATAAATACAGTACTTATGTACCGTATGTTGAATGTGTATATCCATTTTCTGTCTTATCTTTCCATTCCAACAATTTATTTTACAGAATATATATATAATTTACAGAAAAATATGGCATATATTATAGATGGTTTGAATTGCGATTAATTACGATTAATTAATTTTTAAGCTGTAATTAACTCGATTAAAAATTTTAATCGTTTGACAGCCCTAATAACAAGTAATGATTGATACTAAAAAAAAAAAAAGAAAATAGGTAAGGGTGGTAAATCAATTTTATGAATATGAGTTTTTTATTGGAAAATATTTGAAAAATATGGAATAAAATAATAATCAAAACATACATAAAGGTAATATATAAAATATTAAACCATAATTCAAGATTTTTTTTAAGGGGGGGGGGTTCAGTTTTTTGGGCCAAAATCAAAATCTAGCAATTAGTTATTCTGAAGATTATGAAAAGGAGAAAGAGTTTGTTTCACGCTATTACTTCTTTATTGGGGCTGACTGCACAAATAAGTGGAGGGAAAAGATATTTATGATATGATTAGTCTTAAAAATATATGAAAAAGCCATGAATCACATTTTTGGTGAAAAAAATTGTGTGATTTTGATTTTAGGCCATATTGAACAACCCTAGAAAAAAATAATACAATTATAATTAAGACTTCGACATACGTGGGCATTAGATTTTGGGTTATGTAGGCCACACTAGTATACCAAATGTTAATATATACGGTATGCCAAGTCTTTATAGCAAGTTACATTGTTTTAATTTGACCCAAAATATACACTTATCCAATGAAAAGTTAAGCTATTCAAAAAAATAATGGCAAGTGTTTGTTTCAGTCGGAAAAAAAGTGCCATCATGGGAGACAAGGACATGGACAGCTTTGGGCCGGCGGCCATTTACCTCCGCAAGCCAGAAAAGGAGAGGATCGAGGCTCAGAATACACCTTTCGACGCCAAAACCGCCTACTTTGTCACGGTTCCTGATGAGATGTACCTGAAGGGTAAACTCGTCAGCAAAGAGGGTGGCAAAGCTACCGTTGAAATCCTTGGAAGTCCTGGCAAGGTAGGTGAAAAAAAGTCATAAAATACGAGACAAGTAGTACAGTATTAATTTTTACTGCATCTCACAGACCGTCACCGTCAAAGAGGATGAGATCCACGCCATGAACCCTCCCAAGTTCGACAAGATTGAGGACATGGCCATGATGACCCACTTGAACGAGCCTTGTGTGTTGTATAACCTCAAAGAGCGTTATGCGTCTTGGATGATCTACGTGAGTTTTCAATACATGGGAGTATTTCATCGTCACATGCATTTTCGCTGCTCACGTCTCATCTCTGCTTTTACAGACCTACTCTGGGTTGTTCTGCGTTGTCGTGAATCCCTACAAGTGGCTCCCAGTGTACGACGCGACATGTGTAACAGCATACAGAGGCAAGAAGAGGATTGAGGCACCTCCCCACATCTTCTCCATCTCTGATAACGCCTATCAGTTCATGCTCACTGGTAATATATCCTGAATTTAAACCAACACAATGTAAAAATACAACAATCAGTATCAAACTTATATGATTACTTCTTTTATTTTAGACCGTGAGAACCAGTCTATCCTTATTACGTAAGTATTGAAAACAACAACTTTTCTGGGAACTTTGAGCAACTGTACTGAAATGTCGTTATCCTCCTCAGTGGAGAATCCGGTGCCGGAAAGACTGTCAACACCAAGCGTGTCATCCAGTACTTTGCAACAATTGCAGTTGCTGGAGTCAAAAAGGAAACAACTGGAAAGATGCAGGTAAGACTAAAATGATAATCAGATGGGTATAGATCTACCGTATTGGCCCGAATATAAGACGGTGTTTTTTGCATTGAAATAACACTGAAAAAGAGGGGGTCGTCTTATATTCGCGTTCTAGACATTGCGCCTGACACTGCGCCTGATACGAAAACCCTGAAAACTACGCTGAACGGAAAAGAACGAATTAGAGACCATCGAGGACACGGCGGCAATTCTTGCATGTTTGAAGGGAATAGTTTCCATCGGCGACCAAATCTAGCGTCTAATGACGAGAGTGGAAGAGCAGACAGATTTAGTATAAGGTAGTTTTTTTTAAAACATGACCACTCCTTGAGACGTGCTGATTTCCGCGAATCATCAAACCCCATCGTCATCGAGTTACTACGAACCCACTGAAAGTGCCAACCTCAGAGTAGAAACTAAAATGGTTCTCGGAACTCGAGTTCCTGGTTTCTAGTTCCTACACTGCGAAAGCGGATATTATTGACACACCTGACAGGTTGCTGTGTCAACGAAGGCATCATCTAGCATAGAGTGACGTCCCGTATGTGGTCTCAATCTGTCTGGCAAAAAACTGATTTATGTGCTTTGTGATTGTTCAGACTACAAAAAAAAACCCATCCAGTTTTAATCTGGTTGAGCTAAAAATCGGATTTTTGCTGCCAGTCTGAACAAGGCCTGAGTGTCATTTAGTAAATTATGTCACTTTTGATGCAAGGATCAGATCGGAACAGCTTTGTAGTTCACAAACAATCATGGCAATAACTGCTGTTTTAGTTGGAAAAATCTAAGAATACTTGGTGTTTTGCTGCGTACGGTACTTATTTACCGAAAGAGATTCAACTCATTGGATAGCATTGACGGTGATAGATGTATAATCATTTTCAAATGGGAGGGTAGGCAACCCTCCCAGTTCAAATGGATTGCACGTCTACTATTGATAAACACATTTAAATTCAAATCTGAAAGATGAATGAAGCCACATGATTGGACGTCTATCATCGTCGATGATGGAGCTGAATTAGTCTGCTAAAATCTTTGTTGACATCATAATTATGTCTTTGCAGGGCTCCCTGGAAGATCAGATCATTGCAGCCAACCCCCTGCTGGAGGCTTACGGTAATGCCAAGACTGTGAGAAATGACAACTCCTCTCGTTTCGTAAGTCATCAACATATAGCGGTGTACTTATAAACACTGATGTTAACTCTTAAAATGGCAAACTGACATGTCACGGTTCACACTTTCAGGGTAAATTCATCCGTATCCACTTCGGTTCTTCCGGCAAGCTGGCTTCAGCTGATATTGAAACTTGTGAGTTTTCTATTAACCAAATCAGTCACACACAAAAATTTGGCTCTAAATTGAATTTCTATACGTCCAACAGATCTGCTGGAGAAGTCCCGTGTCACCTTCCAGCTGTCTGCTGAGAGGAGCTACCATATCTTCTATCAGTTGATGACCGGACACAAGCCAGAGCTGCTGGGTATGTCAAGTCAAAAACAACTAAAGCGCCAGTAAAATATGACGGAAAACCGTGTCATGTATTCCCATCATTTGATTCCAGAGGGTCTTCTGATCACCACCAACCCATACGACTACCCAATGATCAGCCAGGGTGAAATCACTGTCAAGAGCATCAATGATGTTGAGGAGTTCATCGCAACAGATGTAAGGATAGGAATCAAACAGCTTATTTGAATTTGATCGATCTCCACCAGAAATTAAACCAACTGATGCGCATTACAGACAGCTATTGACATCCTGGGATTCAGTGCAGAGGAGAAACTTGGCATCTACAAGCTGACTGGTGCTGTGATGCATCACGGCAACATGAAGTTCAAGCAGAAGCAGCGTGAGGAGCAGGCTGAACCTGATGGCACTGAGGGTATGTCTTATAAAGATATGTACATCAAGACCCTGTCCGCGTCTAAAACCAATTCTAAATAACTGTCTTTTCATCAGTGGCTGATAAAATCGCCTACCTCGCTGGTCTGAACTCAGCTGATATGCTGAAAGCTCTGTGCTACCCCAGAGTCAAAGTCGGTAACGAGATGGTGACCAAAGGTCAGACCGTCCCACAGGTCAGTTAAATGTTTAAACTCCAAAATACAAAAGACGATCAATATCAAAATTTCAAAGAACCACGAGAACTGCAAATGTTATATGAGAAATTGCATTTGTAGGTCAACAATGCTGTCTCAGCTTTGTGCAAGTCCATCTATGAGAAAATGTTCTTGTGGATGGTCATCCGCATCAATGAGATGTTGGACACAAAGCAGCCGAGGCAGTTCTTCATCGGTGTGTTGGATATCGCTGGATTTGAGATCTTCGACGTAAGTAACAGAACACTCAAAGTCAGCATGTACGCATTAACACAACAGTGGATTAATTCTATATCTGTTTTGTGTAGTTCAACAGCTTGGAGCAACTGTGCATCAACTTCACCAATGAGAAACTGCAACAGTTCTTCAACCACCACATGTTCGTCCTGGAGCAAGAGGAATACAAGAAAGAGGGCATTGAATGGGAGTTCATTGACTTCGGTATGGACTTGGCTGCCTGCATTGAGCTTATTGAGAAGGTGAGACTAGTCTTTCAAGCGAGATTCGGTTAGATTAACAATCATTCTGACAAATCATTTTCACTCTACTTCAGCCAATGGGCATCTTCTCCATCCTTGAAGAGGAGTGCATGTTCCCTAAGGCCTCTGACACAACCTTCAAGAACAAGCTGCACGATCAGCATCTTGGCAAGACCAAGGCCTTTGAGAAGCCCAAGCCCGCAAAGGGCAAGGCTGAGGCTCACTTCTCTCTGGTTCACTATGCTGGTACTGTGGACTACAACATCACTGGCTGGTTGGACAAGAACAAGGACCCACTGAACGACTCCGTCGTCCAGCTCTACCAGAAGTCTGCAAACAAACTGCTGGCTATGTTGTACGCCGCACATGCTGCCGCTGAAGGTATTAAGCTCATGCTCTTGCTAACAATCCACCATTTGATGAAGATGATTGACGAATACTATGTTTTGGAAAAACAGATAGCGGTGCGAAGAAGGGAGGAAAGAAGAAGGGTGGTTCTTTCCAGACTGTCTCTGCTCTGTTCAGGGTAATGTGGGGGGGACATTTACCGGTTCCATGATTAGAAGTTGCCGTTTGTAAAAACTGCAATATTTCACCTAACAGGAGAACTTGGGCAAACTGATGACCAACTTGAGAAGCACTCATCCTCACTTTGTGCGTTGCTTGATTCCCAACGAATCCAAGACCCCAGGTTTGATGTTTTAACTGATAAGCCATTTTTCTGAATTGCAAACATTCAAAAGACAAAGAAAACTGAACCCATTCTTCTACTCACAGGTCTTATGGAGAACTTCTTGGTCATCCATCAGCTGAGGTGTAACGGTGTGCTGGAGGGCATCAGAATCTGCAGGAAAGGTTTCCCCAGCAGAATCCTCTATGGTGATTTCAAGCAGAGGTCAATTTAATTTTGCAAACTTTTAACTGAGTGACAGTCAGGCTAACGGGAAAAGTAACCAAACGATACATTTCATTCGACAGATACAAGGTACTGAATGCCAGCGTCATCCCTGAGGGTCAGTTTATTGACAACAAGAAGGCTTCAGAGAAACTGCTGGGCTCCATTGATGTGGATCACACTCAGTACAAATTCGGCCACACAAAGGTGAGTCGCTGGGATGACGTCGTATTCAAGCCATATGCATATACTGTAATTTCGACTTTGGTTTGTTTTCCACCAAGGTGTTCTTCAAAGCTGGTCTTCTGGGTACCCTTGAGGAGATGAGAGATGAGAAACTGGCTGAGCTGGTGACCATGACTCAGGCTCTCTGCAGAGGATACGTTATGAGGAAAGAGTTTGTGAAGATGATGGAGAGGAGGTACGCCTAAACTAGTTTCTGAAAAATAAAGGCTGTAAAAAAAGGAAACATATTCCAATAAAACATCAATTGTGTGCCTTTTTTCTTTCAGAGAATCTATCTTCAGCATCCAGTACAACCTGCGTTCCTTCATGAATGTGAAGAACTGGCCATGGCTGAAACTGTACTTCAAGATCAAGCCTCTCCTGAAGAGCGCTGAGACCGAGAAAGAGCTGCAACAGATGAAGGAGAATTATGACAAGATGCAATCGGATCTGGCTACTGCTCTGGGCAAGAAGAAGGAGTTGGAAGAGAAAATGGTTTCCCTGCTGCAGGAGAAGAATGACCTGCAACTGCAAATAGCAGCGGTAAATAAAATGTATAACACTGCTCTAAATGCAATACCTAACTGTACTTTACCATATCTGAATATAAAATGTCGATTCAACAAATACATCACTCGATAAATTCTCGGTTCACATGTAGGAAGGTGAGAACCTCTCAGATGCCGAGGAGAGGTGCGAGGGGCTCATTAAGAGCAAGATCCAGCTCGAGGCCAAACTCAAAGAGGCGACTGAGAGACTGGAAGATGAAGAAGAAATCAACGCTGAGCTCACAGCAAAGAAGAGGAAGCTGGAGGATGAATGCTCAGAGCTGAAGAAGGATATTGATGATATGGAACTCACCTTGGCTAAAGTGGAGAAGGAGAAGCACGCCACTGAAAACAAGGTGAACTTTATTTCTATTTCACTCAAAAAAACAAAGTCATGAAGTCAACTGAACCAACAAAATCAAAATATTTCAGGTGAAAAACCTGACCGAGGAGTTGGCCACTCAAGATGAGTCTATTGCCAAGTTGACAAAGGAGAAGAAAGCCCTCCAAGAAGCCCACCAGCAAACACTGGACGATCTTCAGGCTGAGGAAGACAAAGTCAACACTTTGACCAAGGCCAAGACCAAGCTGGAACAGCAAGTGGATGATGTAAGAACACCACTTCGTTGACATCAAATATTTTCCTGATAACAACTTATCTAGGACAGTACTGTCAATGTTCAGTCATTTCAAGATTATAAATTATAGTAATGAAATCATCGTGTAACAGCTTGAGGGCTCACTGGAGCAAGAGAAGAAGCTCCGCATGGACCTTGAGAGAGGCAAGAGGAAGCTTGAAGGTGATCTGAAACTGGCCCAGGAATCCATCATGGATCTGGAGAATGACAAACAACAATCAGATGAGAAAATCAAGAAGTAAGAGGAAGAAACATATTGGAACCTAGAGATTCCTGCTAGCTTCAGAAACAGACCTTAATATGTATTCTCCCTTTTTTTCCTCAAAGGAAGGACTTTGAGTTAAGCCAGCTGCTCAGCAAGATTGAGGATGAGCAGTCTCTTGGTGCTCAGCTCCAGAAGAAGATCAAGGAACTCCAGGTAAATTATATTAAAACTTATACTCAAAGGTCTCATTGTGTTTCAGGTCATTCACAATTTTGTCAATACTATCATCAAACCTAGGCTCGCATTGAGGAGCTGGAAGAGGAGATCGAGGCTGAAAGGGCCGCCCGCGCCAAGGTGGAGAAGCAGAGATCTGACCTTTCTCGTGAGCTGGAGGAGATCAGCGAGAGGCTGGAGGAAGCCGGCGGAGCAACAGCCGCTCAGATCGAGATGAACAAGAAGCGCGAGGCCGAGTTCCAGAAGCTGCGTCGTGACCTTGAAGAGTCCACCCTGCAGCACGAAGCTACAGCAGCCGCTCTCCGCAAGAAGCAGGCCGACAGCGTTGCCGAGCTGGGCGAGCAGATCGACAACCTCCAGCGTGTCAAGCAGAAGCTGGAGAAGGAGAAGAGCGAGTACAAGATGGAGATTGATGACCTCTCCAGCAACATGGAATCTGTTGCTAAAGCCAAGGTGAGCATTCTTCATGAGCGAGAAAATCGGAATTATCATCTGCTAATTATCGAGAATCTAATGTTTTTTTGTTACTAGGGTAACTTGGAAAAAATGTGCAGGAGTCTGGAAGACTCTCATGCAGAGCTTAAGAGCAAATACGATGAGAACTTCCGCCAGCTTAATGACATGAACGCACAAAGAGCAAGGCTCCAAACTGAGAATGGTAAGTCTGCCAAATAGATCACGTTATAGTATAGTGTCATGGGTCTTGATTGTTGTCGACACTTTGTCTCTTAGGTGAGTTTTCACGCCAGCTTGAGGAGAAAGAAGCTTTGGTTTCCCAGCTGACTAGGGGCAAGCAAGCCTATACTCAGCAGATGGAGGAACTTAAGAGACTTGTTGAGGAAGAAGTCAAGGTATATGAACGTGCATCTTCTCAGAGTTGTGGGAATTGGCTTACTTGACTTTAATCCTCAATTCCTTACTCTGCTTACCAGGCCAAGAACGCCCTGGCCCATGCTGTTCAGTCTGCCCGTCACGACTGCGACCTGCTCAGGGAGCAGTATGAAGAAGAGCAGGAAGCTAAAGCTGAGCTGCAGCGAGGAATGTCCAAGGCCAACAGCGAGGTAGCACAGTGGAGATCCAAATATGAGACTGATGCTATCCAGCGCACTGAAGAGCTGGAGGAGGCCAAGTTAGTAATTTAGACATCACTCTTAGCTCAGTTAATTGTTCTCAGAGTAGCTCATGTTTTGCACATGACTGACGACCAAAATTTCATGCCACTAACAGGAAGAAGCTTGCCCAGCGTCTCCAGGATGCTGAGGAATCCATTGAAGCTGTGAACTCCAAGTGTGCCTCTCTGGAGAAGACCAAGCAGAGGCTGCAGGGTGAGGTGGAGGACCTCATGATCGATGTGGAAAGAGCTAATGCCCTGGCTGCTAACCTTGACAAGAAGCAGAGGAACTTTGACAAGGTAAACAAATTGATCCAAATCAAAGATATTTGTTCATTGCTAAGCCTGAAAAATTGTTGTAGGTCCTGGCAGAATGGAAGCAGAAGTTTGAGGAGGGTCAGGCCGAGTTGGAAGGAGCCCAGAAAGAGGCTCGTACTCTCAGCACTGAAATGTTCAAGATGAAGAACTCTTATGAGGAGGCTCTGGATCAGCTGGAGACCATGAAGAGGGAGAACAAGAACCTGCAGCGTGAGTAATTCCTACTTATAGTGGATGAATCTCACTGGAATTAGAATCTTTAAGGATATATTTATGGCAGTTTTGGACAATCATCATAAAAGGATATGTTTTCTAATATATAGAGGAGATCTCCGACTTGACTGAGCAGATCGGTGAGAGTGGCAAAAGCATCCATGAGCTGGAGAAGGCCAAGAAGACCGTTGAGTCTGAGAAGGCTGAAATTCAGACAGCGCTGGAAGAGGCAGAGGTAAAATTTCATAATACCATGATTTGATGTGATTACAATAACACATTGGATTACATTCAAAATATCAACGTTTTCCTTCAGGGCACACTGGAGCACGAGGAAGCCAAGATCATCCGTGTCCAGCTTGAGCTCAACCAAGTCAAGGGCGAGGTTGACAGGAAGCTGGCCGAGAAGGACGAGGAGATGGAGCAGATCAAGAGGAACAGCCAGAGAATTATTGACTCCATGCAGAGCACTCTTGATGCTGAGGTCAGGAGCAGGAATGACGCCCTGAGGGTCAAGAAGAAGATGGAGGGAGACCTGAATGAGATGGAGATTCAGCTCAGCCACTCCAACAGACAGGCTGCTGAAGCCCAGAAACAATTGAGGAATGTCCAGGGACAACTCAAGGTGAGTTCCTCATCCCTACATGCTATTAGGCAGAGGACTGATGATTTCTTTTTTGTCAGGATGCCCAACTGCACCTTGATGAGGCTGTCAGAGGACAGGAAGACATGAAGGAGCAGGTGGCCATGGTGGAGCGCAGAAACGGCCTGATGCTGGCAGAAATCGAGGAGCTGAGAGCCGGTCTTGACCAAACCGACAGAGCACGCAAAGTGGCCGAGCAGGAGCTGGTCGATGCTAGCGAGCGTGTCGGACTGCTGCACTCTCAGGTTCGTGTTCGGCAATTCAAACCAAATTGTTTCTTTAGCTAGATGCAAAACAGATCTAACATACGACTCATTTTCCCCATACAGAACACCAGCCTTCTCAACACCAAAAAGAAGCTTGAGGCTGACTTTGTCCAGGTTCAAGGTGAAGTTGAAGATTCTGTTCAGGAAGCACGTAATGCTGAGGAGAAAGCCAAAAAGGCTATCACTGATGTGAGCCCAATCACAAACCCAGAGATGCCACAGTGGTTTAAGAACAGACCGAACTAACATTTTTATTTTTTCAGGCTGCCATGATGGCCGAGGAGCTGAAGAAGGAGCAGGATACCAGTGCTCACCTGGAAAGGATGAAGAAGAACCTTGAGGTCACTGTCAAGGACCTTCAGCATCGTCTGGATGAGGCTGAAAGCCTTGCCATGAAGGGTGGCAAGAAGCAGCTCCAGAAACTGGAATCTAGGGTATGAACTTTAAACTTCATCAATCCAGATCTGGCAACTCATAATACTTTTAATTTCTTTGGAGATTAAATGCACCATATGATCTGCCCTGTAGGTGCGTGAGCTTGAGGCTGAAGTTGATGCCGAACAGAGACGTGGAGCAGATGCTATCAAGGGAGTCCGCAAATACGAGAGGAGAGTGAAGGAGCTGACTTACCAGGTACAACTGTGATTTCACGTTCTACCACATTAATGTCTCATTACTGACTATGCAATCATTTACTCGTAGACTGAGGAGGACAAGAAGAACGGAATTAGGCTTCAGGATCTGGTGGATAAACTCCAGTTGAAAGTCAAGGCTTACAAGAGACAAGCTGAGGAGGCTGTAAGTTAAACTGCATCCATCTTAACATTCCAAGTTCACATAACTTGACTTAACTGTGTGAAATTGACCAATTTACACCACAGGAAGAGCAGGCCAACACTCACTTGACCAGGTTCAGGAAGGTCCAGCATGAGATGGAGGAGGCTCAGGAGCGTGCTGACATTGCAGAGTCTCAGGTCAACAAGCTGAGGGCAAAGAGCCGTGATCTTGGAAAGGTAACTTAGTACAACTCTGCATCACATTGTGTCCTTTTTTAATATGAAAGGGAAAAAGGATAATAGATCAATTTACTTACTTCCAAACTGTAAAAATACACTCAAGGTACATTTTTTGACAATTTAATACAGAAAAATAAAATTTAATAAGCTCAATCAATAATATCCATCCATCCATCATCTACCACTTAATCCGGGGTCGGGTTGCGGGGCTAGCAGCTTTAGCAGGGAAGCCCAGACTTCCGTCTCCCCAGCCACTTCAACCAGCTCCTCCGGCGGTATCCCAAAGCGTTCCCAGGCCAGCAGAGAGAAATAATCTCTCCAACGTTTCCTGGGTCGTCCCCGGTTGTCCTCAGGGCCTCCTGCCTGTGGGACATGCCCGGAACATCTCTCCAGGGAGGCATCCAGGAGGCATCCGATCCAGTTGCCTGGGCCACTTCACGGATAACCAAGATTCTCAATCTTCTTGGCCGTTTGGCTAAGATCAAGTTTAGTATCTGTTGTTATCAGATTAATATCTGATATGTACCCTATCCAGGGACCATATAATAAATTGATTTCCGAAACAGGGAGGTAGAATAAGGGCTTGCTCCGTACACTCTACGCATCGACCTGGTATTGCAGTACCTCCAGGAATGGTGCCCGGCCTAGCACAGCCCGAAAAGTGGGTCCCCCTTCCCATGGGGTCACCACTTGTGGAAGGGGCCAAAGTGGTTGGGTGCGTAGGAAGTTGGGCGGCAGCCAGAGGTGGGGGCATTGGCGGTCCGACCCCTTAGCTACAGAAGCTAACTCAATCCATAATAATAAATTCAAATTGATTATCAATATTAACTTATGAGGACAATATGCCAAAGAATTTGACCGAAAAAACAAAACTTAATAGAACAAAAACGACAGTGTCATTGGACACAGTGACAGTTTTTATTTTTGCTGCAGGCAGTATCAGCTCCTTTGCTATGGTGTGGGGTTATTTTGCACTGAGCAACTTGGTAGGCCACCTTATCTGATGCTAACAGTGCTCGCTGGTTTACTGATGTAACACTGACAAAGCGGGACGATTGTTGGCAATATTTGGCACGTTTTCGCTGAAAAAAAAAAATCAAGCGGCTTATCAATGTAATTGGGGTCTAATGTCTTTAACTCATTCACTCCCAGCCATTTTCACCGGAGCAACCCCCTTCACTCCCGGCCGTTTTACTGGATTTTGACTGATTTTGCAAGGCCCACAGAAAATTCTGTGGCGTTGGCCAGCGCTTCAAGGATAGGTGGAAATTGGACTATTTCTTCACTAAAATATGCAACAACTGTGTCCGCCTCATTTGCAAAGAGACAGTCACTGTTTTTAAAGAGTTCATTGTGAGGCGATATTACCAAACAAGACACGCTGACATGTACGACAAGATTACGGGGAAATACGTTGCAAGAAACTGAAGCAACTTGAAGCTAGTTTAATTTCACAGTAGGATTTTGCAAGACCCCAAGAGTCGAAAGAGAACGCCACAGAGGCTAGTTGCGAGATTGTTTAAATTATTAATTTAAAAATATAATAAAGCAAATGTGACGCACAGAATCGCTTGCTAAAATTTGCTTAAATATATTGTTCTACGTAAAGGACGTCAGCCAAGGTCGGCCCCCCACATTTTTACCACACCAAATCTGGCCCCCTTTGCAAAAAGTTTGGACACCCCTGCCTTAGGCCATATGCACCACCCCCAACACCCCACTATTTGAGAAGTACTGCATTAGGGCAATTGCTTTTCAAGCATCTCTTCCCAGTTTGAATTACTTAACTTATCATTTCTCTTCTTCTCTTCCTAGGCTGATTCTGCTGAGTAAGAACACCACCAAGATGCCTTCGAACTGTGTTCATAAAATATGACAAATGTTTAAAGGCTCTTCAATAAAGAATGTATTTATATCACTATCATGAGTAATTGTTTTCCTTTCTTCAAACATTTCACTGTACTTGCAATTGATAATGAACTGATGAATAGTTTAAGGTCTCGCCAAGTGTCAGCTGGGAAAAATTCTAGCTCACTCGAGACCTTCAAGATGGTAATGAGGATACGCGGCGTAGAAAATAGACGGCTGAATGGATGACAGATGTGACAAGACGGAGGTTTCGCCCTGTTGAGCTTGTTGTCCGACAAGTATTCGGCGTCAAGCAACATGGTATAAATAACTTAAGACTTCTTTGAAAAGTATTCTCTAATTTCCTATTTCCCAAGAAAGAACCTTGTTTCAATTCATCTCTAAATGTACATTTTCAAAGTCAGCGCCAATGAAATTTAACGAAGGCAAAAATATGTTTCGTTCTCCAACTTTCTCGTTTTAAGAAAGTTTACAAAAGTCCAAAACCAACACAAACGGACCCTGCAAGGACATATTCATCATTATTCAAGCAGCATTAACAGATGTCAGCGTCTTACAGTATCAAGTGCAGAAAGCGGATTAGGTTCATTTGGCTTGCGTGGAAATTATTTTGGGCCTGATCTCAGATGTGTTGCCAAGTGTTTACTTATCCATTTAGGGACACGCATAACTGGTCACTAAGCATGTATGGGTAAAACGGCATCTTTAATTTTATGACAGAAATGTGAGATGCACATGCAACGGAAGACCAGTGAAGCTTGGGCTTGTTTCCGAAATTAAACATGATACAAAGCGCTTTTGAACATGATGGACAAAAGATGAAGAAACTTATCCACGCTTAATAATATCCTATTATAAACCTAGATTGCTAATCTTCCCAGCATTAAGAGTAATTACAAGCACAGCGTAATCCAATTAATACAAGTATTGCGGATACATTTCAGCCCGAGGTAGAAAATAGTTTTTATGAAAGATGCCAATGAAGTCTTGAGGGAATGCAAGCGCAGCTTTCTTTTCACTTCAGATATCTCAAACATGCAAGTGTCCTGCAACTGAACACCGGTGGAATTTGGATGAGTCTCCAGCTATCCTGTCCTTCAAACTATCACAGATTAATGAGGCCTGATGTTCATGACATGTTGTAATGTCCTTTTAAATCACGAACTACATTTATTGGACGCTTACACAAACAATTTTCCGCTCGGTTCTATCAACGTGTGTCCATTGGACGGCGGTAGTGATATCACTGTCATGCCTACACTTAGAGGCAGCAGTGATCTTACCACTGGATCAGTGGTTGGCAGCTCAAAATGTTGGGAAAAAAAACAATAATAAAATATGTCTGACGCCGCAAAATATCAAATGCCTTATATAGGCCTTACAATGTAGGGAACACATGCTGTGTGTACGAATCTATATTAGCTTTATTAGCCTACTATCAAAATGACTAGTGTAATTTTCGGACTATAAACAGCTACTTTTTTTCCTTCATTTTGAATCTTGCAGCTTATAGTTCAGTGCAGCTTATTTGTTGATTTATTTGGGTTAATAGCGATAGCAATTTCTTCAGTTACTGCTCCAGTTGTTTCATTAATTGCTAGTTATGGTATTTTGGAAACAAATTTGACAGTGGTGTCATAAGACTGTCATAAGACCATCATGGGGGAGACAGTCAACCTCCACTGTCAACACCTTTGTCGTCTAACATGCTTCCTAACATGCGTTGCAGATGTGAATAACAATAACAATTCATGTTCTGTGCTAATTATTTCTTCAGTTACCATTCCAGTTGTTTCATTAACTGCTAATTCTGGTATTTTGGAAAAAAAAAAACAGTGGTGCCATAAGACTGCCATAAAACCATCATAATTAAGACATGACAGTATCATAAGCATTAATGACTGCTTATGACAGGTGTCATTAAATGTCAGCCGGCAAATTATGTCACTAACTTCATTTATGTCCAACTCGGTTCTTTTATGTCCATTCAAAAGTGAGATAATTTGCCGGCTGACACAAAATGACATCCGTCATAAGCATTCATCAATGCTCATGGCAGTGTCATGTCATAATTATGATGGTCTTATGACAGTCTTATGGCACCACTGTCAAATATGTTTCCAAAATATCAGAACTAGCAATTTATGAAACAACTGGAACAGTAACTGAAGAAATAATTAGCACAGAACATGAATTTTGATTGTTATTTACATCTGTGGTGCTGCAATGCATGCTAGGAGGCATGTTAGACGACAACAGTGTTGACAGTAGAGGTTCACTGTCTCCCCCATGATGTCATGATAGTCTTATGACAATCTTATGGCACCACTGTCAAATGTGTTTCCAAAATACCACAACTATCAATTAGTAAAACAACTGGAACAGTAACTGAAGAAATAATTAGCACAGAACATGAATTTTGATTGTTATTTACATCTGCTGCACTGCAATGCATGCTAGGAGGCATGTTAGACGGCAACAGTGTTGACAGTAGAGGTTGACTGTCTCCCCCATGATGTCATGATGGTGTTATGACAGTATTATGGCACTACTGTCAAATATGTTTCCAAAATATCAGAACAAGCAATTTATGAAACAACTGGAACAGTAACTGAAGAAATAATTAGCACAGAACATGAATTTTGATCGTTATTTGCATCTGTAGCGCTGCAATGCATGCTAGGAGGCATGTTAGACGACAACAGTGATGACAGTAGAGGTTGACTGTCTCCCCACAATGATGTCATGATGGTCTTATGACAGTCTTATGGCACCACTGTCAAATATGTTTCCAAAATATCAGAACTAGCAATTAATGAAACAACTGGAACAGTAACTGAGGAAATACTGTATTGGTTGTTTAGTGTTTTTTGCATTGAAATAAGACTGAAAAAGTGGGAGTCGTCTTATATTCGGGGTCTAGACATTATACCCATTCACGACGCTAGATGGCGCCAGATATCATTGAAGTGATGTTCTGTCATGACAGGTCTCAGCTACTCTCAAGTTTAACCAGTTTGCATTATTTTATTGCAATGTTTTTCCTTATTCAGATTTGTTTCAAAACTACAGTTACAGTTAGACCTCACTTTGATGGTTAATGCAGTTATTGCAATTTTGTTGTTTTATCACAATTGATTGGTTTATTTACATTTCAAAAACCGGAAGCCATTCATTTACGAATGTGATTGCACTTTAGTTTACATATTTAAATGTTCAGATATTAAGATTTGAATGATGCAAAATAATATGCTTTTTCCCTCAAATATATTGTTATAATCATTTGTTTCAGATGTACTGTAATTATTTTCTGTATAAAAAATAATTTGGTGTTCAAAAAGTCTTTTTTCAAACTTGAATCTTGAAAAAGAAGGGGTCGTCTTATAATCAGGGCTGTTTTATATTCGAGCCAATACGGTAATTAGCGCAGAACATGAATTTTGATTGTTATTTACATCTGTAGCACTGCAATTCATGCTAGGAGGCATGTTAGATGACAACAGTGTTGACAGTAGAGGTTGACTGTGTCCCCCAAGGGAGCAGTGATGGCCAAATGAAGCTTCTCAGCCAATTGGTTCAAAGCTTCATGGTGGTTCATTTGGTCTTATGACAGTGTTATGATGCCGCTGTCAAATAAAGTATTACCAGTTAATATCTTTTGGTGTAAATACCCCATAATACAGTGAGGACAGCTTTAGCTTAAAGTCCATTGCGGCTTATCTATGAACAAATGCATCTTCGTGTGAAATTTGATGGGTACTGGCTTATAGTCAGATGCGTCTTATAGTCCGAAAATTACGGTAAATTGGCTACAAATACATAATGAGCTTTCATGATTAAATGTTTATTTTCCCTGCAGTGTATCCTATAAAAAAATGACGCACCTCGTGACTACTCTGTTGTACGATGCCGATTCAAGTTTAACTTCATTACAATAATAATGAATTAGAAGAAAATGTATGTCATGTTTGTCCTATAGAAACCATATTAAAACAAAATATATATTTCCCTCCCCCATTTTTGTCCATTTTTAACATTTTTGGAAAAAGCTCCAGAGAGCCGCTAGGGCAGCACTAAAGAGCCGCATGTGGCTCGAGAGCCACGGGTTGCTGACCGCCGCACTAGATGTATGTTTATACATTAATAAATTCGTTATCTTAATTACGCTAGTAAAGAAATGATTTTGTACTTTTCCAATAATTTAATAAAGTATAATACTTACAGTTTAAAGCTATTTATTCCTATGTGGTCATTTTACTCCTATGAGTGTGAAATTTGCTGTTAAAATCCCATCCATTGCATAACTTAAAACAGATTTAATTGCAACTACAGTATTCAAAATAAGAAGAACTAACCCTAACCGTTGCATCCCATTTTTTTAAAACAGTTATAAAAAATCAAATCCAGTCAGTAAGGTCACCTTTGAAATAAGCATTTTAAAGTTTTTATTAAGTTTGATCTGTATAATTTTTTAATTCATGATTTAAATGATTTTTTTCCCACATTTGAACTTGTATGGCTGTTAGAGTTTTGGTGTTTCAGCACTATTAAAGCAGGTGGTGTAACGTTATACTACATTTTTCAAATTCTAAGCACAAATGTCCCCGTCACCAAATAGGCAACAGGACGAAAAGGAAGCATGACCAAATTGAGGGAGAGACTCATGCTGACCGGGCGTTCTAATCCTCTATATAAGAAGGAGTCCAGCCCAACAGCAAGAGCTGATAGGCTTCCATCTCAGGTGAGTGGGTGGACGACGTGCGTGTCAGTTTGACTAGTGAGTGAAATATATAAATAATACTTCACTAACAGCAGGTCAATTTTTGTTTTATTGTACTGTAGAGTTGTCCGACAATATCGTGCAACCGATAAAATCAACACTGGTTTTTCATTAGCGGATTGGGCCCAATATGCATGTTGCCTTCACAGTGAATGTAGAAGTCTTCCGCCTTTGTTTAAGGGCTGGTCACAGCTTACTTATGCTTATTGACCATTACATCGCTCCGAACTAAGATGCTTGGGATTTGTTGTGTGAGCAGACTATTTGGATTCATGGTGCAAATATTAAACAGTACCAGTATTGCAGTGTTTTTCAACCTTTTCTGAGTTACGGCACGTTTTTACATTGGAGAAAATCTCGTGGCACACCACAAACCAAAAATGATTCAAAATTACTTTCTGTACAATATATTTAATTTAGGGCTGTCAAAATTATCGCGTTAACAGGCGGTAATTAATTTTTTTAATTAATCACGTTAAAAAATTTGACGCAATTAACGCCCATGTCCCGCTCAGACGGATTTAAATGACAGTAGAGTGAAATGCCCACTTGTTAATTGTTTTATGGAGTTTTGCCGCCCTCTGCTGGTGCTTGGGTGCAACTAATTTTATAGGCTTCAGCACCCATGAGCATTGTGTAAGTAATTACTGACATCAACAGTGGTGGGCTACTAGTTTATTTTTTGATTGAAAATTTTATTAAAATTAAAACATTAAGAGGGGTTTTAGTATAAAATTTCTATAACTTGTACTAACATATATCTTTTAAGAACTACAAGTTTTTCTATCCATGGATCACTTTAACAGAATGTTAATAATGTTAATGCTATTTTGTTGATTTATTGTTATAGTAAACAAATACAGTCCTTATGTACCGTATGTTGAATGTGTATATCCATCTTGTGTCTTATCTTTCCATTCCAACAATTTATGTCACAGAATATATATATAATTTACAAAAAAATATGGCATATTTTATAGATGGTTTGAATTGCGATTAATTGCGATTAATTACGATTAATTAATTTTTAAGCT
Organism: Corythoichthys intestinalis; assembly: GCF_030265065.1. NCBI lineage: Eukaryota > Metazoa > Chordata > Actinopteri > Syngnathiformes > Syngnathidae > Corythoichthys > Corythoichthys intestinalis. The sequence goes on from NC_080410.1 coordinate 42,106,454, forward strand.
GTAATTAACTCGATTAAAAATTTTAATTGTTTGACACCCCTAATTTAATTATAAAATAATTTCTCAATATTATTACTTACTCGGTGTGAAACTTGAATTTGAAACTTGTTTAAATGAACACAAAGCCAATATGCTGGCAGGAATCTTCAACAGCTCTCAGTCACTCTCTGTTCTTATTTGAAGCTCAGAATTATCAGACAGGGGGACTTTAGCAATGTCTTTAACCGCATCAGGGCCGACTATGTCGTTGACAATGGTTTTGCAGGCAGGTAATATTAATGTCTCTGTGCAGTGTGGGACATTTTGGATTTAGCAATAAGTTCAGCGTCAAGGGCTTTGAGGCCTTTCTCATATACTTTTGTTGTTTTTCTCAAAAAAGTAGCCTGTTTCTCTGCGTTTTCACAAAGGCGAACAAAATAGTCCACCGACTTGTTTTGAAGCGATGGGTGTTTCGTTTGGAAATGACGTTTAAGCTTTCTTGGCACCATGGCGTTGATGGTAGCTGCTCGTGTCGCGTTCGAGAACTGCTCGGATTTCTAGCCATCAGCCACCTTGCTGTCCTCGACAATGTGTTAGAATAAAACATGGGGAGGTTTGATGTTCGTTACATACAGTGGCGGACTTGGCAATTTTGGGGCCTAATGCGAACATATCCAGGGGCCCTCTTCATGGGTCAGGGGTTAAAAAGGCGAGAAGGGTGTGGAGGAAATATGTTCCGGTACACTCTGGCTGTCCTAAACGACAAATTTTCTCCTGATTAGTCAGCCGACTAGTTTTACGATTAGTCGACTCATCTAATGATTTTCTTTTTTTTACTAATTTAGCAAGGAAATTTTTGCTGACGCTTATTAATTCACAAAACCATTTTGGAACACTTAAATTCTTTATTAAAGTATAAATAATCAGGTAAATAATAATCACAAATAAACAATGAGGTAAAATGTTGATAGTATTTACTAGTGCAAAAGAATGGAAAGTAAACAGATTCAGAACACTGACTTTGCCTTTCCAACATTATTCAAAACAATTCTTTGAAAAAGATTCTAGCATTATTATTATAGTATACTACTACAGTATATATAACAGTAGTATAATAATTATAATAATTATTCATTGCCAATCATCTTTGTCATAAAGAGTGTCATTTGAAAGCTATTCTAAGTGTAGAATCTGTATTCTGTAGTATTTACTCTACATATTATAAAATTAATTCTGAAGTAATTGGGATTTAACTCCAGAAATTGTTATTTATATGACGAACATAACGTGCTTTATTTTAAAATGTTCAACCGAGGTACGTTCGCTAAACCGCTAACCGAAGGCTTTACGCTCCGTAAAAAAACATTCTTCGTCATTGCTTGTGGTGTCACTAATAGATTTAATTTTTTTTTTTTTCGTTAGCAAACGCTGTAACCAGCTGTTGAGTGTTATTGTACTGTATAACTGATTGGAACTGTACTGCATTGTTTCGCCATTGGGTGTGCTGTCGTGTATTTTATGTTCGGTGTGAAGAAGAAGAAAGTTAAAAGAGGCATTAGCGGCCTGTTCTCAACGTCTCCCTCACTGCACTTCGGCTCTCATGGAGAGCACGTTCACTCATGTGTTCGATATAAACGATAGCCGACGTGCAAAGTAGCAAGTTAGCTGTAAAAAAAGCGAGCTTAGTGGTGTGAAAAACGCGGGAGAGCTAAGTGAAGCTAATGAACAGCTAAGCGATGCTAAGTGAAGCTAAGCGACTGATACTCAGTCCGTCGTCGTGGAACAGTCAATTGTAGTGCGTGTGTGTGGGGGAGAGATAATATAAATGCAGCATTCAAATGGCTTTCTTTTTTGTTTTTTTATTTGTTTGTTTGGTATGCTGACATAGTTATACATGACGAATAGTTGGGGGTGCTGCTGGCTCCGGTGGCCCAAGCCCTTGCTCTTTGGGGCAAGGGCAACTGGTTGGGGGCCCCCTAATGGTTGGGGGCCTAAGGCGATCGCCTACTTCGCCTGAATAATAGATCTGCCTATGGTTACATATGGGTAAAATGGAAAGGACATTTCCGTGTATATCGCCACTTGACGATTCTAATCAAATAATGTACAGTAGACGTGCTGGGGTCCACCTTGTCGCTCAAGCTGCTCACTTACACACAATGAGTTGTCACAGCAACTGTCTGACAAGTTAAACGATGATTGACGCATGCGGCGCTTTAAAGTCTGGTTTCCATGCGTCTCTGGCGAGATCAAACCTTAACGTCTGTCAATCTTCGTTAACTTTAATAAGCAACTCCTGTGCAATGCTAGACCAAGAAAAGCGGCAGGAGCGAGAGTGAGAGAGTACGTGATCGGATCGGGACAGCTCTATAAAATACTGCATTTATTTATTTTAGGGGTGTCAAACGATTAAAATTTTTAATCGAGTCAATTACAGCTAAAAAATTAATTAATCGTAATTAATCGCATTTCAAACCATCCATAAAATATGCCATATTTTTCTGTAAATTATTGTTGGAATGGAAAGATAAGACACAAGATGGATATATACATTCAACATACAGTACATAAGTACTGCATTTCTTTATTATAACAATAAATCAACAAGATGGCATTACCATTATTAACATTCTGTTAAAGCAATCCATGGATAGAAAGACTTGTAGTTCTTAAAAGATAAATTTTAGTACAAGTTATAGAATTTTTTTATTAAAACCCCTCTTCATGTTGTCGTTTTAACAAAATTTGTAAAATTTTCAATCAAAATATAAACTAGTAGCCCGCCATTGTTGATGTCAATAATTACTTACACAATGCTCATGGGTGCTGAAACCTATAAAATCAGTCGCACCCAAGCGCCAGCAGAGGGCGGCAAAACTGCGAAAAACACAATAAGTACAGCTTTCACTGTGCTGTCATTTTAATCTGTTTGAGCAGGGCATTTGTGCGTTAATTGCGTCAAATATTTTAACGGGATTAATTTAAAAAATTAATTACCGCTCGTTAATGCGATAATTTTGACAGCCCTGATTTATTTATTTTTTAATTGATAAAAAAAATCCGCAACGGACTGAGGGCCCAAAGTTTGAAGCGCGAAGTAGCGAGGGATCACTGTCGTGTGATGTTACTACCGCACTCAGAATTATTTACTCAATTATTGGAACTGAAAGTGTTACGCTTAATGATAAATGTCTTTTAGAGCATCGTGGGACTCCATTGGACACAGTAACCTTCATTTATTTCTTGGAACGAGACGAGGTAAAACAGCGGACCGATGTTAAATTCAGCAACTCCGCAAATTCAGACACTCACTGATGTTGGAATGCATTTTGCAGTCTCCATTAAAGTGCCACCATGAGCACCGATGCGGAGATGGAGCAGTATGGCGCTGCCGCCATTTACCTCAGGAAGCCCGAGAAGGAGAGGATTGAGGCTCAGACGGCTCCCTTTGATGCCAAAAGTGCCTTCTTTGTGGCCGATCAAGCTGAGATGTACCTCAAGGGTAAACTCACAAAGAGGGAAGGTGGAAAAGCCACAGTTGAAATTGATGGTGGAAAGGTAAGCAACAGCTTTTTGGTAACTTTAGTAATGTATTTTGAAACATTGTTCTCAATACTGTATTATTTTTAAGACCGTCACAGTGAAAGAGGATGACATCCACCCCAGAAACCCTCCCAAGTTCGACAAAATTGAGGACATGGCCATGATGACCCACCTCAACGAGCCTTGCGTGTTGTATAACCTCAAAGAGCGTTATGCGTCTTGGATGATCTACGTGAGTTTTCCATACACAGGAGTATTTTCACTCTGATTGATCCTCTAGGTACCACACGTTACGATACGATTTTCGATACAAGGTAGGGTTGTTCCGATCATGTTTTTTTGCTCCCGATCCGATCGTTTTAGTTTGAGTATCTGCCGATCCCGATATTTCCCGATCCGATTGCTTTTTTTTTTTTTTTTGCTCCCGATTCAATTCCAATCATTCTCGATAATTTTTCCCGATCATATATATTTTGGCAATGCATTAAGAAAAAAATGAATAAAACTCGGACGAATATATACATTCAACATACAGTACATAAGTACTGTATTTGTTTATTATGACAATAAATCCTCAAGATTGCATTTACATTATTAACATTCTTTCTGTGAGAGGGATCCAAGGATAGAAAGACTTGTAATTTTTAAAGGATAAATGTGACTTTGTATATTGTGACTTAATATTGCCATCTAATGTATTTGTTGAGCTTTCAGTAAATGATACTGTAGCCATTTAACTGTACTGCCCAAATGCATGATGGGAAGTGCAACCACGACTGTGCATAGTGGCACCAATTGATACATCTTCTCTGCGTTGGGTAGTAACATAGGGTGTTAAGGAAAAGATCAACCACTACCATTCTTCCTCACATTGATTCCCACGATATTACTAATTGTTCAGAGAAGGATTTTAAGTAGGGCTGTCAAAATTATCGCGTTAACGCACGGTAATTATTTTTTTAAATTAATCACGTTAAAATATTTGACGCAATTAACGCACATGTCCCGCTCAGACAGTATTCTGCCTTTTGGTAAGTTTTACAGCAAGGCTTTTTGTGCTGTCTAACAGCGAACTCTTGTGGTCGCTTTGCGAAATGGTTTATTGTTGTCTTGCCAGTTCAATATGGCTGCAGGACGTCTCGGGCTGACGCCTACATTGTAATGTTGTGCTTATGTTATCCTTGGACAAGATTTGTCCGTAAGTATGGTTGTTGTAAATAATGTACATATTATGTTAGTAAGCGAAATGTTATATTTTTTGTATGAGATGCTTTTTGTTTATGTTTTGTGAACCTGTATAGCGTGCTAAGCTAACGTTGTGGCTAATGCAATGCTTGTGTACTATTTTTTTTTGTAGTTTTACGACGGTCTAAAGAGGACAATGGTTTGAGGCCATTTTATTAATAAATCAGATGAAAAAGAAAGAAGTCTGATTATTATGGCGTCGTTCACTAGCTGTCTAGCTTTGGAAAAAGTAGACGCTTCGGAGTGAGGACAGCATAGACAGATTTAAATGACAGTAGAGTGAAATGCCCACTACAGTCCTTGTGTACCGTATGTTGAATGTATATATCCATCGTGTGTCTTATCTTTCCATTCCAACAATTTATTTTACAGAATATATATATAATTTACAGAAAAATATGGCATATTTTATAAATGGTTTGAATTGCGATTAATTACGATTAATTAATTTTTAAGCTGTAATTAACTCGATTAAAAATTTTAATCATAGGACAGCCCTGATTTTAAGGCTTTAATCAATTAAACGAGGCTCCAAAGACTGCCAAAATTCTCTCTACTCATTTTACGCTGCCTGTTAGCTCTATATATAGGTAAAACAGCGCCATTATAGATTGAACGCAACAATGCGTGAGTGGGTCGAGCAGCGCATGCGTTAATTGCATTAAATAGTTTAACGTGATTAATTTTTTAAAAATTAATTACCGCCATGTACGCGATAAATTTGATAGCTTAAAGCCAAAACTAAAGACTCTGGATGAATGTAAGACATTTTGTCTGTAATATTAAATACAATTAAAAAACGGTTTAATTAAAAAATATATATATATTAAAAAAGGCATGTCCGATATTTTTTTGCCGATTCTGATACTTTGAAAATGACGTGATTGGACCCGATCGATCGGGATGCCGATTGATTGGGACATCTTTAGTTGTCACCAATGGACGTCCAATCTGTTTAAACTGGCAGGGTGGCAGCAAATTCATTCATATGTCTATAGCTGTCAGTGGCAGCCAATGCCAAACAGTAAGTTCATTTTGGGGAATTTCAGGTCATTTCCTGCTGATTTTCGGTCAATTCCTGTTGATTTTGGGGCATTTACAGGTCACTTCCTGTTGATTTTGGGTTACTGAACAGGAAGTTACTCGAGAATGTGCTCAAATGAATAGGAACTGACTCAAAATCAACAGGAGGTAACTAAAGATGTCCCGATCGATCGGCATCGATCACGTCATTTTCAAAGTATCGGAATCGGCAAAAAAATATCGGACATGCCTTTTTAAAATTAAAAAAACATTTTTTTTTTTTTATTAGATCGTTTTCTAATGGTATTTAATGTTACAGACAAAATATCTTACATTCATCCAGAGTCTTTAGTTTTGGCTTAAAGTAGGGCTATCAAATTTATCGCGTAAATGGCGGTTATTAATTTTTTTCAAATTAATCACATTGAAATATTTAATGCAATTAACGCATCCCCTGAACGACCCACTCACGCATTGTCGCGTTCAATCTATAATGGCGCCGTTTTACCTATACATAGAGCTAACAGGCAGCGTAAAATGAGTAGAGAGAATTTTGGCAGTCTTTGGAGCCTGTTTTTAATTGGCTAAAGCCTTTAATCCCTCTCTCAACAATTAGAAATATCGTGGGAAGCAATGTGGGGAAGAACGGTAGTGGCTGATCTTTTCCTTAACACCCTATTTTACTTCCCAACGCAGAGAAGATATATCAATTGGTGCCACTACGCACAGTCATGGTTGCACTTCCCATCATGCATTTGGGCAGAAAAGATAAATGGCTACAGTATCATTTACTGAAAGCTCAACAAATACACTAGATGGCAATATTTAGTCACAATTTACAAAGTCACATTTATCCTTTAAGAATTACAAGTCTTTCTATCCGTGGATCCCTCTCACAGAAAGAATGTTAATAATGTAAATACCATCTTGAGGATTTATTGTCATAATAAACAAATACAGTACTTATGTACTGTATGTCGAATGTATATATTCGTCCGAGTTTCATTCATTTTTTTCTTAATGCATTGCCAAAATATATATGATCGGGAAAAATTATCGGGAATAATTGCAATTGAATCGTGAGCAAAAAAAAAAAAGCAATCGGATCGGGAAATACCGGGATCGGCAGATACTCAAACTAAAACGATCGGGATCGGATCGGGAGCAGAAAAACATGATCGGAACAACCCTAATCACGATATATCACCTTTTCAATATAATGTCACACCCCTATTTTACAGACCTACTCTGGGTTGTTCTGCGTTGTCGTGAATCCCTACAAGTGGCTTCCAGTGTACGACGCTACATGTGTCGGCGCGTACAGAGGCAAGAAGAGGATTGAGGCACCACCCCACATCTTCTCCATCTCTGATAACGCCTATCAGTTCATGCTCACGGGTAAGAAGCTAAGTGATTTCAATTTTTAAGCAAGATGGGAAGAATATTAAAGGAATGGTAATCGTTTTGTCAATGATGTTTACGTTACAGATCGTGAGAACCAGTCTGTTCTGATTACGTGAGTGGTATATAAATGGTGTTTGTATAAGAAAATTCAATGGTCCAAAACTTTATTTCATCTGATCTAACACAGTGGAGAATCCGGTGCCGGAAAGACTGTCAACACCAAGCGTGTCATCCAGTACTTTGCAACAATTGCAGCTATTGGTTCAAAGAAGGCTGAACAACCACAATCAGCAGGCAAAATTCAGGTAAAAATGATCGCTATATATGAACTGGATTTTTTCATCTCCACCCAAAAAATGAATGATTCAAAATTGTTTTGCAGGGCTCCCTTGAGGACCAAATTGTTGCTGCCAACCCTCTGCTGGAAGCCTACGGTAATGCTAAAACTGTGAGGAACGACAACTCCTCTCGTTTCGTAAGTACATCTAATATGATTTTCTTTACGATATTAGCAGTTTGAAAAATATTATATATTTGGTCAATTGAAAAATTTGCTGTATATCTAATTTTTAGGGTAAATTCATTAGGATTCACTTTGCCACTACTGGAAAGCTGGCCTCAGCTGATATTGAAACATGTGAGTTTTACGTTAACTATATCAACCGTAAAGAATTTGGCTTTATATGAATTTCTATATGCCTAATAATTGGTCAGATCTGCTGGAGAAGTCCCGCGTGACCTTCCAATTGTCTGCTGAGAGGAGCTACCATATCTTCTATCAGCTGATGACTGGACACAAGCCTGAGCTGCTGGGTATGTCATGTCAAATACAACTAAAGGGACTGTGATGCTTCTGAGTTGGTGTAGCTACGCATAGAAACGTCCCTTCCGGTAGCCAAATCTGCTAGCCTGGGCTTTTGGCTTAGTGTTTAGCACACTCGCCTGACGTGCTGGACGCGTCGTGTAGCACAGTTGCAAGTCCTAAACCTGGACAAGGGAGACAGATCGAGTCGTACGGCGCAGCTTCATGCAAACCGGTTACATCGGTGCCGTGACCTGGAACAGCAGTGAAGGTTTGGGGGGGGGGGGGGGGGGGGGGGGGACTGATGCACGCAGGTCTGTTGTGTGCACAGCATAGAAACCTCCTCCTGATGCCTTCAAGAGGGCGCTGGCAGCCAAAGCTGCTAGCCTGATCTTTTGGTTTAGTGGTTAGCACGCTCGCCTGCTGTAGTGGACGCATCATGGGTGCGAGTCCTGACCTGGATGAGGGGGATGGATCGCGTCGTACAGCGCGGCTCCATGCCTACCGGTTACACTTGGCCCCTACGCTGTAGCCTGACGTGCACATCCCAAAAATCCTGTCTACACGTCGCGGTGATGCGTTGTTACGTGAACGGCAAGGACTGTGACTGGTCCACACAAAACGTAATTACTGTGAAGTGTGAAAAATTCACCCTTTCCCTGCCTCAACTGGTCCAGTAGTCAGACAGACCACCTCCGCAAATGTTTTCTGCGTCTCCAGCGTTTCAACATTTGATAAAAGCTATTCTTTTTCAATTTCAATGAACTCAAGGTCGAGAAACAGCTGCTCCAACACTGACATTAAATAAACCAAGAAATGATATGGGATGCCCCGCAAAAGCCCGCGAAACCACACAAAAATAATGATATACCACCCTAGTGACTGGGCGGCGCACTACAGCGCATTGCGTCACTTCAAATGCTCATCGACGGCATAGGGTTGATGCCGTAGCTACGCTGTCGGCCCGACGCAGAAGCATAACCCATGCATTAAGCGCCAGTAAAATATGATTAAAGAAACAAATTCATGTATTGCCTTCATTTTTTTTCCCAGAGGGTCTTCTGATCACCACCAACCCATATGACTACCCAATGATCAGCCAGGGTGAAATCACTGTCAAGAGCATCAATGATGTTGAAGAGTTCATCGCAACAGACGTAAGGGTGTCATTTAAATGCTATTCAATTATAAATTGAAAGAAAGATTCAAATCTGTTCGCGGTGGCTTGCCAACGTACATTGCAGACAGCTATTGACATCCTGGGATTCACTGCGGAAGAGAAGCTTGGCATCTACAAGCTAACTGGTGCTGTGATGCATCACGGCAACATGAAATTCAAGCAGAAGCAGCGTGAGGAGCAGGCTGAACCTGATGGCACTGAGGGTATAACATTCGAAATGTAACAAACAGTTGAATCTAATGCTTCATCCTATACATGTCTTAGCTTACTGTTAAATCATTTATTTCTTAGTGGCTGACAAGATTGCCTATCTTATGGGCCTGAACTCAGCTGATATGCTGAAATCTCTGTGCTATCCCAGAGTCAAAGTCGGAAACGAGATGGTGACCAAAGGTCAGACTGTTCCACAGGTAAGTCAAATCAAATTGAGACTCCATATGTTTATCCTTGTTGAGCTACAAATTATTCATCTGGCATCTCTATCCTAGGTCAACAATGCTGTCTCAGCTTTGTGCAAGTCTGTCTATGAGAAAATGTTCTTGTGGATGGTCATCCGCATCAATGAGATGTTGGACACAAAGCAGCCGAGGCAGTTCTTCATTGGAGTGTTGGATATCGCTGGATTTGAGATCTTCGATGTAAGTAACAGAGCAAACAAATCAGCATATACGCATAAAAACAACAATGGATTAATTCTGTTTTGTGTAGTTCAACAGCTTGGAGCAACTGTGCATCAACTTCACCAATGAGAAACTGCAACAGTTCTTCAACCAGCATATGTTCGTCCTGGAGCAAGAGGAATACAAGAAAGAGGGCATTGAATGGGAGTTCATTGACTTCGGTATGGACTTGGCTGCCTGCATTGAGCTTATTGAGAAGGTGAGATGAGTCTTTCAGGCGGGATCTGGTAAGATTAACAATCATTCTGACAAATCATTTTCACTCTACTCCAGCCAATGGGCATCTTCTCCATCCTTGAAGAGGAGTGCATGTTCCCCAAGGCCTCTGACACAACCTTCAAGAACAAGCTGCACGATCAGCATCTTGGCAAAACCAAGGCCTTTGAGAAGCCCAAGCCCGCAAAGGGCAAGGCTGAGGCTCACTTCTCTCTGGTTCACTATGCTGGTACTGTGGACTACAATATCGCTGGCTGGTTGGACAAGAACAAGGATCCACTGAACGACTCTGTCGTCCAGCTCTACCAGAAGGCAGCAAACAAACTGCTGGCTATGTTGTATGCTGCCCATGCTTCAGCTGAAGGTATTGAAAATATGAAACCACTAAGTTAGACACGATAAGATGGAACATTTCTACTCACACGTTTTATTACACAGATTCCGGTGCTAAGAAGGGTGGTGGAAAGAAGAAGGGTGGTTCCTTCCAGACTGTCTCTGCTCTTTTCAGAGTATGTTGTACATAAAAGCTCGAAAGTCAAACTGCTGGGAAAGTGGCTGACCAGTAATGTTTTTGTTGATCCACAGGAAAACTTGGCCAAGCTGATGACCAACCTGAGGAGCACCCACCCTCACTTTGTGCGCTGCCTGATTCCCAACGAATCAAAGACCCCGGGTGAATTGAACTGAAATGACATTGCAGACAGTGAACTGTATGATCAACAATATGTTGGATGATTGCAGGTCTTATGGAGAACTTCTTGGTCATTCACCAGCTGAGGTGTAACGGTGTGCTTGAGGGCATCAGAATCTGCAGGAAAGGTTTCCCCAGCAGAATCCTCTATGGTGACTTCAAGCAGAGGTAGCTGTAAATTTCTTGAAATGTCTTTACGAATAAAAACGAAAGATACTTATCCATTGGACCTTCTTATACAGATACAAAGTACTGAATGCCAGTGTGATCCCTGATGGTCAATTCATTGACAACAAGAAGGCTGCAGAGAAACTGCTGGGATCCATTGACGTGGACCACACTCAGTACAGATTTGGACACACAAAGGTGTGTTTTTAGAGATGCCTCGAATACATTCATCACTATGTACTTGCTAATGACTTCCTCTATTCAACTGCTTTCCTAGGTGTTCTTCAAAGCTGGTCTTCTGGGTACCCTTGAGGAGATGAGAGATGAGAAACTGGCTGAGCTGGTGACCATGACTCAGGCCCTCTGCAGAGGATATGTTATGAGGAAAGAGTTTGTGAAGATGATGGAAAGGAGGTATGGACTACCTATAATGTCAAATTTAGTTGTTGCCCTCATTTACACGTGGTGAAAGTGACATTAATAATCTTCTAAAAGAAAGCATATTACAAAAAAATGATCTATTTTTTCAGGGAAGCTATCTACAGCATCCAGTACAACGTCCGTTCCTTCATGAATGTGAAGAACTGGCCATGGCTGAAACTGCACTTCAAGATCAAGCCGCTCCTGAAGAGCGCTGAGACCGAGAAAGAGTTGCAGCAAATGAAGGAGAATTATGACAAGATGCAATCAGATCTAGCTACTGCTCTTGCCAAAAAGAAGGAGTTGGAAGAGAAAATGGTTTCCTTGCTGCAGGAGAAGAACGACCTGCAACTGCAAGTAGCAGCGGTAAACAGAAAATACATCACAAGCTTCACGAAGATCTACTCTAATTGTAGTCCTAAACCTTCTCTAAATTTGTTTTTTTCTTTCCTAAATAATAATTGTATAAATTTTTGGTTTACATGTAGGAAGGTGAGAACCTCTCAGATGCTGAGGAGCGGTGTGAGGGTCTCATTAAGAGCAAGATTCAACTCGAGGCCAAACTCAAAGAGGCGACCGAGAGACTGGAAGACGAAGAGGAAATCAATGCTGAGCTTACAGCGAAGAAGAGGAAGCTGGAGGATGAATGCTCAGAGCTGAAGAAAGATATTGACGACCTGGAACTCACCTTGGCTAAAGTGGAGAAGGAAAAACACGCCACTGAAAACAAGGTGAACCTTACTGGGATTCTTATTGGCTTATTACACAATGAATTGGGAAATATGTTCACGGACTTCAAATGAATTTATGAACCAAATAATGTACACTTCCACAACAAAATTACAATATTTCAGGTGAAAAACCTGACAGAGGAGATGGCCACTCAAGATGAGTCTATTGCCAAGTTGACAAAGGAGAAGAAAGCCCTCCAAGAAGCCCACCAGCAAACACTGGATGATCTCCAGGCTGAGGAAGACAAAGTCAACACTCTGACCAAGGCCAAGACAAAGCTGGAACAGCAAGTCGATGATGTAAGAACACAAGAACACCATTCTGTTGACATTATTTATAAGATGAATTTATAGAATAAACCGATTCAACAAAAAATGTCATGTAACAGCTTGAGGGCTCATTGGAGCAAGAGAAGAAGCTCCGCATGGACCTTGAGAGAGCCAAGAGAAAGCTTGAGGGTGACCTGAAACTGGCCCAGGAATCCATAATGGATCTGGAGAATGACAAGCAACAATCAGATGAAAAACTCAAGAAGTAAGAGGCAATTGAAACAAGAGATATCTTCTAACTTCAAAAACAGACCTGATCATGTATTCTTTAATTTCTCAAAGGAAAGACTTTGAGTTCAGCCAGCTGCTCAGCAAGATTGAGGATGAGCAGTCTCTTGGTGCTCAGCTTCAGAAGAAGATCAAGGAACTCCAGGTAAGTTATATTAAACCTGATACACAAAGATCTCATTGTGTTCCAGGTAATTCATTATTTTTCAATACTATCATCAAAACTAGGCTCGCATTGAGGAGCTTGAAGAGGAGATCGAGGCTGAGAGGGCCGCCCGCGCCAAGGTGGAGAAGCAGAGGTCTGACCTTTCTCGTGAGCTGGAGGAGATCAGCGAGAGACTGGAGGAAGCCGGCGGAGCAACAGCTGCACAGATTGAGATGAACAAGAAGCGCGAGGCTGAGTTCCAGAAGCTGCGTCGCGATCTTGAAGAGTCCACCCTGCAGCACGAGGCTACGGCAGCCGCTCTCCGCAAGAAGCAGGCCGACAGCGTCGCGGAGCTGGGCGAGCAGATCGACAACCTCCAGCGTGTCAAGCAGAAGCTGGAGAAGGAGAAGAGCGAGTACAAGATGGAGATTGATGACCTCTCCAGCAACATGGAGTCTGTTGCTAAAGCCAAGGCGAGACAGATTAATCAAAGGAAATGATTTTAATTTGAATGATCACATGCTAAATTTGTACAATCTATTCTGCGTTCTGATAACAGAGCAACTTGGAAAAAATGTGCAGAACACTTGAAGACCAGTTTGCAGAGCTCAAAACCAAATATGATGAGAATGGTCGTCAGCTGAACGATGTCAGCGTATTGAAAGCAAGACTCCAAACTGAAAACGGTGAGTCAGGTTTTCTGAAAAACTGAGTTTTCGGTTAATTTTTATACAATTCTCAATTCTTAAAAATGCAGGTGAGTTTGCTCGTCAGCTTGAAGAGAAGGAAGCCCTTGTTTCCCAGTTGACAAGGGGCAAGCAAGCTTTCACTCAGCAAATGGAAGAGCTTAAGAGACTGAATGAGGAGGAAGTCAAGGTATTGATTGAATCTTTTGATTAAAGACTCAAATGAACTCATTTTCTGCGTAATAAAACAATCAAATTCGATTTTTTTGTGTTCCCCAGGCCAAGAACGCCCTGGCCCATGCTGTTCAGTCTGCCCGCCACGACTGTGATCTGCTCAGAGAGCAGTATGAGGAAGAGCAAGAGGCTAAAGCTGAGCTCCAGCGAGGAATGTCCAAGGCCAACAGCGAGGTGGCACAGTGGAGAGCCAAATATGAGACTGATGCTATCCAGCGCACTGAGGAACTGGAGGAGGCCAAGTAAATAATTCAAACACATCTCTACATAAGTTCAGAGTCGTTCATTTTACGCACAAACGATTTCCCATTTCAGGAAGAAGCTTGCCCAGCGTCTTCAGGATGCTGAGGAATCCATTGAAGCTGTCAACTCCAAGTGCGCCTCTCTGGAGAAGACCAAGCAGAGGCTGCAGGGTGAGGTGGAGGACCTCATGATTGATGTGGAGAGAGCTAACGCCCTGGCTGCCAACCTTGACAAGAAACAGAGGAACTTTGACAAGGTAACCCAACAACTAAAAACCTAATTGGATCTGAGTGAAATACAGTACTTCAGTGCATCTTGATATTTCCAGATTCTGGCAGAATGGAAGCAAAAGTTTGAGGAGGGTCAGGCAGAGCTTGATGGATCTCAGAAGGAGGCTCGTTCTCTCAGCACTGAGCTTTTCAAGATGAAGAACTCCTATGAGGAGGCTCTGGATCAGCTGGAGACCATGAAAAGGGAGAACAAGAACCTGCAGCGTGAGTCAATTTGTAGTCTGAACTTTCTCATTCTGACGGCCAATTAACTGAGTTAATATCAAATGTATATTCTTTTGTAGAGGAGATCTCTGATTTGACTGAACAAATTGGTGAGAGTGGAAAGAGCATCCATGAGCTGGAAAAGGCCAAGAAGACTGTGGAGACTGAGAAGACTGAAATGCAGACAGCTCTAGAGGAGGCAGAGGTAATTCCACATTTTCAATCTATCAAATGTCTTGATCTTATAACAACTATCTTGGATTGGAATACAAGCATCTTCGGTGACACCATCAATGTTTCCCTTCAGGGCACACTGGAGCACGAGGAAGCCAAGATTCTCCGTGTTCAACTCGAGCTCAACCAGGTCAAGGGCGAGGTTGACAGGAAGCTGGCCGAGAAGGACGAAGAGATGGAGCAGATCAAGCGAAACAGCCAGAGAATTATTGACTCCATGCAGAGCACTCTTGATGCTGAGGTCAGGAGTAGGAATGATGCTCTGAGGGTCAAGAAGAAGATGGAGGGAGACCTGAATGAGATGGAGATTCAGCTCAGCCATGCTAACAAACAGGCTGCTGAAGCCCAGAAACAGTTGAGGAATGTCCAGGGACAACTCAAGGTGAGGTGATGATTATTACTCAAACTGTTGAGGGGAAAAGAAATGATTACGTTTTGCTCTTTGGTAGGATGCTCAACTGCATCTTGATGATGCTGTCAGAGGACAAGAAGACATGAAGGAACAGGCTGCCATGGTGGAGCGCAGGAACGGCCTCATGCTGGCTGAAATCGAGGAGTTGAGAGCCGCTTTGGAGCAGACCGAAAGAGGCCGCAAAGTGGCCGAACAGGAACTGGTCGATGCTAGCGAGCGTGTCGGACTGCTTCACTCTCAGGTTCATCCCAAACAAAACCATGGACAGATGCTCTCTTTACAAATCAAATCTAATACATGACTCTTATACAGAACACCAGTCTGCTGAACACCAAGAAGAAGCTGGAGTCTGACTTCGTCCAGGTTCAAGGCGAGGTTGAAGATGCTGTTCAGGAAGCACGTAACGCTGAAGAGAAGGCCAAAAAGGCTATCACTGATGTGAGTAGATACAAACACTATTCCCTGGTGGTACCACAGACAGTCCAGCCAAAATCTTGACTACAATACCCTTGATTTCAGGCTGCCATGATGGCTGAAGAACTGAAAAAGGAGCAGGACACCAGTGCCCATCTGGAGAGGATGAAGAAGAACCTTGAGGTCACCGTCAAGGATCTGCAGCACCGTCTGGATGAGGCCGAGAACCTCGCCATGAAAGGAGGCAAGAAGCAACTCCAGAAACTGGAATCCAGGGTATGTATCATATCGTGTAGAAACGGTACTCACTTCTGCGCATGTTCGTACAAACTAAAACAAATGTCTTCTCTTTCAGGTGCGTGAGCTTGAAGCTGAAGTTGATGGCGAGCAGAGACGTGGAGCTGATGCCATTAAAGGTATTCGCAAATATGAGAGGAGGGTGAAGGAGCTAACCTACCAGGTAACTTCTATTTCATACGTCCTTCTCTAATGTTTACAAATCCACATTTTAAATTTGACTTCTGCTCTATCAAGACTGAGGAGGACAAGAAAAACGCAACCAGGCTTCAGGATCTGGTGGACAAACTGCAGCTAAAAGTCAAGGCTTACAAGAGGCTGTCTGAGGAGGCTGTGAGTACAAAAATATACCTTTTCACATTGGCGATTAGGGGTGGAAACATTTAAGTACCAACTAATAAACAGAAAAAAATTATCACTAGTAGACATCCAATCCGTTTGAAGGGGGAGGGATGGCAGCGAATGACCAGGAGGTGACCTGTAAATGCCCATAAAATGCGTTGGTTTCAGTGCCACTGACGGCACAAGACGTCCAAACCAGTCCAAATAAACTGGATATCTAGATTATTTTTATATGAATGAAATGTCAGAACTGTTAAGAAAGTGTAAAACTGGCTGCATGGTTGGTGGATTGGTGGTGAATCATCTAATGTATACAGATGATTGTGTGCTCAAGTTCAGCTGGTCTGCAGCAGCTACTCAAAGTGTGTTCCAGGTATGGGGAGCTATACAACATAAAATACAATGAATCAAAGGGTGTTCTTATGATTTTAAGAACCAAGGAGGACAAACGGTTGGTTTTCCCTGACTTTAAGTTGTTTGGTCAAGTTTTAAAGTCCCATAGTCAGGTAAAATACCTTGGTCATATGCTCACGAAAACGCTGACGGACAACGAGGACATATTTCGACGGTGTCGCTCATTATACTTCAAAGCCAATGTTCTCTCCCGAAAATTTGGTTAGTGCTCTGATGAGCTCAATGTGGCCCTGTTCAAGGCCTATTGTACACCCCTCTACACTGCGCATCTGTGGTCAAATATAATAAGACAAGTTTTCAGAGATTGCAAGTGGCATACAATGACTCTCTGAGGATCTTGTTGAAAAGGCCCAGGTGGTGCAGTGCCTCTGAAATGTTTTAATAATACATTAATAATCAAATCGTAGCCTCTGAATCATAATCATAATCGAATCGTTAGGTGCCCCAAGACTCCAACCTCCAATGGTTGTGGCTTGGACCCTGAATCTGTAAATAAAATCTATCTATCGATCCAATATATCGATTCTTGGCGGGCGCATAGGAATAACCTTTTGGATGATCACGATATATCACCTTTTCGATATATTGTCACATCCCTATTGGCTATAATTACTCAACTTTTGTTTTTCAAGTAACGACGCCAACTCTATATATTCCACAGGAGGAGCAGGCTAACACTCACATGTCCAGATTCAGGAAGGCCCAGCATGAGCTGGAAGAAGCTCAGGAGCGTGCTGACATCGCGGAATCTCAGGTCAACAAGCTGAGGGCTAAGAGCCGTGATGTTGGAAAGGTAACTATGACAAACCGTGAGTAGCATATTTTTCGGACTATAAGTCGCACCAGCCAAAGAATAGGAAAGAAAAAAACACATACAGTGAGGAAAATAAGCATTTGAACACCCAGAGATTTTGCCAGTTCTCCCACTTAGAAATGATGGGCGGGTTTGAAATTTTTATGGTAGGTGCTTGTCCACTGTGAGAGACAATCTAAAACACAATTTATTTGTATTATTCTGCGGCAAATACCTAATTGAACACCTGAAAAAAATTAATGTTAATATTTGGTACAGTAGCCTTTGATTACAATTAGAGAGGTCAAACATTTCCTGGACCTTTTCACTAGGTTTGCACAGACTGCAGCAGGGATTTTGCACCACTGCTCCACATGGATCTTCTATAGATCAATCATGTTTCTGGGCTGTCACCGAGAAACATGGAGTTTGAGCTTTCTCCAACGTTTTTCTATTGGGTTTAAGTCTAGAGACTGGCTAGGCCCCCTACAGAACCTTGATATGCTTTTTATGAAGCCAATCCTTGGTAATGTTGGCTGTCTGTTTCAGGCCATTGTCATGTTGGAAGACCCAGCCACAACCCATTTTCAATGCTCTAACTGAGGGAAAGAGGTTATTCCCTAAAATCTCACAAATTCAATACATGGGCCTGGTCATCCTCTCCTTAATACAGTGCAGTCGACTAGTCCCATATGCAGAAAAACACCCCGAAAGCATTATGCTACCACCCCCAAGCTTCACAGTAGGGATGGTGTCCTTGAGATGGTACTCATCATTTTTCTTCCTCCAAACATTGAGTGGAATTAAGACCAAAGAGTTCCATCTTGATCTCATATGACCACATGATTTTCTCCCATGACTCCTCTGGATCATCCAAATGGTTCATTGTCAAACTTAAAATGAACCAGGACATGTGGTTTAAGCAGGGGAACCTTCAATGCCAGGCATGATTTTAAACCATGACGTCTTAGTGTATTACGAACAGTAACCTAGGAAGTGGTGGTCCCAGCTCCTGTCAAATCATTGACCAGCTCCTCCTGTGTAGTTCTTGGCTGATTCCTCACCTTTCTTAGGATCATTGAGACCCTGTGAGGTACATCTTACATGGTGCCCCAGTCCGAGGGAGATTGCCTGTCGCGTTTAGCTTCTTCCATTTTCTAATAATTGCTCCAACGGTGGATCTTATATCACCAAGCTGCTTGGCAATTGCGCCATAGCCCTTTTCCAGCCTTGGAAAGGTCTACAATTCTGTCTCTTGTATCTCTGGACAACTCTTTGGTCTTGACAATTTTAATAATTGGAGTCTCCCTGATTGTATGGGGTGGACAGGTGTTTATATGCAGCTAACCGCCTCAAACAGGTCAAAAAGTCAGACTAAAACGTCTACCTCCACTCCACTTAGTCGTTGGACTTTTTAAAGTGCCTAGGACAGGATAAAAAGTCTTAAATAGCATTATAATGTGAATTAGAATCATATTTAGAGACGATTCGACTATGTACAACAGTTTGGCAAAGTGCAGATGATGAGAAATGAGTCTTTTAAACTGCCATTTAGCCACGCCTACCATTATAGGGCTCTAGCGTCCCTAACAGGAGGATGACGTCGGCAGGGTCATGGTTTCATCTGATTTAGAATTCAGCCCATTGATGGGGAATTATTCAGAACGAAGAGAGCCGCAAAATGTAACTGTTTCAGCCTCGCTACGCCAATATTTTTACACGATATTCTTTTTGTCGAAGTATTTTCCCAGTTTTGTGCTAAGTGGAATATGAAATATTAAAAATGCATTTATTCATTACGACATGGCAAAATTACTCCATCATGGGCAAAACTGTCCACTTCTTGCACCCCCCCAAACTATATTTTATGCCACCAAAGTTAGTCCGCCTTTTGTCAATTCCCTGCCCCGTCTTCGGAAAGTGTAAACAAACCAGGAGGCGTGACAGCTAGCCGACATGCTAACCCGAACCGAGTGATGTTTCAAAGTCTATTCTTGGCTTTCGAAGCAAAAAAATCCCAAAAACTGCCCGGGGTCATGTCACGCGGCGGCGGGGTCGTCGATTGCCTTCGCCGATCGGCAACCTGCAAGTTATAGCTCGTTGGACTCGTTCCCCTGCTCCGGGCAGGAGAGCTACTTTGCCGGGGAAGCAGCTGGAAAATAACCGCCGGACAAACCGGCCGATGTTGGAGGAGCGCATAGCTGCCACATGATCAACACGAATATGGCGTGAATTAATGCTTAAAAACACGTCGAAGACGTAAACAGTCAGAGTTCGGCGTGAAGTTGTTGTGCAGCTAACATGGCAGGATGTGTCTGAGGAGAACTTTGTCCGTCCATGATCAAACGTACGTAAATATTCCTATATTTAAACAAAGTTTGTAGTGTTTTCTTTGTAATCACTGTATTTGCGGCCATTTTTAACACAAAGTTACAATTTCTGATGGGATGGAAAATTTGCTGACCCAGGTGACGTCAGATTCGCATTTGTCCTAAACCCGAGACTGAAACCGGAAGTCAGTCATTTTCATGGCGCGGGATTAAAAATTTGAATATATAAAATGATCGCTTTCACACACATCCAAGCGGTCCATTTCATTCAGGAGCATAAAACACCGCGTGAAATATGGCATAAACATGCTTTTTGGTGTCATACGCACTTTTGAAGGCGACTAACAGGTCTTTGAAGCTCACAATTCTAGCTAATAGACAAGTGTTCAAATACTTATTTGCAGCTGATTTTTCTTTTTAGATTATCTCTCTCACAGTGGACATGCACTGACAATGTAAATTTCAAACCCGGCCATCATTTCTAAGCGGGAAAACTGGCAAAATCGCAGGGTGTTCAAATACTTATTTTCCTCACTGAAGTCACACAGAAGTCGCATTTTTGGGGGTCAAAAACCAAGAACAAACATTATACTTTAAAGTAATAATGATAAAATGGAGAACAACATCGTAAATAGGCCTCTATTAACGCAATATATTCACAGTTTTTTGTAAAATTATAGCCTCAAAAACACAAGATAACAAGCTGAGTGTCAAACTAGTCAAACTATTTTTAAAAAAAGTGTGACTTATAGTCTGGAAAATATGATAAACTAGCGTTTTACTAATCTGTGATAAACTGGCTTTTTGAAAGAAAACTTGATATTTCTTCATGTGTGTTTTTCCCCCCAGGCCGACAGCGCTGAATAAACGCTCCCTCTAGACAACGTTCAACAGAATTCATACAATATGAAGTCGCTGTTGGAATGTGAAAAATAAAGCTCATGTATTCAGTCAAGTGTGATTTGTGAGTCTGTCTAGGGCTGCAGCTATCAAATATTTTAGTAATCGAGTATTTGACTGAAAATTCTATCGATTAATCAGATAAAACCTTTTTTTAGGTAAGGAGCAATTATAAATATACATGAGAAAACAAGACATTTCATCTAATATGGTACCATTTTCAGTCAATCAATGTCTTTATTTTCGATGTACATTGTTGAAAACAGCCAACAATTGCATCTCAGAAGTGACTAGAAAAGAAAAATAACTTTTTTATTGTTTTCACTCAAAAACTTTTAGTTCTTATAAAAAAAATTTTTTTTAAATCTTATTTCTTACCTAAAAATTTCATTACGCTTGACAACACTCTAGGGCTGCAGATATCGATTATTTTAGTAGTCGATTAATTGATGAACTACCGTATTGGCCCAAATATAAGACGGCCCTGATTATAAGACGACCCCCTCTTTTTCAAGACTCAAGTTTGAAAAAAAGACTTTTTGAACACCAAATTCATTTTTATACAGAAAATAACTACAGTACATCCGAAACAAACGATTATAACAATATATTTGAGAGAAAAAGCATGCTATTTTGCCTCATTCAAATCTTAATATCGGAACATTTATATATGTAAACTAAAGTGCAATCACATACGGAAATGAATGGCTTCTGGTTTTTGAAATGTAAATAAACCAATCTATTGTGATAAAACAACAAAATTGCAAGAACTGCATTAACCATCAAAGTGAATACTAACTGTAACTGTCGTCTTGAAACACATCTGAATAAGAAAAAACATTGCAATAAAATAATGCAAACTGGTTAAACTTGAGAGTAGCTGAGATCTGTCATGATAGAATATCGCTTCAATGATATCTGGCGCCATCTAGCGTCGTGAATGGGGAGATTAGCTGAGATCTGTCATGACAGAACATCGCTTCAATGATATCTGGCGCCATCTAGCGTCGTGAATGGGTATAATGTCTAGACCGAAAATATAAGACGACCCTCTTTTTCAGTGTTATTTCAATGCAAAAAACACCGTCTTATATTCGGGCCGATACGATAGTTAGTTCGAATAATCGGATAAACATGAAAAAAATTAAAATACCTGAGCTGGGCCTCAAACAGTATATTAAAAAAATCTAATAAAATAAGGATCTACATATGTACAACAAAAGAACAATTGGCTAACGTACATAGCAAAAGTCACTACCTTAAATGCTATTAAATACTAATGTTTTTTTGTTTTTTTTTTTAACAATGCTTTTAACAGATGGTTCTGACACATATTCCCATAAAAATTGGCTAAATATACAGTGCCCTCCATAATTATTGGCACCCCTGAAAAAGATGTGTTTTTTTAGCTTCTGATATGTTTTTTTTTTTTTTTTTTTTTTCAAATAATAAGGGACCTTAATGGAAAAAAAGAGAAAAATCCAACCTTCGATACAAGTGCATTCATTCAGTGGGGAAAAAAATCCCACATAAAGAAAAAATTGACATCTAATAATGTGTGTCACAATTATCTTCACAGTGGGTATGGGGTGCTTTTCAGCATGTGCATCTTTCGTGGCACGCCAGACCCACTTAGAGTGTTTGTTGCCACAAAGCTCAATCTTGGTCTCACACAAAAATAAAACACGGTCCCAGTGTGCTTTAGTCAGATGAGACCAAGATTGAGCTGTGAAGTATGGGGGTGGGTCAGTGATGCTGTGGGGGTGTTTCGCTTCCAAAGGCCCTGGGAACCTTGTTAGGGTGCATGGCATCATGAATGCTTTGAAATACCAGGACATTTTAAATCAAAATCTTTTGCCCTCTGCCCGAAAGCTGAAGATGGGTCGTCACTGGGTCTTTCAGCAAGACAATGATCCTAAACATATGGCCAAATCTACACAGAAATGGTTCACCAGACACAAAATCAAGCTCCTCCCATGGCCATCTCAGTCCCCAGACCTTGTTTTGTTGGCAAAAGGGGGTTGTGCAAAGTATTAACACCAGGGATGCTAAGAATTGTGACACACATTATTTGATGTCAAATATTTTTTTCTTTATGTGGGATTTTTTCCTCACTGAATGAATGCACTTGTATTGAAGGTTGGATTTTTCTTTTTTTTTCCATTAAGGTCCCATATAATTTGAATAAAAAGAAAATATTAGAAGCTAAAAAACACATCTTTTTCAGGGGTGCCAATTATTATGTAGGGCACTGTACCTCTAAACCAGGGGTGTCCAAACTTTTTGCAAAGGGGGCCAGATTTGGTGTGGTAAAAATGTGGGGGGCCGACCTTGGCTGACGTTCTTTACGTAGAACAATATATTTAATCAAATTTTAGCAAGCCATTCCTTGTGTCACATTTGCTTTATTTTATTTTTCTAAATAATACTTTCAACAATGTCGCAACTAGCCTTTGTGGCGTTCTCTTTCGACTCTCGGGCTCTTGTGAAATACTGCTGCTGTAAAATTAAACTAGCTTCAAGTTGCTTCAATTTCTCGCTACATATTTTCCCTGTAAACTTGTCGTACATGTCAGTGTGTCTTGTTTGGTAATATTGTCTCAAATTGAACTCTTTAAAAACAGTGACTGTCTCTTTGCAAATGAGGCAGATACAGTTGTTGCGTATTTTAGTCCAATTTCCACCTATGCTTGAAGTGTCGGCCGTCGCAGTCAACTTTTTTGTTGTTGATTGTCACCATTTTAGAAAATTGGGAGTAAAGAGTCACATGGGGTAATGTTGCTTAGAGTGCTGCTGCCTTTTTGTGGGTAAATGAGGAGCAGCATTTAGTGTGTAAGCTACTTCAAATGCTGGTAGCAGTACTTCTGAACAATTAAGTCTGTGTGCGGGCCAGACGTTATTGATTTTATGACAGAGGCTGGGGGCCGAATGAAATTTGGCCAAGGGCCGCATTTGGCCCCCGGGCCGGACTTTGGACATGTCTGCTCTAAACTAAATTACGAACACATTAAAAAACACCAGCTCAAACAAAAACCTAGCTTAGGTTGGTTTTAACAGGGAGCAGCTGGATTTGGCGAGACGAGGCAGACGAGAGGGCAGTGTATCCACCCAAATCAAAAAAACTAAATGCAAACACTTTCAAAAACAAACCATTACAACCCCACTTGAATTAAATGAATACTCGAAGTAGCAAAATTTAATTTGAATCTTTTTTTTCATAATCGAATATCATTGCAGCACTAATTCTGTCTAATCACAAAACAAACAAATACAGTAAGAGATTAACCCGTAAAACATGATCATCGTTACTGCTAATAAACTCAGCAGCTAACCAAGAAGCTGACTGATTCCAGTAACGCAATCTGTGGCAAATGTTAAACTCGGAACAGCTTACTCAATGACACTAAATCAGCGGAACACATTTGTTGCACCTTGTTAGTGTCGACTTTCACTTTTGCAGGCAGGCGAACACATAAATCAACTTCCACCCGCTGAGTAAAGCAGCACATGCTAAATTCAGGACATGTTGGAGTCATTTGAAACACGACACGCTGAAGAAATGGATACTTAGCCAACGTATGGCCTATGAGTTTCATGTTATACTAGATGGAACCATGCAGTGTAGACTGGTTAGAATACCTTTCTGTTTTAGAAAGCAGTGTAGTTTAAAATCACATGCACTCCAAATGAATTAAAAATACCATAGCATTTCTAACTTATGCCATGTCTTGTTACTAAACTAATAAACAGAAAAACAAGTTGTTTGCATCCTTCTGCTGTGAGTTTATCACTAGTAGACGTCCGATCCATTTGAACTGGGAGGGTGGCGGACACCGCGCCGATAAATAGGGGGCCTGCATTGTTGGCAAGGCCGTCAAAGTTGACCGAGTGGAATCACAGACAAAAAGCTTTTTTCGTTGAAAATTCTTGTGAATAAATGCTTAAATCCCCGAATTCTTTATAGTTATGGACCGTAAACAGTTTCGATTCTTGGTTAAAAGCCAAAAACCCGTGCAGTGAGCCATACAGTCCCTGGCAAAAGTCTTGTCGCTCATCCATTTTATTATTATTTATTATTCCATCTCGTGGCGACAGCGGATATGACATAACTCATAACGTAAAACAGTCTCAATTCTTGGTTAAAAGCAAAAAAAAAAAAAAACAACAACAACAAAAAACGTGCAGTTAGCATTTTTTTAACATAAATATGTCAAAGTACAATGCTAGTCTGTTAGTGAATGTAGCTAGCGGCCGACTAATGTAAACAGAGCTTTTCCGGTGAAAAGTTCTTGTGAATAAATGCTTGAATCCTTGAATTCTTTATTGATATGACCTTAAAAAACTCTTGATTCTTGGTTAAAAGCACAAAAAAACGTGCAGTTAGCATTTATTTTATGTAAATATGTCGAAGGACAATACTAGTCTGTTAGTACATGTAGCTGGCGGCCGCTTTATGTAAACAGGTGAAAATTCGGTGAAAATTCTTGTGAATAAATGCTTAAATCCTCGAATTAATTGATGAACTCGAGTAATTCGATTAGAAAAAAGATTCAAATTAAATGTTGCTGCTTCGAGTATTCGTGTAAATAAAGTGGCTTTTTAATGGTCTGTTTTGAAAGTATTTGCATTTAGTTTTATTGATTTGGGTGGATACACTGCCCTCTAGTGGCGACAGTGGATATGACTCAACTCAACGTAGAACAGTCTCAATTCATGGTTAAAAGCAAAAAAAAAAAAAAAAAAAAAAAACGAAAAAAAAACGTGCAGTTAGCATTTTTTTAACATAAATATGTCAAAGTATAATGCTAGTCTGTTAGTGAATGAAGCTAGCGGCCGACTAATGTAAACAGAGCTTTTCCGGTGAAAAATTATTGTGAATAAATGCTTAAATCCCTGAATTCTTTATTGATATGGACTTAAAAAAGTCTCAATTCTTGGTTAAAACTTAAAAGCAAAAAAAAAAATTTTTTTAAACCATGTAGTTAGCATTTATTTTATGTAAATATGTCGCAGGACAATACTAGTCTGTTAGTACACGTAGCTAGCGGCTGCTTTATGGAAACAGAGATTTTCCGGTGAAAAATTCTTGTGAATAAATGCTTAAATCCCTGAATTCTTTATCGATACTGACTTTAAAAAAGTCTCGATTCTTGGTTAAAAGCAAAAAATATATATTTTTAAACCATGTAGTTAGCATTTATTTTATGTAAATATGTCGAAGGACAATACTAGTCTGTTAGTACATGTAGCTAGCGGCTGCTTTATGTAAACAGAGATTTTCCGGTGAAAATTCTTGTGAATAAATGCTTAAATCCCCGAATTCTTAATAGATATGGACGTAAAAGAGTCTCGATTCTTGGTTAAAAAGCACAAAAAAACGTGCAGTTAGCATTTATTTTACGTAAATATGTCGAAGTACAATGCTAGTCTGTTAGTGAATGTAGCTAGCGTCCGTCTTATGTAAACAGAGCTTTTCCGGTGAAAATTCTTGTTAATAAATGCTTTAATCCCCGAATTCTTTATAGATATGGACGTAAAACAGTCTCGATTTTTGGTTAAACACAAACAAACAAACAAAAAAACGTGCAACTTGCATTTATTTTACGTAAATATGTCGAAGTACAATACTAGTCTGTTAGTAAATGTAGCTAGCGGCCGCCTTATGTAAACAGAGCTTTTCTGGGCAAAATTCTTATGACTAAATGCTTAAATCCCCAAATTCTTTATAGATATGGACGTAAAACAGTCTCAATTCTTGGTTAAAAGCAACAACAACAACAAACCGTGCAGGTTGCATTTATTTTACGTAAATATGTCGAAGGACAATACTAATCTGTTGGTAAATGTAGCTAGCGGCAGCTTTATGTAAACAGACTTTTCCGGTAAAAATTCTTGTTAATAAATGCTTAAATCCCCGAATTCTTTATAGATATGGACGTAAAACAGTCTTGATTCTTGGTTAAAAACAAAAATAAAAAAACGTGCTATTAGCATTTATTTAACGTAAATATGTCGAAGTACAATACTAGTCTGTTAGTAAATGTAGCTAGCGGCCGCCTTATGTAAACAGAGCTTTTCTGGGGAAAATTCTTATGAATAAATGCTAAAATCCCCGAATTCTTTATAGATATGGACGTAAAACAGTCTCGATTCTATCCATCTTAAAACGAGTCAACTCCTCATCTCTGTGTGCTCGTCATAATTTAATCCAATTCAAAGTGGTCCACAGAGTTCACATCTCCAAAACCAAACTGGCCACTTTTTATCCTGACATTAGCCCACTCTGTACCAAATGCAATATCTCAGACGGCTCACTCTTTCATATGTTTTGGACTTGTCCTAAACTTGGCAAATTCTGGACAGAGGTTTTTCATTCCCTCTCAAAGATTTTGACAGTGAAGGTGGAACCGAACCCCATTATTGGCTTATTCGGAGTCACAGAGGACTCTCGACTATCTTCTGAACAGCGCCACACTCTAGCATTTGCTTCCCTACTGGCTCGCAGGTCGGTCCTCCTAAGGTGGGTGGACCCTCCCCTCCCACACATACCGAATGGCTGACTGCCTTAATGACATGCTTGAAAATTGAAAAGATCAGAAACCCTCTCCATTATTCTAATGATACAGTGCCTTGCAAAAGTATTCGGCCCCCTTGAACCTTGCAACCTTTCGCCACATTTCAGGCTTCAAACATAAAGACATAAAATTTTAATTTTTTGTCAAGAATCAACGACAAGTGGGACACAATCGTGAAGTGGAACAAAATTTATTGGATAATTTAAACTTTTTTAACAAATAAAAAACTGAAAAGTAGGGCGTGCAATATTATTCGGCCCCCTTGCGTTAATACTTTGTAGCGCCACCTTTTGCTCCAATTATAGCTGCAAGTCGCTTGGGGTATGTTTCTATCAGTTTTGCACATCGAGAGACTGACATTCTTGCCCATTCTTCCTTGCAAAACAGCTCGAGCTCAGTGAGGTTGGATGGAGAGTGTTTGTGAACAGCAGTCTTCAGCTCTTTCCACAGATTCTCCATTGGATTCAGGTCTGGACTTTAACTTGGCCATTCTAACACCTGGATACGTTTATTTTTTAACCATTCCATTGTATATTTGGCTTTATGTTTTGGATCATTGTTCTGTTGGAAGATAAATCTCCGTCCCAGTCTCAGGTCTTGTGCAGATACCAACAGGTTTTCTTCCAGAATGTTCCTGTATTTGGCTGCATCCATCTTCCCGTCAATTTTAACCATCTTCCCTGCCCCTGCTGAAGAAAAGCAGGCCCAAACCATGATGCTGCCACCACCATGTTTGACAGTGGGGATGGTGTGTTCAGGGTGATGAGCAGTGTTGCTTTTACGCCAAACATATTGTTTTGCATTGTGGCCAAAAAGTTCAATTTTGGTTTCATCTGACCAGAGCACCTTCTTCCACATGTTTGGTGTGTCTCCCATGTGGCTTGTGGCAAACTTTAAACGAGACTTTTTATGGATATCTTTGAGAAATGGCTTTCTTCTTGCCACTCTTCCATAAAGGCCAGATTTGTGCAGTGTACGATTGATTGTTGTCATATGGACAGACTCTCCCACCTCAGCTGTAGATCTCTGCAGTTCATCCAGAGTGATCATGGGCCTCTTGGCTGCATCTCTGATCAGTTTTCTCCTTGTTTGAGAAGAAAGTTTGGAAGGACGGCCGGGTCTTGGTAGATTTGCAGTGGCCTGATGCTCCTTCCATTTCAATATGATGGCTTGCACAGTGCTTCTTGAGATGTTTAAAGCTTGGGAAATCTTTTTGTATCCAAATCCGGCTTTAAACTTCTCCACAACAGTATTTCGGCCCTGCCTGGTGTGTTCCTTGCTTTTCATAATGCTCTCTGCACTTCAAACAGAACCATGAGACTATCACAGAGCAGGTGCATTTATACGGAGACTTGATTACACAGAGGTAGATTCTATTTATCATCATCGGTCATTTAGGACAACATTGGATCATTCAGAGATCCTCACTGAACTTCTGGAGTGAGTTTGCTGCACTGAAAGTAAAGGGGCCGAATAATATTGCACGCCCCACTTTTCAGTTTTTTATTTGTTAAAAAAGTTTAAATTATCCAATAAATGTTGTTCCACTTCACAATTGTGTCCTGCTTGTTGTTGATTCTTGACAAAAAAATTAAATTTCATATCTTTATGTTTGAAGCCTGAAATGTGGCGAAAGGTTGCAAGATTCAAGGGGGCCGAATACTTTTGCAAGGCACTGTAGATTCCTACGTGCCTGGGGACCATTTTTAAACATGTGTCAGTCCTCTTAAGCCCTTGGCATTCCACAATTTGGCATCTCTTTTGTTTATTGTATTGACATTTATAGAGGCAGTCGGACATCCGGGCATTTAATGACGTCACCAGCCACAACTAAGCGTCGCCATATTGACAATGGGGCACAAAACGGGTCACTTGTAATACAGACGCATTGAACTTTCGTCTTATTTGCCGTCTTTTTTCCATCGGAATAGCTAAAAGTTGCTGTGTTGCGGGTTGTCACACAAGGAAGAGTTCGGAGCCGCATTTGAAGTTCTTCATTCTTCCTCGAGAGAAGAAAAGGAGAAACAAATGGCTGAAAGCAATTAATCGAGGCAGGGCCGGCCCAGCCTATACGCAGACTATGCAGCTGCTTAGGGCCTCTGACCACTAGAGGGGGTCCCAATCTGGCAACTGTTTAATTTATATTCTATTTTGTTTACTACAGTTTGCTTTATTTGAATTTTGTGAGTTTTGATACTTGATTCCAAGCTTAAAAAAATAAAATTTCTTCCTTAACCTCTTTCTTTCCTCTTTTAGAAAAAGGTTTGGCGCTATCAACTGTAAGTACTGACAATGATTTGGGGTGAGAAGTTTGAAGTATGCAGTGCAACAAAATCTGATTAATATACAAAATATGGATGTATGGGTTGGATTGCATGTACTGTATGGGTTACACAGTACACTGTGACGAAATGGTGGGCCAAAAATATGGGCCCCATTGCATTATTTTGCTTAGGGCCCCCAAATGGCCTGGGCCAGCCCTGAATCGAGGAACAGTAAAAGAAGGCGGTTCCGTGGACTATTCTCTCCTGTGGGAGCCTAAATCCAAGCACATTTACGTTTGCAGCCGACATTTTATTAATGGTGAGTAAACTTTATTCGATTATTTTTTTGCCCCAATTAGCTGCTACGATTCAATAGACTAGGCAGTGGTTATTATTACCGTAACTTAAATAGTTAAATAACACTTGGAGGTGAATTACCATGTTCTGCCAAAATGTGCTACATCAGCGAAACGTCCTACATGAGTCGAATTTGATACCCAAAGTACTACCGTGCACTCTAAACTTGTTTTGTTTAGATGCATACAGACAGAACGTACTAAAAAACACCTTAAGAAAATACTTACATGTAGTTATTTCAAATAAAGACGGTTTAAATACGCTACGTGACTAATGTGGTCAACTGCTTCAAAGCTAACCCCAAAAAAAACAATGGTTAAAAGGATTAGAGGGTAATACATGCAAAAAGTATCTTAAAAGCAATGAAAAGGTTTTTAAAAAACTAAATAAAAATAAAAATAGTGAGTACTCGTTGCCTAGAATTGATAAAGGTCAACTTACTGGGTGACTTTATGAGGTAGTTGTAGATGTTTCCGAACTCCACCGCAGGCCATTCCTTTTGATTGCTCATCCAGCTATCAGCTGCAAGTTTGTAAGGGCAAATTTCCAAGCCAATACACGGTAATTTTAAATTGTACAGCCTCCTCGCGTCTGTCGGCAGTGACTCGTGATAATAGTAAGCCATGTTTAAAACGTTTTTAGGAAAAAAGATGCAAAACACACCTGAAATATATGAATTTCAGATGTTTGTCAATGGAATGTTTAGCTGCGCGTTCCCCTTTCGCAAAATGGCGACCCGTTGCTAGGTGAGGTGACGTCATCGTGACATCACGCCGACTACCACTACTAAAACTCAATGTTCAATGGTCACGAAGTTCACTGGCAGTGACGGGGATTAATTTAATGGTTCTTTTTTTTTTCTTTTTTTTTTTTATTATTTATCATTATTCATTCATTCATTCATTTTCCATGCCGCTTATTCCTCACGAGGGTCGCGGAGGTGCTGGAGCCTATTATTATTATTATTTTATTTATTTGTGTGGGTATTGGATGTCAGTCCCACTTTTCATCTCATTTTGTCTTGTCTTTTTTGAACTGGAAATCCATGCACTACTATTGTGAAAAGTTGGAAAATAAAGAGATTTTGATTTAAAAAATAAAAAAATAAAAAAACAGTCTCGATTCTCGGTTAATAGCAACAACAACAACAAACCGTGCAGGTAGCATTTATTTTACGTGAATATGTCGAAGTACAATGCTAGTCTGTTAGTAAATTTAGCTAGCGGCCACCTTATGTAAACAGAGCTTTTCAGGTGAAAATTCTTGTGAATAAATGCTTAAATCCCCATATAATAAGGTTGCTTAAAAGTTGGTGGGGACAATTTGAGCATCCTGTAAAGTTGGTAGTGTTATGTTCCTACTGTCCATATGCAAACCAGCGCCCTTGCTTCTAATGTATAAATCATTTCACATTTAAAAACCGGGTGTTGATATCATCAAGAATTCAACCCATCAAGTCTGCTGCTCACTTAACAGTTTTTTTTTTTCAGGCTACAAAAAGCCAAATGACATTGATATTTGCACCATCTAGTGGATGAATTCCGTATATTGAATAAAATGATGTTTAATTTACCTTGGGATATTGTTGTCTGAGTTTTTTATTGAGTGTACAGCGTACCCTTAAACCATAAAATCATTTTAAGACCATTTATTCAAGACAAAAGTATAGTAATAAAAATGTATTTGTTTGTCAGCTGCTCCAACACACTACAGCTGGCTAAGTAATTGTTATTGCTAAATTGATGGTCTTTTTTTTATTTTTTTTTATTAGGGTTAGTTTTTTTGTTTTTTTTAAATTAATTACCGTTCCATTATATTCAGGGTTAAGGTTATTCAATATCAAAAGGGTTTGGTTTAAGGGTTAGGATTATGAAGTACTTTACAATCATAGGGACAATACAACTACACTAATCATCACGGAAGCTAGGTTTTCAACTGAAAAATAAAAATTAAGTCCCACTGACAAGTTTAACAGCACCCTAAATCATTTCAGAATGGTTCTGTTACTGATACTTGAGTTGGAATGACAATAGGCTTAATATAAGCCCAGAACCATTGCAGAAATGTCAAGTACTCCCCTTCTCTGGTGCCACTTGTTTGACTCACGAGCTCTAAGTGGCCAAGAGATGACAGCATAAATTAAAAGGAATCTCTTAACCAGTCAACGGGAACATTTATTGGCAATCCGAACAGGTTTAAGGCTTTTATGAGGCTTAAGGCTTACATGACTTGATGATATAAAGTACAATACCTCAAATACAGAGGTGGGTAGTAACTAGGAGTGCAACAGTTTGCGGTTCAAAGCCGAACCGTACGGTTCGCCCTGTACGGTTCAATACGCCTTTATGAACCGCGCCTTTTCGCTTTTGCAATTAATTTATTCCGAACGCTATTGGAATGAATTGGTCGAGCTCTGTGTGCGACGTGAAGCACCGCTGTGGAGAAATTCCCGCCCCGCCGCAAGTAAATGTCCGATCGCTGTCAAGCACCGGTGTAATGGAAGCCAACTAACGCTCTCTCTCGCTTACGAGCAAAATGAAAGTGAAACAAGAAAGAAAACAAAAAGCTATGGCGAGCGGAGGAGTGGAGAGACCGAATTTTGAGGAAGCACTGGCTTCTTTCAAATCTGCGGTGTGGCAACATTTCGGTTTCCCCGTGGACTACAATGCGGTGGGAGAGAAAATAGGAGGGAGAGAAAATATTGAAAAAAAAAAAACAATTTGCAAGCATTGCTCAGCGCTTGTTCCCTATGCTAATGGCAACACTTATAACATGACTCCGGCACCTCAGCCGGCATCACCCACAGATATCACTTTCTCAGAGCAGGACAACCCCGGAGATGACACCAGTGAAAATACACGGCAGGCTTCGTTAATTTATTTGCAACGCTTGACCCGCGTTACATTGTTCTCTCGCCGAGATATTTCTCCAACAACGTATTCCCCGACGTTTATGAAATGGCACGCAAAGCCATCGAAGATGACTTCGCTAATGCACAGTTTCGCCGGGACTACTGAAAGTTGGATGTCCCTTGCTACAGAGTGCTACTACCTAACTGTGACGGTCCACTATAATTGAAACCTGTCAAGTTTCACGGTCACGTACGTTTTTTTTCCCTCCGTTCATTAATAAGTTGGTTGAATGACGCGAGAAAAGTCAGCGGCACGGAGATGGAAGAGTGTTTGTTGTGACGCTGTAGCAAACGCGATGCTAGGCTAGGAGGCTCCAATATTTCCTGACCGTAGCCGACAGCCTACAACCTACGCCTAGATATCTCATGCATATAGAACTACATGCGAAATGACAGACTCGGTAGCGTTAGTAAACAGCCACCATTTTAGAGCAGTAAACATCTCAGAAAGGCTATTTTGTAGTAAACCTTCCTAGTGAACCTAAGTAACTTTTTATCTAAAATACTCCTAAATTGCCAAAATCTAGACTTGAGTCTATCTTTAAATGATGAAACAGTTTTAAAATTTTCACATGTCAAAAGACAGAAGGGAACTAATGCAAAAACGGGACCAATTTTATCAACTTTAACGGTTCATTCAGAACATTAAATGACCTCCAAACATAGCAAAGGTTACTATGTTTTTTTTGTTGTTGTTTTGAAAAAAATGAAAAAAAAAACATGAAAGGTAACACCAGTTACTTTGCCAAGTAACTTGTTTACTACTGTGTTTGTATTTCAGTAGTCAGTCACTACACTAGCCAAAGAGCTAAGAGGCATTTTAACAGTCGAACATGTTTACATTTTAAGTGTTTATTCATTTTCTTAAAAGCAAAATAAAGACAGTTTAAAAAAAGAAAATGCAAAAAGCAAACCCAAACCGAACCGTGATCCCAAAACCGAGGTTCAAACCGAACCGTGGGCTAACTGAACCGTTGCACCCCTAGTAGTAACGCGTTACATGTATTGTTACATTTACTTGAGTAACTTTTTGAGAAAAATGTACTTCTAAGATTAGTTTTACTGAGCCATACTTTTTACTTGAGTAGATTTGTGAACGCTAATCTTACTCAGCAACTTGGGCTACTATTAATTCGTTTTTCCTCTTTATTCTACATATCAGATTTTACTTTTTTTTTTTTTTTTGGTTATTTTGTGCCACAGATGACAACAGTGGGTGTACCAGTTTCCCAAATCATCATGGTTTTTAACCTCTCTCTCAGCTTTTATTTAGCACCAGGATAAAGAGATATGATCCTTTTAATTACAAATATGTTTTCTCCACTCGAGGGTATGAAGGAAAAGAGTTGATTTTTCCTTGTTACAGGTTGTTTTATTTTATAACAAACAGGAGATGATGACACAGAATTCAGGAATAAAAAAAGAACAAAAAAAAATACACTTAAAGACAGACAACAGAAAAGACGTGACATTCCGGTACCGGGACACAGAGTGCCCTCCCGGCGCCTTTTTACTTACTTCTAACTTGGCAGAAGGGTTAACTTCCTCTCTAGAACTACTTGGAATGTGCAACCCCCAGCCCTGATCAGCTTACATACACTAGTAAGAGGACAAAGAGCCTGTGTTAGGATGGAGAAAGAAATGTAACTGCTTCTACATATAATTATGTGAATAAATGGAAATATAATTCTACAGGTACTCATGCTCTTTGGACGAATGATGCTTCATTTCTGTAGATTAATGATTTGTTTTTGTATTTCTTTGGCTTAATGTGGTTATATAATAGGTTATAGTACAGTGTATTAATAAAAGTCTATATACAGTGGGGCAAATAAGTATTTAGTCGACCACTAATTGTGCAAGTTCTCCCACTTGAAAATATTAGAGAGGCCTGTAATTGTCAACATGGGTAAACCTCAACCATGAGAGAGAGAATGTGGGGGAAAAAAACAGAAAATCACATTGTTTGAATTTTAAAGAAATTATTTGCAAATCATGGTGGAAAATAAGTATTTGGTCAATACCAAAAGTGCATCTCAATACTTTGTTATGTACCCTTTGTTGGCAATAACTGAGGCCAAACGTTTTCTGTAACTCTTCACAAGCTTTTCACACACTGCTGCTGGTATTTTGGCCCATTCCTCCATGCAGATCTCCTCTAGAGCAGTGATGTTTTGGGGCTGTCTTTGGGCAACACGGACTTTCAACTCCCTTCACAGATTTTCTATTGGGTTGAGATCTGGAGACTGGCTAGGCCACTACAGGGCCTTGAAATGCTTCTTACGAACCAACTCCTTTGTTGCCCTGGCTGTGTGTTTGGGATCGTTGTCATGCTGAAAGACCCAGCCACGTTTCGTCTTCAATGCCATTGTTGATGGAAGGAGATTTTCACTCAAAATCTCTCAATACATGGCCCCATTCATTCTTTTCTTTACACAGATCAGTCATCCTGGTCCCTTTGCCAAAGCATGATGTTTCCACCCCCATGCTTCACAGTGGGTATGGTGTTTTTCGGATGCAATTCAGTATTCTTTCTCCTCCAAACACGAGAACCTGTGTTTCTACCAAAAAGTTCTATTTTGGTCTCATCTGACCATAACACATTCTCCCAGTTCTCTTCTGAATCATCCAAATGCTCTCTAGCGAACCACAGACGGGCATTGACGTGTACTTTCTTCAGCAGGGGGACAGTGCAGGATTTGAGTCCCTGGCGGCGCATTGTGTTACTAATAGTAGCCTTTGTTACTGTGGTCCCAGCTCTCTGTAGGTCATTCACTAGGCCCCCTCCCGTGTGGTTCTGGGATTTTTGCTCACCGTTCTTATCATTTTGACGCCATGGGGTGAGATCTTGCATGGAGCACCAGATCGAGGGAGATTATCAGTTGTCTTGTATGTCTTCCATTTTCTAATAATTGCTCCCACAGTTGATTTCTTTACACCAAGCGTTTTACCTATTGCAGATTCAGTCTTCCCAGCCTGGTGCAGGTCTATAATTTTGTCTCTGGTGTCCTTCGACAGCTCTTTGGTCTTGGCCATAGTTGAGTTTGGAGTGTGACTGACTGAGGTTGTGGACAGGTGTCTTTTATACCGATAATGAGTTAAAACAGGTGCCATTAATACAGGTAACGAGTGGAGCCTCGTTAGACCTCGTTAGAAGAAGTTAGGCCTCTTTGACAGCCAGAAATCTTGCTTGTTTGTAGGTCACCAAATACTTATTTTCCACTCTAATTTGGAAATAAATTCTTTAAATTCTGTCTCTCATGGTTGAAGTTTACCCATGTTGACAATTACAGGCCTCTCTAATCTTTTCAAGTAGGAGAACTTGCACAATTGGTGGTTGACTAAATACTTATTTGCCCCACTGTAGGTAACTTTGTGCTGTGAAAAAAATACCAATGTTAAAAATATATATATATATATATAAATATATCAAACATCGTAGCAGTTACTCACAATGTTACTCATTACTTGAGTATTCTTTTCACCAAATACAGTTTTTACTTGTACTTGAGTACATTTTTTGGGATGACACTTCTACTTTTACATCAGCAGTTTTATTTTAAAGTAATGCTACTTTCTCTTGAGTCAAATTTTGACTACTCTACCCACCTCTGCTCAAATAGTAAGCAGTTTCTTTCTTGATATATGACGCGGGAGTAACATTATTTTGAATATTCGTCACAAACAACAAATATGCTCTTGTCCACTTATACTCTGCCTGGAAGAGCATGCTGTTGGAACACTTGCTATTTTAAGGACATTTCTACCACACATCGGAGTTCATTTGGAGTTCAGTGTTTTATTTAAACATTAACGTTGGCTTTGTTTCTATTGAGTGTACAAAGACAAAAAAGTCAAGCCTAGATCCTGCTCATATGAACTGAATGTGACCCCACTGTCTCATGACCTTAAGTTTGTGTTGTTGTTGTCCTGTTCAGCTGCTTAGACACAGAGAATAGGAATTTGAGTGTTCCTATTGTCTGAACAGTTTCCACATGGGAGTTTGATATATTTCTATTGTGGTTGTTCATTATGTTTTATTTTTTTGGAAAAAGCATCGAATAGGAAGGGGTTATGGCGGGACAGAAAGGGAGGAAGCGGACAGAAGAGGAGAAGAACAGACAACAAGAAGAAATACATTAATACACGCCTATGCTACCTATGAACGTAGTGCTGCTATCGTTAGCTAAATATATTTACACGTGGACACCATGTGGAGGGGCCTGACAACCAAGGTAAATTCAAAGGAGACGTGACGTGACACACCGAACTATGGCTGAGCGATATGGCCTAAAGTACATATCAAGGTAAATTGAGCAGATTTACCTCGATAATGATAAATTCGCCCAAGCGGACTGTTATATAATTTGAAAATCTGAATCAACGCATGAAATACAAATGAACCGTTTCTCGTGGATTCATTTACCAGCTTTAAATTCAACAATTGTACATGCAGTCTAAACATTAAGTATATAAAAATTTATTGTAAACAATAAGAATTCAAGTATGAACATTTATAACAGCTTGTATGACTTGAAAAATGCACATTATAAAAATCAATACGACGACTGTGCAAACATGTCATACTAACACAAATGACTTACAGCTTGAACAGTAAACTTCAACGTATTGTTAATGGCTGCTGTGACATAATTACTCCTACAAGTTTTAACTTCAAGGTTTCAGGGTTTTTTTTTTTCCCCAGAGCATTTTTTTAATAAATGAAGGCACACATGCACCCCACACACAGACACAACCACATTAAAGCTATATTGCTGTTTTGCCAATGAAATATTTAATATTTTATGATGGCAGTAATGACACAGAATGAAGCAAGCACATACAGAAAAATAGCTGTGGTCATTAAATGGTTATATTATAGGCGTCACTGTTGGATTATACTTTATGCTGAATGCTTTACCATCATAAAAGCTATCAAGGAAATCACACACACACAGAGATACAAAATAACGCGACATATTGATTGCTAGATGCAGTCCGTACCCAATCCACTCATTAGGTTTAGCCATTTCGACAAGGTTAGAGCCGCTATCCGACTCCATCACGTTCATTTGTAGCGTTAGCCTGTAGCCTGGCTACCAGTAGAAAGCACTGAAAGCACCCTCTCCTGAAATTGTGAGAACCAGGGAGGACAGCAGGTAAAAGCCCATCTGGGGGCCGCCAATAGTCTACTTAATATCGGGTGAAAGTTTGGCGAAGCTCCCTTAAGCCCGACTCTATCACAATTTCGTGTAGCGTTAGCCGCTAGCGTTAGCCTACCGGGATTCCGTTTGTTTGATTTCCAGATAACCACATGACTTCATACGTAAGCACACTGACTGCTTCCTTAAAGGGGAATGAACTTAACCAAACAAAACAGAGTCAAAGTAGGATGAAAAGACTATACAGTGGTACCTCTACATACGAATTTAATTCGTTCCAGGACCTTGTTTGTAAGTCGAAATGGTCGTATGTCGAGCAGGATTTTCCCATAGGAATAAATTATAATTCCATTAATTCGTTCCAAAGCCTAAAAACATACACTAAATTCTTAATAAATACTGCTGGCACTGTTACAAATGGCAATTAAACATAGAAAAACAAATAAGTTATAAATAAATAATTCAGATTAATATAATAATAAGAATAATAATTAATAATTATTCCTGTAAATAATGTAACGAATCGGATTCTAATATGGCGGACACTTTTTACTGTCCCTGAACGCACCGCAAAGCTGACGTCTCAGTGAGATAGGTCGGTGCGGTAGAGATAATACTTTCGTTTTCTTGAGAGCAGTCAACTGCTTAAGACAATGGGCGTTTTGTGTTGGATAAGTTCTTAAATAAATGATAAAAACGTGACGAAGCTGGCGATTTCCTTGGCAATGTTACCACAATAATAATTGTCACCTTAACTTATAAATAGTGGCGAACGGTGGTCGGAAGAGGACCATGGAGCTGTATTGTTGAGCCAGTTCAGGGACGTGCACCCCAAGCTCATATTTTTCTATAACTTGCATCTTCATTTCAAAGGTAAGGATCACTTTTTTCCTTGTTTCTCCAACTGTATCAACTTTTTTTGAAAACTGTGTTGATTTCTCACACAAGAAAATCCACCGTGCGTTCGTTTGCAGTGCTGTCATGTCGTCGTATTTCGAGCATCTCGTCGCATGTAGAAACAAATGGCGAGTCAAATTTTACGTCGGATGTCGAAAAGATCGTGTGTCGAAGTGATCGTATGTCGAGGTACCACTGTATTTTCTTGTTTCATTAAATTACCGAATTTTCCGACATGGTCAAAATTACGTCGGTCATCATGAGCCATCTCGATAACGGTAAATTTTCGGTATACGCCAGGCTCTACACCGAACCCAATATGATGTAAGTGTGGAAATGTTGACATCCTATTCTATGCTAGCTGATCCCTAATCCTGGCACCGACAATCTCTCTACCTGAGTGTGTCTATTTGCACCCAGCCATGCATGACCCAACTTTGACGTATGATAGTCCTGCAAAAAAAGTCTAAATGCTGCATGGGGCCCGGCACCACCCCAGCCAATCATTGGGGCTGGAGGGTGGGTGTCGAGCACGGCACACTCATCCCCCTGCAGCTCCAGCAAAGGAGCCACTGTCATCCCCCCAGGACTCAGGGTGGTCTCCCGGACCATCCGCACCCCCATTAACCCGCCCTCAGGGAAGGGAGGGGGGACACACCAACACCCACCACACCTGCCCCTACTGCCGCCACGCCGAACCCAGTATTTAGTAAATCATCTGTAATTGTGGATATGCTGACATTCTATTCTATGCTCCCTGATCGCTAATCCTGTCACCAATAATCTGTCAATTTGAGTGTGTCTATTTGCACCCAAGCATACATGAACCCATTTGATGTGTGTCCCCCAGGGCCCCGGCACCACCCCAGCCTATCAAGGGTACGAGCAAGGCACACTCATCCCCCTGCAACTCCGGCAAAGGAGCCACTGTCATCCCCCCAGGACTCAGGGTGGTCT
The DNA here is from genome assembly GCF_030265065.1 of Corythoichthys intestinalis. NCBI lineage: Eukaryota > Metazoa > Chordata > Actinopteri > Syngnathiformes > Syngnathidae > Corythoichthys > Corythoichthys intestinalis. Next base: position 42,146,155 of record NC_080410.1, read on the forward strand.
CTCAGACCACCCGCGCCCCCATTAACAAGCCCTCAGGAGAGGGACAAGGAGACACTCCACCACTGCCCATGTCCACAACCACCACCGCCCGCCAACCGGACCCCCAGCCACCGCCGCAACACCCCAACCGACGCGGCAAACCGACCACAGCCCACTAGGTCCGCAGCAGGAAACGATCCCCATCTAGAGGGGGCGACACCCCACCGCCCCGCTGGCACCCAGCTGGCAATCTGCACCGGGGCCCACGGACAGCCGACAGCCCGTTGCGGGGCCTTAACTGCTAACTAGGGTTGTTCCAATCATGTTTTTTTGCTCCCGATCCGATCACGATCGTTTTAGTTTGAGTGTCTGCCGATCCCGACATTTCCCGATCCGATTGCTTTTTTTTGCTCCTGATTCAATTCCAATCATTCCCGATAGTTTTTCCCGATCATATACATTTTGGCAATGCATTAAGAAAAAAATGAATAAAACTCATAAGCATACATACATAAGTACTGTATTTGTTTATTATGACAATAAATCCTCAAGCTGGCATTTACATTATTAACATTCTTTCTGTGAGAGGGATCCACGGATAGAAAGACTTGTGACTTTGTATATTGTGACTAATTATTGCCATCTAGTGTATTTGTTGAGCTTTCAGTAAATGATACTGTAGCCATGCCCAAATGCATGATGGGAAGTGGAACCATGACTGTGTGTAGTGCTACCAATATATATATATCTTCTCTGCGTTGAGAAATAACATAAGGTGTTAAGAAAAAGATCAATTGCTACCTTGCTTCCCCACATTGCTTCCCATGATATTTCTAATCGTAGGGAGAGGGATTGTAAGGCTTTAGCCAATTAAAAAAAGGCTCCAAAGGCTGCCAAAATTCACTCTACTCATTTTACGCTGCCTTTTATCTCTCTATATAGGTAAAACGGCGCCATTACAGATTGAGCGCGACAATGCGTGAGAGGGTCGTGCAGTGCATGCATTAATTGCGTTAAATATTTTAACGTGATACATTTTTTTAAAAATTAATTACCGCCGTTATCGGGATAAATTTGATAACCCTACCTTAAGCCTAAACTAAAGACTCTGGATGAGTGTAACATATTATGTCTGTAACGTTAAATACAATTAGAAAACGATTTAATTTAAAAATATATATATATTAAAAAAAGGCATGGCCAATATTTTTTTGCCGATTCCGATACTTTGAAAATGACGTGATCGGACCCGATCGATCGGCATATCTCTACTGCTAACAGTGAATTTTTTAGCAAAATCCTTCTATAATTCTGATTTGACCTTTGAAAAGTACTTTTTTAAGAACAGGTGAAATTCTAAAGTACATGATAGAGACAACTTGCCATATCAGATGTTTTATTTCGGTTTGACAAGTTAAATATATTGGCACAATGGCATCCCAAGGACAGTACAATGTTCCCATAAAACATTCCAAGGAGTATGATCCATTAACAAGGACACATAATGGCGACTTGACAGTTTCTGACAAGGCCTAGTTCAGCAAAATCTGGAATTTTATGTACTATTGTTAGTCCATGACGACTCACGCTATAAATAACTCACCGCACTGAAGGGATTCGAGTTAAATGACGTGATGCCTACGTGCCACCGGTGAAACCTGGGGTGCAACGTTGTCACATTTTATCACCGGTCTGAACAATCGGCCGTGTGTTTGCACCTCAAGTCAAGGTGACCCAGGAAGTAGTCATGCGTACCATTAGCGAAGCCACATCTAGCACCTATTTACGACATTGCCTATAAACCTTTGCTTTTTCAAAAATAGCCCCTAGTGGAAAATCAGTGAAAAAGGTAGCACTCGCACAAGATGCTAAAACGACTAGTGGCGAACTTTGATTTTACTGTGCGTCAAGGTCATCAACACTTTGGAATCAAAGCAAATAGTTTTTAAAAATCGGTATTACAAAATGTTGAATCGAAACCGGCGAAGCTACACGACTAAAGTCATTCATTAATCTTGCCTGGTATCGTGTTTATTGGCAAAGGACTAATTTTGGGCCTTATCCCAGTCTCGATGACAACTGTTCAACCATTGCATTCCAAGGAGACATGTAATCACCTCCTCAACTTTAATGGAATGGCGCTCAGCCTAACTTTTATTTCAGACATGTGAGATGTGTGGCTCTTCTGCAACTGTATACCAATGACATTTGCATGCTTTTCCAAAACCGCAAAACCACAGCCAGTGCCTGCCATGGTGCGCCATTTCATGATGATCATATGATGGCGATAATTGAGTCAGAAACAACATGTCCACGTCGCGGATTCCATGCAAACTCATACAGTTTATATACGTCTGAATTAGGGTCAGGAACCTCTGGGTACTTCACGATACGATATGATTTGCGATACAAGGCTCACGATAGGGCTGCAGCTATTGAATATTTTAGTAATCGAGTATTCTACTGAAAATTCCATCGATTAATCGAGTACTGTAATTTTTCGACTGTACGGCTCACCTGACTATAAGCCGCCACCCCCCAAATTTGACATGAAAACCTGATTTGTTCACAGATAAGCCGCACTGAAATATAAGCCGCAGCTGGGATATTTACACCAAAATATATATTTGACAGCGGCATCATACGACTGTCATAAGACCAAATGAACAACCATGAATCTTTGAACCAGTTGGCTGCAAAGCTTCATTGCTTCAATGAAGCTTCATTTGCCCATTAGTGCTCCTTTGGGCGAGACAGTCAACCTCTGCTGCCACCTGCTGTCAACACTGCTGTTGTCGAACATGCCTCCTAGCATGCATTGCAGCGCTACAGATGTAAATAACAATCAAAATTCATGTTCTGTGCTAAGTATTTCTTCAGTTACTGGTCTAGTTGTTTCAATAATTGCTAGTTATGGTATTTGGCAACACTTTATTTGACAGTAGTGCAATAAAACTGTCATAAGACAATCATAATTATGACATGGCACTGCCATGAGTATTAATGAATGCTCACAACTAGGGCTGCAGCTATGGATTATTTTAGTAGTCGATTAACCGATAAACCATTAGTTCGAATAATCGAGTCATCGGATAAGGAACATGAAAAATTGAATTACCTGAGCTGAGCCTCAAACGGTATAAAAAAAAAAAAAAAAATCAATCAATGAGGATCTATGTACAACAAAAGAACAATTGGCTAACTTACATCGCAAAAGTCCGCTAGTTTAAATGCTATAAAATGCTAACTTTTTTACAATGCTCTTAACAAATGGTTCAAACACATACTCCCACAAAAATAGGCTAAATGTACCTATAAACTAAATTACGAATGCATTAAAAAAAATCATCAGCTCAAACAAAATTTAGTTTATGTTGGTCTTAACAGGGAGCACCTGGATTCAGCCATATGAATTGAGGCAGACTAGAAGGCAGTGTATCCACCCAAATCAATAAAACTAAATGCAAACACTTTGAAAATAAAGCATTATAACGTCACTTTAATTAAACGAATACTCAAAGCAGCAAAATTTATTTCGAATATTATTTTATAATCGAATACACGAGTTAATCGATTAATTGTTGCAGCACTACTCACAACAGATGTCATGTAGCGCTATCCGGCAAATTATCTCACTTTTCAATGGATGTTAAAGATCCAAGCTGGACATAAATAAGAGTTAGTGACATAATTTGCCGGATGACACTTCATTATATCTGTGATAAGCATTCAGTAATGCCCATGATAGTGTCATGTCAGAATTACAACGGTCTTATGATAGTCTTATGACGCCACTGTCAAATTAAGTGTTACCTATTAACACAAATAAATAAAAAAATAAGCCACACCTGACTATAAACCGCAGGATTCAAAATGAAGGAATAAAGTAGCGGTTTATAGTCCAAAAATTACGGTTATCGGATTTAAAGAAAGAAAGAAAGAAATAGGAAAGAAAAATTATGAATACATGAGAAAACAAGACATGTGAATACCAAAAAAACAACAAATTCACTGCTTTCACAAGAAAAACTTTTTTTTTTTAATCTTTCCTACAGTCCCTGACAAAGGTCTTGTCGCATATCCATTTTGTAGAAACAATTGCTAATAACCTGACTTTTAATGATTCAATTGGTTTCAGAAATGGCTCATATGAAAGCTAAGACCCTCCCAAATGATGTTGAATGTCCAAAAATACAGTGCCTTGCAAAAGTATTCGGCCCCCTTGAATCTTGCAACCTTTCGCCACATTTCAGGCTTCAAACATAAAGATATTAAATTAATTTTTTTGTCAAGAATCAACAACAAGTGGGACACAATCGTGAAGTGGAACAACATTTATTGGATAATGTAAACTTTTTTAACAAATAAAAAACTGAAAAGTGGGGCGTGCAATATTATTCGGCCCCTTTACTTTCAGTGCAGCAAACTCACTCCAAAAGTTCAGTGAGGATCTCTGAATGATCCAATGTTGTCCTAAATGACCGATGATGATAAATAGAATCCACCTGTGTGTAATCAAGTCTCCGCATAAATGCACCTGCTCTGTGATAGTCTCAGGGTTCTGTTTAAAGTGCAGAGAGCATTATGAAAACCAAGGAACACACCAGGCAGGTCCGAGATACTATTGTGGAGAAGTTTAAAGCCGGATTTGGATACAAAAAGATTTCTCAAGCTTTAAACATCTCAAGGAGCACTGTACAAGCCATCATATTGAAATGGAAGGAGCATCAGACCACTGCAAATCTACCAAGACCCGGCTGTCCTTCCAAACTTTCTTCTCAAACAAGGAGAAAACTGATCAGAGATGCAGCCAAGAGGCCCATGATCACTCTGGATGAACTGCAGAGATCTACAGCTGAGGTGGGAGAGTCTGTCCATAGGACAACAATCAGTCGTACACTGCACAAATCTGGCCTTTATGGAAGAGTGGCAAGAAGAAAGCCATTTCTCAAAGATATCCATAAAAAGTCTCGTTTAAAGTTTGCCACAAGCCACCTGGGAGACACACCAAACATGTGGAAGAAGGTGCTCTGGTCAGATGAAACCGAAATTGAACTTTTTGGCCACAATGCAAAACGATATGTTTGGCGTAAAAGCAACACAGCTCATCACCCTGAACACACCATCCCCACTGTCAAACATGGTGGTGGCAGCATCATGGTTTGGGCCTGCTTTTCTTCAGCAGGGACAGGGAAGATGGTTAAAATTGACGGGAAGATGGATGCAGCCCAATACAGGAACATTCTGGAAGAAAACCTGTTGGTATCTGCACAAAACCTGAGACTGGGATGGAGATTTATCTTCCAACAGGACAATGATCCAAAACATAAAGCCAAATCTACAATGGAATGGTTCAAAAATAAACATATCCAGGTGTTAGAATGGCCAAGTCAAAGTCCAGACCTGAATCCAATCGAGAATCTGTGGAAAGAGCTGAAGACTGCTGTTCACAAACACTCTCCATCAAACCTCACTGAGCTCGAGCTGTTTTGCAAGGAAGAATGGGCAAGAATGTCAGTCTCTCGATGTGCAAAACTCATAGAAACATACCCCAAGCGACTTGCAGCTGTAATTGGAGCAAAAGGTGGCGCTACAAAGTATTAACGCAAAGGGGCCGAATAATATTGCACGCCCCACTTTTCAGTTTTTTATTTGTTAAAAAAGTTTAAATTATCCAATAAATTTTGTTCCACTTCACGATTGTGTCCCACTTGTTGTTGATTGTTGACAAAAAATTTAAATTTTATATCTTTATGTTTGAAGCCTGAAATGTGGCGAAAGGTTGCAAGGTTGAAGGGGCCGAATACTTTTGCAAGGCACTGTATATATTTGTTTCACTCTAAAAAGATTGATCATTTAATGAAGACATAACGGTCAAATTTTGGCAAGACAAAAGTTTTGTCGCCTACAGACAGTAGTGTGAAAATTGAACAAAAAATGTACTTCAAATACAAAAATATGTTACGTAACATAAGCGGATTAATTAGTGTTGCTGTTAGATCCAAATGTAATATTTTGTATGACTTCCATGGGCTTGAAGGACTGCATCCATGCGGTTCGGCAAGGATTCATTTAATCAGTATGCGATGGAGCACCATCCTGCTGCAGAATTTGTCCACCACCAAACTTCACAGTTTTGTTGCAAAAGGTGGATTTTCCAGATGAATCTTCCATTATATTACACCACAGTCGCCGCAAATATTGCAGGAGACCTACTGGAGCCCGCATGGATCCGAGATTCACTCAGAAAACAGTGGAGTTTGGTGGTGGCAAAATCATGGTGTGGGGTTACATCCAGTATGGGGGTGTGCGAGAGATCTGCAGGGTGGAAGGCAACATAAATAGTCTGAAATATCAACAAATCTTAGCTTCCTCTTACATTCCTAACCATAAAAAGGGACAAATTCTGCAGCAGGATGGTGCTCCATCGTATACTTCAGTGAAGATCCTCCAGGACTGCCCAGCCCAGTCACCAGACATGAAAATCATTGAGCATGTCTGGGGTAGGATGAAAGAGGAAGCATGTAAGACGAAACCCAAGAATGTTGATGAACTCTGGGAGGCATGCAAGACTACTTTCTTTGATGTTCCTGATAACTTCATCAATAAATTGTATGAATCCTTGCCAAACCGCATGGATGCAGTCCTTCAAGCCCATGGAAGTCATACAAAATATTAAATTTGGATCTCACAGCACCACTACTTAATTCGATTATATTACCTAACATATTTTTGTATTTGAAGTACATTTTTTGTTCAATTTTCACACTACTTTCTGTAGGCGATAAAACGTTTGTCTTGCCAAAATTTTACCTTTATGTCTTCATTAAATGATCAATCTTTATTCAGTGAAACAAAAATATTTTTGTACATTCAACATCATTTGGGAGGGTCTTAGCTTTCACATGAGCCATTTCTGAAACCAATTGAATATTTAAAAGTCAGGTTATTAGTAGGGTTGTTCCGGTCATGTTTTTTTTGCTCCAGATCCGATCCCGATCGTTTTAGTTTGAGTATCTGCCGATCCCGATATTTCCCGATCCGATTGCTTTTTTTTTGCTCCCGATTCAATTCCAATCATTCCCGATAATTTTTCCCGATCATATACATTTTGGCAATGCATTAAGAAAAAAATGAATAAAACTCGGACGAATATATACATTCAAAATACAGTACATAAGTACTGTATTTGTTTATTATGACAATAAATCCTCAAGATGGCATTTACATTATTAACATTCTTTCTGTGAGAGGGATCCACGGATAGAAAGACTTGTAATTCTTAAAGGATAAATGTGACTTTGTATATTGTGACTAAATATTGCCATCTAGTGTATTTGTTGAGCTTTCAGTAAATAATACTTTAGCCATTTAACTGTTCTGCCCAAATGCTTGATGGGAAGTGCAACCATGACTGTGTGTAGTGGCACCAATTGATATATCTTCTCTGCGTTGGGAAATAACATAGGGTGAGAAAGAAAAAGATCAACCACTACCTTTCTTCCCCACATTGCTTCCCACGATATTTCTAATTGTTGAGAGAGGGATTGTAAGGCTTTAGCCAATTAAAAAAATGCTCCAAAGACTGCAAAATTCACTCTACTCATTTTTCGCTGCCTTTTAGCTCTATATATAGGTAAAACGGTGCTATTATAGATTGAACGCGACAATGCGTGAGTGGGTCGTGCAGCGCATGCGTTAATTGCGTGAAAAATTTTAACGTGATTAAATTTTTTTTTTAATTACCGCTGTTAACGCGATAAATTTGATAGCCCTACTTTAAGCCAAAACTAAAGACTCTGGATGAGTGTAAGACATTTTGTCTGAAACGTTAAATACAATTAGAAAACGATTTAATTAAAATATATATTTAAAAAAGGCATGTCCGATATTTTTTTGCCGATTCCGATAGATTGAAAATGACGTGATCGGACCCGATCGATCGGCAGTTGAAGCCTGTTGAACCGGTTGAAGCCTGGGACCGTGTGCTTTGGTCAGATGAGACCAAGATTGAGCTTTTTGGAACCAAACACTCTAAGTGGGTCTGGCGTGCCACATAAGATGCGCATGCTGAAAGCACCTCATACCCACTGTGAAGCATGGGGGTGGGTCAGTGATGCTGTGGGGCTGTTTCGCTTCCAACGGCCCTGGGAACCTTGTTAGGGTGCATAGCATCATGAATGCTTTGAAATACCAGGACATTTTGAATCAAAATCTGTTGCCCTCTGCCCGAAAGCTGAAGATGGGTCGTCACTGGGTCTTTCAGCAAGACGATGACCCTAAACATATGGCCAAATCTACACAGAAATGGTTCAACAGACACAAAATCAAGCTCCTCCCATGGCCATCTCATTCCCCAGACCTTGTTTTGTTGGCAAAAGGGGGTTGTACAAAGTATTAACACCAGGGGTGCAAATAATTGTGACACACATTATTTGATGTCAAATATTTTTTTCTTTATATGGGATTTTTTTCCCCACTGAATGTATGCACTTTTATTGAAGGTTGGATTTTTCTCTTTTTTCCATTAAGGTCCCACATTATTTGAATTTTAAAAATATATATATATATATATATATTAGAAGCTAAAAAACACATCTTAACCAGGGGTGCCAACAATTATTGAGGGCACTGTAGATAGTTAAATCCATTCCAACTGGGAAGACTGGCATTGAGTGATCATGTTTCACTGCCATTGACAATGACAGACGTCCAATCAAATATAAGTGGGGGGTTAGCAGCGATCGAAAGATGCCAGTCTATCGCTGTTAATTGCAGCCAATGAGTTAACACTTACTAAAAACAAATACATATCCAGTTGCTAAAGCCTGTTTTAAAATGTTTTTTATTAATTTATTTGTGGGTATTATCTTTCCATTTCACATTAGCACCAGAGGGCAAACAGAAGGCAACCATAAAACATGGCACAAGGCAACACAATCACGTTAAATGTCAATGTCACAGGATTAGCGACAACACGACAAGAATACATGACCAAACTGAGCAGGGCACACCTACCTACCAAGGAGACAGTCGTCCTCTATAAAAGCCAGCGTCCAGGTCTCTAACAATAACTGATAAGCTTCCAACGAGGGTTTTTAATAGGATCATAAGAGCAGATCTGATTTTCATCTTCAGTCGGGACTTAAAGAGGTAAATTACAATTCCACTTCATTTAACACAATTGACGCAAGATTTCAAAAGTGACTTTTGCGCTTTCACAGTCTCCATTAAAGCGCCACCATGAGCACCGACGCGGAGATGGAGCAGTATGGCGAGGCGGCCGTTTACCTCAGGAAGCCAGAGAAGGAGAGGATTGAGGCTCAGGCGGCTCCCTTTGATGCCAAAACCGCCTATTTTGTCGTGGATCCTGAAGAGATGTACCTCAGGGGGAAACTCATCAAGAGGGAAGGGGGCAAAGCCACTGTTGAGACCCTCATTTCAAAAAAGGTACACGCACCGAGGCCTCAAACCTTTAATAGGGTACTCATTTAACTCACTAACTGCATCGTCAAATTAATATTGACTGGAGGGGCAACGAGATTTGACGATGAAACTGAAGCATTCACAGACACATCCAGTCCTCCCAGTTTCAATTAATTCAACGTCAATCATTGTCAATGGCAAGCACTGACTCAACATTTGGTTACGGTGTGTTTGAGTGGCAGGTGACTATGCCAATGGCATAAAAGTATGACGCAAGAATAATGGCTACCAGGTCTCCATCCAGCCATCGGATGCTGCTGTAGTCCAAGCCGAATATAGGGCACCGGTACGGGGGTGTGACATCAGCAAAAAAAAATATATTTCAAATAAAATAAAAAATATATACATATGTATATATATTTTTGCAAATGATTTTTTTCTTTGATTAAAAATAGTTTTTTGATTAAAGCAGCTTTTATTGCGATTGAATGATTTAGACACAAATGTCCTACCCCTAATATGGCTCAAACACAAAAAGGATTGCTTCAATCAAAGAAAACAGTTTCAATGAAAACTAAAGTGTTCAAATGCGAATTTCTGAGTCTCAAATATTTTTTCACATTCAAACCTTTTTTTCTACGATTGAATTTTTTTTATTTTTGATTGAAGTGATTTTTCTTTTGAAAATATATCTTTTTGTTTGAAGCAACTTATTTTTTGATTGAATAATAAAGACACAAATGTCCAGGCCAAAATGTGGGCCAAACGCAAAATTACATGACTTCAATCAAAAATGTTGTTCCAATAAAAAAAAAAAAAACTTGACTTAATTTTTTTTTTTTTATTTAAATCAAAGAAAAATAGTTTTCAAATATATTTTTTTTTAGTTTAAAATTTATTTTTGCATTCAAACACATTTTTTTGATTGAAGTGACTTTTTCTTCGATTGAAAATGTATATTTTGATTGAAGCAACTTTTTTTTAAATTGAATAATAAAGACACAAATCTACCTCTATAAAAAGAAAGTAACCTGTAAATGGCTTAAAATGAACAAGGAGTGACCTGTAAATGCCCACAAAAGAATACTCTGGTTTCAGTGCCATTGACGGCACTTCACGTTTAATCCAGTCAGAATGAATTGTATGTGTAACCTCTATGTAACCAGTGCACAAAATAATCAGAAGATTCGAATTCGACTAGGGACCTAAGTGTTGTACTGTAACCATGAATGAATAGCTCAGATAATGCAGTTTGCAATGATTTTTGACTTCGTGCAACAACAATAACAACAATGCAATACAAAACAATAGAACAGTATAAGAAAATAAAATTGGGCCCAAAAATAATCAAAACTGTCTTTCACTCAAATATCTAGTGATCACTGATTTTTCCTTAATCCTGTATAAGGTAAGTCTTTCTCCAAAGTTTGTATGGAATCCTGTGAGATGGTATTGTCCTACCACACTGAAGAGTAGTACATGAAGGATAAAGTTTCTTGGTCTTTTCACGCTGGGAAGCTCGCCATCAAATTTCCGGAATCTTCTTATCTTTAAAGAGCATACGACAGGAGAAAAAAAGTCTTAAATGGCATTTTTATGTGAATTAGAATCATATTTTGAGATGATTCGACTATATACAACAATTTAGCAAAGCGCAAATGACGAGAAATTAATCTTTTAATCTGCCGGTTAGCCACGCCTACCATTATAGGGCTTTAGCGTCCCCAACAGGTGGATGACGTCAGCGGTAGACCGGGCTCATCGGTTTTACTATTCAGCCCATTGAGGGAGAATTATTCAGAACGAGGAAAACGCGACGAAGAGAGCCGCAAAATGTCATTGTTTCAGTCTCTCTACTCCAATATTTTTACAGGATATTCTTTTTATCCAAGTATTTTTCCCCAATAGCTACATAAACGGCTTAAGAACGACCAGTCAGCTCGTCGAGGGGGAACTATTCACAACGAGGAAAACGCGACGAAGAGAGCTGCAAAATGTCATTGTTTCTGTCTCTTTACTTCAATATTTTTACAGGATATTGTTTTTGTCCAAGTATTTTCCCTAATTGCTAAATAAATGGCATGGTCATGACAAATAACAGTCTTGTGCTAAATGGAATATGAAATCATAAAAATGCACCTATTCAGGACGACATGGCAAAATTACTCCATAATGGTCAAAACTGTCGACTTCACCTTTACTGTCGCACCTCCCGAACGATATTTTATCACACCTAAATCGGACATATGTCATTTCTCTTCCCCGGCTTCGGAGAATGTAAACAAACCAAGAGGCGTGACAGCTAGCCGACATGCTAACCCGCACCGAGTGATGTTTCAAAGTCTTCGAAGCGGAAAATCACACATAACTAGCCTGGATTTATTGACATGACGACTGGGTTGTCGATTGTCTTTGCGGATCGGCAAACCGCCAGGCTGAGAGCAATTTACAATTCGTTTCCCGGAGGAGGGTGGCTGCAGTTGTTGTGCAGCTAACGTGCTGCTAATGTGCATGAGGAGAGCTTTTTACATGCCTATCAATGATCAAACGTAAGTAGTCCTTTATTTAATTAAGTTTGTAGTGTTTACTTTGTAATCGCTGTATTGGTATTTGACATAATACAAAACAAGATGTTTACATACCTTCTCGTAAGTCCAATGGTCCCACAGTAAATATCCATGGTGAACGGGAACCTTTTGAAACTCCAAAAAGGCGCATACGCCTCTCCCTCACACAGAATGATTTTTCTGCAGCCGTTTGGCTGGCGTAATGCGAAAAATAAACGTATTAATCCGCAAAATCAGCTGAATCCTACTTTCTCATACACAACAGTACGCTGTATAGTGAAGAGGACGTCTTCTACTGTACACGTCACAGCGCCCTCCTCCTCAATGCAAGACAGAAGCCGGAAGTCACTCATTTTCATGGCGCGGGATTAAAAAATCTAAATAAATTAAGCAATCGCTTCCACACACATCCAAGCGGTCCATATCATTCAGGAGCATAAAATACCGCGTGTATTATAAAATTAACATGCTTTTTCGTGTCACATGCACTTTAATCCAGTCTCACAAAATGACCTGACCTGTTGTAGTTTTTTACAAACCGGTATTTTACTCGTCTCATTTTGAGAGATAAATCATATCTAAATAAATTTACTGTACATTTACATTGTACATGAATTTGTAACAATCACACACAATATTATTTTTAACATTGTCATTTCACTTAACATTGAATCTTTCAATTTCACTTTCAGATCTTTTCAATTTTTTATCCAACAAAACAAAATTATTATTTTCAATAATAAAAATAACGTTTATCATTCTTAACTTAATGATTAGGAAAACCATCGTTAGCATTAGCTGTTAACTCGTCTGCATCGTTAGCATTAGCTGTTAGCTCGTCTGCTCCGAGTAGAACGCTTGCTTACCAAGACAGTTTAGGCTCAATAAACGCGTTTTCCACGCTCCTGATCACTTCTCAAGTGTTCTACCGATGTCCCTGTTGAGCTAGGATATGGATATTTTGGGTTTTAGTCACTTTTTTAACTATTTTATCAAATCGTTTTTCTTCCTACCTTGTCAATCTGATTAGCATGGTCTTCTCTCTCCAGCTGCTTGTGGATATTGTCGATCTCAGCCATCAAACTCAGCTGGGGAGGAGCTTACTTTTATTAAGTGCTTCTTTATTTTCAATTTAATTTGTTTTCAAGTTGCAGTTTTATTTCATGATGTTGAAAGAAAAAGTTTTAATTTAATGCCATTTTATGTGTCAAGTTCAAAAATAGACCCTTAGGTAGACATTTGTAAAATTACCCAAATATAAGGAGAGAAGACACTCAGTTTTCTTGGCCAAGGAGAGCAAAAGAGTGACTAGACAGAGGAATGCTAGATTACGCTGTATAGTCACCAAAATTGATCTAAGGAAAAACCCTCCTTGCTATTTTTATTTAGGGGTTTGTCCTAACACAGAAGGGTGCCGCCCTGAGGGAGGAGGGGAGCAAGCTGGAGACACCCATGTGATTTTGGTTGACTATGTGTGAGCATGTAGGTGGAACTAACTAAGTACACGTGTGTAAGCAAAGGCACATGTAAACAACGGTCAAAATGACCCAGACACTTCAGTTATGCAACGCTGCAGCCATGGAAGATGTCCTCGAATGGAAAATTGTCCTCGAACGTCGAGACGAAAGTCCAGACACCAGGTGCTGAAGATGTCTTGGAAGGTCTAGTTACGCAATGATGCAGCCGTGAACCAAGGCAGTTGTCATCCCGACCCTCTTTACTCATTGTAACACTTAAACATTATACTACAACTAGTATAGCAAGCAATAATCATTTACTGGTTATATCAATAAGAGAAAAATATGGCAATATGTATTATTTATGGTATATATGAGCACAAGCACATATTCAATCAATCAAGCAAATATTTAATCAATCAACCCTCGATAATTACCTCGACATTATGTATTTATTTATCTTTTTTTCTAAATTTAATTTACCCTTTATTTGTTTTTATTCAAAATTTAATTAACCCTTTATTTGTAGCTGGGTTACAAATGTCTAGTGTTGTCAATGGCAGCCAGTGAGCTAACATAGAGGCTATCCTAATGGAAGATTTTGGATGCAAAAGTGCTGGTCACTTTTTTTTTTTTTTTTTAACTTTTTAAACAGTGACACCTTTTTAAAACGATGTATCAATCCTTGGTGGGTGGGGCTACAAAGTCTCGATACATATCACCTTTACGATATATTGTCCCACCCCACTCACTATTTACCGTCTTAAATCTTCAGACTGTCACCGTCAAAGAAGATGACATCCATCCAATGAACCCTCCCAAGTTTGATAAAATCGAGGACATGGCCATGATGACCCACCTCAACGAGCCTGCTGTGTTGTATAACCTCAAAGAGCGTTTTGCATCATGGATGATCTACGTGAGCTTTTTAACTCACTTGATATGGAGGAACTTATTTAATTCGGGCTTTACTAGAACAACCTAATCTCTTTCCAGACCTACTCCGGCCTATTCTGCGTCGTGGTGAACCCCTACAAGTGGCTTCCTGTATACGACTCGAGGGTCGTTAACGCCTACAGAGGCAAGAAGAGGATTGAGGCTCCACCCCACATCTTCTCCATCTCTGATAATGCTTATCAGTTCATGCTCACGGGTAAGACCAAAAAAAAAATTGCAGAGAAAATGTATTACCGTATTGGCCCGAATAAAAGACGTTTTTTTTAGTTTGAAATAGGACTGAAAAAGAGGGGGTTGTCTTATATTCGCGGTCTAGACATTATACCCATTCACGACGCTAGATGGCGCCAGATATCATTGAAGCGATGTTCTGTCATGACAGATCTCAGATACACTCCCCATCCACGACGCTAGATGGCGCCAGATATCATTGAAGCGATGTTCTGTCATGACAGATCTCAGCTTCTCTCAAGTTTAACCAGTTTGCAATTTTTTTTTTTGCAATTTTATGGTTTTTCCTTATTCAGATTTGTTTCAAGACTACAGTTACAGTTGGACTTCACTTTGATGGTTAATGCAGTTCTTGCAATTTTGTTGTTTTATCACAATATATTGGTTTATTTACATTTCAAAAACCAGAAGCCATTCATTTACGAATGTGATTGCACTTTAGTTTACATATTTAAATGTTCAGATATTAAGATTTGAATGAGGGAAAATAATATGCTTTTTCTCTCAAATATATTGTTATAATTAGGGTTGTTCCAATCATGTTTTTTTGCTCCCGATCCGATCCCGATCATTTTAGTTTGAGTATGTGCCGATCCCGATATTTCCCAATCCCATTGCTTTTTTTTTGCTCTCGATTCAATTCCAGTCATTCCCGATCATTTTTCCCGATCATATACATTTTGGCAATGCATTAAGAAAAAAATGACTCGGACGAATATATACATTCAACATACAGTACATAACTACTGTATTTGTTTATTACGATAATAAATCCTCAAGATGGCATTTACATTATTAACATTCTTTCTGTGAGAGGGATCCACGGATAGAAAGACTTGTAATTCTTAAAGGACAAATGTGACTTTGTATATTGTGACTAAATATTGCCATCTAGTGTATTTGTTGAGCTTTCATTAAATGATACTGTAGCCATGCCCAAATGCATGATGGGAAGTGGAACCATGACTGTGCGTAGTGCTACCAATTGATATATCTTCCCTGGGTTGGGAAATAACATAGGGTGTTAAGAAAAAGATCAATTCCTACCTTGCTTCCCCACATTGCTGCCCACGATAGCTCTAATCGTAGGGAGAGGGATTGTAAGGCTTTAGCCAATTAAAAACAGGCTCCAAAATTCACTCTACTCATTTTACGCTGCCTTTTAGCTCTCTATATAGGTAAAACAGCGGCATTACAGATTGACCGCGACAATGCGTGAGTGGGTCGTGCAGCGCACGGATTAATTGCATTAAATATTTTAGCGTGATACAATTTTTTAAAAATTAATTACCGCCATTATCGGGATAAATTTGATAACCCTACCTTAAGCCAAAACTAAAGACTCTGGATGAGTGTAACATATTATGTCTGTAATGATAAATACAATTAGAAAACGATTTATTAAAAAATATATATATCAAAAAAAGGCATGTCCGATATTTTTTTGCCGATTCCGATACTTTGAAAATGACTTGATCGGACCCGATGGCTCGGGATGTCGATCGATCGGGACATCTCTAGTTATAATCATTTGTTGAATGAATGAATGAAATATTTATTGTCATCGGTATCAATCAATGACAGTTACAAAAAAATGTGGGATCGTTTGGCCAAAGAAAGAGATTTCTACAGACTCTGCTAGGGCCTGCTCAGAAAGACTTGTCAGGTCTTTCCCTGAACAAAAGATGTCGGTGTCGTCCGCAAAATAGTTTCGGTCCCAAGACAGAGCCTTGGGGCACGCCGCATGTGACTTGACGTGTAGTTGATTTGCACCCATCAAATGTTACATATTGCGATCGGTTATGTAGGTAGCTACGTACCCAATTTAGAACGACGCCTCGAATTCCAAGTCTCTCTAGTTTGTCCAGTACGATATCGTGGTTAACAGTATCAAAGGCTTTTTTTAGGTCCGGGAAAATTCCAACTGATTATTGTTTTTGGTCAATAGCATCTGTGAATCATTGACAGTCACAAAATATGGAATAATTTGCCCGAAAAGACCGATGACAGACAAAGGAAGATGGGAAAAAGCATATGCTTATCAATACCCGTCCCCCTACAGCCCCGGACACACAGTCTAGCATAGTCACATTACATGAGCTTTTATTTTCCGTTTTTGTTTTTGTTTTTTTGCTTTTGTCCGTTTTTTCACTTATATATCTTCCCAAAAGTCATTGATTGCCATGGCACTACGCAATATTGTCAATTCGAGTAGGTTCATTGGATAGGTTGATTTTTAAGTTGGTGCAGAGAGTGCGTCTGTGCACAGTGAGAGCTGAAGCGTTTCGGATGTACTGGAATTATTTTCTGTATAAAAATGAATTTGGTGTTCAAAAAGTCTTTTTTCAAACTTGAGTCTTGAAAAAGAGGGGGTCGTCTTATAATCAGGGCCGTCTTATATTCGGGCCAATACGGTATCTAATCACTCAGCATTTTTTTTTTTTTTTCCTTTCAATCATAGATCGTGAGAATCAGTCTGTCCTTATCACGTGAGTTCAACAGTCACATTTAAGGAAGGAAGGAAATGTGAATTACAATGAACAAAAGGTTAAAAGAATACATGATTTTTTTCATTTTTTTTCGTGTGCAATGCAGTGGAGAATCCGGTGCCGGAAAGACTGTCAACACCAAACGTGTCATCCAGTACTTTGCGACAATTGCAGTTGCTGGAGGCAAAAAGGCTGAAACAAGCGGTGGAGGGAAGATACAGGTAAAGCTTGAACTTGGAAAAATAGTTTCCAAAAACTACTGTTGAAGCCAAATCACTTGGTTTTCCAATCTCTTACAGGGCTCACTGGAAGATCAAATCATTGCAGCCAATCCTTTGCTGGAGGCCTACGGTAATGCCAAGACTGTGAGGAATGACAACTCCTCTCGTTTCGTAAGTCGTCAAATTATAACGTGGTACTTAAACTCTCACTTTGACTCTTAACATGCCAAACTGACATGCTGCTGTTAATACCTTCAGGGTAAATTCATCCGAATCCACTTCGGGTCTACTGGCAAGCTGGCTTCGGCTGATATTGAAACTTGTGAGTTTTCTGTTAACCATATCTGTACTAGGGGTGCAAAGGTTCAGTTAGCCCACGGTTCGGTTTGAACCTCGGTTTTGGGATCATGGTTTTGGTTCGGTTTCGTTTTACTTTTTGCATTTTATTTTTTAAACTGCCTTTATTTTCCTTTTAAGAAAATGAAATAAACACTTAAAATGTAAACATGTTCGACTGTTAAAATGCCTCTTAGCTCTTTGGCTAGTTTAGTGACTGACTACTGAAATACACACACAGTAGTAAAAAAGTTACTTGGCAAAGTAACTGGTGTTACCTTTCATGTTTTGTTTTTCTTCTTTTTTTCAAAAAAAAACAAAAAACAAAAAAACATAGTAACCTTTGCTATGTTTGGAGGTCATTTAATGTTCTGAATCAACCGTTAAAGTTGATAAAATTGCTCCCATTTTTGCATTAGTTCCGTTCTGTCTACTTTCGACATGTGAAAATTTTTAAACTGTTTCATCATTTCAAGATAGACTCAAGTCAAGATTTTGCCGATTTAGGAGTATTTTAGATAAAAAGTTACTTAGGTTCACTAGTAGGGTTGTTCCGATCATGTTTTTTTGCTCCCGATCCGATCCCGATCGCTTTAGTTTGAGTATCTGCTGATCCCGATATTTCCCGATCCAATTGCTTTTTTTTTTGCTCCCGATTCAATTCCAATCATATTTC
Source organism: Corythoichthys intestinalis (assembly GCF_030265065.1). NCBI lineage: Eukaryota > Metazoa > Chordata > Actinopteri > Syngnathiformes > Syngnathidae > Corythoichthys > Corythoichthys intestinalis. Next base: position 42,164,494 of record NC_080410.1, read on the forward strand.
CCGATCATATACATTTTGATTATTACATTCGATTATTCTACTCGTTGGGAGAGGGATTGTAAAGCTTTAGCCATTTAAAAAAAAAAAAAAAAAAAAAACGGCTCCAAAGGCTGCCAAAATTCACTCTACTCATTTTACGCTGCCTTTTAGCTCTATATACTGTATGGGTAAAACGGCGCCATTATAGATTGAACGCGACAATGCGTGAGTGGGTCGTGCAGCGCATACGTTAATTGCATTAAATATTGTAACGTGATAAATGTAAAAAAAAATTAATTCTCGCCATTAACGCGACAAATTTGATAACCCTACCTTAGGCTTAAACTAAAGACTCTGGAAGAGTGTAACACATTATCTCTGTAATGTTAAATACAATTAGAAAACGATTTAATAAAAAAAAAAATATATATATATATATATATATTAAAAAAAGGCATGTCCGATATTTTTTTGCCGATTCCGATACTTTGAAAATGACGTGATCGGACCCGATCGATCGGCATCGACATCTCTAGAAGGGTCTTTTCTATCCTGACAACATATGGGAAGACAATCTAAATGACCTATGTAACTGAAATCAACATATAGTGCAAATAAGGTTGCTTAAAAGTTGGAGAGGACAATTTGAGCATCCTGAAAAGTAGGTAGTGTTATGTCCCTATCGTCCCTTGTTGAGACTAATGGAGAAAACAAAGCAATTAAACTTGTACTTTGTCTACGACTGATTGGCAACCAGTTTAGGGTGTACCCTGCCTCCTGCCCATTGTTAGCTGGGATAGCCTCCAGCACCCAGACCTTTGTGGGGACAAGCAGTTCATAAAATGAATGAATGAAAAGTTTTACTCTGTACTTTAGCTTGCTCTAAAGTCTAAACCAATGGCCGTCTTCCCCAAACATAATCTGTGCTTCAACGCGTCAAGTTTCAAACATGAAACTTGCTGGTTTACAGTACTGCAAAAAATGAGTACAGAAAATATACGAGGTGCACCACATGCATAAGGATGCCAAATGCTCTTTTATCAAGCGTTAAGCTTACAGTTAGAGACTCAGAATAAGCACTTCCGTTGAACATTTCAGAGTAAAAGCGTGTCTGCAGTGACAATATCAACTGGACAAAAAAATGTTGGTTCTACATAAATTTCTATACGTCTAACAGATCTGCTGGAGAAGTCCCGTGTCACCTTCCAATTGTCTGCTGAGAGGAGCTACCATATCTTCTATCAGCTGATGACCGGGCACAAGCCTGAGCTGCTGGGTACGTCCTGTCAAATACAACTAAAGCGCCAATCAAATAAAATCACTGATTCATGTATTCCCTTCATTTTAATCTAGAGGCTCTTCTGATTACCACCAACCCATATGACTACCATATGATCAGTCAGGGTGAAATCAGTGTCAAGAGCATCAATGATGTCGAGGAGTTCATTGCAACAGATGTAAGGATAGATATCAAATTCTACATCTAATAAATCTTAATCTAAATCAACTGATGTACATTACAGACTGCTATCGACATCCTGGGCTTCACTGGCGAGGAAAAGATCAGCATCTTTAAGCTGACTGGTGCTGTGATGCATCACGGCAACATGAAATTCAAGCAGAAGCAGCGTGAGGAGCAGGCTGAACCTGATGGCACTGAGGGTAAGTACACAGATGCAGTGACGTCTTCACACGCACGATGCCAAAGATTCACACGGTACTGAATCGTTTTGGCTAAACAGAGGCTGATAAAATCGCTTACCTCATGGGTCTGAACTCGGCGGATATGCTGAAAGCTCTGTGCTACCCTCGGGTCAAAGTTGGGAATGAATTCGTGACCAAAGGTCAGACAGTCCCACAGGTAAACAACCGGCATGAAATAAGACTTGTTTTTTTCTATGAATGTGAAATTTAAAACTTCTCTGAACTTCTCGTAGGTCAACAATGCTGTCTCAGCTTTGTGCAAGTCAGTCTATGAGAAAATGTTCTTGTGGATGGTCATCCGCATCAATGAGATGTTGGACACAAAGCAGCCAAGGCAGTTCTTCATCGGCGTGTTGGATATCGCTGGATTTGAGATCTTCGATGTGGGTCACATGTCATACAGTTGTGGTCAAAAGTTTACATACCCTTGTGAAGAACATAATGTCATGGCTCTCTTGAGGTTCCAGTTATTTCTACAACTCTGATTTTTCTCTGATAGAGTGATTGGAACAGATACTTCTTTGTCACAAAAAACATTCATGAAGTTTGGTTCTTTTATGACTTTATTATGGGCGAACAGAAAAAAGTGATCAAATTTGCTGGGCCAAAAATATACATACAGCAGCGCTAATATTTGGTAACATGTCCCTTGGCCATTTTCACTTCAGTTAGGCGCTTTTGGTAGCCATCCACAAGCTTCTGGCAAGCTTCTGGTTGAATCTTTGACCACTCCTCTTGACAGAATTGGTGCAGTTCAGTTAAATTTGATGGCTTTCTGACATGGACTTGTTTCTTCAGCATTGTCCACAAGTTCTCAATGGGGTTTAAGTCAGGAAGGCCATTCGAAAACCTTAATTCTAGCCTGATTTAGCCATTCCATTACCACTTTTGATGTGTGTTTGGGGTCATTGTCCTGTTGGAACACCCAACTGCGCCCAAGACCCAATCTTCGGGCTGATGACGTTAGGTTATCTTGAAGAATTTGAAGGTAATCCTCCTTCTTTATTATCCCATTTACTCTCTGTAAAGCACCAGTTCCATTGGTAGCAAAACAGACCCACAGCATAATACTACCACCACCGTGCTTGACGGTAGGCATGGTGTACTTGGGGTTAAAGGCCTCACCTTTTCTCCTCCAAACATATTGCTGGGCATTGTGGCCAAACAGCTGGATTTTTGTTTCGTCTGACCACTGAACTTTCCTCCAGAAGGTCTTATCTTTGTCCATGTGATCAGCAGCAAACTTCAGTCGAGCCTTAAGGTGCCGCTTTTGGAGCAAGGGCTTCCTTCTTGCACGGCAGCTTCTCAGTCCATGGAGATGCAAAACACGCTTGACTGTGGACACTGACACCTGTGTTCCAGCAGCTTCTAATTCTTGGCAGATCTGCTTTTTGGTGATTCTCGGTTGAATTTTCACCCTCCTGACCAATTTTCTCTCAGCAGCAGGTGATAGCTTGCGTTTTCTTCCTGATCGTGGCAGTGACAAAACAGTGCCATGCACTTTATACTTACAAACAATTGTTTGCCATGTTGCTCTTGGGACCTGCAGCTGCTTTGAAATGGCTCCAAGTGACTTTCCTGACTTGTTCAAGTCAATGATTGTTCAAGTCAATAATCACTCACAAGAAATTGCTAATTCGTGTTGCTGTATGTATATTTTTGACACAGCAGATTTGATCACTTTTTCTGTTAACCCATAATAAAGTCATAAAAGGACCAAACTTCATGAATGTTTTTTGTGACAAAGAAGTATCTGTTCCAATCACTCTATCGGAGAAAAATCAGAGTTGTAGAAATAACTGGAAACTCAAGAGAGCCATGACATTATGTTCTTCACAAGTGTATGTAAACTTTTGACCACAACTGTAGTTTAATGAACATATTTACGGTCATTAGCGGCGAGAGACGTCAAATCTCTGGATTAATGACTGTTTATCTGTAATGACTCCAGTTCAACAGTTTGGAACAGCTGTGCATCAACTTCACCAATGAGAAACTGCAACAGTTTTTCAACCATCACATGTTTGTCCTGGAGCAAGAGGAATACAAGAAAGAGGGAATTGATTGGGATTTCATCGATTTCGGTATGGACTTGGCTGCTTGCATTGAGCTTATTGAGAAGGTGAGATATGTCCTTGCCGGTTTCTGAGAAAGTTCCTACAAAGTGACCGACACAACTCTCTTAAACAGCCAATGGGCATCTTCTCCATCCTTGAAGAAGAGTGCATGTTCCCCAAGGCTACAGACACGTCTTTCAAAAACAAGCTGTATGACCAGCATCTTGGGAAGACCAAGGCCTTTGAGAAGCCAAAGCCCGCAAAAGGCAAGGCTGAGGCCCACTTCTCGTTGGTTCACTACGCTGGTACCGTGGACTACAATATCACCGGCTGGTTGGACAAAAACAAGGACCCACTGAACGACTCCGTTGTCCAGCTTTACCAGAAGTCTTCAAACAAACTGCTGGCTATGTTGTATGCGACCCATGCATCAGCTGAAGGTATGACGGTCATAATTCTGCTTGAAATGTTGTTTTCGTTGGTAGATTATGACCGTGAATTGTAAAACAGAGGCCAGTGGTGGTGGTGGTGGCAAGAAGGGAGGTGGAAAAAAGAAGGGAGGGTCCTTCCAGACTGTCTCAGCTCTTTTCAGGGTAAATGTAAAATTAGTATACCTAATAAGATCATGTTTTGAAGTTGACGGTTGATTTAATTGACGATATTTAAACTCACAGGAGAACTTGGGCAAGCTGATGACCAACTTGAGGAGCACTCATCCTCACTTTGTACGCTGCCTGATTCCCAATGAAACGAAGACCCCAGGTTTGATGTCTTGTTTAGGCCTTTCACACCAATGCAGTGGTCTCCAAACTATTCCACATTGGGCCACGGCGGGTGCAGGATTTTGTCGCAACAAAACACGAAGACACCTTTGCACCAATTTGGTGTCTTACAAGTGTAAACAGTTGATAGCTGTCGATGCCGCTTGTTTTAGCAGAAACGTCATTGGTTAAATTATCTGTGCTCGATGGGTATGAACAAAAACCAGGACCCACAGTGCCCCTTGAGGACCGGTTTGGAGACCCCGGCTCTGATTTTTCCAACGAAATGATTGATGAAATATTCTGAAAAATCTTCAGGTCTTATGGAGAACTTCTTGGTCATCCATCAACTGCGGTGTAATGGTGTGCTTGAGGGTATCAGGATTTGCAGGAAGGGCTTTCCCAGTAGAATCCTCTACGGTGACTTCAAGCAGAGGTGAGAGCAAAACTAAACAGAAGTTGTAATGTTCTGCTATTTGCTTAGTAACATAAGCAGCAACATCTTGCAGCAAGCTTGAGTGAGCTGCTAGCTTTATTCTCATGAGACCAGTGTTGTTAATTTTACTTTCAAAAAGTAATTAATTACAGTTACAAATGACTTCTCCCAAAAAGTAATTGTGTTAGTAACTCAGTTACCTGAGTGTAAGAGTAATGAGTTGCTTGGCAAAGTGACTAGTGATAATTTTCATGCTTTTTTTTTTCTCAAAAAAATAAAATAAAATAAAATAAATAAAGGTCACACAATGTGAAGTTTAAAGGGTTTTGGGGACAATTGGCCCTAGCCCAATTCTTTACCCTCCACTTAACTAGAGGGTATTGCGATAACTAGATAGTAACCTTTGCTATGTGTGGAAGTCATTTGAAGTTGTGAATCAACTGTTAAAATTGCTCCCGTTACTGCATTAGTTCCTTTCGGTCTACTTTCAACATGTGTAAGTTTTAAAACTGTTTCATCATTTAAAGATAGATTTAAGTCAAGATTTTGCCGATTTAGGAGCATTTCAAAATAAAATTTAAAAAAAGTTACTTCGGTTCGCTAGGAAGGATCTCTACATCAGAGCCTTCCTGAGAGGTCTACTGCTTTAAGATGGCGGCTGTTTACTAATGCGTGTAGTCCTTAAAACATGTGCCAATGCAGCCGTGTCTGTCATTTGCATCTAGTTCTATAATATGGGATATCTACCGTATCATGCGGGCGTAGTTTGTAGGCTATGGCTACAGTCAGGTATTATTGGAGCCACCTAGCATTGCGTTTGCAACGGCGTCTTCCCCACTCCTGCTCTGCTCTCTCGTCTCCGTTAGTCCGTCTCGCTCAGACTTTTGTTATTCAACCAACTTAGTAACGCATAGTAACGCACGCCTTTCCCGCCTCAGTAACGGTAACGGCGTTGCCAAGATGAGAAAAGTAATTAATTTGATTACTCATTACTGAAAAAAATAACGCCGTTAGTAACACCGTTATATTCTAACGCCGTTATTAACAACACTGCATGTGACCAAGTCAACCAAGTGATCTAAGAACAAGTACCACAAGTACATCAAGCACATAAAAATGGAGGCAGCGCGCCCTATAGGACACTTGTAGTATAGCAATTATTACATCCCCCGTCCAAAGCTAGTGGTGCTGTATAACTTTTTTCTGTGTGTGAAGAGAAATTAAATGCAATGTGCTAATTCAAATTTAAAAATGGCCATAAACGTTCCGTTATTGCAATGAAAAAATAGCAAATAGGCATTTCAAACATTTTCAATTAGTCATTCTATTTTTATTTCTTCATTCGAGTAGATCTTCTCGGTGGTTCTGTCATTGGAGATGATACAGGAAGCTCAGGTGGTTGTGTGGCACTTTGTTTTTCAGCTCCAGCATCCTTAGAATGACTCTCTGTAGCCGTATGAGCCTTTAACAGACTCCTCCTATTTCTTCTCAATCTGTGTCCATCCTCTGTCTCAACAATGAAAGATCTTGTACTGATTTCACTGAGCACAGTAGCTTTTCTGTCCCAACAATCCGGTCCTTCGATCTTCACATTGTCATTCATGAAGAGATGTTCCAAGTAGGGTTTTTTTCTTCCAATCCGATCGTTTTAGTTTGAGTATCTGCCTATCCCGATATTTCCCGATCCGATTGCTTTTTTTTGCTCCCGATTCAATTCCAATCATTCCTCATATTTTTTCCCGATCATATACATTTTGGCAATGCATTAAGAAAAAAATGAATAAACCTCGGACGAATATATACAGTATATTCAACATACAGTACATAAGTATTGTATTTTTTTATTATGACAATAAATCCTCAAGATTGCATTTACATTATTAACATTCTTTCTGTGAGAGGGATCCACGGATAGAAAGACTTGTAATTCTTAAAGGATGAATGTGACTTTGTATATTGTGACTAAATATTGCCATCTAGTGTATTTGTTGAGCTTTCAGTAAATGATACTGTAGCCATGCCTAAATGCATGATGGGAAGCGGAACCATGACTGTGCGTAGTGCTACCAATTGATATACCTTCTTTGCGTTGGGAAATAAAACAAGGTGTTAAGAAAAAGATCAAATGCTACCTTGCTTCCCCAAATTGCTTCCCATGATATTTCTAGTCGTAGGGAGAGGGATTGTAAGGTTTTAACCAATTGAAAAAATGCTCCAAAGGCTGCCAAAAATTCACTCTACTCATTTTATGCTGCCTTTTATCGCTCTATATAGGTAAAACGGCGCAATTACAGATTGAGCACAACAATGCGTGAGTGGGTCGTGCAGCGCATGCAATAATTGCGTTAAATATTTTACTGTGATACATTTTTTAAAAATTAATTACCGCCGTTATCGGGATAAATTTGATAACTCTACCTTAAGCCTAGACTAAAGACTCTGGATGAGTGTAACATATTATGTTTGTAACGTTAAATACAATTAGAAAACGATTTAATTAAAAAATATATACAGTATATATTAAAAAAAGGCATGTCCGATATTTTTTTGCCAATTCCGATACTTTGAAAATGACGTGATCGGACCCGGTGGATCGGGACATCTCTAATTACGATTAATTAATTTTTAAGCTGTGATTAACTCGATTAAATATTTTAATCGTTTGACAGCCCTAGTTTTATCATATGCCATTTTCTGTCGGTGTTTGAGCCTTTTCTTCTTGTCAGTCCAGTTTCTGTTACGGTCTAAGCAAGCTATAATTATTTACTTATAGCCAGGGGTGCACATAAGTGGTCCGCATGCGCGCATGCTTACTGGACGTAGACAAATGCGCTGGCCCTCAACGACTTCCAAACGCTTTTGCCTACCGATGGCTGACCACTGTATTTGCGGCGGACACGAGAAAATAACTTCTCAAAATTTTGAAGAGGCAGGCCACACTGAGTAATTACTTTAGTGATGGGACGAAATGAGCCGAGGTTCCGAAGCTTGTGTCGAATAATAGGAGGGGGGTTTCCACGAAGCGAGGCGCGCTTCATTTCGGCAAAACCCGGAAATGATGACGTGGGAAGCCTCGCCGGTGGCCGGTGGCCGGTGGCCGGCGGCTGGCGGCCGGCTTAATCTCGTGAGTGCTTCGGAAGTGATCCAACGTTTGGCGCACATTGCAAAAACTTGACAGACTACGGTATAAATTGGTTGCAAAACGCAATGGCGATCGCCTGTTATCTCACATTTTGTGAATTTCGGGCTCCTGTACTTATTACATCTGTGCGCAACAGTGCAACCAGTGCAATCTTTTTTCGAGCCTTGTCCTTTGCTTGCGATGGAACCTGCGCGAAAAGAGCGATCCTCCCCTGTATGGGAACATTTTGATTTGATTGCTTTCAATAAGGTAAGGGAGAAAAACTACTTTAATATAAATGTGAGTGTGTGTGTGTACCTATCTGAACCAAACATCAACAGAATGAACAATCCATTAGTGTACTGGGAGGCACAAAAGAATACCTACCCAAATTTATATAAACTGGCACTCACATTTCTCTGCACCCCAGCTTCATCTGTGCCTTGTGAAAGAATATTTTCTAAACCTGGTGAAATATTTTCCCAAAAAAAAGAAACTGTTTAAAGCCAGCCACTGTGGGAAAGCTATTATTTCTAAATAAAAATGAATAACAAATTACCCTTAGCACTTGTTGTATTTTGTTCACATACTAAATTACTAACACAAGCACATTCATATCTTTGTCTTAAGCAAATAGCCATTGAATTCTTAACAATGTTGACCTCTTGGGCTTCTAGACCACTTGATGGCGCCATAGGGTAAATGAAGCACCATGAAGCTTTGCTACATGTGCAAACCAATTGGCTGCAAAGCTTCATTGCTTCATGAGGCTTCATTTGGCCATCTCTAAATTACTTCCGTGTTCCCCCACCCCCGTCAAAAGACAGACAGACGACAGAGACGTCACCGGAGCTACCGAAAAGTGAAAAGCTGAAAAGTGGCTACAGGAGGTACCATGGCTAGAAGCAAATGATGCTCGCACGGAAATGCGGTACAAAATGTGCCGTGAGAATCCCAATGTCGCCGATAAGAGCAGCGCATTTTATGGAGGGTCAAAGAATTTCAGCCATCCAAACTTTGAAAAGCACGAAAAAAACAGAGAGCATGTGGCAATTAAGCAAACTATCGATGTCAAACAGGACCCCACTCGCCCTATGGACAAGTGGCGGAATAAAGGTAATGAACAGCGACATGCACTGACAAACGTGTTTTTGCTCGCATTTTACAAAGCTAAACATGCACGTTCAATGAGGTCTTATGAGGAGGATATCCCCCTTTTAAAAAGGCTTGGAGTTAATGTGGGAGCCGCATAATGCCCTTTATTTTGAATTGGTGCTTCTTATTTCTTTACATTTCACTTCAAAGTAATGGCAATTTTGTTGTGCCAGTTGATGTTAATCAAGCATTAATTGTTAATATAATTAATTAAAGTTAATTGGCTCTAAGTAAAGCTTGTCATAAATTTATCGCATCAGGCGGGTCGGCTCTCAAGCTCAATGAGGACCAAGTCACATCTCCAGGTCCTCCTCTGAGAACCTGGGCAAAAAAATTATGTGCACCCCTGCTTATAGCCCTAGGGTATATATTTTACGATATATTTTATCTTATTTTAATTAAACACATATTTTTATAGTGGAGTGCCACGTCAAATTTCATTGTTCACAATGTTCATTCGCTGCTGACAATGACAATAAAGTTCTATTCCATTCTAAGTTGTTTTCAGCTTACCTTTAATGAGGTCATTGTATTTGACACATTATCTTCCAGATACAAAGTACTAAATGCCAGTGTCATCCCAGAGGGTCAGTTTATTGACAACAAGAAAGCTGCTGAGAAACTCTTGGGCTCCATTGATATTGATCACACCCAGTACAGATTTGGGCACACGAAGGTAGTCACGAGGGACAAAAGGTCGCATGAACTGTCTGGTGAAGAGATTAAAACACTCATTTGTACTACAAAGGTGTTCTTCAAAGCTGGTCTACTGGGTACCCTGGAGGAGATGCGAGATGAGAAACTGGCAGCATTGGTGACCCTGACTCAGGCTCTCTGCAGAGGATTCCTCATGAGGAAAGAGTTTGTCAAGATGATGGAAAGGAGGTAGAAATCAGAAGTTCTATCAAACAAAGTACATTGACACACAGATGTAACGAATATTATTTATTGTGATTCATAGAGACGCAATCTTCACCATCCAGTACAACATGCGCTCATTCATGAATGTGAAAAACTGGCCATGGATGCATCTGTACTTCAAGATCAAGCCTCTCCTGAAAAGCGCTGAGACTGAGAAAGAGCTCCAGCAAATGAAGGAGAATTACGGCAAGATGCAAAATGACCTGGCCACTGCTCTGGCCAAAAAGAAAGAACTGGAGGAAAAGATGGTTTCCCTGTTACAGGAGAAGAATGACCTGCAACTGCAAGTAGCAGCAGTGAGTGACCTCTGACACACCCATACAGATCAGTCATCCAACACTTCATCCAACAAAGATGCCTTTTATTCAAAGACAATTAATGCTATGTTTAACTTCAGGAAAGTGAGAACCTCTCAGATGCCGAGGAGCGATGTGAGGGGCTCATTAAGAGCAAGATCCAGCTCGAGGCCAAACTCAAAGAGACGACTGAGAGACTGGAAGACGAAGAGGAAATCAACGCCGAGCTTACAACCAAGAAGAGAAAGCTGGAGGACGAATGCTCAGAGCTGAAAAAAGATATTGACGACTTGGAACTCACCTTGGCGAAAGTGGAGAAAGAGAAACATGCCACTGAAAACAAGGTGAAGTGAATCCCGACTTTAAAGAATGAAAATTATGGCTTAAAGTTCACAGACATTCAAGTAATTGCAAGTAATCACAATATTTCAGGTGAAAAACCTGACAGAGGAGATGGCATCTCAAGACGAGTCAATTGCCAAGTTGACAAAGGAGAAGAAAGCCCTCCAAGAGGCCCACCAGCAAACACTGGATGATCTCCAAGCTGAGGAAGACAAAGTCAACACTCTGACCAAGGCCAAGACAAAGCTGGAACAGCAAGTGGATGATGTAAGAAGAACACGTGTTGATTTAAGATTTAAATTAAAATCTGGAATTATTAGGGGTGTAACGGTACACAGAAATCTCGGTTCGGTACTGTTAGGTTTAAACTTACTTGTATCGAGCAAAATAACAAAGACCTAGAGGAGGACGAAGGCAAGGATCAGACAGGAGACGGAATCCTGAGTTTCACCGGTGGCCACCAGGGAGAGGGCTGACAGCGCAGTACGTTCGCTCACCGTGAGCCTCTCTCAGCCCCCTCCCTGGGGTTGCGTCTTTTATTGACAAGTGGAAGAGCATTCATTGCACATGCGTGAATTTCGTTTACCGAGAAATAGCTGTTATGGTATCGTTTACTGAGAACAGAAACCGTGAATGAAACATTATGGTAACGTTTACTGAAAACAGAAACCGTACTCTTTTCATTGTGTAAGCACTAAAGCACAAGCGAATAGACTGTTACATGAGAAAACATAATCATAACACCTAGTTTTAAACACACATAATTGATTTAATTACTGTAAATACTGTTAGTGTGCAAAAGCATATCAAGCACATCTTACAGGTACATACCTCGGTTTTGAGGTCACGGTTCAGTTCATTTTCGGTACAGTAAGAAAACAAAATGCAAAATATAAATGTGCTAGTTGTTTATTACACACCTTTGTGCTTTCAACAATAGGAACATTAGCCTATAGACCCTACTCATATGACGTCACAACCACGCCCCCGCGCCATATTGTCCGTCAACTCGTCACTGTTGATGCATTACCGCTACGTAAATTCCTCCTATTGTGGCGTGTTTTTCTGCTCGTTAACATTAATAATCAAAATGGTGAAGGCGTGTGTGGCGGTCGGTTGCAATAACAGAGAAGATAGACTGAGAGACTTGAAGTTCTACCGTATTCTGAGAGACCCGGAGAGGAGAGCGAGATGGGCTGCTGCAATTCGACGAGAAAACTGGGCTCCAAACGATTACCACAGATTATGCAGTAGTCATTTTATATCTGGTAAGATGCATTTAATATATATTTAGAGGGTTTTGGGCTGACAACCACAATTAAGATCATTGCTAGGCTAATCGCCGACAACATACACTCAGACGTTGTGAATGAACTACCTGAAAATATATAATTATAAGGGGAAGTTCTCATACAATTACCCTAATTTTCGCACTATAAGGCGCACCTGACAATAAGCCGCAGCCCACCAAATTTGGCACAAAAACGGCATTTGTTCATAGATAAGCTGCACTGGACTATAAGCCGCAGCTGTCCTCACTGTATCATGGGATATTTACACCAAAAGATATTAACCGGTACAACCTTATTTGACAGCGGCTGTCATAAGACCAAATGAACCACCATTAAACTTTGAACCAATTACTGCAAAGCTGTATTGCTTCAAGAAGCTTCATTTGGCCATCACTGCTCCCTTGTGGGAGACAGTCAACCTCTGCTGCCACCTGCTGTTGACTGTTGTCATCCAGCATGCCTATTAGCATGCATTGCAGCGCTACAGATGTAAATAACAATCAAAAATCATGTTCTGTTCTAAATATTTCTCCAGTTACTGTTCCAATTGTTTCATCAATTGCTAGTTATGGTATTTACTAACACTTTATTTGACAGTGGTGCCATAGGACTGTCATTACACAATCATAATTATGACATGTCTCTGTCCTGAGCATTCATGAATGCTTATAACAGATGTCATTAAGTGTTATCCGGCAAATGATCTCACTTTTGAATGGTTGCAAAAGATCCAAGATGGACAAAAATTGAGTTAGTGACATAATTTGCCAAATGACACTTCATGACATAAGCATTCAGTAATGTCCATGATAGTGTCATTTCATAATTTTGATGATCTTATGACAGTCTTATGACACCGCTGTCAAATAAAGTGTTACCTAAGAAAATCAACAAATAAGCCGCACTGGACTATAAGCCACAGGTATCAAAATGAAGGAAAAAAGTAGCGGCTTATAGTCCGAAAATTACGGTAATTTACAATTTCACTATTGAGGTCAAAAGCCAAAAAATTCAACTAGGGACAATCTGAAGTAGTGCTATCGCACTTCATATTTATTACATATTATATATGTATGTAGTGAGAGTGCTATTGCTAAACCACATAAACATTAAAAGTAGGGCTGTCAAACGATTAAAATTTTTAATCAAGTTAATTACAGCTTAAAAATTAATTAATCGTAATTAATCGCAATTAATCGCAATTCAAACCATCTATAAAATATGCCATATTTTTCTGTAAAATATATATATATTCTGTAAAATAAATTGTTGGAATAGAAAGATAAGACACAAGATGGATATATACATTCAACATACGGTACAAAAGGACTGTAGTGGGCATTTCACTCTACTGTCATTTAAATCTGTCTATGCTGTAGAGGTGTGCATCGGCACTGCCCTCACGATTCGATTCGATTACGATTCGGAGGGCCACGATTCGATTCGATTCGATTCGATTCAGAGGGCCACGATTCGATTCGGTTCGATTCGGCCATGCATCACGATGCATTAAAGCCTGGGATGCATTAAAATGCTAAACCAAAGCATATTTTTCGTGAATCATGACGCAACACAAGCGGTCAGACATTAAACAACTTTTTATAGGCTCTTGTGTCATTCCTGGTTGTAGTCAAATGAAAATAGTAATATATATATATAAAAAAAATTTAAAAAAAAAAAAAACATCACAGCATTTAATTAGTGCTTTGAATGAGACCAGGGCTTTCTTTTTTTTTTTACACACACCGCATAAGTTTGGTCAAGTTTCCCACCAAGCTGCGTCACCAGTAGGTGGATGGCGAGATAGTGTAAAGCGCTTTGAGCGCCTTGAAAGGTGGAAAAGCGCTATATAAGTATAACACCAACACCAACCTCATAGAAGCCAAAATGTCTCCATATGCCTGCTTTCAATGTCTTTGGTGCGTCAATAATCTTTCGCACTCCCTCTTCTCTCTTGCTTCTCTCTGCTTTCTCGATTGGCACTGCGCAATTGCGCATGTCTGTGACGTTACTCCCGTGAGGAAGCAAAATTGGGTTGCTCGTCCCCCCTGCATTTCTTGTACAATAGCTCCCTCTACAGGTAAACATGAGAATAATAATACAAATGGGGAAACCAAATCCATTGCATCACTGGAAGATTTTTGAACGGACTTATATATTTTAATATGTGCTGAATCGATTCGGCTTGTTGCCCGCATCGAATCGCATCGTCCATGGCCCGCATCGGGATGCATCGCCGAATCGATTATTGTTGACACCAGTACTATGCTGTCCTCACTCCGAAGCGTCTACTTTTTCCAAAGCTAGACAGCTAGTGAACGACGCCTTAATAATCAGACTTCCTTTTTCATCTGATTTATTAATAAAATGGCCTCAAACCATTGTCCTCTTTAGACCGTAGTGAAACTACAAAAAAAAAGTACACAAGCATTGCATCAGCAACAACGTTAGCTTAGCACGCTATACAGGTTCACTAAACATAACCAGAAAGCGTCTCATACAAAAAATATAACATTTCGCTTACTAACTTAATATGTACATTCTTTACAACAACCATACTTACGGACAAATCTTGTCCAAGGATCATATAAGCACAACATTACAACGTAGACGTCAGCCCGAGATGTCGTGCAGCCATATTGAACTAGCAAGAAAAACAATAAACCATGTCGCAAAGCGACCACAAGAGTTCGCTGTTAGACAGAACAAAAAGCCTTGCTGTAAAACTTACCAAAAGGCAGAATACTGTCTGAGCGGGTCATGTGCGTTAATTGCGTCAAATATTTTAACGTGATTAATTTAAAAAATTAATTACCGCCCGTTAACGCGATAATTTTGATAGCCCTAATTAAAAGCCCTAGCTCCATTGACAAATGACATGAAATACATTAGACTTGACAGTGGATGTTAGCAAGAACAAAAGATTTTGAATTGAAAATTTCGTAACTCACCTTCCCGAACACAAGATGGATTCCTGCTGACTTTTCGTGGACGAGGACCTGTTTCACCCAACCAGCAACGAAGTATTTATAAGCCTCCAAGCTCTTAAAGTTTTTCAAACTTTCGTGAGAATAGGCTGATTTTGTGTGGACAAGATAGTTGTAAATATCAGGGTAGCAGACTTCAGGCGGAGACAGCGGGTCGAAAAACATCGATTTAGGCATCAAATATGGATCTGGCGAATGGATAAACTGAAGCTTTTCCACATAACGCCTTTTATGCAACGCATCCAATGAGTTTACGGCGTCAGATAACACCGGGGCTTCCATGAATTGCTCTATAAATTGCACGACTAATTGAAACCATTGAGAATAGGGCTAAAAAATGACGGACAATATGGCGGCCGGATACAGCGACACGTCATTTTGTGACGTAGGTGAGTAGGGTCTATACAAAGCTCGAATTCTGCTCAAAAAGTAGCGGGTATTTAAAGATAATCCAACAACAATTTACCTTTCAGACCCCGCGTATTGGTCAGCTTTCTTTCTAAAAGAAAGAAGAAAAAAGAAGTCCTGTGCTAAAGAGAAAATGACAAAGAATTTAACATATATTTTACAAATGAAATGCCTCAATGAATCTTTTTTTTTTTCTTATGAACGGTTTTCAAAAGCTTTATTGGTGGATTTTTTCAAGTTAAAGGGCCACACAGAAATTAATAAATTCAATTGTGTAAGCAGGATCAGTATATTCTTATTGTTTAATTACAGGTGTTTTAGCTCATTTCAATTTATTTTATTTAAATGGGTTATTATTTATTATATTATGTGTTTATATTTTACAATTGTGATGTAGTATTCATTTATATTGTATATTTTATGTTGTATAACTTTAGTTCCTATGTGAATATTAGTTCCTTCTTGTTTTATTGTGGTAGGAGGGTTTTGTATTGAACACGGGGCCGTGTTGGTTATTATTATAATAGCAGAGAAGACAGCAGTAAATCAACAAAGACAAGTCAACTGTGCCCTGATCTACCACTCAAGAGATCTGATGGAGTCAAAAAGTAGGTTACGATTGCATATTAGTTTGAAAATTGACCGGATCCACCGTATTTTTACACGAGTGACAACCGGTCTGCCCAATCCTAGCTACAGGTAGTAGGAGGGTCGCGTCTCGCGTCAAATAATAAACTCTGCCGTTCTTTTCGCGTGCGTCGTGTTGAGCCGCTTCTGGGACGTGTCTAGCACGCGGCTGCACTGCGACTGGTGTGCATTGGCTGATTGACTTTAACGCCCTCGGTTCACTGCGTTCTCGCGGCGGCCACGTTTCTAGGTTATACTGTCCTACCGTGTTGGTCCTCATTATAGACTCTACTCACCGACGTCACAGAATGACGTGACGCTGTATCCGGCCGCCATATTGTCCGTCTCTGTTTAGCCCTATTCTCAATGGTTTCAATTAGTCGTTCAGTTTATAGAGCAATTCATGGAAGCGGTAAACTCATTGGATGCGTTGCATAAAAGACGTTATGTGGAAAAGCTTCAGTCTATCCATTTGCCAGATCCATATTTGATGCCTAAATCGATATTTTTCGACCCGCTGTCTTCGCCCTCTCTGCCTGACATCTGCTACCCTGATATCTACAACTATCTTTTCCACAGAAACTCTGCCTATTCTCACGAAACTTTGAAAAACATTAAGAGCAGCACTCTAAGCAACATTACCCTGTGTGATTTCTAAAATGGCGACAATCAAAAAAAAAAAAGTTGACTGCGATGGCCGACGCTTCAAGGATAGGTGGATATTGGACTATTTCTTCAATAAAACACGCAACAACTGTGTCTGCCTCATTTGCAAAGAGACAGTCGCTGTTTTCAAAGAGTTCGATGTGACGCGATAATAACAAGACACGCTGACATGTACAAAATGAGGGGCGGCTAGCTTGACTTCGTTTTTACGAGTGGAGGGTGGCTTGACCGCAGTTTCGCAAGAGCCCGAGTGTCGAAAGAGAACGCCACAAAGACGAGATTGTTGAAATTATGAATTTAAAAAAATAATAAAGCAAATGTGACGCACAGAAGGGCTTGCTAAACTTTGTTTAAATATATTGTTCTATGTAAATCAGCCAAGGTAGCCCCCCGCATTTTTACCACACCAAATCTGGCCCCCTTTGCAAAAGGTTTGGACACACCTGTTTAACTGATGATCCGTAGACGAGGCCAGCTTCTTTCACTTGGTACCAGCTAAATATTATTCAAAATGTAATGATGGTGGAAGAAATAAGCATCTTGAATTTGAAACTGTATGTTGTCGGCGATTAGCCTCGCAATGATCTTAATTGTGGTTGTCAGCCCAAAACCCTCTAAATATATATTAAATGCATCTTACCAGATATAAAATGACTACTACATAATCCGTGGTAATCGTTTGGAGCCCAGTTTTCTCGTCGAATTGCTGCAGTCCATCTTGCTCTCCTCTCCGGGTCTCTCGGAATACGGTAAAACTTCAAGTCTCTCCGTCTATCTTCTTTGTTACTGCAACCAACCGCCACACACGCCTTCACCATTATGATTACTAATGTTAACGAGCAGAAAAACACGCCATAATAGGAGGAATTTACGTAGCGGTAATGCATATACACGACAAGTAGACGGACAACATGGCGCGGAGGCGTGGTTGTGCCATCATGTGAGTAGGGTCTATAGTAGAGAAGATGGAGTAAATATAATCTACACGAAGAAACTATAACCCGATTGACTCACAGCCCTGAAAAGTAAGGGTTATATTATGTCAGAAACTCGTTCGGTACGCCTCCGTTCCGAAGCGAGCACCACGTACCGAAACAGTTCAATACAAATACATGTACCGTTACACCCTTAGTAATTACATTATTTTGAGAGCATACTGCACATATTTAAAAACATCATGTAACAGCTCGAGGGCTCACTGGAGCAAGAGAAGAAGCTCCGCATGGACCTTGAGAGAGCCAAGAGGAAGCTTGAGGGTGATCTGAAACTAGCCCAGGAATCCATAATGGATCTGGAAAATGACAAACAACAATCAGAGGAAAAAATAAAAAAGTAAGACAAAATATTTCTGCATATCTCTACTATATCTTCAGCAAACAGAAACAGACTTTAGCATGTATTTGTCTTTGCCCCTCTAAGGAAAGACTTTGAGACCAGCCAGCTGCTCAGCAAGATTGAAGACGAGCAGTCTCTTGGTGCTCAGCTCCAGAAGAAGATCAAGGAACTCCAGGTAAATTCTTCAACATATTAAACCTGATATACAAAGATCTCTGTGTATTCCAGGTAATTCAATACTATCATCAAACCTAGGCTCGTATTGAGGAGCTGGAAGAGGAGATTGAGGCTGAAAGGGCTGCCCGTGCCAAAGTGGAGAAGCAGAGAGCGGATCTCTCAAGGGAACTGGAGGAGATCAGCGAGAGGCTGGAGGAAGCCGGCGGAGCAACAGCCGCTCAGATCGAGATGAACAAGAAGCGCGAGGCTGAGTTCCAGAAGTTGCGTCGTGATCTGGAAGAGTCCACCCTGCAGCACGAGGCTACGGCAGCCGCTCTCCGCAAGAAGCAGGCCGACAGTGTTGCAGAACTGGGCGAGCAGATCGACAACCTCCAGCGTGTCAAGCAGAAGCTGGAGAAGGAAAAGAGCGAGTACAAGATGGAGATTGATGATCTCTCCAGCAACATGGAGGCTGTTGCTAAAGCTAAGGTATGTTTTCAGCTTTTGTGAAAACTCCTCATATTAAAGATTTCCTTGCCATTGTAAGGAGATCCGAAATGAACTGCTCCTTTAGGGCAACCTGGAGAAAATGTGCAGAACCCTTGAAGACCAGTTAAGTGAAATTAAGACCAAGAATGACGAGAATGTGCGGCAGCTAAATGATTTGAGTGCACAGAGGGCAAGACTGCAAACGGAGAATGGTGAGTTATCAGTCTACACCAGTCGACGTTTAAAATAAACTAATCAAAATCTCATCATTGCTCAGGTGAGTTTGCTCGTCAGCTTGAGGAGAAGGAAGCCCTTATTTCCCAACTGACCAGGGGCAAGCAAGCTTACACTCAGCAGATTGAAGAGCTGAAGAGACATATTGAGGAGGAAGTGAAGGTACAAAAGTTTCACGGTCATTCCCAAGACCAGGATCCAGTTAGAATATGCTAGTTGTTTAATGCTTCTTGTTCTGCATTTGTAGGCCAAGAACGCCTTGGCTCACGCTGTTCAGTCTGCCCGTCACGACTGCGACCTGCTCAGAGAGCAGTTTGAGGAAGAGCAGGAGGCTAAAGCTGAGCTACAGCGAGGAATGTCCAAGGCCAACAGTGAGGTTGCGCAGTGGAGATCCAAATATGAGACTGACGCTATCCAGCGCACTGAGGAACTAGAGGAGGCCAAGTAAGTAACTTCTCAATTTGGTCGGACATAAGTACAGATTAATTTTGAAAACTTCCCATCGTTTTCAAACAAATTCTCCTTGCCTCTTACAGGAAGAAGCTTGCCCAGCGTCTCCAAGAGGCTGAGGAGTCCATTGAAGCTGTGAACTCCAAGTGTGCCTCCCTGGAGAAGACCAAGCAGAGGCTGCAGGGTGAAGTGGAGGACCTCATGATTGATGTGGAGAGAGCTAATGCCCTGGCTGCCAACCTTGACAAGAAGCAGAGGAACTTTGATAAGGTAAACAAATTTATTCAAGTGAACGACATTTCTTCACTAGAAACTGCCATTCCTGGAGAAATTACTCTGGGTCTTTGCTCTGTGGTGATACAGATCTTAACCCCACCCAGGTTGGCTTGGGGACATTTTGGGGACAATATCAGGTCCTGTTGATTTGGGGACTTTTTTTTTTTACCCATTTATTTTTTTTTTTTGCCATTGAAAATGAATGGGAAAAAATTTGGACGTCAATGGCAGCACCCTCCATAAGCGTCAATGAAATCGGGGACATTTGTGGGACACGTTGTATTGATAACTGGTCATTTCCTGTTGATCTGGGGAAATTGGAGTTTTTTTGCCTTTGAAAATGAATGGGAAAAATTTTGGACGTCCGTGGACGTCAGTGGTATCGACTTACATCGGCCTCAATGGAATCCAAGTACATTAGCATCAATAGAATGAAAAACATGATTAAATGCCATTGGAAATGAATAGGAAGTTTGGACGTCCATGGAAGTCAATGGCAGCACCCTCCATAAGTGTCAATAGATTCAGGGACATTTGGGGAACACTTCCTATTGATATCTGATCATTTCCTTTTGATTTGGGGACATTTTTTTCTTATCCAATAAAAATGAATGGGAAAAAATTTGGAGGCCCATGGACGTCAATGGCAGCACACTCCATAAGCGTCAATGGATTCGGGGACAATTGGGTTACACGTCCTATTAAAATCTGGTCATTTCCTATTGATTTGGCGACGTTTTTTTTTTACCCATTGAAAATGAATGGGAAAAAATTTGGACGTCCATGGATGTCAATGGCAGCACTCTCCATATGCGTCAATGAAATCGGGGACATTTGTGGGACACGTTGTATTGATAACTGGTCATTTCCTGTTGATCTGGGGAAATTGTTTTTTTTTGCCTTTGAAAATGAATGGGAAAATTTTGGGCCGTCCGTGGACGTCAGTGGTATCGACTTACATCGGCGTCAATGGAATCCAAGTACATTAGCATCAATAGAATGAAAAACATGATTAAATGCCAATGGAAATGAATAGGAAGTTTGGACGTCTATGGAAGTCAATGGCAGCACCCTCCATAAGTGTCAATGGATTCGGGGACATTTGGGGGACACGTCCTATTGATATCTGATCATTTCCTTTTGATTTGGGCACATTTTTTTCTTATCCAATAAAAATGAATGGGAAAAATTTGGAGGCCCATGGACGTCAATGGCAGCACACTCCATAAGCGTCAATGGATTCGGGGACAATTGGGTGACACGTTCTATTAAAATCTGGTCATTTCCTGTTGATTTGGCGACATTTTTTTTTTTACCCATTGAAAATGAATGGGAAAAAATTTGGACGTCCATGGTCGTCAATGGCATCGTCTCACAGATGCATCAATGGAATCCAAGTACATAAGCATCAATAGATTTGACATACATGGCCGTCAATGGCAACAATGCAATGTAGATTCTATTGGAAATCCCATTGGAAGTGAATGGGACATTTCTCATTAAAAAGAAATGGGTAAGTTTTGGGCAAATTTCAGGGGGACCGTAAATTTTTTCAAAATTCTGTAGACAACTTTTATGCCCCTCACCATCCCGGAATTTGTTTATGCCCAAATTGTGTGATTTGGTAAAAAATTGAAGGACTAGATACATTTTGAAGCTTTTCTTTGTTTTCCATTAAAAATGAATGGGCAAGTTTTTGTCAAATTCCCGGGAAACCGTACATTTAAAAAAAAAAAAAATTGTCTGTGACTTTTAAGCCCCTCGTCGTCCCGGAATTTCGGATGCCCAAATTGTATGTTTTGGTCAAAAATTGAAGGAGTTGATACATTTCGAAACTCTTCTGTTTTTCCCATTAAAAAAGATTGGGACATTTCTCATTAAAAATGAATGGGCAAGTTTTTGGCAAATTTCAGGGGGACCGTAAATTTTTTCAAAATTCTGTAGACAACTTTTATGCCCCTCACCGTCCTGGAATTTTTTATGCCCAAATTTTGTGATTTGGTAAAAAATTGAAGGACTAGATACATTTTGAAGATTTTCTTTGTTTTCCATTAAAAAAGATTGGGACATTTCTCATTAAAAATGAATGGGCAAGTTTTTGGCAAATTTCAGGGGGACCGTAAATTTTTTCAAAATTCTGTAGACAACTTTTATGCCCCTCACCGTCCTGGAATTTTTTATGCCCAAATTTTGTGATTTGGTAAAAAATTGAAGGACTAGATACATTTTGAAGATTTTCTTTGTTTTCCATTAAAAATGAATGGGCAAGTATTTGTCAAATTCCTGGGAAACCGTACATTTTTTCAAAAACTTTTTTGTCTGTGACTTTTATGCTCCTTGTCGTCCCGGAATTTGGATGCCCAAATTGTGTGTTTTGGTCAAAAATTGAAGGAGTTGATACATTTTGAAACTCCTCTTTTTTTCCAATTAAAGAAGATTGGGACATTTCTCATTAAAAATGAATGGGCAAGTTTTTGGCAAATTTCAGGGGGACCGTAAATTTTTTCAAAATTCTGTAGACAACTTTTATGCCCCTCACCGTCCTGGAATTTTTTATGCCCAAATTTTGTGATTTGGTAAAAAATTGAAGGACTAGATACATTTTGAAGATTTTCTTTGTTTTCCATTAAAAATGAATGGGCAAGTATTTGTCAAATTCCTGGGAAACCGTACATTTTTTCAAAAACTTTTTTGTCTGTGACTTTTATGCCCCTTGTCGTCCCGGAATTTGGATGCCCAAATTGTGTGTTTTGGTCAAAAATTGAAGGAGTTGATACATTTTGAAACTCTTCTTTTTTTCCCATTAAAAATGATTGGGACATTTCTCATTAAAAATGAATAGGGAAGTTTTTGGCAAATTTCAGGGGGACCGTAAATTTTTTCAAAATTCTGTAGACAGCTTTTATGCCCCTCACCGTCCTGGAATTTTTTATGCCCAAATTTTGTGATTTGGTAAAACATTGAAGGACTAGATACATTTTGAAGATTTTCTTTGTTTTCCATTAAAAATGAATGGGCAAGTTTTTGTCAAATTCCTGGGAAACCGTACATTTTTTCAAAAACTTTTTTGTCTGTGACTTTTATGCTCCTTGTCGTCCTGGAATTTGGATGCCCAAATTGTGTGTTTTGGTCAAAAATTGAAGGAGTTGATACATTTTGAAACTCTTCTTTTTTTCCCCATTAAAAATTAATGGGCAAATTTTGGGCAAATTTCCGGGGAACCGTAATTTTTTTCCAAATTCTTTGTATAACTTTTATGCCCCTCACTGTCCTGGAATTTCTGATGCACAAATTATGTGATTTGGTCAAAAATTGTAGGACTAGATATATTTGGAATGTTTTTTTTTTTTCTCATTAAAAATGAATGGGCAAGTTTTTGTCAAATTTCCGGGAAACCGAACATTTTTTCCAAATTCTGTACACAACTTTTATGCCTCTCACCGTCCTGGAATTTTTAATACCTAATTAATGTAATTTGGTCCAAAATTGCAGGACTAGATACATTTTGAAAATTTATTTTTTTTGTATTTATTTTTTTTTCCAAAAATTGCCATTTGCAGCGCAACGGAAATTTTTTTGGAGCCGTTTGAAAAAGATTTTTTTTTTTTTCGGAAAATTGCCGTTTGCGGCGCAACGGGAAAATTTTTCGGAGCCATTTGAAAAATTCCCTGCGTCGCGCAAAAATTCCAGACGTGTCAATACTTGAATGGTGTCAATCGATCAAACGGTTCGGGCTGTGTGGCGTGCCGAAGAAATGCCATTCAAAGAAAAAAACAAAATAACACTTTGAAAAAGACCCAGATAATCACCAAGTTCAAAATGGTAAATGGTCGTGTTTTAGGTCCTGGCAGAATGGAAGCAGAAGTTTGAAGAGGGTCAGGCGGAGTTGGAAGGATCCCAAAAGGAGGCTCGTTCTCTCAGCACTGAACTGTTCAAGATGAAGAACTCTTACGAGGAGGCTCTGGATCAACTAGAGACCATGAAGAGGGAGAACAAGAACCTGCAGCGTGAGTCGACAGTAGACAAACTGTCAGACTGAAACATGTTTCAAAAAATGTTTCGTGTTTTTGACCCGCAGAGGAGATCTCCGATCTAACTGAACAGATTGGGGAGACAGGAAAAAGCATCCATGAGCTAGAAAAAGCTAAGAAGGCGGTAGAAGGTGAAAAAGCTGAGATTCAGACTGCTCTAGAGGAAGCAGAGGTACTACAATATACTAGCATTAAATCAAACATCCGTGATACTCTATGTGAAGTTCTCATATGTGTTGTTTCCATGACTAATACGACCTTCTGTAGTCGGTCTTATTCAGGTACCGTTTCTTGTACACAGGGCACACTGGAGCATGAAGAGTCCAAGATTCTCCGCGTGCAGCTGGAGCTCAACCAGATCAAGGGCGAGGTTGACAGGAAGCTGGCCGAGAAGGACGAGGAAATGGAGCAGGTCAAGAGGAACAGCCAGAGAGTGATGGACTCCATGCAGAGCACTCTTGATGCTGAGGTCAGGAGCAGGAACGATGCCCTCAGAGTCAAGAAGAAGATGGAGGGAGATCTAAATGAGATGGAGGTTCAACTGAGTCACGCCAACAGGCAGGCTGCTGAGGCCCAGAAACAACTGAGGAACGTCCAGGGACAACTCAAGGTGAGCTCCTCGACCTTATGTACTAATAGGCAGAGGATTGATGATTTGATTTCAATGTCAGGATGCCCAACTGCACCTTGACGATGCTGTCAGAGGACAAGAAGACATGAAGGAGCAGGCAGCCATGGTGGAACGCAGAAACGGCCTGATGCTTGCTGAAATTGAGGAGTTGAGAGCTGCTCTGGAACAGACTGAGAGAGGCCGCAAAGTGGCCGAGCAGGAGCTGGTTGATGCTAGCGAGCGTGTCGGATTGCTTCACTCTCAGGTTTGGTTTTTGTCAGTTGACTAGCATTGTGGTTTGGGATTTTTCATCTAAAAAACTTTCCTAAATATTCAGAACACCAGTCTACTGAACACCAAGAAGAAGCTGGAGTCTGACCTTGTCCAGATCCAGAGTGAAGTGGATGATGCTGTTCAGGAATCAAGAAACGCTGAGGAGAAAGCCAAAAAGGCTATCACTGATGTGAGTCCATACCAAACCCAGAAATTCATTGTTGATAATGAACAACTAAGCTAACATTTGATCACTTCAGGCTGCCATGATGGCTGAAGAACTGAAGAAGGAGCAAGACACCAGTGCTCACTTGGAGAGGATGAAGAAGAACCTGGAAGTCACTGTCAAGGACCTGCAGCACCGTTTGGACGAGGCGGAGAACCTCGCCATGAAGGGTGGCAAGAAGCAGCTCCAGAAACTTGAATCAAGGGTAATGAACTGCATGTTCGTGGACTCTACCAGATAGAGGTGTTTTGTAGGGTTGTTCCGATCATGTTTTTTTGCTCCCGATCCGATCCCGATCGTTTTAGTTTGAGTATCTGCCGATCCCGATATTTCCCGATCCAATTGCTTTTTTTTGCTCCCGATTCAATTCCAATCATTCCCGATAATTTTTCCCGATCATATACATTTTGGCAATGCATTAAGAAAAACATGAATAAAACTCGGACGAATATATACATTCAACAGACAGTACATAAGTACTGTATTTGTTTATTATGACAATAAATCCTCAAGATGGCATTTACATTATTAACATTCTTTCTGTGAGAGGGATCCACGGATAGAAAGACTTGTGACTTTGTATATTGTGACTAAATATTGCCATCTAGTGTATTTGTTGAGCTTTCAGTAAATGATACTGTAGCCATCCCCAAATGCATGATGGGAAGTGGAACCATGACTGTGCGTAGTGCTACCAATTGATATATCTTCTCTGCGTTGGGGAATAACATAAGGTATTAAGAAAAAGATCAATTGCTACCTTGCTTCCCATGATATTTCTAATCGTAGGGAGAGGGATTGTAAGGCTTCAGCCAATTAAAAAAAGGCTCCAAAGGCTGCCAAAATTCACTCTACTCATTTTATACTGCCTTTTATCTCTCTATATAGGTAAAACGGCGCCATTACAGATTGAGTGCGACAATGCGTGAGTGGGTCGTGCAGCGCATGCATTAATTGCTATCAGGATAAATTTGATAACCCTACCTTGAGCCTAAACTAAAGACTCTGGATGAGTGTAACATATTATGTCTGTAACGTTAAATACAATTAGAAAACGATTTAATTTTAAAATATATATATATATTTTTAAAAAAGTATGGCCGATATTTTTTTGCCGATTCCGATACTTTGAAAATGACGCGATCGGACCATCGATCGGGACATCTCTAGTGTTTAGTGCCTCATACTGATCCAACTGAATCAAACTCATCAATGCTCTCCTGCGTAAACAACGAAAAATGATCCATTTGTAGCAGTGGCGCCTACAAATTGACGAAATTTCAAATGTTAAGGTAAAAAATACCTTTCCTAAGTGCTTAATATTGCCTAGCTGCAATTCCTCTCAACACAGCAAGTACTCGCGAGCACACTGGAGGGTGTTGCGTTCAGCTGCAACTCAAAAAATGAGGATAAACAAGCGTTCTACTTTAATCGGCTCACATGACCAGGAATTATGGCCAAACAACCTTACACACATAAACAACCTAATTAACGTTCGCACAGTAAAGCTAACGTTTTACAGTGGGTAAAATAAGTATTTAGTCAATCACTAATTGTGCAAGTTCTCCCACTTGAACATTTTAGAAAGGCCTGTAATTGTCAACATGGGTAAACCTCAACCATGAGAGACAATGTAAAGAATTTATTTGCAAATCATGGTGGAAAATGAGTATTTGGTCAATACCAAAAGGTTATCTCAATACTTTGTTATGTACCCTTTGTTGGCAATAACGGAGGCCAAACGTTTTCTCTTGTTATGTACCCTTTGTTGGCAATAACGGAGGCCAAACGTTTTCTGTAACTCTTCACAAGCTTTTCACACACTGTTATTGGTATTTTGGCCCATTCCTCCATGCAGATCTCCTCTAGAGCAGAGAGGTTTTGGGACTGTCGTTGGGCAACACGGACTTTCAACTCCCTCCACAGATTTTCTACGGGTTTGAAATCTGGAGACTGGCTAGGCCACTCCAGGACCTTAAAATGCTTCTTACGAAGCCACTCCTTTGTTGCCCTGGCTGTGTGTTTGGGATCATTGTCATGCTGAAAGACCCAGCTACGTCTCATCTTCAATGCCCTTGCTGATGGAAGGAGATTTTCACTCAAAATCTCTCGATACATGGCACCATTCATTTTTTCCTTTACACAGATCAGTCGTCCTGGTCCCTTTGCAGAAAAACAGCCCCAAAGCATGACGTTTCCACCCTCATGCTTCACAGTGGGTACGGTGTTCTTCGGATGCAATTCAATATTCTTTCTCCTCCAAACACGAGAACCTGTGTTTCTGCAAAAAAGTTCTATTTTGGTTTCAACTGACCATAACACATTCTCCCAGTCTTCTTCTGGATCATCCAAATGCTCTCTAGCGAACCGCAGACGGGCCTGGACGTGTACTTTCTTCAGCAGGGGGACTCGTCTGGCAGTGCAGGATTTGAGTCCCTGGCGGTGCATTGTGTTACTGATAGCAGCCTTTGTTAGGGATGTCCCGATCCAGGTTTTTGCACTTCCGATCCGATACAGATATTGTTTTGCACTTCCGATCCCATACCGATACTGGCCGATACCGATACCAACCTATCTGAGCATGTGTTAAAGTTTAAAGTTATTTAGCCTCCTTACTTAGTTGTCAGACTCATTTTGAAAAAGGTTTTAGTACTCTTGATAACAACTAGCCAGCTGAATTAGGTGAGTTTGAATAACACACAACGGTTGGTAACAAGAAACTGACCTGTTTATTCAGTGACAAACACAAAACATTATAAATAACAAACAGAAATGGCATAGTCAGTCAGTAAAACGTGCAAATAATATTGTAAACAGTCTTAAAAAAGCAAAACACACCAACAACCTCAGTGGAAAATCCCACAAATCCCCCAAGCTTTTAGATGCTTTTAATGTTTCGTGCATTAGTTACAAAAATTGTATAAAAAGCCTGTCAGGTTTAAATAAACGACTATTTCAGTATCAAATTAACATTTTAAAACAGTAAATAAAATACTCAAGTCCAACAAATTCTGTATCAGCAGCTTTAAATTACATTCAATGAATATAATGTTGTGAATCAACTGTTAAAGTTGTTAAAATTGCTCCCGTTATTCCATAATTTCCCTTCTGTCTACTTTCGACATGTGAAATTTTAAAACTGTTTTGAAGATGGATTCAAGTCAAGATTTTGCTGATTTAGGAGTATTTTAGGTAAAAAGTTAATTAGCTTCGCTTGGAAGGTTCACAACAGCCAACTAGCGAAGTCTGCTTTAAAATGGCGGCTGTTTACTAACGCATCTGGTTTTCCCTACTTCAATGTTGCTAACGCAGTCGAGTCGTTTTGCATCTAGTTCTATATACATATGATTTCTACTATCTCCAGTAAAACGATATTGACGTAGTTTGTAGCGAGTGTCAGCAGCAGTCCGGTATTCTTGTGTTTTTTATCCAGCGGCATGAGTTGAGCTAAAGCCGTGATTTGAGCATTGGCATTACCCGGGTCTATGACAAGCATTATGTTTACGCATTGCGTCCCGAAAGTACCACATTGCACCGAAAGTAAATGAGAAACTGACCGCATTGCGTCCCGAAGACCGCGCTGTGTATTAGTTCCGCTTTACTTGACATATTTCAATAATCGGAATTTGGATGTTTGCAAATCGTTCTCGAATCTTCCACGGCCGAATCGCTGAGGATGTAATGACGGCTGGGCATGTTGTACCGTGGTTCTAATTGTTGGATGGTGCGTCTTTGCTCACGTGAGATAATGGCTCGTCATCCAGAATGAATTCTTCGGCAATGACTCGTTATTCCCTGGGCTTTGGGACTGTCGAGTGCCAGTTTGTCACGCATAGCAAAAGTTTCTGCCAGTGTTAGTTGCATAGGACCTTTCTTTTTGTCTTCGGTTTTCTTAACATACTCCTCATATTGTTAGTGGTGGTATGTCGCTAACTGCTTGATTAGGTTGGTTGTATTAAAACTTCTTACAGCTTTACCACTACCCTTGACTCTATTGTGGCATGTGTTGCACTCTGCCTCTTCTTCTTTGTCGTCCTTTAAGGTGAAATGATCCCACACAGCTGGCATTTTTACCGATGAAGTCTCTCGGTAAATTGGGAGACGGTAGTGTAAATGTAGTGTGTTGAAGGTGTGCCGTAAAATGCGGACCGGATTTTAGGGAAACCGAAGCAAAAACTGGAATGGATTATGTAAATCGGTGCGTGTTCCGATCCGATACCGATGCGCATTTTTTTGCCCATATCTGCGTCCGTTCCGGACATCTCTAGCCTTTGTTACTGTGGTCCCAGCTCTCTGTAGGTCATTCACTAGGTCCCTCTATGTGGTTCTGGGATTTTTGCTCACCATTGTTATCATTTTGACGCCACGGGGTGAGATCTTGCATGGAGCCCCAGCTCGAGGGAGATTATCAGTGGTCTTGTATGTCTTCCATTTTCTAATATTCGCTCCCACAGTTGACTTCTTTACACCAAGCGTTTTACCTATTGCAGATTCAGTCTTCCCAGCCTGGTGCAGGTCTATAATTTTGTCTCTGGTGTACTTCGACAGCTCTTCGGTCTTGGCCATAGTGAAGTTTGGAGTGTGACTGACTGAGGTTGTGGACAGGTGTTTTTTTATACCGATAATGAGTTACAACAGGTGCCATTAATACAGGTAACGAGTGGAGCCTGGTTAGACCTCATTAGAAGAAGTTAGACCTCTTTGACAGCAAGAAATCTTGCTTGTTTGTAGGTGACCAAATACTCATTTTCCACTCTAATTTGGAAATAAATTCTTTAAAAATCAAACAATGTGATTATCTGTTTTTTCTTCCACATTCTGTCTCTCATGGTTGAGGTTTACCCATGTTGACCATTACAGGCCTCTAATCTTTTCAAGTCGGAGAACTTGCACAATTGGTGGTTGATTAAATACTTATTTGCCCCACTGTAGCTTGAAGTTCGCTAGCAGTCCATTTGCGCCAGGTGTTGAAGAATGTTATGTTCATTTTTCAGGTCCGTGAGCTCGAAACTGAAGTGGAAAATGAGCAGAGACGTGGAGCTGACGCTGTTAAAGGTGTTCGCAAATATGAAAGGAGAGTGAAGGAGTTGACCTACCAGGTATGTTTTCAATTTTTTTTTGGTTTTTTTGAATAAGCACAGTCAAAAAACAGCCACTTTTATACAGACTGAGGAGGACAAGAAAAATGGTACAAGGCTTCAAGATCTGGTGGACAAACTGCAGCTGAAAGTTAAAGCTTACAAGAGACAAGCTGAAGAGGCTGTAAGTCCCCTACCACATAATGCTATCACATAGAATTTAGTCACAAAATGTAAATAACGCATAATCTCTCTAACAGGAGGAGCAGGCCAACACTCACATGTCCAGGCTCAGGAAGGTCCAACATGAGCTGGAAGAGGCTCAGGAGCGTGCCGACATCGCAGAGTCTCAAGTCAACAAGCTGAGGGCCAAGAGCCGTGATACTGGAAAGGTATAGCTTCTTTCTTTTTCAATTATTAAATGTGTACAATCTCGCAATGATGACTCTAAATCATGGCTTTCTTTTACAGGGAAGTGACTCTACAGAATAAAATACAGTGCAATCAGTGCACAGATCCATAAAATATGGACTGTCCGTAAATGCAATTTAACCAATAAATGTTTAAAACGCACGCAAAAAACAGTTTTGTCATTTATTTAATTAAAAGTGATGCCATACATTCAGGAGTGCAGCTACCCATTCTTGTTAGGGTATGTGAAATGAAAAATGGTGTACCCTGCACCCCATGTCCCAACTGGCTCCTAACCCCAGCAGACACATCTTTGCAAGGGCGTAGTTTTGCATAGGGACGGTAGGGACATACCACTACGAACTTTTCAGGATGTTCAAATTGTCCCCACTAACTTTTAAGCAACCTTATTTAATGACTTCAGTTACAATGCCCTCCATAATTATTGGCACCCCTGAAAAAGATGTTTTTTAGCTTCTAATGTTTTTTTATTCAAATAATATTGGACCTTAATGGAAAAAAAGAGAAAAATCCAACCTTCAATACAAGTGCATTCATTCAGAGGGGAAAAAATCCCACATCAAGAAAAAATTATTTGAGATCAAATAATGTGTGTCACAATTATTAGCACCCCTGGTGTTAATACTTTGTACAACTCCCTTTTACCAACAGAACAAGGTCTGGAACGACCAACACATCATATTTACCTCTCGCTCTGTTGTATTTTTGTTTTAAAGCTCATCACTATTATTTTTGGTCACTATTGTCAAAACTGTAAGTGTAAATAGCTAGTTGTCAAATGTGCTGCTCTGAAATAAAAACAATACTACATTTTGATATTTGCCAGTTCAATTGCAAATCAGTATCAAGATGATCGTATTGAATTTTTGCACTGGTATTACTAATAAAATAATCCGGTCAACTCCCCTGTCGTCCCCGCATCTAAGATCGTCAAATGCTGACGAGAAATAATTGTTTGCTCTTTACGATGTCGCCTTTCTACTCTCATTAGTCTGTTGAGAAAAATGTAGACATATTGCGACATCTCCCGTGTCCGCGTGTGTTGTTTTTGGGTGCTTGAGTAGCACATGATGGACGGATTGACATAATTTGTCAAAGCAACCAAAACCCGACACACTCTGACACGGGGAAAAAAATAAAATAAAACACTCGGAAAAAATTGTCATGTATATACAGTTTCATTGCAAATCAGTATTATGGTGATCATACTAAATATTCTTTTTTTCTGTGCACATATGAGGTAAATATCGCTGCCATGAAGCCTCCATATAGTGACAGTTCTCTGCCCCCTTCACTGCCGTCACGCAACCGCAGCTCAGCTTTTGCTTGCCTCGTAGCTACCCGTGTTTTAAATTACTGTAAATTTGATAGTATGTCGTCATAGGTACTCCCGAGTCTGTTGAGAAAAGTAGTACACTAAACTACGCTCGCTAGATTTGTGTGGTGTTTTTGTCTGTTTGAGCAGCATTTGATTGGCTCCACGTTGTGCACATATAAGGTAAATATCGCTGCCATGAAGCCTCCATATAGTGACAGTTCTCTGCCCCCTTCGCTGCCGTCACGCGACCGCAGCTCAGCTTTTGCTTGCCTCGTAGCTACCCGTGTTTTAAATTACTGTAAATTTGATAGTATGTCGTCATAGGTACTCCCGAGTCTGTTGAGAAAAGTAGTACACTAAACTACGCTCGCTAGATTTGTGTGGTGTTTTTGTCTGTTTGAGCAGCATTTGATTGGCTCCACGTTGTGCACATATAAGGTAAATATCGCTGCCATGAAGCCTCCATATAGTGACAGTTCTCTGCCCCCTTCGCTGCCGTCACGCGACCGCAGCTCAGCTTTTGCTTGCCTCGTAGCTACCCGTGTTTTAAATTACTGTAAATTTGATAGTATGTCGTCATAGGTACTCCCGAGTCTGTTGAGAAAAGTAGTACACTAAACTACGCTCGCTAGATTTGTGTGGTGTTTTTGTCTGTTTGAGCAGCATTTGATAGGCTCCACGTTAACAAATATGTGACAAAGTCATTTCCTTTCATTTTTTGACTCATTCACCGCATAGTCATTGACTGGAAAGTCAAGTTAGCAGCAAGCTAGGTCAGGAACCGGTGGACCGAGTCACTGAACAGGAAGTGACATAACTCAGTCTTGACCCCTGCCTGCACGCTGGCTGCTTATTGGCCGCACGTGGAATTGAGTGACAGACGCCCTGATTCTGTTTCCGCTCCCTCCCCTGCCCGCGATGAGGCTGGCGTCTGATTGGTCGTGTGCGATGTCAGAAGACGCTGCCGATTGCTCAACGCCCTCCCACGCAGCGAACAAGCACCAACTTCATAGAACGAATCAGTGCACATGTTGATTAGTTGGGTCTCATTCACCCAAACAATTCGTTCAAAAAGAACGAATCGTTCGCAACCGATACAACGCTAATCTATGCTCCAAATAAGGGACTGCTAGCTTGACTTAGTTGTTCCTTGTGGAGGCTGGTCTGACTGCAGTATTTTTGCAGGTTAGCAAGTTTAATGTTATGCTAACTCTGATGCAGGTCGGACTTTCAGTCACAAAATTAGTGGCGTTTCTCTCACTTCCACAACATTGACGTCTTTTTACGTGACTTACTGTGGCTGCTGCTAGTCAAAGAAAACACTTCTAATATCTCTCCTCTCTGAAGGGGGTGGAGGAGGCGGCATGTTGTCGGCATGAATCTGTCAGGGCTGTGTGAGCATGTGTGTGTGTGTCTTTGTGGTGGGACGGGGGGGGGTTCAAGCCATCAGCCAACCAAACATTTGTTTGAGGCGAGGAGATGGACCGGCACATTCAGCAAGTGAAAAGGGATAAATGTATGAACATAATTAAAATAATTTACTTAATGATGGTAGGGTCTATTCTGTCATTACAAAATATGGGAAGACGGTTTAAATTACCTATGTAACTGAACTTTTTATATATTGCAAATAAGGTTGCTTAAAAGTTGGTGGGGACAATTTCAGCATCCGGTAAAGTTGGTAGTGTTATGTCCCTACTGTCCATATGCAAACCTACGCTCTTGACTGTATGTAAAATGTTTTCCAAGAGTTTAAGATGCTAATTCACCACGCTAAATGCTAATGCTAACGCAAACGCTATGCTAACGCTACAAGTTAGTTTAGTGTGTGATGATCACTCAGCACAGACCGGATTTTGGGGGGAAATTTACTTGATAAAGTCCAACACACAGATATGTCATCTTGAAAGGAAATTTAAAATAAAAATACAATAGAGAACAACATGCTGAATAAGTGTACAGTATCATATTGTTACATGATGCATGAACAACGAAATGCGACGGTGGCCGGTATGTTAACGTAACATCGCTATTAAGAGTTATTCAGACAACTATAGCATAAAGGACATGGTAACAAGTTTACCAAACCATCAATTTCACTCCTAAACACCAAAATAACGTGAAATGATATAATCATGTGTTAAAAATTTCACACATAAGTCGCACCCCCAGCCAAACTAAGAAAAAACTGCGACTTACAGTCCGAAAAATATGGTAAGTACATAAAACTTGTTAAAAGTTTTTAATAACAGTTCTGAGTATCAAACATAAAAAGAATTTCTCAGTATACAAATCAGACAACCGTCCTGTACATTCCATAAGATAGGTGCTGCTGATTGACATTTTTTTTTCTTGTGGGCAAATTGCTGATATAAACTTAGTCAATAACTCATTTTTCTTTAAACAAAATAAATAACAAAATCGAATCCGGAGGAGGCAGACTGTAATGAATCAGTTTTTAAAAAAATCAAACAGTTGTTCATAAATACAATCCAAATTTCAAAGCAGTCTCATGTGATAAGTTAGTTTGAATATAGGTTATATGTGTGATTTCTTTATCAAAAGAAATGAGACAACTTTACTATCTAACAATCTCCAAAACACAATACAAGCGGACACTTAGGAAATTAGCATAATCGCTAACTAGTTTAGCGCTCCATGCTAAGTAGTAACGTCTCATCAACAAAGAATACAAACAAAACAAATTGGCTTCATTTACTCACCTCTGACGGCGGCACACTGGATCTAACAAGACAATCTAACTCTCGACACTTCGAAATATTGATTCACCAACCCAAACTGAGCGGGGCAGTGAACCCTTTCTCTCTTGGTCTAATCACTGGCGCACGCGCAGACTTTGTTACATACAAACAAGGACCCAAACGGGACACTGCATAGCTTTAGGCAAATCAAACTGCAAACAATTGACTTTCCTGTTGAACAATTTAAAGTACCTATGACAGCAAAAAGCATGTTTTTTTTTTTCTATTTTCCATGGTATTTTATTCTCCTGAATGAAATGGACCGCTTGGATGTGTGTGGAAGCGATCACTATAGCCTACTTACCGTAATTTCCTGAATATAACGCGCACTATAAACGGGTACATGGATGGAGACAGAAATATATATATATTAGGGCTGTCAAACGATTAAAATTTTTAATCGAGTTAATTACAGCTTAAAAATTAATTAATCGTAATTAATCGCAATTAATCGCAATTCACACCATCTATAAAATATGCCATATTTTTCTGTAAATTATACATATATTCTGTAAAATAAATTGTTGGAATGGAAAGATAAGACACAAGATGGATATATACATTCAACATACGGTACATAAGGACTGTAGTGGGCATTTCACTCTACTGTCATTTAAATCAGTCTATGCTGTCCTCACTCCGAAGCGTCTACTTTTTCCAAAGCTAGACAGCTAGTGAACGACGCCTTAATAATCAGACTTCTTCCTTTTTCATCTGATTTATTAATGAAATGCCCTCAAACCATTGTCCTCTTTAGACCGTCGTAAAACTACAAAAAAAAAAAGTACACAAGCATTGCATTAGCAATAACGTTAGCTTAGCACGCTATACAGGTTCACTAAACATACACAAAAAGCGTCTCATACAAAAAATATAACATTTCGCTTACTAACATAATATGCACATTCTGTACAACAACCATACTTACGGACAAATCTTGTCCAAGGATCATATAAGCACAACATTACAACGTGGGCGTCAGCCCGAGACGTCGTGACGCCATATTGAACTGTCAGTGTCAAGAAAACACTAAACCATGTCGCAAAGCGACCACAAGAGTTCGCTGTTGGACAGCACAAAAAGCCTTGCTGTAAAACTTACCAAAAGGCAGAATCCTGTCTGAGCGGGACATGTGCGTTAATTGCGTCAAATATTTTAACGTGATTAATTTAAAAAATTAATTACCGCGCGTTAACGCGATCATTTTGACAGCCCTAATATATATATATATATATATATATATATATATATATATATATATATATATATATATATATATACTAGGGGTGTCAAACGATTAAAATTTTTAATCGAGTCAATTACAGCTTAAAAATTAATTAATCGCAATTAATCACAATTCAAACCATCTATAAAATATGCCATATTTTTCTGTAAATTATTGTTGGAATGGAAAGATAAGACACAAGATGGATATATACATTCAACATACGGTACATAAGTACTGTATTTGTTTATTATAACAATAAATCAACAAGATGGCATTACCAGTATTAACATTCTGTTCAAGCGATCCATGGATAGAAAGACTTGTAGTTCTTAAAAGATAAATGTTAGTACAAGTTATAGAAATTATATATTAAAACCCCTCTTAATGTTTTCGTTTTAATGAAATTTGTAAAATTTTCAATCAAAAAATAAACAAGTAGCCCGCCATTGTTGATGTCAATAATTACTTACACAATGCTCATGGGTGCTGAAATCTATAAAATCAGTCGCACCCAAGCGCCAGCAGAGAGCGACAAAACTCCGAAAAACACAACAAGTACACGTTTCACTGTGCTCTCATTTTAATCTGTTTGAGCGGGGCATTTGTGCGTTAATTGCGTCAAATATTTTAACGTGATTAATTTTTAAAATTAATTAACACCCGTTAACGCGATCATTTTGACAGCCCTAATATATACACATATTCCCACAAAAAAATGGCAAAAATACCTATAAACTAAATTAAGAATGCATTAACAAACAATAGCTCAAACAAAAACTTAGCTTACATTGGTCTTAACAGGGAGCAGTTGGATTCAGTCATGTGAAAAGAGGCAGACCAGAGGACACTGTATCCACCCTCATCAATAAAACTAAATGCAAACACTTTCAAAACAAACCATTACAACGCCACTTTAATTAAACGAAAACTCGAAGCAACAAAATTTAATTCGAATATTTTTTTCTAATCGAATACTCGAGTAAATCAGACCTGTTAAGTTTCACGATTTGGTCGGGAGACTCCCGATTTTGACCCCAATGCTCACGCCTCACGATTAGAAAGCCAAATCTTCCGATTTTCCAAAAATGTCAATTTATTATTTTTTTTTTACGTTTTTGTTTGTCACCGTTTTGTAACGATACCATTCGGCCCGATTCGGAGAGTGACCAACAACGAATAGCCTGGCCGTCTCCGACTTCCCTGCCCTCACTCCCCTTCAGAGCTGGAAAAGCCCAACCAATCATCTGACAGGGAGGGAAGAGGCGAAGCACCACCGACTTCCCAAGATGCTGGCACTAATAAACCGGCTTTTGGACTGGTTCAAGTCTTTATTTTGGAAGGAAGAGATGGAGCTGACCCTGGTCGGCCTCCAGTATTCGGGAAAAACGACGTTCGTCAACGTAATTGCCGTAAGTCTTACCTGCCAGCGATAGCTAACTAGCCTAATGCTAATAGCATTAGAGCTAATGATGGGAGAACGATGAGGAAGAAGTCGCTGCTTTACTCTGTGTTTTCGTGGATCAAACATCATGGAATATTAAACCACTGCGGTCCTACCCCCACAATATATGAATTTAAGTGAGAAAGCATATCGTTACTTACTTGAAGTTTAATCATTTAGATTCGCTATTATGCTAAAGCTAAAGTGTATACTATACACTTTATTACATTATATCATTATTACTGTGCTGAAACAAAAAATATAAAGTTTCAATTCTAGGTTACAATTCAATTAAAAAACTGCCATGACAAAGATACTTTTAAAAACAAATATGATTAATTTTCTAAATGATGTAATTAATGTTTTTAATCTTGCTGATTTAGTCTGACGAAACCCTAATTGGAGTGATGGTTGATGAGATGAAGAGGCTGCTGAGCAAGCTGATGTCCAAATTTGTGCAAATGGATGTGATCAGGAAAGCTGAGGATATCCTAGATGTTGATTACAGGAACAAGGAGAACTGGCATGACACAGGCAACATAGCAGTATCACATGATGCCAGACAATACATGGAGCAAGTTGAAGACTATCTCTGATGCCACCAAAAAGAGGTTCTTTGACAGTGTAGTTAATTTTTACACAAGTGTTGTGACCAAAATGAACTTGAAAAAAAATGGTTGCATTTTGTCTTAGCGATTGTCGCGCGCGCGCGTCATCGGGATTGGCAAACAGAAATCTCCCTATTTGCAATTTCTACAACTTAACAGGTATGCGAGTTAATCGATTAATCGTTACAGCACTAATATAAACCGATTTTTTTTATTGACACGGCCACGTTGCGTTTAAGAAACGTATGCGGCGAGCCGTTGCCGACCATTACGGTACGTGACATCACCATTTTGTTTCGGTAATACTTCACTCTAATCGGCTGAATGATTTCGTCTGTGTTAAATTCTACTTTTTTCACTCTTCATAAAGCACAGAATTTAGTTTCTTGAACTCATTTGAGTCAACGTTTATTGCAGCTCCGCAACTCGGACCATAACAAACATAACAACAGACTTCCTGTGTGTGTCCGTCAACTATTTCTGTCCCTCGGGAAACTCAAACCCAAATAACAATAGTTCCTATTAGGGTTGTTCCGATCATGTTTTTTTGCTCCCGATCCGATCCGGATCGTTTTAGTTTAAGTATCTGCTGATCCCGATATTTCCCGATCCAATTGCTTTTTTTTTGCTCCCGATTCAATTCCAGTCATTCCCGATAATTTTTCCCGATCATATACATTTTGGCAATGCATTAAGAAAACAATGAATAAAACTCGGACGAATACATACATTCAACATACAGTACATAAGTACTGTATTTGTTTATTATGACAATAAATCCTCAAGATGGCATTTACATTATTAACATTCTTTCTGTGAGAGGGATCCACGGATAGAAAGACTTGTGACTGTGTATATTGTGACTAAATATTGCCATCTAGTGTATTTGTTGAGCTTTCAGTAAATTATACTGTAGTCATGCCCAAATGCATGATGGGAAGTGGGACCATGACTGTGCTACCAATTGATATATCTTCTCTGCGTTGGGAAATAACATAAGGTGTTAAGAAAAAGATCAATTGCTACCTTGCTTCCCCACATTGCTTCCCATGATATTTCTAATCGTAGGGAGAGGGATTGTAAGGTTTTAGCCAATTAAAAAAAGGCTCCAAAGCCTGCCAAAATTCACTCATTTTACGCTGCCTTTTATCTCTCTATATAGGTACAACGGCGCCATTACAGATTGAGCGCGACAATGCGTGAGTGGCTCGTGCAGTGCAGCGCATGCATTAATTGCATTAAATATTTTAATGTGATACATTTTTTTTTTTTAATTAATTACCGCCATTATTAGGATAAAGTTGATAACCCTACCTTAAGCCTAAACTAAAGACTCTGGAAGAGTGAAACATATTATGTCTGTAACGTTAAATACAATTAGAAAACGATTTAATTAAAAAAAAATTTTTTTTTAAAGGCATGGCCGATATTTTTTTGCCAATTCCGATACTTTGAAAATGACGTGATCGGACCAGAGTTCCTATTGTTACTGTCGTGTCGACAGCGATGAGCGCTCTCGGATTTCTGACTTACGTTCTCACTTTCATTTTACCGTATCAATCCATGGAAGAAACATTTATTCATCATGATGAAACGAGCAATTTATACAGCAGCCTTTAAAAGAAAAGTCACATCTGTTTTGTTTTCTCCTAGATTCTGGTAAGTTGGAGAAGTTGTCAAATCATATTATTAGCGTAAATATTGTCAGTTTATGGTAATGTTTTGAACTACCAATATGCTATGCTTGTGCTGTGTTTCACCATTCAGTAAAATGACATTTCTCGATCTGTACACGAGCTCTGTTTTCTTGTATTCTTCTATTTATTGGTGCTAAAATTAGGGTGCGCATTATAAACGGGTACAATAATTTCCCCTAGATCTTACAAGTAAATTTGGGGTGCGCAGTATACACGGGTGCGCCTTATATTCGGGAAATTACGGTATTTAGTTTTTTGAATCCCGCGCCATGAAAATGAGTGACTTCGGGCTACAGTCTCGAGTTGAGAAAGAGGGCGCTGTGACGTGTCCAGTAGAAGGAGTCCTCTTCACTGTCCAGCCTTACTGTTGTATGAGAAGGACTAAGGATTCATCTGATTTTGCAGATTAATTCGTTTATTTTTCACATCATGCCAGCCAAACAGCAGCAGAAGTTTTTTTCCGGACCAGTGGAGGGAGTGAGACTTTTTGGGGTTTCAAAAGGTTCCCATTCACCAGTGGAAATTGGCCAAAACAAGCCCTACTACTGTGGGACCATTGGACTTACGAGGAAGTGAGTAAACATCGTGTTTTGTATTATGTCAAATACTGGGATCATTTTAATATGTAGGTGGCTTGCATTTTGTGGCTGACATGCTCCTTGTCCACTTGGGCGACGACACCGGCGGCTTGTCGCCAATCCCCCCGCCAGGAGAGCACTATACTCGGCTTGTTGCCCTCTTCATGTGCCCGGTGTTCGGTCATATTTTCCACCCGGTCAAAAAATTGCATCTTTGGTTTTAAAGATTGCTGCGAATACAGCGATTAAAAGGAAACATGACAAACTTTCTTTAAATAAAGGACTACTTACGTTTGATCATGGATGGGCATGTAAAAAGCTCTCCTCATACACGTCATGTTAGCTGCACAACAACTGCAGCCGCTCTCGTATGACTCTCACTGTTTACGTCTTTGCCGTGTAGTAAAGCATTATTTTGCCATATTCGTATTGACCATTTGGCAGCTACAGTGCCTTGCAAAAGTATTCGGCCCCCTTGAATCTTGCAACCTTTTGCCACATTTCAGGCTTCAAACATAAAGATATGAAATTTAATTTTTTTGTCAAGAATCAACAACAAGTGGGACACAATCGTGACGTGGAACAACATTTATTGGATAATGTAAACTTTTTTAACAAATAAAAAACTGAAAAGTGGGGCGTGCAATATTATTCGGCCCCTTTACTTTCAGTGCAGCAAACTCAATCCAGAAGTTCAGTGAGGATCTCTGAATGATCCAATGTTGTCCTAAATGACCGATGATGATAAATAGAATCCACCTGTGTGTAATCAAATCTCCGTATAAATGCACCTGCTCTGTGATAGTCTCAGGGTTCTGTTTAAAGTGCAGAGAGCATTATGAAAACCAAGGAACACACCAGGAAGGTCCGAGATACTGTTGTGGAGAAGTTTAAAGCCGGATTTGGATACAAAAAGATTTCCTAAGCTTTAAACATCTCAAGGAGCACTGTGCAAGCCACCATATTGAAATGGAAGGAGCATCAGACCACTGCAAATCTACCAAGACCCGGCCGTCCTTCCAAACTTTCTTCTCAAACAAGGAGAAAACTGATCAGAGATGCAGCCAAGAGGCCCATGATCACTCTGGATGAACTGCAGAGATCTACAGCTGAGGTGGGAGAGTCTGTCAATCAGTCGTACACTGCACAAATCTGGCCTTTATGGAAGAGTGGCAAGAAGAAAGCCATTTCTCAAAGATAATAAAAAGTCTCGTTTAAAGTTTGCCACAAGCCACCTGGGAGACACACCAAACATGTGGAAGAAGGTGCTCTGGTCAGATGAAACCAAAATGGAACTTTTTGGCCACAATGCTAAACGATATGTTTGGCGTAAAAGCAACACAGCTCATCACCCTGAACACACCATCCCCACTATCAAACATGGTGGTGGCAGCATCATGGTTTGGGCCTGCTTTTCTTCAGCAGGGACAGGGAAGATGGTTAAAATTGACGGGAAGATGGATGCAGCCAAATACAGGAACATTCTGGAAGAAAACCTGTTGGTATCTGCACAAGACCTGAGACTGGGACGGAGATTTATCTTCCAACAGGACAATGGTCCAAAACATAAAGCCAAATCTACAATGGAATGGTTCAAAAATAAACGTATCCAGGTGTTAGAATGGCCAAGTCAAAGTCCAGACCTGAATCCAATGGAGAATCTGTGGAAAGAGCTAAAGACTGCTGTTCACAAACACTCTCCATCCAACCTCACTGAGCTCGAGCTGTTTTGCAAGGAAGAATAGGCAAGAATGTCAGTCTCTCGATGTGCAAAACTGATAGAAACATACCCCAAGCGACTTGCAGCTGTAATTGGAGCAAAAGGTGGCACTACAAAGTATTAACGCAAGGGGGCCGAATAATATTGCACGCCCCACTTTTCAGTTTTTTATTTGTTAAAAAAGTTTAAATTATCTAATAAATTTTGTTCCACTTCACGATTGTGTCCCACTTGTTGTTGATTCTTGACAAAAAATTAAAATTTTATATCTTTATGTTTGAAGCCTGAAATGTGGCGAAAGGTTGCAAGGTTCAAGGGGGCTGAATACTTTTGCAAGGCACTGTACATGCTCCCCTGACGTCAGCTGGTTTGTTTGGCGGTCATTGTCCAGCTGCTTCCCCGGCGAGCTCTCCTGTCCATAGTAGCAGGGGAACGAGCTGTAACTTGCCCTCCGCCGGGCGGGATCCCGATCGGCAAAGAAAATCGACAACCCTGCGGCAGTGTGAAATGACCCTGGCTAGTTTTGTGCGATTTTTCGCTTCGAAAAGCGAAAATAAGACTTTGAGACGTCACTCGGTTCGGGTTAGCATGTCGGCTAGCTGTCACGCCTCTTGGGTTGTTTACATTCTCGAAGCCAGGGGGCAGGGAAATGTCAAAAGCCTGACTAACTACGGCGGGATAATATAGCGCTCGGGAGGTGTGACAGTAAAGGTGAAGTCGACAGTTTTGACCATTAGGGAGTGATTTTGCCATGTCGTACTAAATAAATGCATTTTTATAACTTAATATTCAATTTAGCAGAAGACTGTTATTTGTCATGACCATACCATTTTTTTAGCAATTGGGAAAAATACTTCGATAAAAAGAATATCCTAATATTAGAGTAGAGAGACTGAAACAATGACATTTTGCGGCTCTCTTGGTCGCATTTTCCTTGTTATGAATAATTCCCCCTCAATGGGCTGCATACTAAATCAGATGAAACCATTCTCCCGCTGGCGTCATCCACCTGTTGATGACGCTAGAGCCCTATAATGGTAGGCGTGGCTAGACGGCAGATTAAAACACACATTTCTTGTCATCTGCGCTTTGCCAAATTGTTGTAAATAGTCGAATCATCTCAAAATTAGGGCTGTCAAACGATTAAAATTTTTAATCGAGTTAATTACAGCTTAAAAATTAATTAATCGTACTTAATCGCAATTAATCGCAATTCAAACCATCTCTAAAATATGCCATATTTTTCTGTATATTATTGTTGGAATGGAAAGATAAGACACACGGCGGATATATACATACAACATACTGTACATAAGTACTGTATTTGTTTATTGTAACAATAAATCCACAAATGGCATTAACATTCTTTCTGTTAAAGTGATCCATGAATAGAAAGACTTGTAGTTCTTAAACGATAAATGTTATAGCTACAAGTTATAGTAATTTTATATTAAAACCCCTCTTCATGTTTTCGTTTTAATAACATTTGTAAAATTTTCAATC
The DNA here is from genome assembly GCF_030265065.1 of Corythoichthys intestinalis. NCBI lineage: Eukaryota > Metazoa > Chordata > Actinopteri > Syngnathiformes > Syngnathidae > Corythoichthys > Corythoichthys intestinalis. Next base: position 42,207,691 of record NC_080410.1, read on the forward strand.
AAAAGTAGAGTTAATATAATAAGAAGAATAAAAATAACAATAATAAAAATAGAGTGACCAAAGTTTAAGTTTTACGTGTATTTTGCTTAGCTATTTTGATATGGAATGCCAGTTCATTTTGCATTGTTGTTAAACTGCGTGTCAGAATAGACCCTACCCACCGACGTCACAAAATCACGTGCTCGCTGTATGGTTCCGCCCCCTTGTCCGTCATTTTGTGTCTGTATTATCAATGGTCTCAATTGATCGAGCAATTTATAATGCATTTCATGGAGGACCCGGTGCTTTCGGATGCCGTAAACTCACTTGATGCGTTGCATAAAAGGCGTTGTGTGGAAAAGCTTCAGTTTATCCATTCGCCAGATCCATATTTGATGCCTAAATCGATGTTTTTCGACCCGCTGTCTCCGCCGTATTTGCCTGACATCTGCTAGCTACCCTGAACTGTACAACTATCTTGTCCACACAAAATCAGCCTATTCTCACCAAAGTTTGAAAAACTTTAAGAGCTTGGAGGCTTATAAATACTTCGTTGCTGGTTGGGTGAAACAGGTCCTCGTCCACGAAAATTCGGCAGGAATATATCTTGTGCTTGGAAAGGTGAATTACGAAATTTTCAATTCAAAATCTTTTGTTATTGCTAACATCCACTGTCAAGTCTAATGTATTTCATGTCGTTTGTCAATGGAGTTAGGGCTTTTAATGTTTATATGGTTTAGCGATAGCACTCTCACTACATACATACGTGTATGTTGTCGGCGATTAGCCTAGCAATGATCTTAATTGTGGTTGTCAGCCCAAAACCCTCTAAATATATATTAAATGCATCTTACCAGATATAAAATGACTACTACATAATCTGTGGTAATTGTTTGGAGCCCAGTTTTCTCGTCGAATTGCAGCAGCCCATCTCGCTCTCTTCTCTCCGGGTCTCTCAGAATCCGGTAGAACTTCAAGTCTCTCCGTCTTCTCAGTCTATCTTCTCTGTTATTGCAACCGACCGCCACACACGCCTTCACCATTTTGATTATTAATGTTAACGAGCAGAAAAACACGTCGTAAATAGGAGGAATGTACGTAGCCGTAACAGGGAAACATGATGTGTTGACGGACAATTGGGCGGCACCAGTCAGGAGGAAGGAGTTGTGACGTCACGTGGGTAGGGTCTATAGGGCCTCATTACTATAGACTGAAGTGCTTTTCTTTTTGTGAACATTATTTTTTTTTGGAGAGATAGGAATATTATTTTTGTTGTGCTTTCACTAAACGATACTTACAGTGAGGAGAACAAGTATTTGATACACTGCCAATGGGTTTTCCCATTGCCAGTGTATCAAATACTTGTTCTCCCCACTGTATGTTTGTTGTGAAGGAGTTGCCAATAAACGGCGCGGTCCAAATAACGCCTGTGTCCACTCGCCTTTACTGTATAACATATATCTGTACATATCTTACCCAAAATACAACAAGAGACACATAATTGCCACTAAAAGAAAGAAAACTTACCGAAATATGTGTGGAGCACAAATAGCAATCTGCATTGCATTGTGAATACAGCATAAACGTCTCACAACTACTAATTCTCCCACGTTTAGAAGAAATAACATGAGTATGGAACGGCGCTGCCCCCAAGCGGCCGGTGGCATTCTCTTCACTCTTAATGTCCATAAACGGCCTCATTTTGATCTGTTTGAGGCAATATGCGAGATGGTCATTCACCCAAGCGCCAGCAGAGGGCGGCAAAACTCCATAACAACAAGTAAGCATTTCACTGTACTGTCATTTAAATCTGTCTGAGCGGGACATCTGCGTTAATTGCGTCAAATATTTTAACGTGATTAATTTTAAAAATTATTTAACGCCCGTTAACGCGATAATTTTGACAGCCCTACTCAAAATATGATTCTAATTCACGTAATAATGCTATTTAAGTTTGTTTTTTTTCCTGTCGTAAGCACTTTAAAGGTGTAAGTTGTTAAAAAAATAAATAAATAAATAAAAAAACAGGAGTGGCAAGGGGGTGGGGGTATTCCTCGTGACAGCGCCCCCTGTCGGCTCCTTCACATACACGGCGCATTCGCTGCTCAAAGTGTAGTTGCGCAACTAGGCGGGGGATCGGGAATATTTTAACACTGAAACACTATATTACAGCCCCACGCAACATCTTACCTTTGTTTTAGAGACTCCCCTCGCCCGACCATGCCCCTTTTTACACATGTAAACTGCCCCCCCCCCCCCCAGCAGTGGTAGATGAAGTACTCACTTTTTTTACTTAAAGCAACACTAGGTAACTTTTCAGTATTGGTCTATTTTTTGGGAAAAAGTTAGGACACCCCTGATTTAGTGCTTATGAGCACCATCCTTCCTGTCTTTCTTGGCACCCCCTTTTGCATTCCCCTTCCCTCGAACTGGATCCCCTTTGTGTTTCTGTCCGCCTTGAGTCGCTCCCGTTTGCAGGTGCGCTGCATGAACCTTTTCGATTAGAGAGAAACAGTCTTCTTCTGGTGTGATGGCAGAGCCCACTCGTCCCGGAGAATTACCGGGATGCGCCTTACGGGCCGCTTTCGGCTGGGGCGACGACGGCCGCGAGCGGGGATTTCTCGGCGAAGGATAAGGGGACTTGTTGTCTTCTTTTGGGACGAGGTTGAGGTTCAAGGACACGGGTCTTCCGGGTCTCGGACTCAGAGGGATCATGAGGTTTTCTCCCGGGGCACCCAGAGTGAGGAAGACTTCCGGAAAAGTGCAAGGCTGGTTGAAGTTTTTATGTCCCTTGAAGAGGTGAGCAAAGAAAAACAGTTAAGTGGATAAAATATATACAGTGTATCACAAAAGTGAGTATACTCCTCACGTTTCTGCAGATATTTAAATATATCTTTTCATGGGAAAACACTGACAAAATGACACTTTGACACAATGAAAACTAGTCTGTGTGCAGCTTACATACAGTGCCTTGCAAAAGTATTCGGCCCCCTTGAATCTTGCAACCTTTCACCACATTTCAGGCTTCAAACAAATTGATATGAAATTTAATTTTTTTGTCAAGAATCAACAACAAGTGGGACACAATCATGAAGTGGAACAACATTTATTGGATAATTTAAACTTTTTTAACAAATAAAAAACTGAAAAGTGGGGCGTGCAATATTATTCGGTCCCTTTACTTTCAGTGCAGCAAACTCACTCCAGAAGTTCAGTGAGGATCTCTGAATGATCCAATGTTGTCCTAAATGACCGATGATGATAAATAGAATCCACCTGTGTGTAATCAAGTCTCCGTATAAATGCACCTGCTCTGTGATAGTCTCAGGGTTCTGTTTAAAGTGCAGAGAGCATTATGAAAACCAAGGAACACACCAGGCAGGTCTGAGATACTGTTGTGGAGAAGTTTAAAGCCGGATTTGGATACAAAAAGATTTCCCAAGCTTTAAACATCTCAAGGAGCACTGTGCAAGCCATCATATTGAAATGGAAGGAGCATCAGACCACTGCAAATCTACCAAGACCCGGCCGTCCTTCCAAACTTTCTTCTCAAACAAGGAGAAAACTGATCAGAGATGCAGCCAAGAGGCCCATGATCACTCTGGATGAACTGCAGAGATCTACAGCTGAGGTGGGAGAGTCTGTCAATCAGTCGTACACTGCACAAATCTGGCCTTTATGGAAGAGTGGCAAGAAGAAAGCCATTTCTCAAAGATATCCATAAAAAGTCTCGTTTAAAGTTTGCCACAAGCCACCTGGGAGACACACCAAACATGTGGAAGAAGGTGCTCTGGTCAGGTGAAACCAAAATGGAACTTTTTGGCCACAATGCAAAACGATATGTTTGGCGTAAAAGCAACACAGCTCATCACCCTGAACACACCATCCCCACTGTCAAACATGGTGGTGGCAGCATCATGGTTTGGGCCTGCTTTTCTTCAGCAGGGACAGGGAAGATGGTTAAAATTGACGGGAAGATGGATGCAGCCAAATACAGGAACATTCTGGAAGAAAACCTGTTGGTATCTGCACAAGACCTGAGACTGGGACGGAGATTTATCTTCCAACAGGACAATGATCCAAAACAAAGCCAAATCTACAATGGAATGGTTCAAAAATAAACGTATCCAGGTGTTAGAATGGCCACCTCAAAGTCCAGACCTGAATCCAATCGAGAATCTGTGGAAAGAGCTGAAGACTGCTGTTCACAAACACTCTCCATCCAACCTCACTGAGCTCGAGCTGTTTTGCAAGGAGGAATGAGCAAGAATGTCAGTCTCTCGATGTGCAAAACTGATAGAAACATACCCCAAGCGACTTGCAGCAGTAATTGGAGCAAAAGGTGGCGCTACAAAGTATTAACGCAAGGGGGCCGAATGATATTGCACGCCCCACTTTTCAGTTTTTTATTTGTTAAAAAAGTTTAAATTATCCAATAAATGTTGTTCCACTTCACGATTGTGTCCCACTTGTTGTTGATTCTTGACAAAAAATTAAAATTTTATATCTTTATGTTTGAAGCCTGAAATGTGGCGAAAGGTTGCAAGGTTCGAGGGGGCCGAATACTTTTGCAAGGCACTGTATCTTTTCATGGGACAACACTGACAAATGAAAGGTAGTCCGTGTGCAGCTTATATAATAAAGTTAACTTATTTTCCCTCAAAATAACTCAAAATATAGCCATTAATATCTAAACCCCTGGCAACAAAAGTAAGTACACCCGTTAGAGACGACATCCTTAAATGTCCAAATTGAGTACTGCTTGTCATTTTCCCTCCAAAATGTCATGTGACTCTTTAGTATTACTAGGTCCACGTGTGTGTATAGGGAGCGGGAGTGTTCAAATTTGTAGTGCAGCTCTCACACTCTCTCATTCTGGTTACTGAAAGTTCCAACATGGCACCACATGGCAAAGAACTCTCTGAGAATCTTATAAGATGTATCGTTGTGCTACATGAAGATGGCCAAGGCTACAAGATGATTGCCAACACCCTGAAACTGAGCTGCAGCACAGTGGCTAAGATCATCCAGCGTTTTAAAAGAGCTGGGTCCACTCAGAACAGGCCTCGGGTTGGTCGTCCAAAGAAGCTGAGCGCACGTGCTGAGCATCATATCCAAATGCTTTCTTTGAAAGATCGTCGCAGGAGTGCTGTCAGCATTGATGCAGAGATTGAAGAGGTGGGGGGTCAGCCTGTTAGTGCTCTGACCATACGCCGCACTCTACATCTAATTGGTGTGCACAGCTGTCACCCCAGGAGGAAGCCTCTTCTGAAGAAAGCCCGCAAACAGTTTGCTGAAGACATGTCAACAAAGCACAGGGTTTACTGGAACCATGTCCTATGGTCTGATGAGACGAAGATTAATTTGTTTGGTTCCGATGGTCTCAAGCATGTGTGACGGCGACTAGGTGAGGAGTACATAGATAAGTGTGTCATGCCTACAGTCAAGCATGGTGGTGGGAATGTCACGGTCTGGGGCTGCATGAGTGCGGCAGGTGTTGGAGAGTTACATTCCATTGAGGGAAACATGTACTGTGAAATACTGCAACAGAGCATGATCCTCTCCCTCCAGAAACTGGGTCGCAGGGCAGTGCTCCAGCATGATAATGACCCCAAACACACCTCCAAGATGACCATTGCTTTACTAAAGAGGTTGAGGGTAAAGGTGATGGACTGGCCAAGCATGTCTCCAGACTTGAACCCAATAGAACATCTTTGGGGGATCCTCAAGTGGAAGGTGGAAGTGCGCAAAGTCTCAAATATCCGGCAGCTCCGCAACGTCGTCATGAAGGAGTGGAAGAGCATTCCAGTGGCAACCTGTGAAGCTCTGGTCAACTCCATGCTCAGGAGAGTAAAGGCAGTTCTGGATAATAGCAGTGGCCACACAAAATATTGACAGTTGACATGTTGAATGTTAATATTGAAAACTTTCACTGTACTCACTTTTGTTGCCAGGGGTTTAGATGTTAATGGCTATATTTTAAGTTATTTTGAGGGGAAAATAAATGAACTCTATTATATAGTGGTGTCAACAATAATCGATGCGGCGACGCATCCCGATGCGGGGCATGGACGATTCGATTCGATGCGGGCAACAAGCCGAATCGATTCAGCGCATTTTAAAATATATAAGTACGTTCAAAAATCTTCCCTGCGTAATTCCGGTGATGCAACGGATTTGGTTTCCCCATTTGTATTATTATTCTCATGTTTCATTTTTTACACACCGTTTAACTCTGGTCAAGTTTCCCACCAACCTCGTAAAAGCCTAAATGTCTCCAGATGTCTGCTTTCAATGTCTTCGCTGCATCAATAATCTTTCTCGCTCCCTCTTTCTCCGCTTCAGCCATTGTTATGTTATGTCCTATCTCTTAGAGGTTAGATCTTGTGCCCGAACCCGATTAACATTTTGGGCAATTCGGGTCGGGTTGGGCCCAAAATGTTAAGCATTCACGTTCGGGTCGGTTCGGGTCGGGTTGCCGCGCCGGACTAATGAATTATTAAAAAAAAAAAAAAATGGGACAAAACCAAGAGCAGGCTCTCTATATTGTGCATTTGCTTGTGCACGCACATGAACGCCATGGCCCGAATGTTTTTTTTTTTAATATTAAACTTTCCCAGCGTTATTTCGTTGTGTAAATGCTTTTATAATGATCATAAAAATATGTAGACTATTTAAAACTTGTGTTTTTTCTCTGCCAACTGAGAATTCGTTACGAAAGACACTTTTATTTATGCATGCAAAGGCAACACAAATGTGATCCTTTTGAATCTTCTCCTCTGTGTGTCTGCAAAACCGCATGTTTTTTTAATTTTTTTTATTTTTTTAATATTAAACTTTCCCGGCGTTATTTGGTTGTGTAAATTCTTTTATAATGATCATAAAAATATGTAGACTATTTAAACATTAAGAAAACTTGCGTTTTTTCTGCCAACTGAGAATTCGTCAGGAAGGACACTTTTATTTATGCACACAAAGGCAACAGAAATGTGATCCTTTTGAATCTTCTCCTCTGTGTGTCTGCAAAACCCAAGTTTTTTTTTTTATATTAAATTTTCCCAGAGTCATTTCGTTGTGTAAATGCTTTTATAATGATCATAAAAATATGTAGACTATTTAAACATTAAGACAACTTGTGTTTTTTTCTGCCAACTCGAAGAAATGAAAATAAATTGCTGCTGCTGCGTTTTTTTTCCGCGTAACTCCCAAAAATAAACAAATTTTTTTGGGGTTTTTCAGGCTGGGCCTGCAAATCTAGTTAATTGATCGGGCTCGGGCCGGGTCGGGCTTCAATACCAGCGGGCCGTGTCGGGTCGGTTGGATTTTTTAGGCCCGATCTAACCTCTATTACACATATATAGTGGGCTAGGCATACATTTTACTTTTGTTCTACATTGCAATTTAGTTTATGTTTTGTTTGCCACTGAACTGATCCCTGGATTGATATTGCGATAAAGATGCTGCTGCACTACAATATTTTCTCTGTCGTTTTCTTTAATATTTACTTGAATATTTTTATTGATGGGTCATTGTGACTAAAATACAGTGACTGTTATTACTGATTTTGCACAGGAGTTCAGATGTTGCACTGTGTGAAAGGCTGCTACTGTGTGTAAAAAAAAGAGAAAGCCCTGGTCTCATTCAAAGCACTAATTAAATGCTGTGATCTGTTTTTTTTATATATATATCTGAAAGTATTTTCATTTGACTTCAACCAGGAGTGAAACAAGAGCCAATAAAAAGTTGTTTAATGTCTGACCGCTTTTGTTGCCTCATGATTCACGAAAAATATGCTTTGCTTTAGAATTTTAATGCATCCCACGCTTTAATGCATCGCGATGCATTGCCGAATCAAACCGAATCGAAGCGTGACCCTCTGAATCGAATCGAATCGAATTGTGGCCCTCTGAATCGTAATCGAATCGAATCGTGAGGGCAGTGCCGATGCACACCTCTACTAATATATAAGCTGCACACAGACTAGTTTTCATTGTGTCAAAGTGTCATTTTGTCAGTGTTGTCCCGTGAAAAGATATACTTAAATATCTGCAGGAATGCGAGGGGTGCACTCACTTTTGTGATACACTGTATTGTAGTTTTGGACTATAAGTCACCCTTTTTATGAGTTGCTGTGTATAACCATTTGGTGAACGAGATACATTTCACAAACTACATGTGAGTTTGTGCCTTGTTTGAGCCTTGTATCGCAAATTGTATCGTATCGTGAGCTACCCAGAGGTTCCCACCCCTACTTACCATCTGTGGTGTGAAACTCATTGACACTTTTACAGTCATCTGGAAAAAAATACAATGTATTATCATTGAATGCTGTAATGAGATCCCCGCCCCTCAAAAATAAAAAAAATTGTCCAAATACAGTGGGGCAAATAAGTATTTAGTCAACCACCGATTGTGCAAGTTCTCTTACTTGAAAAGATTAGAGAGTCCTGTAATTGTCAACATGGGTAAAATGAGAGACAGAATGTGGAAAGAAAAAAACAGAAAATCACATTTTTGATTTTTAAAGAATTTATTTCCAAATTAGAGTGGAAAATAAGTAGTTGGTCATCGACAAACAAGCAAAATTTCGATTTCTGGCTGTCAAAGAGGTCTAACTTCTTCTAACGAGGTATAACGAGGCTCCACTCGTTACCTGTATCAATGGCACCTGTTTTAACTCATTATCGGTATAAAAGACACCCGTGCACAACCTCATTCAGTCACACTCCAAACTCCACTATGGCCAAGATCAAAGAGCTGTCGAAGGACACGAGACAAAATTGAAAACCTGCACCAGGCTGGGGAAGACTGAATCTGCAATAGTTTTGTAAAACGCTTGGTGTAAAGAAATCAACTGTGGGAGCAATTATTAGAAAACAGAAGACATACAAGACCACTGATAATCTCAATCGATCTGGGGCTCCATGCAAGATCTCACCCCGTGACGTCAAAATGATAACAAGAACGGTGAGCAAAAATCCCAGAACCACACCGGTGGACCTAGTGAATGACCTACAGAGAGCTGGGACCACAGTAACAAAAGCTACTATCAGTATCACAATGCGCCGCCAGGGACTCAAATCCTGCACTGCCAGACGTGTCCCCCTGCTGAAGAAAGTACACGTCCAGGCCTGTCTGCGGTCCGCTAGAGAGCATTTGGATGATCCAGAAGAGGACTGGAAGAATCTGTTATGGTCAGATGAAACCAAAATAGAACTTTTTTGTAGAAACACAGGTTCTCCTGTTTGGAGGAGAAAGAATACTGAATTGCATCCGAAGAACACCATACCCACTCTGAAGCATGGGGGTGGAAACATCATGCTTTGGGGCTGTTTTTCTGCAAAGGGACCAGGACGACTGATCTGTGTAAACGAAAGAATGAATGGGGCCATGTATCGAGAGATTTTGAGTGAAAATCTCCTTCCATCAGCAAAGGCATTGAAGATTAGAAGTGGCTGGGTCTTTCAGCATGACAATGATCCCAAACACGCAGCCAGTCCAACAAAGGAGTGGCTTCGTAATAAGCATTTCAAGGTCCTGGAGTGGCCTAGCCAGTCTCCAGATCTCAACCCCATAGAAAATCTGTGGAGGGAGTTGAAAGTCCGTGTTGCCCAACGACAGCTCCAAAACATCACTGCTCTAGAGGATATCTGCATGGAGGAATGGGCCAAAATACCAGCAACAGTGTGTGAAAAGCTTGTGAAGAGATACAGAAAACGTTTGGCCTCTGTTATTGCCAACAAAGGGTACATAACAAAATATTGAGAAGAACTTTTGGTATTGACCAAATACTTATTTTCCACCATGATTTGCAAATAAATTCTTTAAAAATCAAACAATGTGATTTTCTGTCTTTTTTTTTCCCATATTCTGTCTCTCGTGGTTGAGGTTTACCCATGTTGACAATTACAGGCCTCTCTAATATTTTCAAGTGGGAGAACTTGCACAATTAGTGGTTGACTAAATATTTATTTGCCCCACTGTATGTATCGTATGTTTATCATCATGACAGTGGCTTGCTTACCTGGGCCGTGGAATCATGTGTCCTTTGGTACTCTGTCTCGCAGTTGAAGGACGCATACTTTGGGAGGTTGCTGCCCGATGGAGCAGTTGCAGTTTTGCCTTCGGGGGCACGTGCTTTGACCCCATGTCTTTTGGATGGTGTGCTTTCATTCACAGTGATTTGTGGTGCACTGACCTGCCAGGTTGGTGAACAGTGGATGATTAAGAAGGAGTTTCTATGACATTGACAATTGTGTAGCACGGATAATGAAAATAAAGCAACAAGAAAATGCAATTTTTTAGAGAGAAATTTCAAAATTCTGGATCGGAATCTCAAAATAACGAAATTCTAAGTGTATCAAGTGTGATACATAAGGGTATTAAGAGTTAAGGTGTCAACTAGTGTAACAGAACATACTGGACTCCTGTCGCGTTTTCCCTCCATAGTCCCGCTTATCCCTGGCAGGGAGGGAAGACACAACCTCTGGTTGTCCAGCCTGCGAGCCTGACTGAGGGCCACCATGCGGAACAACGCGTCCGCTTCTGGACCTGTACGAAAGATGTCAGACGTTAATAAGACGACACACACCGTGATCCCTCCGTGTTTGATTTTGTGACCTGCGGGGGCTTCTTTCGGGCCGCGTGCGGGTGAGCTGGGCGTGCTTCTGCTTTGCTGCAAAGTGCAACGCTGCTCTTCCATACGTCCGCTCTGAGCGTGACTCAGCATTTTTAGGAATTGCTGCTGTTCAGCTGTAGAGAACTTGGAAAAACGAAGAAATAAGACAACATTTCCTGATGGACTTTCCCGTCTCTACTTAGGTGCTTCACCTGTTGTTGAGGGTTACTTCTATCTCGGTTTAGTGAACCGGACCGCTTTGGAGCTTTATCAGGAAGCTCTGAAGCGGATGAGACTTTACGCTGGGGCGTCGGGGTGCCCAAATTCTGGAGTACATGAGGAGCTGAACATCTCTGGTCATCGAGCCTAGAACCCTGTTGTGAAACAGCATTGATGGAAAAGCGTGCTTTAAGACTATTGGGTTGAAGTCAGAGGTGGGTAGTAAAGTTACATTTACTCCGTTAAGGTTACTTGAATAACTTTTTGAAAAAAACAAGCGCTTCTAAGAGTAGGTTTACCACGCTATACTTTTCATAGATCCCTTATTTTCCGCTTAAACCGGGGTTGGGTAACGGGGGAAACAGCTTTAGCATGGAAGCCCAGACTTCCCTCTCCCCTGCCACTTTAACCAGCTCCTTCGGCGGAAACCCAAGTCGTCCCCGGGGCCTCCCTCCGGTGGGACATGCCCGGAACACTTTTTCAGGGAGGCGTCCAGGAGGCATCCGAACCAGATGCCCAAGCCACCTCAACTGGCTCCTATCAACGCGGAGGAGACCCTCCCAGATAACCGAGCTTCTCACTCCAAGTGAGAGCCCGGACACTCTGCGGAGCAAACTCATTTCGGCCACTTGTTCTTTCGGTCACGACTAGGCCTGAACGATATTGGAAAAAACTATTGTTGCGATTTTTTTGAGGTGTGCAATATATTGCGATATTATATTGCGATAGTAAAAAAAAAAAAAAAATATATATATATATATATATACATTTTTTTTTTTTTTTTAAAGAAATTTTCACTAGATGACTTGAATAGCTGTTTGGAAATACTTTGCATGACACACCGTGACCACAGTGTATTCATATAATACCGTTTCATTTGTGAATGATTAAGATTGCTGTATTATTATGAAGGGATCCAGGAAGCAATGTCTGCACAAAATAGATAATTTATTGAACACAATATTTGACACTTCAACAGCAGCAAATACATTAAATGACAAATAAAAGAGCAGGTGCATTCGTCCCCTAAGTTTTTGACAAAATATAACAATAAATAAAAACTTCTGTAAAATAACAACAAAGTTGTAAACATAGTTGAACAAAAATATTAAATATGACAAATAAGAGTTGTTCACAAACTATAACAATAAATAAAAACCTCAGTAAAACAATAAAGTTGTCAACATATTTGAACTTAAATATTAAATCTGTCAAATAAAGGTGCAAGTGCATTAGTCCCCTGAGTTGTTTACACAAAATATAACAATATAAAACTGCAAAACTGCAACAAAGTTGTAAAAATATTTAAAAAATATTAAGTATCAAAACTTTATGTGCAGCTGTACTATAGTTATTTGAAAAATACGATTTACAATTAATTTAAATATAAAAGAAACAGAAACTCAATTGAACTTGTAAATAATTGAACTGAATAACAGCAAATAACTGATGAATAACAGAACCATTTTAACTCCCAAATTTCCTGCCTTCCTGATAGCTGTCACATGAATAAAAAGAAAAGACATTCCTGCTGCTGTGTTATGTATTTGTCTGCATATCGTCCACCTTCCTTGCTCAGCAATTCTCAACTGGGTCTCATAGGTTTTTGGCCAAGACTACTAGTTTATCCACCATTGCAGGCTTGAGACAACAACGTTGGCACGTAACAATGTTCCCACCTGTACTAAAAAGCCTCTGATGGGAAGCTCGTAGCAGGAATGCATAGATACCTGCGTTTTAAATGGTCCCACATGTTCGACGGATTACTTCTTGTTGAGGCAACCATGGCGAGGCACTGTCAACAGGGCTGTTTTTTGTTCCTTATATTCTTGTCGATAGCCAAAATACTTCCAAAACTCCTTTTGGAGACAGTCTTCCCTATTCAACGTGTTGCTTGCTTTCACTTTGAAAACGGTCCCTCCTCCCTCCACTCCGCTGTAGCAGGGGAGGGGGAGGAGCCGATGACTGCGAGTTGGAGGGAATGAGATGAGAGGCTGTGCGCTCTCCTTCGCGCTCCTTCCTCAAAACAAACGTTTGTGGATTTAAAAAAATGAAATGAAAAAACTATCGCACGTCCTTGCGATGGGACTATTGCGCATGCGCACATCGCGATGGCGATGTTTAAACGATATATCGTTCAGGCCTAGTCACGACCCACAGCTCGTGAATATAGGTGAGGGTAGGAACGTAGATCGACTGGTAAATCGAGAGCTTCGCCTTTTGGCTCAGTTCCTTCTCCAACTCTATGGACCGGTGCAGAGTCTGTATCACTGCAGACTAGGCATGTGCCGGTATGAGATTTTGATGGTGCGATAACCGTGAGCAAAAATACCGCGGTTTTACGGTATCACGGTATTGCAATCATAGCTCCAAAATGTGTTATTTTGAGAGGTATGGGTTAAAAAACAAACAAAACAACAAAAAAAAAAACTTTTTTATGGGATTTTTTTATTTTTCAGAAAATATTTGCAAATTGGAACATGAATATTATGTAAAAATAAGTAAATAAACAGAAAAATATTTTAAATAAAATTAAAATAAATACAACTTATATACTACCCGCAGCCACAGCTCAGGTTGCTCAAGTTTGGAGCAAGAACTAAATTAATTGCTATAAAAAAGTAAAAACACTTCTAAATAAAATTGGAAAAATTTTGACTGTACTTTTTTTTTTTCTTTTTGAGGGGGCAAAAGCTCAACTGAAATTTCGCCATTTTCAGCCACTGTGTCAACTTTAGTCTACATGTCATGCCTTTGTGTTAAAAAGACGCAAAATTCATAAGTTAAAAATGGATAAGTTAGTTAAAATGTGAATGTTGTTGTGTAAAGGTTTCATCTAAAAACACTGGGAGTGAGACCTCCCCTTGTCCAGCGAGCGTACATTTGTGCTTAGGGCAAGATCATCTGTCGCAATTAGCGATCTTTGATGTTATCCCTTTTCCTTCATTCAAGCTTGTTTCTCAGTGGCCATGAGATTTATAACCTCGCCGAAGTTGCTCTCCCAGCTAAGACTAGGCTAACATTCGTCTTTGTAAGTGTTTAGTTAATTTGTATTTTGAATTTGAAAGGAAAATGTGTGTTTTGTTTTTGGCAAACTTTTTCATGGATGACTTCCTCACATTCTGTTGTGTTTGTGCGAATGAAGCTACTCACACGTGTAAAATACTATTGTACAACGTTTTAAAACTGTATATTTCAGTTTCCATGATTTGAGACCTCCATAAATTCAAGAAAAGTACCCCTTTTGTTTGGAGTGTTTCTTTTTTGGTGTTTAGCAGAATAGCGTTACTGACACACACACACATCAACAACCGGAGAGGGAGGCTGCCGCTCCAAGATACTTCTGGCTGCATTTTTGAGACTTGTAAAATAGCGAATACCGTACTACGGTATGACAGAAAATTTTTGTGGTTTTGAAACCGTAACGTTTTCATACCACGGTAAACTTTGAAACCGGTAACCGGCACATGCCTACTACAGACACTGCACCGATCCGCCTGTCGATCTCCCGCTCCCTCCTACCCTCACTCGTGAACAAGATCCCAAGATACTTAAACTCCTCCACTTGGGGCAGGATCTCATCCCTTTCCGCCTGAGGCCCGTTGTCTCAGATTTGGACGTGCAGATCTTCATCCCAACTGCTTCACACACGGCTGTGAACCGCTCCAGTGAGAGTTTGAGGTCACGGCTTGATTAAGCCAACAGCACCACTTCCTCTGCAAAAAGCAGAGATGCAATGCTGATGCCACCAAAACGGACCTCCTCAACACCTCGGCTGGGTCTAGAAATTCTGTCAATAAAATTTATGGACAGAACAAAGGGCAACCTTGATGGAATCCAACCTTCACTGGGAACGAATCTGACTTACTGCCGGGAATGTGGACCAAACTTAGAAACCAACAGGGACCAAACAAACCTTACCAGGGGGCTCGGTAATAGGTTCTCCCGAAGCACCGACCACAGGACTGCCCGAGGGACACGGTCGAACGCCTTCTTCAAATCCACAAAACACATGTAGACCGGTTGGGCGAACTCCCGTGCACCCTTGAGGACCCTGCAGAGGGTGAAGAGCTGGTCCACTGTTCCACGGTCGAGACGAAAACCACACTGTTGCTGATTCTGAGATTCGATTTCCTGATGGACCCTCCTCTTCAGCACCCCTGAATAGACTTTACCAGGGAGACTGAGGTGCGTGATCCCTCTATAATTGGAACAGACCCTCCAGTCTCCCTTCTTAAAAAGTGGGAACACCACCCCGGTCTGCCAATCCAGAGGCACTGTCTCCGATGTTCACGCGATGTTGTAGAGGCGTGTCAGCCACGACAGCCCCACAAAATCCAGACCCTTTAGGACAGACATGTCCAAAGTCCGGCCCGGGGGCCAAACGCGGCCCGTGGTCAAATTTCATCCGGCTCGCAGCCTCTGTCATAAAACCCATAAGATCTGGCCCACACATAGACTTAATAAATTGAGCAGCATATAAAGTAGCTTACACTAAATGCTGTTCCTCATTTACCTACTAGAGGGAAGCAGCACTCTGAGTGACATCAATCCGTGTGACGCTTTACCCCAAATTTTCTAAAATGGCGACAATAAACAAACAAAAAAATTGACTGTGAGGGCCGGCGCTTCAAGGGTAGGTGGAAATTGGACTACCGTATTGGCCTGAATATAAGACATTGAAATAAGACTGAAAAAGTGGGGGTCGTCTTATATTCACGGTCGAGACATTGTACCCATTCACGACATTAGATGGCGCCAGATATCATTGAAGCCATGTTCTGTCATGAGAGATCTCAACTATTCTCAAGTTTAACCAGTTTGCATTATTTTATTGCAATGTTTTTCCTTATTTTGATTTGTTTCAAGACTACAATTACAGTAAGACTTCACTTTGATGGTTAATGCAGTTATTGCAATTTTGTTGTTTTATCACAGAAGATTGGTTTATTTACATTTCAAAAACCAGAAGCCATTCGTTTACGAATGTGATAGCACTTTAGTTTACATATTTAAATGTTCAGATATTAAGATTTGAATGAGGCAAAATAACATGCTTTTTCTCTCAAATATATTGTTATAATCATGTGTTTCATATGTACTGGAATTATTTTCTGTATAAAAATGAATTTGGTGTTCAAAAAGTATTTTTTTCAAACTTGAGTCTTGAAAAAAGAGGGGGTCGTCTTATAATCAGTGCCGTCTTATATTCAGGCCAATACGGTATTTCTTGACTGAAATACGCAACAACTGTGTCTGCCTCATTTGCCAGGAGACAGTGGCCGTTTTTAAAGAGTCAATGTCAAGCGACATTACCAAACGAGACACGCTGAGATGTACGACAAGATTGCAGGGAAGGAACGCTACAAGAAATTGAAGCAACTTAAAGCTAGTTTGTTTAAGAAAAAAAAGTTAAGTGAATATTCAACTGCATGTGAAATGCATGTTTCAAATGAACCAGAACACATGCTTAAGATACTTAAAATGATAATAAAAAAGCAAATGTAAAACAGAATGGCTTGCTAAAATTTGTTGAAATACATTGTTGTTGTACGTAAAGAACCTCAGCCAAGGTCGGCCCCTGACATTTTTACCACACCAAAACTGGCCCCCTTTGCAAAAAGTTTGGACACCCCTGCTTTAGGAACTCCGGGCAGATCTCATCCACCCTTGCAGCTTTCAAACCACCTCAGTGACTTCGGCCCCAGAGATAGGAGAGCCCACCTCGGAGTCCCCAGACTCTGCTTCCTCTAAGGAAGGCATGCCGGTGGAATTGAGGAGGTCTTCTAAGTATTCTCCCCACAGACCGTACCAAATCTCCACTATAGTAATATTTAATTCAGTATTCTTTTCACCGAAATGCTTTTTTTGGTTGTTGTTGAGTACATTTTTGAATGACTACTTGAGTAAAATTATTTTGAAGCAAGGCTACTCTTACTTGAGTACAATTTTTGGTTACTCTACCCACCTCTGGGTTTAGTTGAGTCTAACGCTACGTTCATACTACAGGTCTCAATGCACGAATCCGATTTTTTCGTGTTTTTCCGACTCGAGTGAGGCATTAACTTGACGGTCTGAACGTTGGGTCTGAGCTGGACCATTTCAAATCTGATCTGGGTCACTTTCGTATGTTGTTCAAATCCGATCTGGGCCACATTTTTCCAGACTGTCACGGCGGTCTGTACTGTCCAGTCTCTCAAATCGGAATCCATGCCGCAATTACGTCATCAAAAAGCGAGACGCTACGGTAGCGGTGCAGCTGTGCCTTATTAGCGCCTAGCTTGCCTTGAACACGGCTTTTTAGGAAGGGTCGGACTTGACAACAGTCATAAAAAAAAATAAAAATGGGCCTGAGAATGATCGGTTTTCTGTCTGCTCCATACAAGCAATATTTCAACATTGCTTACGCGGCCGAGAGTCAGGGAAAACTGCTCGTATGTGTGTGTGTGACATGCACGGACAGTGCGTGCATGCTATCAATCCATATACCGTAATTTTCGGACTATAAGCCACTACTTTTTTCCTTCATTTTGAATCCTGCGGCTAATAGTCAAGTGCGGCTTATTTGTTGATTAATTTGGGTTAATAGGCAACACATGCCTCCCAGCATGCATTGCAGCAATACAGATGTAAATAACAGTCAAAATTCATGTTCTGTGCGAATTATTTATTCAGTTACTGTACCAGTTGTTTCATTAATTCCTTGTTATGGTATTTGGTAAAACTATTTGACAGCGGCGTCATAAGACTGTCATAAGACCATCATAACTGTCACATGACACTATCATGGGCATTACTGAATGCTTATGACAGATGTCATTAAGTGCCATCCAGCAAATTATGTTACTAACTCCATTCATGTCCAGCTCGAATCTTTTACATCCATCAAAAGTGAGATAATTTGCTGAATAACACTAAATGACATCTGTTATAAGCATTCATTAATGCAGATGACAGTGTCATGTCATAATTATGAATGGCTAATGACAGTCTTACGGCGCCACTGTCAAATAAAGTGTAACCAAATACCATAACTAGTCATTAAATGAAACAACTGGAAACGTAACTGAATAAATAATTATCACAGAACATGAATTTTGATATATATTTGAATTTTGATTGCTTTTTACATCTATTGTGCTGCAATGCATGCTAGGAGGCATGTTGGACAACAACAGTGTTGACAGCAGGTGGCAGAAGAGACTGACTGTCTCCCCCAAGGGAGCAGTGATGGCGAACTGACGCTGCTTGAAGCAATGAAGCTTTGCAGCCAACTGGTTCAAAGCTTCATGGTGGTTCATTTGGTCTTCTGACCGTCGTATGATGCCGCTGTTTAATGATGTGTTACCGGTTAAAATCTTTTGGTGTAAACATCCCATAATACAGTGAGGACAGCTGCGGCTTATAGTCCAGTGCGGTTTATCGATGAACAAATGCTGTTTTCGTGTCACATTTGGTGGGTTGCGGCTTATAGTCAGGTGCGCCTTATAGTGCGGAAATTACGGTACTTTGAATAAAAGCCTAAACTGGGATTATTTATGTCTGTTATTTGTGTCCTCTTTTTAAAAAGCAAAATATGATATCCCTGAAATGACGGATGACAGCCAGCATGTGTGGTCATTTGTTTTGATGCTTCTGCGCATGCGGGTCGTCTTGCTCAGCGCGTGTCGGACTGTGAATTAGTGCGCATGCGTAGTACTTGAAAGGTCTCAATGGACAAAGGCAGTCTGAACGGGCACGCCAAAAAACCACATATGGCAAAAAATCGGATTTGTGCATTAAGACCTGTAGTATGAACCTAGCCTAAATGGACAGACCTGGACTTTGGAGACCATGTAACACAAATAACTGGCATCTGGGTTGGGCGTTTTGGTCGCGCCTCCATTTTGAATCCCAGGCAAAGATGGGAGTGTCACTCGTTGGTCGTCCAGACGTTTGCCTTGCGAGTTGGCAAGCATGTTGAAGAACTTGTCAGAATCCGGGCCTGCCAGCACACAATCAGGCATATTAGTTAGGTGACAAGTAGTGATGGTTTAATACAGGAGTGGTTGTCAGAGTGTGGTACAAGTACCAAAAGCGGATCGTCTAATAGGCGTGGGAACCTCTGGGTACTTCACGATACGATACGATTTGCGATTAAAGATTCTTGATAACCAATATCCTACAATATGGTAGTATAACAATTATCGATACATGTCAGGTCAGGAAATAATCCAACAACATTTCACTATACAATAAAAGACAAAAAAACCAACAACCCTTTTGCTGTGAATTCATCTCATCACTAGTAGACATCCAATCTAACATTCGTTCAATCACGGCCATACCTCCCACTTAAAATGGATTGGATGTCTATGGCAGTCAATGGGAACCAATGTGTTAAATTTGGGGCCTGTCAGGTCATTTGCTGTTGATTTTCATCACTTCCAGTTGTTTTGGGGCATTTATGGGTCATTTCCTGTTGATATTTGATTACAGAACAACGAGAAAATATTTCGTCAATGAGCAATGTTCTCATGACAATGACAAGACGATAAACTAAAAACGTGTCTTGGAAAAGTAAAACGTAACGAGACGAATGTCAGTTTTTGTCTGACGAGACGAAAACGTGACGGAAATGCTCCAGTTCCCGTCATATGCTAGCAATGTGTGATAATAATTACTGTACGGGTGGTTAGCCTGCGTCGTAACAGTGTTTAGTTGTGTCACTCATGTGACGTACTGGGCCCAAACCGCTGCTCTCTCCATACTTTGGAAACACATGGTAAGATTTGTTTTCTTATTTTGGAAAGAGAGAATATACAATGTTAATTTAGCCTTTAAAGGTCTGTGCTGAGTGATCATCACACATTAAATGTAACACGTAGCATTTGCGTTAGCATCAGCATTTAGCGTGGTGAGCATTGTCTTAAACCTTTCTTTTTTTTATCTACATACAGTTTGAGGCATCCAGATGGGTATTATTACTGAAAATAATGTACTTTTTTCCCTGCTGAGTGCGTATTATCATCACCAAGTTGGTGTTGTCCTTGTTGACGCTACAGTATGTGCTCCTTTGTCACTGTTCTTTTGTAATGGCGTACCGCAAGCAACACGTCACTTCCGCTCATTAATATTCATGACATTAGCCACTATTGCTAAGGGGGGACATGCCACCATTTGTCCCTAATAGGAAATGAATGGAAATCGTGCACGAAGGAGATGTTTACAGGGCTAAACCTACTAATTATCTCCGAAAATGACGTCCCTGGTGCCAAATTCACTGGCAAAGATGTGGAAGAACATAAAAATGTTCAGTTAAAGAGATGGCTCGAGTGTCGAAGGCTGAAAAGGACGAAAAAAAAACGAGCCGCCCTAAGCATAGCCTTAGCTTTTTTATCTATGCGACTGACAATGACATTCTCCCGTTTCAACAAGCTACCCTTTACCACCAGCCCTGTCTTTCTTATATATTATATCCTCTGGTTGTCCTACGTCTCTGACTGTTCTTGGGGGTAATTTAGTTAGTTTTGTGTAGCGATCGCAAATGCTACTCAGTGACAGCCACTGAACACTTTTAATTTTTTCATTGTTTACAAATAGAGATGTCCCGATCGATCGATCGGGTCCGATCACGTCATTTTCAAAGTATCGGAATCGGCAAAAAAATATCGGACATGCCTTTTATAATATATACATATATATTTTTTAATTAAATCGTTTTCTAATTGTATTTAATGTTACAGACAAATTGTCTTACACTCATCCAGAGTCTTTAGTTTTGGCTTAAAGTGGGGCTGTCAAATTTATCGCGTCAGTGGCGGTAATAATTTTAAAATATTTAACGCAATTTACACATGCGTTGCACTACCCACTCATGCATTGTCGCGTTCAATCTATAATGGCACCGTATTACGTATACATAGAACTAAAAGGCAACGTAAAATGAGTAGAGAGAATTTTGGCAGCCTTTGAGCCTTTTTTTAATTGGCTAAAGCCTTACAATCCCTCTCTCAACGATCAAAAATATCGTGAGAAGCAATGTGGGGAAAAAAGGTTGTAATTGAGCTTTTTCTTAACACGCTAATTTATTTCCCAACACTGAGAAGATATATCAATTGGTACCATTACGCACAGTCATGGTTGCACTTCCCATCATGCATTTGGGCAGAAGTTAAATGGCTGAATTATCATTTACTGAAAGCTCATAAAAATCCACTATATGGCAATATTTAGTCACAATATACAAAGTCACATTTGTCCTTTAAGAAGTCTTTCTATCCGTGGATCCCTCTCACAGAAAGAATTTTAATAATGTAAATGCCATCTCGAGGATTTATTGTCATAATAAACAAATACAGTACTTATGTACTGTATGTTGAATGTACAGTGCCTTGCAAAAGTATTCGGCCCCCTTGAACCTTGCAACCTTTCGCCACATTTCAGGCTTCAAACATAAAGAGATAAAATTTTAATTTTTTGTCAAGAATCAACAAGTGGGACACAATCGTGAAGTGGAACAAAATTTATTGGATAATTTAAACTTTTTTAACAAATAAAAAACTGAAAAGTGGGGCGTGCAATATTATTCGGCCCCCTTGAGTTAATACTTTGTAGCGCCACCTTTTGCTCCAATTACAGCTGCAAGTCGCTTGGGGTATGTTTCTATCAGTTTTTCACATCGAGAGACTGACATTCTTGCCCATTCTTCCTTGCAAAACAGCTCGAGCTCAGTGAGGTTGGATGGAGAGTGTTTGTGAACAGCAGTCTTCAGCTCTTTCCACAGATTCTCGATTGGATTCAGGTCTGGACTTTGACTTGGCCATTCTAACACCTGGATACGTTTATTTTTGAACCATTCCATTGTAGATTTGGCTTTATGTTTTGGATCATTGTCCTGTTGGAAGATAAATCTCCGTCCCAGTCTCAGGTCTTGTGCAGATACCAACAGGTTTTCTTCCAGAATGTTCCTGTATTTGGCTGCATCCATCTTCCCGTCAATTTTAACCATCTTCCCTGTCCCTGCTGAAGAAAAGCAGGCCCAAACCATGATACTGCCACCACCATGTTTGACAGTGGGGATGGTGTGTTCAGGGTGATGAGCTGTGTTGCTTTTACGCCAAACATATCGTTTTGCATTGTGGCCAAAAAGTTCAATTTTGGTTTCATCTGACCAGAGCACCTTCTTCCACATGTTTGGTGTGTCTCCCAGGTGGCTTGTGGCAAACTTTAAACGAGACTTTTTATGGATATCTTTGAGAAATGGCTTTCTTCTTGCCACTTTTCCATAAAGGCCAGATTTGTGCAGTGTACGACTGATTGTTGTCCTCTGGACAGACTCTCCCACCTCAGCTGTAGATCTCTGCAGTTCATCCAGAGTGATCATGGGCCTCTTGGCTGCATCTCTGATCAGTTTTCTCCTTGGTAGATTTGCAGTGGTCCGATGCTCCTTCCATTTCAATATGATGGCTTGCACAGTGCTCCTTGAGACGTTTAAAGCTTGGGAAATCTTTTTGTATCCAAATCCGGCTTTAAACTTCTCCACAACAGTATCTCGGACCTGCCTGGTGTGTTCCTTGGTTTTCATAATGCTCTCTGCACTTTAAACAGAACCCTGAGACTATCACAGAGCAGGTGCATTTATACGGAGACTTCATTACACACAGGTGGATTCTATTTATCATCATCGGTCATTTAGGACAACATTGGATCATTCAGAGATCCTCACTGAACTTCTGGAGTGAGTTTGCTGCACTGAAAGTAAAGGGGCCGAATAATATTGCACGCCCCACTTTTCAGTTTTTTATTTGTTAAAAAAGTTTAAATAATCCAATAAATGTTGTTCCACTTCACGATTGTGTCCCACTTGTTGTTGATTCTTGACAAAAAAAATTTAATTTCATATCTTTATGTTTGAAGCCTGAAATGTGGCGAAGGGTTGCAAGATTCAAGAGAATACTTTTGCAAGGCACTGTATATATTCGTCCGAGTTTTATTCATTTTTTTCGTAATGCATTGCCAAAATGTATATGATCGGGAAAAATTATCGGGAATGATTGGAATTGAATCGGGAGCAAAAAAAAAAGCAATCGGATCGGGAAATATCGGGATCGGCAGATACTCAAACTAAAACGATCGGGATGGGATCGGGAGCAAAAAAACATGATCGGAACAACCCTATTTACAAATCTTAATTCCATAACTTATTTAGACTTCCCCCTTACTAAAGTTTATTTTTTACAACAGAAAATGTAACCATGGCAGTCAGATACCATTTTCATTCTTTTCAGGTCATTCATTTTCAGACAGAAGCAGCACGGCACGTCACGCTAAAAATTAAGTTAAAAATATCAAAAAGGCTTACGTCTTTGTCCTCTGAAAGACAATGCCAACCCAACAAAATGTTTACTGCATAAATGTTTACTACCGAGCTGGCGTTAAAAGTCCGCGCAAGTTGATTCAGTGTTCACATTTTTTTCTCCGAGTTTTTGGTTTCGGGAAACGTATGAAGAAAACATCCTACATATGTCGTAATGTCTAGAGTCATTTCTACAAGTTCCAAAAAAGTCATGTGTGATCGGCATGTTCGTTTTTGAAAGATTACCGGAGAAAAGTAGCACAATTAACAAGCTTTCTATGTGACGGCAGGTCTATAATGTCCCACTCATGCTTTACTTCAGCTTTACGAAGTGAAGTCATGGATTAAAAATAGCATGCGTGCGGTATGCCATTGTTGGCAATCTTTAATTTATTTTTGGACAACAACTGTAAAATTTTACAAATGAAGTAATCGTCTACTAAAACTAGACAAAATTTTTATCAACAAAAAATAGACGAAGACGAACACATTTTGAAATGACTAAGATATGACTAAGACTAATATGTTTTTTAGTCAGAAAGACTAAGACTCAAACTCAACAGAAAGTGACCTATAAATGCCCAACGTTCCAGAGGCACTGTGAGTTCACATAGTTGGTGAATGTTCTGTGTGTGAAAATTGACCCGGGCTTGTTCTGCTTACTGAAGAAAAGCCTTTGTTAAATTTTGAAAGCGCTATGCTGGATGGCTTTCGTGAAATCACATCTAAAAATGTGTGGCTGTTACTGGCTCTCTTGGTCAAGAAGGTACCAATATCTGCTCTAATACTTCATTTCAGATTTTGAAAAGTGTCCGTCCGTGGCTCCCAGCGTTGTCTTATCTGTGGTCGAAAAAGCTTTTTGAGTGTTAAAGGTTGCGGACCGCTGCTCTAACCTGTTGGTACTTGGCTCCTGGTGCGTTGCAAGTCCGAACCGGGACTGAAGGAGGCCGAACGGGAAATGCCAGAAGCGGAATTATCCTCAGCACGCTGAATTTGTGGTAGGGAGCATCTTTGATCTTCCATTCTGCTATTCTGAACATGTTAAAAAGATTCATTCATCTTCTGTGCCGCTTCTATAAAGAAAATTCAGCATTATATGATATAATAACCTGGACTTTGGAGACCATGTAACACAAGTAACTGGAATCCCCGTCAGAAGTCGACGCCTTGTCTATTCCGGGTAGCGACGGCATGGACACTCGCTGGTCGTCCAGCCGGCTGCTCTGAGTGTTGGCCAACAAGTTGAAGAAGGATTCAGAATCTGTCAAAAAGTGGGCAAGATTTGACACCTTTCATGCATTTATTATGTTTTTTTTTTCCTCAAATGTTTTTATTTCATATAGGACAAGGGAGAATATTTTGTAGTCGTTATTGACATCCAATTGTGCTGCCTGCAGGTATTTTGCGATGGGCAATAAATTTAAAAAACAAAACAAAATTTGAAAGAAAAAAAAATTGAAGGCTCCATTGTGAGGGGATATATTAATAAACTTGAGAGAAAAAAAAAAAAAAAAACTTTTTTTACCCCCCAGAATCCATGAATGACAGAAAATATAAATGATGCTGAATTAAACAATAATTTAAAAAATATAACTTTCAATAATAAATGAAGAAAAATTGTAATGAATTGAAAAAAAAAAAGAATAAAGACATAATTTGTGTGGCACATGTGTATTTTGCGCTGGAAATTTTATATATATATATATATACAGTTGTGGTCAAAAGTTTACATACACTTGTGAAGAACAATGTCATGGCTCTTGAGTTTCCAGTTATTTCTACAACTCTGATTTTCCTCTGATAGAGTGATTGGAACAGATACTTCTTTGTCACAAAAAACATTCATGAAGTTTGGTTCTTTTATGACTTTATTATGGGTGAACAGAAAACAGTGATCAAATCTGCTGAGTCAAAAATATACATACAGCAGCGCTAATATTTGGTAATATGTCCTTTGGCCATTTTCACTTCAATTAGGCGCTTTTGGTAGCCATGCACAAGCTTCTGGTTGAATCTTTGACCACTCCTCTTGACAGAATTGGTGCAGTTCAGTTAAATTTGATGGCTTTCTGACATGGACTTGTTTCTTCAGCATTGTCCACAAGTTCTCAATGGGGTTTAAGTCAGGCCATTCGAAAACCTTAATTCTAGCCTGATTTAGCCATTCCATTACCACTTTTGACGTGTGTTTGGGGTCATTGTCCTGTTGGAACACCCAACTGCGCCCAAGACCCAATCTTCGGGCTGATGACGTTAGGTTATCTTGAAGAATTTGAAGGTAATCCTCCTTCTTCATTATCCCATTTACTCTCTGTAAAGCACCAGTTCCATTGGCAGCAAAACAGCCCCGCAGCATAATACTACCACCACCGTGCTTGACGGTAGGCATGGTGTACTTGGGGTTAAAGACCTCACCTTTTCTCCTCCAAACATATTGCTGGGCATTGTGGCCAAACAGCTCGATTTTTGTTTCGTCTGACCACAGAACTTTCCTCCAGAAGGTCTTATCTTTGTCCATGCGATCAGCAGCAAACTTCAGTCGAGCCTTAAGGTGCTGCTTTTGGAGCAAGGGCTTCCTTCTTGCACGGCAGCCTCTCAGTCCATGGAGATGCAAAACACGCTTGACTGTGAACACTGACACCTGTGTTCCAGCAGCTTCTAATTCTTGGCAGATCTGCTTTTTGGTGATTCTCAGTTGAATCTTCACCCTCCTGACCAATTTTCTCTCAGCAGCAGGTGATAGCTTGCATTTTCTTCCTGATCGTGGCAGTGACAAAACAGTGCCATGCACTTTATACTTAAAAACAATTCTTTGCACTGTTGCTCTTAGGACCTGCAGCTGCTTTGAAATGGCTCCAAGTGACTTTCCTGACTTGTTCATGTCAATGATTCGCTTTTTCAGATCCATGTATGTATATTTTTGACCCAGCAGATTTGATCACTTTTTCTGTTAACCCATAATAAAGTCATAAAAGAACCAAACTTCATGAATGTTTTTTGTGACAAAGAAGTATCTGTTCCAATCACTCTATCGGAGAAAAATCAGAGTTGTAGAAATAACTGGAAACTCAAGAGAGCCATGACATTATGTTCTTCACAAGTGTATGTAAACTTTTGAAAACAACTGTAAATTCAAATACCAGAGCTTAGCCTCAAAGGGTATAAAAAATAAATAAAGGCGGATCTGAGTGAACAAACTTGCATATCAAAAGTCCGCTAGCTTAAATGCTATAAAATTTTAACTTTGTTTTACAATGCTATTAACAAATTGTTCAAATATTCCCACAAAAACTGTTGGATGTACTTATAAACTAAATTAAATGCATAAAAAAACATTAGCTCAAACAAAAATTTACCTTATTAGCCACAACCAAGGGACGTAATATTATGTTGGTCTTAACAGGGAGCAGCTGTATTTAGCAATGTTAAATGAGTTATGTCATATTCACTGTTGCCACTAGAAGGCAGTGAATCTACCCAAATCAATAAAACTAACTGCAAACGCTTTCAAAACTAACCATTACAACGCCACTCTAATTAAACAAATCTTTAAAGCAGCAAAATTTGATTCGAAGACTTTTTTTTACCCGAATTTGTCGAGTTAATCAATTAATCGTTGCAGCACTATTTGAGTTACATTTCGTGACTTTAGCCATTTACCTTTGTTGGAAGCATCAGAAAGGGACTTCCTCTCAGTGTGCCTGGGAGTGCATGGCGCACTCTGGCTAGGATCCGTCGAGCGCCACTGCTCCACATTCATTAACTTTTGCTGCTCATCAGACGACGGCGTCTGTCAACGCCAAAACAATGCAATCAAGACACAAAAAAACAGAAACCTGATCAATCAAACCGGGTGTTAACCTTGACAGAATTGCTGCGGGCTTGCTCAATGGGAACCTGCAACTGGTTGCTGGGCAACAACAGCAGCCTCCTGTTAAAATCCGGAGTGCTCTGGGTCACTGAAATCTGAGGTGCAGAGCCGTGATGTTGAAAAACTCTCGCCTCCTAAAAAAAAAAAAATGAAGGCGACGCTTGTGGAATGTTGACGTCACAACAAGGAGAGTTTTCAAGTACCTGATACTTTGCCGCCGCCATGAATATCCCTCTTCTTTTATGTCCAGAATCTGCTATGGTTTTCCTATGGAATCTCATATTTCAATACGTAGAGTGGAAATTTTGTTTTTATTACTATTTTACTTGAATAATTAAAAAAAAAAAAAAAAATGGTGACACTTTATTTGACAGTGGTATCATAAGACAGTCATAATTATGACATGACACTGTCATGAGCATTGAATGATTATGACAGACTTCATTAAGTGTCGTCCGGCAAATGTTGTCACTTTCGAAAGGATGGAAAAGATGCAGACTAAATGTAAATGGAGTTAGTGACAAATTTTGATTCTAAATTCTTGGTGACACTTAATGACATCTGTCATAAGCATTCATTAATTCACATGACAGTTTAATGTTATAATTATGACAGTCTTAAGACGCCACTGCCAAATAATATGTCCAGTCCACATGTTTTACAAGTAGAGGTACCACTGTGTGAATATATATATATATAAATGTATATTAAAAAAAATAACCAGATTAAAAAAATAAAATAAAAAAATAAAAAAAAACAGCAATTTGGGTAACAGTTTGAGTGGCATCATAAGACTGTCATAGGACCGTCATAATTATGACATATGACACGACACTGTCATGAGCATTAATGAATGCTTATGACAGATGTCATTAAGTTTCAATTTTGTCACAAACTCTATGTCCAGTCGGCATCTTTTACATCAATTCAAAAGTGACATCATTTGCCGCATGACACTTAATGACATTTGTTCTGTCATAAGCATTTATTATTGCTCATGACAATGTCATAATTATGACAATCTTATGATGCCACTGCCAAATAATATGACCAGTCCACATCTTTTACAACTGTAACGCTGTATATGTATATAGATAAAAAATAACATGAAAAAAAAAAGGAAAAAAAAAAAAGCAATTTGGGTAACAGTTTGAAAGTGGCGTCATGAGACTGCCATAATTCTGACATGACACTGTCATGAGCATGAATGAAAGCTTATGACAGATTTCATCAAGTTTCAATTTTGTCACTGACTTCATTTATGTCCAGTCGGCATGTTTTACATCCATTCAAAAGTGACATCACTTGCCGCATGACACTTGCTGACATCTGTTGTCATAAGCATTCATTCATGCTCATGACAGTGTAATGTAATAATTATGACGGTCTTGTGACACCACTGCCAAATAATATGTCCAGTCCACGTTTTACAAGTAGAGGTACCACTGTGTGAATATACAGTACTGTGCAAAAGTTTTAGGCAGGACACCTGCCTAAAACTTTCGCACAGTACTGTATATATATTTTTTTAATTGTTAAATTAGGATCATGGAAGCTTCCACTTGGGGAAAATATATACATACAGTATATCCTGTATATACATAATATAATAAAATTATACAGTACTGTGAATATATATATATATATACACACACACACATATCTTAAAAAAAAATAACCAGATTAAAAACAAAAACAAAAAAAAAACAGCAATTTGGGTAACAGTTTGAGAGTGGCATCATAAAACTGGCATAGGACCGTCATAATTATGACATATGACACGACACTGTCATGAGCATTAATGAATGCTTATGACAGATGTCATTAAGTTTCAATTTTGTCACAAACTATGTCCAGTCGGCATCTTTTACATCAATTCAAAAGTGACATCATTTGCCACATGACACTTAATGACATCTGTTCTGTCATAAGCATTTAATATTGCTCATGACAATGTCATGTCATAATTATGACAGTCTTATGATGCCACTGCCAAATAATATGACCAGTCCACATATTTTACAAGTACAGGAAACACTGTATATGTATATAGATAAAAAATAACATGGAAAAAAAAAAAAAGAAAAAAAAAGCAATTTGGGTAACAATTTTGAAAGTGGCGTCATAAGACTGCCATAATTCTGACATGACACTGTCATGAGCATTAATGAAAGCTTATGACAGATTTAATCAAGTTTCAATTTTGTCACTGACTTCATTTACGTCCAGTCGGCATCTTTTACATCCATTCAAAAGTGACATCACTTGCCGCATGATACTTGCTGACATCTGTTGTCATAAGCATTCATTCATGCTCATGACAGTGTCATGTCATAATTATGACGGTCTTGTGACACCACTGTCAAATACTGCCGCAATCTGTAATCAATTTAAAAAGTTAATAAATAATACATAAATAACAAACAAATGTTATCCTTGTAAATTTTGCTTATGATATTTTTTTCTTTTCAAAATTCAAAAGTTGTCAAACATAGCTCAAGTGAATGAAAGGTTTTGGTGGCGTTTTTACCAAAGTTAGCCCAAATGAATCAGCAAAATTAGTTCCTCTTTCTGGGAATCCTTGATGCAGCCCAACTCTATTTAAATTGAGCTTTAGACACTATTACAACATTAGTATTTGTAAGCATGATAAAGAATGTAAACTCTTCTCACCATCACAACATGACGTTCCTCTTCTAAAGTTCCTCAACACTGTAAAGGAATCCTAGTCACGTACAGCTTGGGCGCGGTCCGTTCGTGTACATGACACGCCTCAAACCAAAGGCTTTTAAATACAGTTAAGTGCCGAGTATTAACCCGTCGCTATTAGAAGTTCTTAATATTGCTATCTGTAATCCTAGATGAAAACATAATCCTCTGCCTGGAAAGGGACGATCTGTCTGTCGCAATCAAGAAATCAGTGCGCGGTCGTCACAGTGAGCATAGTTCTAATGAACAAAAGAGAGCAGATATAAAGTGAATATTGCCTTTTATTACTTCTTTTATACACAACAAAGAAAAAAACCATCACATTCCAGCATTAGAATAAAGTTATGTGCAAGATAATCAGAGACAGCAGTTGCCATTGGTTTTCCCTTGACAAAAGGGGGATTCATTTAAGTTACCTTCCATACAGTAATATAATTAATTGGGGCAATGAGGCTAGTATTGAGCAACAGAGTTATTGATATACACAAGTCTAAATAGGAATTTTTTCATATTTCACTTCCAATATTGGCAAGGCTTTTCCTTCATTGCGCCCGTCCGCTGTTGGGGTCCGTGTTGTCCTCGCTAATCTTCGCTAGGATTAGGAACCTGGTCCAGACTCTTGAGGTTGTCCAAAAAGCCGGTCGGAGTCAAGATGTGAGAGGAGCCTGTTGAGAAGGGGTGTGACAATTAGAGGTGTGCGAAATTTCTGATTCTTAGATTATTCGCGATTCGGCCGTGGAAGTTTCCAGAACGATTCACAAACATCCAAATTCCGATGATTGAAATATGTCGAGTAAAGCGGAAGTAAAACACACTCAGCGCGCCACGTGGTCTTCGGACGCAATGAGGAAGGGAGCGAGAGTAGCTAAACATCATGCTTGTCATTACCTGGCCCCTCGGGTAATGTCAATGCTCAACTCACGGCTCTAGCTCAACTCATGCTACGAGATAAAAAAAAAACAACAACACACCTGACTGCTGCAGATAGCTGCTACAAAGTACGTCCACATAATGTTGCGGTAGATATAATTATATAGGACTAGATGCAAAATAGACTCGGTAGCTTTAGCAGCACATGTACAGAAAGCTAGATACGGGCGTTAGTAAACGGCCGCCATCTTAAAACAGTAGACTTCCCTGCAAGGCTGTTGTAGCGAACCTTCCAAGCAAACCTAATTAACTTTTTTTTATCTAAAATACTCCTAAATCGGTAAAATATTGACTTGAATCTATCTTTAAAATAGTTTTTAAACTTTCACACGTCGAAAGTAGACAAAAGTGAAATTATGGAATAACGGGAGCAATTTCAACAACTTTAACGGTTGATTCACAACATTAAATTAATTGAATGTAGTTTAAAGCTCTGATACAGAATGGGGATTTGAGTATATTATTTATTATTTTTAAATGTTAACTTGATACAGAAATAGTCGTTTATTTAACGCTGCGAGGCTTTTTAAAAATGTATTTATTTATTTTTATTTACAGTTTTTATAACTAATGTACAAAACATTAAATGCAGCTAATAGCCGGGGGGAGGGGGGTGTCATCAATAATCGGTTATATTGAATAATAGGTGGAAATTGGACTGTATTTCTTCTCTAAAATATGCAACAACTGTGTCTGCGTCATTTGCAAAGAGACAGTCGTTGTTTTTAAAGAGTTCAATGTGAGGCGATATTACCAAACAAGACACGCTGACATGTACGACAAGATTACAGGGAAGATATGTATCGAGAAATTGAGGCAACTTGAAGCTAGTTTAATTTTACAGCAGCAGTATTTCGCAAGAGCCTGAGAGTCGAAAGAGAACGCCACACAGGTTAGTTGCAAGATTGTTGAAATAATTAATTTAGGGCTGTCAAACATTTAAAAAATTTTAATCAAGTTAATCACAGCTTAAAAATTAATTAATCGTAATTAATCGCAATTCAAACCATCTATAAAATGTGCCATATTTTTCTGTAAATTATTGTTGGAATGGAAAAATAACGCAAGACAGATATATACATTCAGTATACTGTACATAAGTACTGTATTTGTTTATTATAACATTAAATCAAGAAGATGGCATTACCATTAACATTCTGTTAAAGCGATCCATGGATAGAAAGACTTGTAGTTCTTAAAAGATAAATGTTAGTACAAGTTATAGAAATTTTATATTAAAACCCCTTAATGTTTTCGTTTTAATAAAATTTGTAAAATTTTCAATCAAAAAATAAACTAGTAGCTCGCCATTGTTAATGTCAATAATTACATAATGCTCATGGGGCTGAAACCCATAAAATCAGTCGTACCCAAGCGCCAGCAGAGGGTGACAAAACACCAAAAAACAGAAGTAACAAGTGGACATGACACTGTGCTGTCATTTTAATCTGTTTGAGCGGGGCATGTGCGTTTATATATTTATAATATTTTAACGTGATTAATTAAAAAAATTAATTACCATCCGTTAACACGGTAATTTTGACAGCCCTAAATTAATTAAAATAAAGCATAAAGCAAATTTGCTTAAATATATCGTTCTACGTAAAGGCCAAGGTCGGCCCTCCACATTTTTACCACACCAAATCTGGCCCCCTTTGCAAAAAGTTTGGACACCCCTGCTTTAAAACTTTGTCGGGAAAAAAAAAAAAGACTTCTAACACATTGAATTAAAACTCCTATTTTAAAACTTTTCCCCAACCCGTCAAGCATTTTTGTGTTTATTGATCTTGTCGGTTTGTGTGAAATACCACGCTTACCAATTAGTACTTCCCATTTCCCAGCATAGGCTCGGGTGACCTCATAGGCCGAGCGCATCTCCGAGTGGGTCAGCCCACCGATGACAAAAATAATGAGCCTCGGTCCAGTGTGATACTCTGTCGGCGGTCTGTTGTTGTGCCACTGGCCCAGACGCGCACTGCAAAGAGCGCACAGTTAACTTACATAAATCAGACACACACTTCAAAAGCGAGAGTTATTTTAATGACTACTCATATTTTCTGTACTTTGCGGACCAGCAAAGACAAGCAACATGCATTATGCAGATTATCAGAGATGGGAATCACTCGTCGGATTAGCGTATTCAAAGCAAAACTGGCTCATTTTCACCTTTTAAAACTTCTACTCACTCTTTTTTTTTTCTACCCTAAAAAGCTTTGACTGGATTTAGTTACAAGGGATAAAAGCTTTTATGTGACCAAGTTAATCCCCTGTTTAAATTTATTTAAACTACAGACGGTGGGATTTTTTTCTTGTTGATTTCTATGAATGTGCTAAAAATGGCCAAATGGAAAAAGACAAAGGTTTTCTGAGGGGAAAGGCATAAACGTAAGGTTAAACCAGTGCTTCTCAATTATTTTCTGTTACGCCCCCCCAAGGAAGACGTAAATGTTTCGCGCCCCCCCAAACTCTCTGCCACCACTGTAAATAGTATCATTTGTCTATAAAATTACTATTATAAATACGCATCTGCCTAACATTGTGTCCTTTTTTTTCCTAATAACGAAAAAAAGTAACAGATCAACTTATAATAAAGTAGAACTTTATTAACATTGTTTTGTTTGTAACAGAAGACGCATCAATTTGCCTGAATTAAAAAAAAAAAAAAGTCCCATCCAAACTAAAAAATACACTCAAGTTACATTTTTGACCATTTGATAAAGAAAAATAAAATGTAATAAAATCAGCAAATAATAACAAATTAAAATTGATTAGAAACATTCACTCATGAGGACAATATGCCAAAAAATTTGATCGGAAAAACAAAACTGAATAAAAGAAAAAGAAAAAAAAGTGTCCTTGGACAGAAGGACAGTTTTTATTTTTGTACCTCCTTTGCAATGGTGTGGAGTTATCTTGCAATGAGCATGCTAACAATGCTAATTGGTTTACTGATATTACACTGACAAAACAGGACGATTGTTGGAAATATTCGGGCGTTTTCGCTGAAAAACAATCAAGCTTATCAATGAGATTGGGGTCTAATGTCTTTAAGTGGCGTCTTAATTGTTTTGGCGTCTGGCTGTCCGCTATAATTATTTTTAGACACAGTAAACAGTGGTCTTTCCTCATTACCCACTGTATTAAAAGTCAAAGCTAAAAGTCAAACGGCACGAAAAAAGGGCATTCCCGGCGGCCGAGGTAGAACCGTAGGTGAGGGCGGTCGTCGTGACGACCCCAAGCCAAAAATGGCACTTCTCGGGCGGCGACGTGAGAACCGGCCGGACAAGACAGTGGGTCGCTGCGTGAGTCCGGTCGGAAAACGGCTTTCGAGAACGGCGGCGGCGCACTGCTCTTCATATCTGTTTTCTGTGCGTTCTGAGTGCTCTTCCTTAGTTCAAAAATACTGCGCGCACTCTGAAAATGAGAGCGCCACTGCCACCCACTGAGTGGATGTGCAAGTACACTTTATTCCAGTACCAGTAGTTAAAAAAAAAAAAAAAAAAAAAAAAAAAAGCATGTTCCCCGAGGTCACATGCGCCCCCCCTGGCATCGCTCTGCGCCCCCCCAGGGGGGCGCGCCCCACTATTTGAGAAGTACTGGGTTAAACGAAGAGTGAATAAAAGTTGATTTTCAGTATACACGTCATCTAATTAGTTGGCGACCAGTCGAAGAATTCAAATTGTGAAAAACTTTGTGACCCACCTGCTGACTGTTGTGTGAGTGGTACTAATCGGCGCAGGGTCCGATATAAAGGGCCAGTGGCGCTTGTCCAGCTTGTCCTCAATGGCGTTCTGGAAGATAAAATGTTATGTTTTAGTGTTATTGGCAGAGATAGCCATCCAATCGAATTTGACTGTTTGCATTTTTTTAACCTGTCCTGTTCAACTGCTCTGACATGGAGAATGGGAATCTGAGTGTCCTTATGGTCTGAACAGTTTTAATTAGGGCTGTCAAAATTATCGCGATAACGGGCGTTTTTAAATTAATCACGTTAAAATTTTTGACGCGATTAACGCACATGCCCCGCTCAAACAGATTATAATGGCAGTACAGTATAATGTCCGCTTGTTACTTGTTTTTTGGTGTTTGGTCGCCCTCTGCTGGTGCTTGGGTCCAACTGATTTTATGGGTTTCAGCACCATGAGTGAGCATGGTGTAATTATTGACATCAACAATGGCGAGCTACTAGTTTATTTTTTGATTGAAAATTTTACAAATTTCAATAAAACGAAAACATTGGGAGGGGTTTTAAACTAAAATTTCTATAACTTGTACTAACATTTATCTTTTAAGAACTACAAGTCTTTCTATCCATGGATCGCTTTAAGAGAATGTTAATAATGTTAATGCCCTCTTGTTGATTTATTGTTATAATAAACTAGGGCTGCAGCTATCGAATATTTTAGTAATCGAGTAATCGACTGAAAATTCTATCGATTAATCGAGTAATCGGATAAAACATTTTTTTTAGGTAAAGAGCAATTATAAATATGCATGAGAAAAAAAAAGACATTTAATCCAATATTGAATCATTTTCAGTCAATGTCTTTATTTTCGATGTATTGTTGAAAACAGCCAACAATTGCATCTAAGATGTGACTAGAAAAACAAATTCACTGCTTTCACTCCAAAAACTTCTAGAGCTTAAAAAAACAAACATATTTCTTACCTAAAAATGTAAATACGCTTGATAACACACATCACTTGAAAGCTACGTGTTTTTCCCATGTTTTTCCATTTGTGTCAAGCTATTTTAAAGTTTTAGTTAAGTTTTAAGTTAGTCTAAACTGTAAGCACTGGTAGGATTTTGAGTTTTTGCAGTGTTCAAAATAAATGTATGATACCAGCTGTATTGGAGCACATTTATTCAGCAATGACTACTGAGCTAAAACTGACAGTTAGCTTTATTATGTTTTAATTTTACACCCTCATCACTCTACAGCGCTATGTTTTTACAGATTAAATAAAGCCTGTATGTAAGACACGTTAGCCACGCATCGACAGTGGTCATAATCAATAGAAAACCTAGCCCTCTGAAGGGCTAACGTTACATGAGCAAGTGACAGTAACGTTATATTTATTAGCGATGAGAAGTGTACTGCTTAAACATGGCGGCTGTTTACTAACGCTGCCCAGACGCGGCCGAGTCTGTCATTTCGCATCTAGTCCTAAATGCATGCGATATCTATGAGACGCATCGGACACTACCTGCTACCAAACTAGCATCATGCCGGCATAGTTTTTAGCAACGTCAGCGTAGTTTGTAGTGGCTGTGTCGGCTGCGGTAAGTTGTTTTTTAAAAAAAATGTTTAATTGCTTCTTCCTCTACGCACGTGACGTCAGCGCGTTTTCCCGCGTTAAAAGTAGTCCGGGCAAAACGTGATGCTAAGAGCTGGCAAAATTAAACAATTCCTCGAGGTGAATAAAATTACTCGGATCAGTTTTTAAACTCGAGTTACTCGAGTTGCTCGAGTATTCATTTCAGCTCTGTAATAAACAAATACAGTACTTATGTACCGTATGTTGAATGTATATATCCGTCTTGTGTCTTATCTTTCCATTCCAACAATAATTTACAGAAAAATATGGCATATTTTAGAGATGGTTTAAATTGCGATTAATTACAATTAAATCATTTTTAAGCCGTAATTAACTCGATTAAATAATTTTAATCGTTTGACAGCCCTTGTTTTAATGTATCACATGGGAGCATGAAACACTCCTATTGTGGCTATTCATTGTGCTTCGTTTATTAGTAGACACCAGCGAGCAGGAAGGGACCATGAGGGGACAAAAAGGAAATAGAAGAGGAGAGAGACAGAAGAGGAGAAGCACAAACAACAAGATATACATTAAACTCCTACACTACCTATGAATATAGTACTGCTATTGTTAGCTAATTGTATTTCCCGTGGACACCATGTGGGGGGCCTGATAATCAAAGAGAAAGTGGAGGGGCGTGAGTCTGAAAGTGATGTGGTGAGGCGGGGTGGAGCGTACGCAAATCAGCAATGTGAGGTTCGGAACCCATGACATGCAAGTGTGGATATGTTGACATCCTATTCTATGCTGCCTGATCGAAAATCTTGGCACTGACAATCTTTCTACTTGAGTGTGTCTAATTGTACCCAGTCATGAGTGAATCCCATCAGACATGTGATAGTCCTGCAGTCAAGTGTGGACATGCTGGGCGGGGGGTTCTGTGGGGGGTCCCAGGGCCACGGCACCTCCCCAGCCAATCAAGGGGGGTGAGTCAGCGCGGCCCATCCCTCCTCCAGCAGCTCTGGCAAAGACGCCACCGCCATCCCCCTGGGACTCATGGTGGTTCCCAGGACCATCCCCATTAACCAGCCTTCAGGGAAGGGATGAAGGGGCGCGCAACCGCCCCCACGGCCCTCCACACACACCTAGCCCAACAGCCACCGCCGCAACCCCCCCCAACTGACACGGCACACCGTGGGACCCCCACGGATCGCTATGCCTGGGGCAGGACAGGATGCCCCCGCAGAGGGAGTGACACCCCTCCGACTCACCGGAGTTGCAGTGTTGTTTTGGCAGCCCTTTTAATTTTTGTCTTACTCTTTTGGACGAAAATGCGTACTTATTAGTCTTAGTCATATTTTAGTCGTTTCAAAATGTGTTCATCTTTGTCTAGTTTTAGTCGACAAATTCTCATACAAATTTCGTCTCGTTTTAGTCGACAAAAGTTTTCGTTTTAGTCCAAAAGTAAATCAAGGTTTCCAACAATTTGGAATGAACATTTACGAGCACTTATCGTAGCATCTACAAGGACAACGCCAAATTCGTGATGATAATACATACTCAGCAGGAAAAATTGTACTTTTTTTTTTTTCAATTAAACCAACCTGGAAGCCTTTAAGAGGATGTTCGCCATGCTAACGTTGATGCTAATGCTAACGTGAATGCTATGCTAATGAGTTACAT
This sequence comes from Corythoichthys intestinalis, assembly GCF_030265065.1. Taxonomy (NCBI): domain Eukaryota; kingdom Metazoa; phylum Chordata; class Actinopteri; order Syngnathiformes; family Syngnathidae; genus Corythoichthys; species Corythoichthys intestinalis. The sequence goes on from NC_080410.1 coordinate 42,245,299, forward strand.
TTAGTGTGTGATGATCACTCAGCACAGACCTTTAAAGGCTAAAGCAACATTGCCTATTTACACTTGCCAAGAAAACAAATCATACCATGTCTTTCCTAACAAGCAAGATGGAGCGCAGCCTAGCTTGAAAGACATCCTAAACTCCAGTGAGGAGCGTGAGGGAGTGGGAGGCGCAGCACATCTTAGATGAGACATAACCCGAACACTGCTACAATGCAAGTTCACGTAGTCCACGTAAAATATGAAAATGTCTTGATTGTGAACATATGACAGACACTATGTTGCATTTTCGTCTCGTTGTCGTCTCATCAGATGCAAACTGGCATTCGTCTCTTTTTATTCCAGTCTCCCAAGCCACGTTTTTAGCTCGTCGTCGTCATGAAAAAAGTGTTCATCGACAAACTATTTTCGTTATTGTCATTGTTGACGAAAACAACACTGCCTGTTTAAGGCTCCTAGTAACAAGTTAACATTGGTATTGAAATAGTCTCATACCTCCATTATGTCCTTGAGGATGGGCGTCCATCTGGAGAGTTGATATGTGCTGTCTGAGCGCTTTTTGCGATCAGGTAGCGTTGTCCCGGCGTTGGCACCCTGAGAAAATTGCAAAAATGTATAAGAACGCACAAACAAATAAAAACTATTTCCAGGAAGCGATCATTGTCACGTCACAAAATGTTTGCAATTATAAGCTCTGTGGGGGTTTTTTTTGGGGGGGGAGTTTTAACATTACGCTCTCCATTACCATAGGGTTAAGAAATTTTCCATTTGCGTAATGAAATACTTTGAGTAACTCTCATATCAAGTTCATATCTCTGGTGTGCCGTGGAAAATCATGCACTTTCACATAATTGATTTAAAAAAATTTTTTGCTTTGTTGCTGAGTGCCTGTGCTATCCAATGGTTGGTAATCATGCAATCCTCTTTTCATATCAGTAGGTGTCAATAGGTAGCGCATTACCTTATTTGGAGACGCGTAAGAGGTAATAGTGGCATTGGGGCTAGCTGCCTGCGGCTAGCTGGCGAAGCTATAATGGTGACAGCGATGGTAAAGGTTTTTATAAAGGAGTGATCAATCAGAAATGGACAAAATTTATTGAAATGTGATTAAAAGGAAGCAATGAAATGTGATTAAAAGGAAGTGAAGACCATTTGGATTTATGTTAAAATATAAAGAACTGAACATAGCGGGATTAACTTTCAATGAGGATGCACTGACACCAACTCCAATACAAAAGCCCAGGTGAATGTTTTTCTTTGTGTTTGTTTGATTCCTATTCAATACACAACTTTTTAATGTTAATGTATTCTACAGAAATTAATTACATTTTTTTGCTGGTGGTGTGCCTTGAGATTGAAATTACAGGTCAACCAATTTCACTCGAATTTTCTAGTTTTGATGGAAATAATAAAAAGTTAACCCTGTAAACTCAACATTCTACATAAACTGGACTTCAGTTAAGTCAGGACTTCTCAAATAGTGGGGCAGTAGTATATATCAAAGAGTAATGGAGATCTGGAGAGCAAAGACGAGGAAATATGACGAGCTGTATGTAGCGTTTGGCTTTGACTTTTAATACAGCGGGAGACCAGGAAAGACCAGCCTGTTTACTGTGTCTAAAAATGTTTGCAGCGGACAGCAGGAAGTCAAATCAATTAAGTCATCATTTAAAGGGAACCTCGGACTTAAAGACTTGTAGGCTTTAAGAAGCCACAATTGTTCTCTTTTACTAAAATGTTATTAGAAACACATAAAATATTGCCATAGATTTAAAAACCTATAATATATAGGACATGTTTTGACCTGTGGAGGGCGCCATGTTTTATGGATGCTCGAGGTGATGACGTAGATTGTCACTGTCACTCGACAAATACTGCAATTCCTTCTACGTGGCGAGACGTCCAACACGTGCACATTGCTTAAAAGTGGCGTGTACGTACTATTTGTATTTTTATTGCGTCTTTTATTACCTTTTGATTGCGTTTCCCTGTCATACGTCTAAGTTGAGGCGTGTTAAATTTCCGATTCTAAGATTATTCGCGATTCCGCCGTGGAAAGTTCGAGAACGATTCACAAACATCCAAATTCCGATTATTGAATTATACCAGGTAAGCGGAACTAAAACACAGCGTGGTCTTCGGGACGCAATGAGGAACGGACCGAGAGTAAATAATAAATATGTTCAACTCATGCCGCTAGATAAAAAAAACAATGATACCTGACTGCGGCCGACAGCTGCTACAGACAACGTCCAGTTGCTAGTTGCTACAAGCATAGTGCCACATACGGCTACGGTAGATATCACATATATGTAGAACTAGATGCGAAATGACAGACGACGGCAGTGTTAGAACATGTACAGAGAACTAAATGCGAAATGACAGACAGCCGCCATCTTAAAGCAGTAGACTTCACTAGAAGGCTCTGTTGTAGTGAACCTAATTAACTTTTTATCTAAAATACTCCTAAATCAGCAAAACCTTGACTTGAATCTATCTTGAAATGATGAAACAGTTTTAAAACTTTTACATGTCGAAAGTAAACAGAGGGAATTTATGGAATTACGGGAGCAATTTTATCAACTTTAAATGATTGATTCACAACATTAAATAACTGAATGTAGTTTAAAGCTGCTCATACAGAATGGGGACTTGAGTATTTTATTTACCGTTTTTAACTGTTAACTTAATACTGAAATATTAGTTTGGTTTAGCCTGAGAGGATTTTTTAACATTTTTAGAACTAATGTACAAAACATTATAAGCGCAGTGGGGTGGCAGTACATCAATAATCGATTTATAATTGAACCAAAGCCTCTGAATCGTAATTGAATCGTTAGATGCCCCGAGACTCCCACCTTCTACTTTTAAGCATTGTGTTTTTTGTGGTAGCTTTGAAGCAGATAAGCAAATTGTTGATCTGTTGACCACATTAGTCACATAGCATATTTAAACCACCCTTATTTGAGATTACTATGTTGAAGTATTTTCTTAAGGCATCTTTACTATATTCTGTCTGTATACATCTAAATAAAACAAGCTGAAAGCGCATGGTAGTACTTTGGGTGTCCAATTCACCTCTTATAGCACATTTCGCTGGTGTAGCATATTTTGGCAGAACTTTTTTTTTTTTCCTACTCTTGTCACGTCTCATCCCGTCTTTCCTGTTAATTTTGCTTTTGTTGCTCGTTTTGTGAAATATTGACAGTGCTGTCACGCTCATTAATGTTTTTCTTGGGTTTAAATTGAAGGGGTTGAACAGATGACATGTTTATGTCGCTAGAGTCATACTCTGGAAGCCCGACAGCTTAACCATGTGACGTCCCCACTAGGGATGGGAATTGATAGGATTTTTACGATTCCGATTCCATTATCGATATTGTTTAACCATTCGATTCTTTATCGATTCTCTTATCGATTCTAATTTGGGGGAAAAAGAAGAACAAACGTTTTGATTGGCATCGAGTTTGTTTAATCAGAAGTCACAACCTTACAAACTCACAACGAGATCAAAAGAGGCCCAAAGCCTCAATGTTAACTGTGGCAATAAGTGGCAAATACACATGAATGTGTAACATTTTACTGAAACATTTATCTAATAGAAATAAAAAATATTGGTATATATTGGCAGATAGGTTGTTGTTCTGCCTTTGGCAATATGTGTTAAAGCAGGCGTCCCCAAACTTTTTCCTGTGAGGGCCACATAACTTTTCCCTTCTCTGATGAGGGGCCGGGTCAGTTTGTAACAGAAAAAGTGTGACGATTGCAGAAGTGCATAAATGTAAAAAATTGTTGTTTTTCAGAAAGCCACAATCAAATAACCCTTTCTGGATTCTTCACGGAATGAAAGTAAATAAAATAAAAATAATAATATAATAATAAAAATAATAATTAATAATAAAAACACTATTAATTAAATAGATAATAACCAAATAACCCTCGCTGAATTCTTCAAGGAAAAGGCTAGGAAATAAATAACACGATTGAGAAAAAAAAAAAATTCAAAATGGCCGGACCAAATGTGGAGGCGGGCCGTATTTGGGCCGCGGGCCGCAGTTTGGGTACTGCTGGGTTAACGTGTATTATTTACATTACATTGAAATGCATGCCTTTTAGTTTTTGTGGCGCTTACACGCTCAAGTGGGGGGCGCCCTTGCGCTTCCTCACGCGAACAAGAACGCGCTCACGTGAAGAAGAGCGCGCTTACACCCGAAGAAGAAATGCCGCATCCAAGCGAGTGAGCGAGTTAGTGAGAGAGGGAAACACTTCTACGAGCCTACGTTCTTTGCTAATGTTAATATCTACAGAGGCAACGCCTGTATGTATCATCTTTTGTGTTGTTGTTGTTGTGTTTCCACTCGCGATCGGACACTTAAATCCAGTTGTGTAGTGGTTTGAACGATGTGCTAATGCTAGCGAACGAATGCTAACCATTTCTTATACTGTTATTAGCAGCTAATCATCGCTGATTTACGTTGATGCAAACCTGTTTGTTATTGGGGACGAAATTGATTTGTTTCATTTCTATTCTTAGTTTCACTCTTCAAGTGATGGTTGTATAAAGTCTGCAAATTATACCAACGTCTTCTGCATTGTCATTTGGGAGTTTAGCTAGCTGTATAGCCAGGACTGAGCCTTAGCCTCTCTGTGAGGACAGCGCATTCGTATTCCCTCCCGATGCAGTTATCTCCACCTTGCAATGACTGCAAGTCGCTTTGTTGTAATTTTTCCTCGTGAAGTGAAGACACACTTTCGAGCATTTGAATCTACGTGCTGTCATTGTTACGTTTATGGCTGCAATGCTCGTGCTTACCCGTCGTAACCTTTCATTTTCACACTCTTTCCTGGTGAAGTGTAGTCAAACTTTGGAGCGAGTGGTTCTTGGCGCCATGCTAGTTTGATGCGTCTGGACAACAAGACACGTCACGGCGCAATACGCGTCTTTAGGAATCGTTAAAGGGATCGTTAAGGCTTTTTCATTGTGATGTCGAGGCCTCGAAACACTCGGAACCGGTTCCGAATTGGAATCGGATTTCGATTCCCATCCCTAGTCCCCGCCTTGCGATGTCAACAACAATGGCGACCTACAAGTTAAATTTTACAAACTGTATTAAAACGAAAACTTCAATAGGGGTTTCAATATCAAATTATTTTAACTCATAATAACGTTTATCTTTTAAGAACTACTAGTCTTTCTATCGGTAGATCCCTTTAAGGACATTAAACCCCAATCACGTAATAGTAGAATGATTTCCTGACTCATGTATCGATAATTGTTTAAATCACCATATTGTACGATTGTTATCGCAAATTGTATCGAATCATGAGTTACCTAGACGTTGCCACCCCTAGCAGTGAATTATTTAAAAGAAATACCCCTGTGATGATGTTACAGCCCAGGTGCTGGATGTTGGTGATGATGTTACTGTCGGTCATCACGTTGGCATGCTGGATGAGTTTGTCTAGGATCTCCTCCCCGATGCCTGCGAACAACCACAAACTCAGATGGAAAAAAAAAACAAACAACAACAATCACACGACTGTATTACAATTATCGGGAAGAGGAGGAAAACTGCACCTTTTTTCTTGTGAAAGATGAAGAGCAGGATGATGCGGATCTTGTTGTAAGTAGAAATTTCGCTGTCAAGCAGGATGGGAACGATGCTCTTCATGGGGTCTTTTAAAGGTTCCCCCTCAGCGTTTGTTCCCATCACCAGGTCCTGTCAAGAGAAAGAAACACCTCAAAAATCGAAATATTTGATAACAGGCTTAATTTTGAAAAACACATTAGTTTTATTGTAAGAGAAACTTTTTTCCAACTCCGAGTCTTGGCCAAAGTAAAGCCTTTTTTTTCAGCCGCCATAACCTTGAAAAAGCAGCTAAAGCCTTTATTGGCTCAAGGCTGGGCTACGCTCGTTAACTCATTCACTCCCAGCCATTTTCACCGGAGCAAGGCCCTTGGTACCCAGCCGTTTTACTGGATTTTTTACTAATTTTGCAAGGCCCACAGAAAATTCTGTTCTATTGCTATATAAACATGGAACCCACCAAAAGAAAGACTAGACTCTCTCCTTTCAGCAGAAGAAAAAAGTTAGTTCATATCATTTTCCATTTTTTAGAAATCAGCATTAGAAAATGGCTTAGTTTGAGCGATTTTCCAATTTCTGATGAAAAAACAGAGAAATTGAGCTTTTTGTGAAAGCATACATTTCAAACATAACTTTGACTTTAACACAGCTATTTTTCGCTAATGTGACATCCCAAACATCTGAATGTTTTCGTTCTACAAAATAACAACAAGACAAATAGAGCTTTTGATCGCAAAGTAACAATTTATTGACACATAACTAAACTATTGAACTGTTGAACTATTTGCGCACATAACAACGGGGAAGGCTCTCGGCTGCTCCCAGTTGAATGAGGTGGCTCCGAGTAATCTGATTAGGCATGTGCCGGTATGATATTTTGACGGTACGATAACCGTGAGCAAAAATACCGCGGTTTCACGGTATCACGGTATTGCAATTTTAGCTTCAAAAAATTTTGAGATGTATGGGTTAAAAAAAAAAACTTTTTTACATTAAACAGGATTTTTTTTTCAGACCATAGTTGCAAATTGGAACATGAATATATTGTTAAAATAAATAAATTATCAATAAAAAAATATTTTAAATAAAATTAAACTAAATATAACTTATAGACTATACTCACAACCACGCCTCAAGTTGCTCAAGATTAGAGCAAGAACAAAATAATTTCTATAAAAAAGTAAAAACACTTCTGAATAATTTTTTTTTTTAATTTATACTGCATGCCTTTTTTTTGAGGATGGAAAAGCTCAAGTGAAGTTCCGCCATTTTCAGCCACTGTGTCAACTCTAGTCTACCTGATGTCATGCCTTTGTGTTAAAAAGAACAAAGAATTCATAAGTTAGTTAAAATGTATATATTGTTGTGGAAAGGTTTCATCTAAAAAAAAATGTTTTTTTAAAACATTGGGAGTGAGACCTCGCCTTGATCCAGCGAACGTGGATTTGTGCTTAGGGCAAGATCATCTTTTGCAATTAGCGATCTTTGAGGCTATCACTTTTTCTCCTTCATTCAAGCGAATCAAGCTTGTTTTCTCACTCTGCGGCTGTCACACTCAACGAAGTTGCTCTCCCAGCTAAGCCTCAGCTAACATTCATCTTTGTAAGCTTTTAGTTAGTTTGTATATTGAATTTGAAAGGAAAATGTGTGTTTTGTTTTTGGCGAACTTTTTCCATGGTGCTAATCTGTTGAAGCTACTCACATGGAAAAATCTAATTGTACAACATTTTAAATGTATTAATTTTGTATATTACACTTACCACGATTTGAGAGCTCAATAAATTGAAGAACAGTACGCCTTATGTTTGGAGTATTTTTGTTTGGGTTAGCTGGCTGGCTAGCCGATAGCGTCACTTTCACACACAGCAACAAACGGGAGGGGGTGAGCGCTGCTGCGCCAAGCCGCTTCTGGCTGCATTTTTGACACAAGAAAAATAGCGAATACCGTACTAAGGTCTGACGGAAAATTTTAGTGGTTTTGAAACCGCGACGTTTTCACACCACGGTAAACCGTGAAACCGGTAACCGGCACATGGCTAAATCTGATGAGTCCGGATCAAGATCGTACTCACTTTTTTCATCATCTTCATCATTGGTTTTAACCTCGGGCTAAGGAGTAACGCAACGTGAGCTCCGCAGAACCCGTGTGGAAACTGACGCCGTTGTGGACGTCACCGTCCGTCTCATCAAGATAGATTTTTTTGAATCCTTCTTTTAAGATGGTTTCGTTTTCTTTTCAAAACACTCCTCCAGTTTCGTTAGCCTTTTTTCCCCCGATCATTCTCCACATTTTCTCAAATTCTCATGCGTCTTCACAAGATCCCTCCAACTTCCATTTCCTGACTATTTTTCTTCACTTCCTTTCTTGGCCCGAGATGAGGTCTTACCAAATGTGCTACTGACCTCCAGTGGCCAGTTTTATTGCTTTAAAATGGGTTTTGAGCTTTGTGCATTGTATTTTAGATAGATCGGAACCTATAGAGGCCTCTTGTCAAAAAAAAAAAAAAAAAAAAAACGCAAAAGGCGTATAAAATCGTTTTTGTGACACTGAAGCAATTAAAAATACGTACGCTAATTTTCGGACTATAAGCCGCTACTTTTTTCCCTCATTTTGAATCCTGTGGCTTATAGTCCAGTGCGGCTTATTCGTTGATTTATTTGGGTTAATAGGTAACACTTTATTTGACAGCGGCATCATAAGACTGTCATAAGGACATCATAATTATGACATGACACTATCATGGGCAGTACTGAACGCTTATGACAGATGTCAATATGTGTCATGTGGCATATTATATAACTAACTCCATTTATGTCCAGCTCAGATCGTTTACATCCATTCAAAAGAGAGATAATTTGCTGGATGACACTAACCGACATCTATTATAAGCATTCATTAGTGCTTATGAAAGTGTCATGTAATAATTATGACTATCTTATGACATTATTATGGTACCACTATCCAAGAAAATGTTAGCAAATACCATAACTAGCAATTAATGAAACAATTGGAAAAGTAACTGAAGAAATAATTAGCACAGAACATGATTGTTATTTACATCTGTAGCACCGCAATACATGCTAGGAGGAATGTTGGATGACAACAGTGTTGACAGCAGGTGGTAGCAGAGGTTGACTGTCTCCCCCAAGGGAGCAGTGATGGCCAAATGTAGCTTTTAGAAACAATAAGGCTTTGCAGCCAATTGGCTCAAAGCTTAATGGTGGTTCATTTGGTCTCATGACAGTCTTATGATACCATTGTCAAATGAAATGTTACCAGTTAATATCTTTTGGTGTAAATATCCCATAATACAATGCGGACAACTGCGGTTTATAGTCCAGTGCGTCTTATCTATGAACAAATGCCGTTTTCATGTCAAGTTTGGTGGGTGGTAGCTTATAGTCAGTTGCGCCTTATAGTCCAGAAATTACGGTATTAATACGTTTTTGGGAGCAAATGAGTTAAGCACAGATTGATAGTGTATGTGCAGTGATCATTCCGTGCTTAAATCACTGCCTCTATTTGTCCTTTAGGATTAATAAAATTGTAGTTTCCTGCGTAACTTTCGTTATCTGTAATTTGGGGAAATCTGTTTAAAAAAACGGAAAACCTTTTCGCTCAATAGTGATGCTCACAAAAGCACACTCAAATACAACTTAATGGTTCAAAAACTTAAAAGTAAAACTTTCTGAGGTGTGTGTTTATGCATTTAAAAAAAGGGGCCTATTTCAGCCATGCCCCCAGAACTATTTCCCCGCCCAGTTTTTTATGGAAATTGGTAAATTCCGTTTCACATACAACAAGTAGTCCACACTTGGCAGATGAAGTAGCTGTACTTGCTACGCCACACAATGTAAAACACTTTTACAGACGACAGGTGCCCTGAGCGGTTGCCATTTAGCTCTCGTTGTCCTTATTAAGATCTAAACAAGTGCAATTTACGAGGTGATGGCATTCAAACACGCTCCAAAATCCAATGATGCATCACTCATAAAACTTGAACGTCGAAAGGATCACTCAGTATCTTCTATTTGTACACAAGAGTGAGTCCGGTTATCTCATCCCCGATAAATCCTTGCCACGGATGTGCTTGGAAGGATTTTGACATTACCAAGTCATTAAATGTTATTAAGTGTCCCAACACTCCGTTCCCGTACAGATGCGGGTGTTTATGTCTCGCCACAAGCTCCTTATACAATATTATGACCGCTATTTTCCATTAAATGCCACAAACTGTGCCAGGAATGCGAACACTAACGGCGCTATAAATAAACGTAGGTCACTCAGTGTACCGAGCTGGATGCAGAATCCCCCAGCCGGAAGTTGCACTTAACAGACCTGGCAACCTCTCTACTCACATAAATACAGACATTTTGTTTTCAAAACACACCAACGGGCAGACGAGCACCGAGAATTTAAATGGGGATAGAAGGCTTCTTTTCCTGTGTCGGGGGATCAAGTGTCCATTATCCTACGACTATTTATAATGTCAACTACAGATGTTCTCAGCAACCAGATGTAGCAAAGTATGACCTCAACAAATGTGAGTGTAGATCAAAACCCGATCCAGACTGCCATATCATTTTCTAACATGCACACAGACTTCATGTTAGAATAGCATTAGTAATAGTATAGCAAGACAATATTATACAGGATTCAACTATCTTTTTCATGTCTAAATTCAAGCACTTTTTAAGGATTTTCTGGACAAATTTTGTAGTACATTTTTTAAACGTATTGCCAATGTTTTTTTTTTTTTTTTTTTTAAACGATAAGGCAGAAATAAAATATGGTGCCTTCTCACAAGAACACCCACGTCTTCCACCATGTTCTAAGACCCCGGGGGCTCGAGGAATTTTGTTTGAAAGGTGCCGAATCTGAACCTCCTTTGGAGGGTGAGTTCCCAGTGGCAGTGACCGTTTTGTGGCAAAATCTGAGCACGTCCAATAGCAGGGTGCTGTCAAAGTGATAGCATGCTGTTTGGTGGACGGAGACACACAGGTCATGGCTGAGGAAACTTTGAAAAAGGCGCTTTCTTGAAGGTTGGCACACTCGAAAAATGGCTATGATGCCTCCAATTACTAAGCTAAATAATATCTCAATGATGGTGTGTGTGGAACTGTAGTTCATAACTAAATAAACAAAAAACTATTCCTTTCTTGCTAAAACTAGTAAAGCTCTTTACAAGCCTATTAAACTCTCCTACTCCTTAAAATAGGTTAAGTGGCCCTTTTCTCGTCGATTGAGAACCAGGCGAGTAGGACGAGTCCTAGCTGTGACAAAGCAGAGCGAAGTAGGGGTGTGACAATATATAAAAAAGTTAATATATTGTGACACTTACTGTATTTTTCGAACTATAAGTCGCAGTTTTTTTCCATAGTTTGGCTGGGGGTGCGACTTATACTCAGGAGCGACTTATGTGTGAAATTATTAACACATTATGATATCATTTCACATGTTATTTTGGTGTTTTGGAGTGATACTGATAGTTTGGTAAACTTGTTAGCATGTTCTTTATGCTATAGTTATCTGACTAACTCTTAATAGCTATGGCCACATTCGCGTTCTGCCTTTGGCAATGTGTGTTCGATTGTATTATTGACTTTTTTTATATTGAAATGCATGCTTTTAGTTTGTGGCGCTTTCACCCCCAAGTGGGGGCGCACTCGCACTTTTTAATGCGAAGAGGAGCGCTCACATGCCAGAAGAAGACGGACAGCTACGCAGCGTCTCTGAGCGAGTGGGCGAGAGAGAGAGAGAGAAACTCGGCTGCGAACCTACGTTCATTGTTTATGCTTGTAAAATATCTCTTCAGAGGCAATGCCTGTGTGTATCATCTTTTCTGTTGTTGTTGTGTTTTCCACCCGCGATCGGACACTCAAGAGCCAGTTGCGTGGTTGTTTGAACGATGTGCTAATGCTAGCGAACGCATGCTAACCGTTTGTGTCATTGCTGTAATAGCACCTAATTACCATTTATTTACGTTGATGCGAACCTGTTTGGCATCGAGGACAAAGTTGATTCAGCAAATTATACAGACATCCAGCATCGTCATTTGGGAGTTTAGCTCGCTGTATAGCCAGGATCAAGCCGTAGCGTCCTGTTGAGGACAGTACATTCGCATTTTGTTGTTCATGCATCATGTAACATCATACTGTACACTTATTCAGCATGTTGTTCTCTATTGTATTTTTGTATTAAATTGCCTTTCAAGATGTCATATCTGTTTTATGTGTTGGATTTTACCAAGTAAATTTCCCCCCAAAATGCGACTTATACTCGACTTTTCATTTTTTTCCCCCCTCTTCATTGCACTTTTTTGTGCTGGTGCGACTTGTACTCCCGTGTGACTTCTAGTCCGAAAAGTACGGTAGTAGCCCAAAAGGTTATCGATATGCTCCAGCCAAGAGTTGATATATCGCTTTAAAAAGGCATCACTTTTTGAAAATTATAACAAATAAATAATATAATAAAAGGAACCAACAGGTTGCTACCAAAGTTTTGCAGAAGAATAGTGTCTATGTTAAATCACTGGCTGCCATTGACGCTGCTAGATGTAGCATTCACAGCCAGTCTTTTGTGGGCATATACAGGTCACTTCCTGTTCATTGGGTGCGTCCCTCCCCATTTAAATGGATTGGATGTGATAAACCCATTCCAATTCAAAGTCGAAGGACGAAAATAGCTTGTTTTTCTGTTTCTTGTTTTGCAGAATATCATTGAATGATTTCCTGACCCAAGTACCAATAATAAATGTATCGCCATATCGTGAGATCATTATCGAGAGCCTTGTATCGCAAATCATATTGTATTATGAGGTACCCAGAGGTTCCCACTAGAGCTGTCCCGACTAGTCGATGTCATCGATGACGTAATTGTGTCGACGAGCACAACATCCCATCGATTGTTAATGAAGGCTTAAAAAATATATGTGTGGACAGTTGAGAATGGCGGACGCTCGTTATGCAAGCGGGGAAAACGGAGCAAAACCAAAAAATCGCACCATAGTGGCCAAAACATTGACTTATTTTAACAAAGTTTGACTGTTTTGTCCCGTCTTTTCAATGCCAAGCTTGCATACTAGGCTGCACGTCGGCTGTCACCCAGTTGTAATTTTGGAAGACGACAGGAGACAACAAGCTGGCAGATCGTAAGTCCATCTCACTAACTAACCACGTTTTTAATGAAGTTGCTAAGCCTGTTGCAATATGCAATAAGTTGATTTATCGCACGGTACATAAAAATGAGGGCGGTAGTTTTCTCGGCTGTGTTTTATCACCGTGGGCGTGCGTGCATACATTTGTACATTGTACACGTGCGTGTTGATGGCATATGAGACTCCAGTTCCTATCACAGATGTTTATTGGTCATCTACACGCCGTAGAATTAAAGTTTAGACATACAAAATAAGAAAACACATTTATATTAAATACTGTAAACGTTAGCATTGCTACATTGAGGCTAATGGGGAAGACAGCCTACTACTAACCACGTTAGCCTGCTAAATGAATGAATAAAACATTGGCAGTCTTCTCCAAAATGCAAACTTGTGGTGAAAAGGTGACACTTTAAACATGAAAAAATGCTTATTAACAGCATTTGCAAACAAAGAAATGAAGAAAAAAAAAATCTAAATGACGAAAAGGGCACTTTTTTTGCGGAGTGTAACGCTTACGGTTAGTGGTTTAGCAAACGTACTTCCGATGAACATTTCAAAACAAAAGCATGTCATGTTCAACATATAAATAACGATTTCTGGAGTTAATCACACATACTTCAGAATTCAGATTCTACACTAAGACTAGCTTTAAAATGACACTCTTTATGAAAAATCTGATTGGCAATGAATAATTATTATAATTATTATAATAGTATTATATATGATACACTGTCAATGGGAAAACCCATTGGCAGTGTATCAAATACTTGTTCTCCCCACTGCATGTATATATGTATATATGCTTGCATCTATAAGGTGCCAATACATGGCGATGCTTTCACTGACCTGTTCCACTTCGCAGAGCTTATCAAGAGAGTTCTTGAACGTCTTCATACAAGCTTCAGCCAAGTGCAAGTGGGTGGAGTACTGTGGAAAAACAAGAGCTTTATAGTTTTATAGATATAGTGAAGGTTACTCTTTATCTCACTATTCATTTAATCATTCGCTGCCAGCCTCTCCCAGTCAAAATAGATTGGATGTCTATTGCTATTCATTTGTGTTTTGATTATAAATTTTATTTTACCAACTACCAAAATACATACTATACCTGAGTTGGCAGTGAATGGGCTCAGTGCATTTAATAATAAATACAGGGTTTCTCCCCGTACTTTAAAAGCATGACGGGCCGCCAGTGGGTTTCTCTACCACCAGGCTTTGCAAGTTTTCTTTTCTTAGGAAAACTCTGAAATATCATCGATTCTTTTTCTGTACCGCTGATCCAATCATGCTTACCATGCTCAACTCCTTCTGATATTGTGGCATCTTTTTTAACATCTGGGACAGATCTTTGATGTTAGCCTGATGTGCAAAAGACAAGATTTATTCCAATAGCACTACAAAAAAATTACAAAGTGATTTCAATCCACAACAGAACAAAAGGAAGAAGACGATCAAATTTACATTATCGGTGCACATCCTCTTGCTCTCGCAAAAGGTGGTAAGCAGCTCTGTCACTTTCCTACAACAACAAAAACAAAATTGTTAAAGGCATTGGTTATTGAAAGCACTTGGAATTTACAATAGTAACGATAAAAAATTGAAAATTAAACCTCAAAATCAGCCATTAGTTTTGAATTGCTGTTCAGCGCAGCAAAATTATTTAAGATTAAAATGTAATCAAACCGTAAAGGAGCCATTTCGCAAGTGCAGGGTAGCTATATGTTTAACTCATTCACTGCCATTCAGAGCAATAGACGTCAAATCCATTTGAAGCGGGATGGCAGGCAATCAATACTCATGTTTCAGAGGAAAATGGATTAGACGTCTACCGCCGTCAAAGAGTTCATTGCCGTTACAACAGCAGGCAGGTTGTTGTTGTTTTGGCTTGAGTTTCAGTATTGTTTTGCTTATTACTGTGTAGTGAAGGAAAATAGTATTTTTGCTAATATGCTAATCAATAATCGTCGACAGGCCTGCTTCTATTATTTTAGTACAAAATGAAAGATATTAAAACCATAGTGTAACCAACAGTAAAATACATCTAAAATATGAGTGCTTGAGAAAGAATGTTTGTGTGGGCCCTTTATGCAGGAAATGAATGACTAAGTGAAATGACCAGAAAATAGTTGACGATCTATGTCACACCCTCACCATATGATAACGGACGGAAAAATAGTTCTAAGTGGGCATTGCAGGAATCAGATCCTCTAGCCAGACTGCCGGAATCGCACCAGCCGAATCGTTGGAGCTGCGCCAGGCCGGGCCGGCAAGACACTGACAATTCGGCCAGAAGGCCAAACTCCGCATGTGTCTTAACCATTTGTACTGACTCCATTTTGAAAGGTTTAAAGAAGGGTCACCAAAAACAAGTTGGGAATTTATTCAGGTCGACAGCGGTCAAAATGGCAAGGCGAAACAGAAACAATCAGGTGGGGAGGTAAGGTCACCCTAACAGAAGTCAACAAAAGGTTCCCGAGAAAAATGACAACGATTAATTAAACATTCAGTCTTTTGAAGGCTCTGGCGGGTCGGGCCGTGGGCAGGAAGAAGGGTGTGTTTGGGATTATTGTCCGTTTGTGATTTGGACAGGAGGATTTGGGAATTACTGTTGTCTGAGCAATAAGGGTTGTGGATTTTGCCACCTCAGCATCAAAGGGGCTCTTGGAGTCTTGTTATCAGTTGGATATCGGACATTCTCTGGTGTTCCTTTTGTTGGGACAGCGCGTCCCGCCATTTGTTCTGGACTGTCCGGGAGAACTGATTGCGAGTCAGTTGCATGACGCACACGTTGGGCTTCCGTGATAAAAAGGCGTCATGTATCTTTTATGCCCTATATTCTGCTTGTTTTTCTTAAACTATGGTATAAGTGCTATTTATTTTATATTGGGTGTGTTAGAGTAATACAAACAGTAAATACGAGAAACGATACTATTCCCTGATTGATTATATTAAGTGTATTAGAATAATGCAAACAGTTAGACGGTGCCTACGAGAAAAGGTACCATCTCCTTCAGCGTCGTGCGCAGTCTGCCCCTCAAGGCTGACGCCGACAGAAGATAATCAGCGTCACCCCGACAACAGTGGTCATGAACTAAAAAATTGCTTATCGATGAAATATTTTCGTTACCGTCATTGTTGACGAAAACAACACTGATTATCATTTTTTGGTTATGATGACCGAAAGTTTACCACCAAATAGTGTGAAGACGCTCTGTCCTTTTGTGATGATGACAACAAAACACGGCGAGAAGCAACACGCTAGCTCGCTAACACAGACTGGTTCTTCACACAATTCAGTGGTGAACTTTCGGTTACATTTTTAGCTATTTTCAGCCGATTGTTGTCGGCGCCGAATATTCGGTCACAACTCTACCGACAAAACATCTACAGCTATTTATGGCTGATAGCTGTCGGCGCCGAATTTTCCGTCAGATCTCTACTTCTCAGGATGCCGAAAGGCGTGCTGCGAGAATGGGACCCTGGGACCAGTTTTTTCCCTTTGTTAGCCTGACAGTTTTCAGTGTTGTTCTGTTCTGGACTCGTATTGAATGGTCTACTTTGTGGAAAGTCGTACTTCGAGCATCTAAGTTGGTGGTCTTGGAGTTAGATAATGGTTGAAAAACATGAACGTGCAACGTTGGACAACGACGTCTCATTCCAACAGTCAATGTAAAAACAGTTTTTGAGCAACTGTAGTCATCAATCACTGTCAATTGAACCCAATGAGTTCATGAATCCCGCAATAACTCACGTTGAGACATCAGCGATGTGCAGATGTCGAAGTTGAACCCAGAGCTCATCGTCCTCATCGAGCAACACTTCTCTCTCTTTTGAATTCCCGATGCCGGTTGTCTGATAACTACACACACACACACATCATCTTGACACACACTATACCCAGGAAAATAAAAAAAAAACAAGCATTTCCAAAATGGATGTATACTCACGAGTATATATCCTTTTGGATATCGAGCAAATCATAGGCCATTGCTTGGAAGGTCAACTCGTGAAGCAGTGGCGAAATGGGATCGAACCCACGATCCACGATAAGGAGTTGGGAGCGCCCCTTGTTCACCCCCTGGAACACATTGAGAAACATTCTACATTATTATCTGAACAGTAATTGGAATATTTCTTTTCATTCAGCCATGCAATCCACATCCACTGTTCTTCTCATTTCAAAATTGTCACACTGATGCAATATATTTTAATTACAGGGAGTCCTCGATTTATGACTATACATTTTTTTTCCAAGTTAACCAGCATTAATAAATATGAAGAGGTGGTCTATGGCAGGGGTGTCAAAACTACGGCCCGCTTCCCAGTTTACTTTTTTTTTTTTTTTTAACATAAATAAACATAGACCGTATTTTTCGGACCAGTGTTGTTTTTTGTCATTTCAAAATTTGTTTGAGGTAGGGCTGCAGCTATCGATTATTTTAATAGCGGATTAATCGATTAACTAGTTAGTTCAAATAATTGAATAATCGGATAACGAACATAAAAAAATTAAATACCTGGGCCGTGCCTCAAACGGTATAAATAAATAAGCAACAAGTATGTACAACAAAAGAACAATTGGCCAACTACATAGCAAAAGTTCGCTAGCTTAAATGCTATAAAATGCTTTTTTTTTTTTTAACAAAGCTCTAAAGAAATGGTTCAGAGTCACATATTCCCACCAAAAAAACAGCTGAATAGACCTATAAACTAAATTATGAATCCATTAAAAAAACATTAGCTCAAACAAAAACTTAGCTTGTCTTAGTTGGTCTTAACAGGGAGCAGCTGGATTTACCCACATGAAATGAGGCAGACTATAGGGCAGTGTATCAACCCAAATCAATAAAACTAAATGCAAACACTTTTAAAACAAACCTTTACAACACTTCTTTAATTAAACGAATACTCGAAGCAGCAAAATATAATTCGAATCTTTTTTTCTAAGCGAATACGCGGGTTAATCGATTAATCGTTGCAGCACTAGTTTTGACGAAAAATCAATTTTCATCTACTTTTATAGGACCTTTACTCAAAATGTGTTCGCCTGTAAAATTCAAACGTTTAACACTGAACATAACCAAATAAATAAATGTTTCCAACTACAGTGATACCTCAGCTCACGAACGCTTAAGCTCACGGACTTTTCGCCTCAAGAACATTAAATTCGCGAGCATATAGTCTCTGCTGACGAACTAGTTTTCGGCGGACGAACCAAACCACGCGGTCGAACAGCGCCACGAGAAGCTGACACACGCTCACGGCGTCCCAGTTCGTCCCCTCCCTTTCGTTGAGTGCGGATGTGGTTTGTGTTTGATAGACATTTTGGACCATATTGAGTGTACTTTTGCTATTATGGGACCGAAAAAGACCCCACCACAGGCTAGTGTTAAGCCTAAGAAGACATTAAAGAAAATTACGATCGAGCAGAAGAAGGAGATCATTGGAAAACATGAACGAGGTGTGCGTTTGTGTGACTTAGCGTCCCAGTACCAGTACGCTAAGTCTACCATTGCTACCATCCTTAAGGACAAGGAAGCTATTAAGGGTGCGTGTGTGGCACACCGGAGGTTGAGTTACCTACAGTCCTTATGGAAGGTGATTCTCCTTCCAAACAGTAACTCCCTCCCTCCCTCCTCCTCCCACTCCATTCCATCAAGCCATCAACTACCATCACAAAGGTAAATAAAATGACTTCATTATACAGTATATTTCTTTAATTACAATACAATAGCACATTTATTATACATAAAATAAGGTATATTTTTGTGTAGTTTTAAGGCTTATTTAGTAGAAAATTATGTTTTATGGGGACCTGGGAACGGATTATTCTCATTTTAATGGTTTCTTATGGGAAATAAATGTTCGGAAGAACTTTTCGCCTTACACACACTTTCTGGGAACCAATTATGTTCGTGAGCTGAAGTATCCCTGTACTCTGAATTAACATTGACAGGCGAGCACGTATTATAGTGTCTACAAGGATAACGCAAACCTAATGATGTTAATGTGCTGTTTTCCTGCAGAGTGTGTATTATTTTCAATTAATAATACGTACAGTGGGGCAAATAAGTATTAAGTCAGCCACCAATTGTGCAAGTTCTCCTACTTGAAAAGATTCGAGAGGCCTGTAATTGTCAACATGGGTAAACCTCAACCATGAGAGACAGAATGTGGAGAAAAAAAAACTCAAAATCACATTGTTTGATTTTTAAAGAATTTATTTCCAAATTAGAGTGGAAAAAAGGAGAACTTGCACAATTAGTGGTTGACTAAATACTTATTTGCCCCACTGTACCTGGACGCCACAAACGGTACGTAAAAAAAGAGCTGTCCGAGACTTTCAGAGGACGCTCTCCGTTAGAATTAGTCTAATGCTAACACGAATGTAAATGCTAAGCTAACGCAACAAGTTACATTTAGTGTGTGATGATCACTCAGCGCAGACTTCTAAAGGCCGAAGCAACATTGCATATTCTCTCTTGCCAAGATAAGATAACAAATCTTACTATATGTTTCAGAACAAGCAAGCCTGGAGACTGGAGAGGACACTGGTGAGTTGGGGGTGTGCAGCACGTCACATGAGTGACTCAACTACACACTGCTACGATGCAGGGTAACTACGATGCAAACTAACTAAACATGAAATCCCACACATTGTGAACAGGTGATGGTAACTATTAGAGGCGTGCGAAATTTCCGATTCTTAGATTATTCGCGATTTGGCCATAGAAGATTCGAGAACGATTCACAAACTTTCAAATTCCGATTATTGAATTACACCAGGTAAAGCGGAAAACAGTCAGCGCGGTCTTTGGGACGGACCGAGAGTAAATATCATGTTCAAGACCGAGAGTAAATATCATGTTCAACTCATGCAGCTAGATAAAAAAAAAAAACAATCATACCTGACTGCGGCCGACAGCCGCTACAAACAACGCCCGGTTGCTAGTTGCTACAAACAAACGGCTACAGTAGATATCATATATATGTAGAACTAGATGCAAAATGACAGACGACGGCAGTGTTAGAACAAGTATTATTGAACAGAGATGCGAAATGACGGACTTGCCGGCGGTAGTAAACAGCCACCATCTTAAAGCAGTAGACTTCTCTAGAAGGCTCTGTTGTAGCGAATCTAATTAACTTTTATATAAAATACTCCTAAATCGGCAAAATCTTGTCTTGAATCTATCTTTAAATGATGAAACAGTTTTAAAACTTTGACATGTCAAAAGTAGACAGAAGGAAAGTTATGGAATAACAGGAGCAATTTTAACAACTGAAACGGTTGATTCACAACGATAAATTAATTGAATGTAGTTTAAAGCTGCTGATACAGAATGGGGAGTGGAGTATTTTATTTACTGTTATTTTTGTATATTTGTTTACTCTTATAAGATAACTTGATACTGAAATAGTAGTTTGGTTTAGCCTGAGAGGATTTTTGGACAATTTTGGAACTAATGTACAAAACATTTAAAAGAGGTGGGTGCATCAATAATCGTTTTATAATCGAATCGGAGCCTCTGAATCGTAATCGTAATCGAAACGTTAGGTGCCCAAAGATTCCCAGCTCTAGTAACTATGGCCCATTCTCGTCTCGTCAGACGAAAACTGGCATTCGTCTCGTTATGTTTTAGTCTCACAATACACGTTTTTAGCTCATTATCACCTCATTATCATCATGAAAAATTTGTTCGTCAACGAAATATATTCGTTTTAGTCATCGTTGATGAAAATAACAGTTTCTGACTATTGGTTGCAGTTTTTTTTTTTTTCTTCATAGTTTGGCGGGGTTGCGTGTTATGTGTGAAATTATTAACACTTTTTTTTTTTTTTTTTAAGTCTTATTTTCAAACTAAACCGCAACAGAGCGCTCAAGGTCTGCGTTTCAAAATTGGCATTAACTTATAAAAAAAATAAAAACAACATAGTAAACAAGGCTAAACAAAATGTCACCGAAAAGAAAACGATATCCTGCAGATTACAAACTGCAAGTAGTGACATATATCTATTTATATAATGATGTTCTCTATTCTTATTTTAAATTGCCTTTCAAGATGACATGTCTGTTCTTGGTGTTGGATTTTATCAAATAAATTTCCCCCAAAAATGCGACTTGTACTCCGTTGTGATTTATGTTTTTTTCCGTCTTTATTGCGCATTTATTTTGCCGGTGTGACTTATACTTGATTTATAGTCTGAAAATACAGTAAAAACTAAAAGGATAAATTGAGAATCTTTTTTTCCTGTCGCTGGACATTCTTCCTTCTTCTGCAAAGTTTGTTTCAGTAGTGTAAATATGAATATTCATATTGCAATATCCATATTATTGGATTATTTACTGGATTATCTTGTTGCCCTTAACTCATTCACTGCAACTGACAGTTCTGCCAAATCCATTCCAACTGGGAAGGCTTGCATCGAGTGATTATGTTTCACTGCTATTGACCTTCCCAGTCAAAATGGACTGGACGTCTATCCCCGTCAAATTTAGCCGAAGAGGTAATAACTCTTTTACCCGATTGCACCTAATGGTTTCAATGAGCGCCCTACAAATAAGCCTGTCGCAATATGCAATAATTCCATTTATCGCACGATAAATAAAAATGAAGGCGGTAATTTTTCCGCTGCGATTAACCGCCTCTTGCGCGCGTGCGGCAGACGTGCTGTTAAAAGTTCGGATTCCTTGTTACCAACTGCGCAAAATGCATCTTTGTTCCAGGTCCGGCAAAAAATAGCGCCGGAGCCAATCGTTCCCATTGTATCCTATTGTTCAACGTATACCGGCCGCGCCAGTTCTCTGGATTGACTGCGGACCATCTCCGGCGTGCCGGTGTTGTTGACATGTGGGCGCTCCCGTGGGCGGCTATTTTTTTGCCCAACACCGGATATTTGAGTGGCAAATTAAGAGCGCTGCGCTTCAAACGCGTCGTGTTTATGAAAGTCGATTGTCATATGCTGGTGTTGTGCAGTAATGAGCAGATGTGACTTCTGTGGCGTCTGCTAACTTTTTTAATGCGCGCACAAACTAGATATCATCAAATACCAAACTAGATGTGCTACGTCCCATAGAGCTGGGAATATTTGGGCACCTAACGATTCGATTACGATTATGATTCAGAGGCTCCGATTCGATTATAAAACGATTATTGATGCACCCCCCTCCTTTTTTTTAAAAAAATGTTTTGTACATTAGTTCCAAAATTGTTCAAAACTACTCTCAGGCTAAACCAAACTACTATTTCAGTATCAAGTTAACATATAACAGTAAACAATAATACAAAAATAACAGTAAATAAAAAACTCCAGTCCCCATTCTGTATCAGCAGCTTTAAACTACATTCAATTAATTTAATGCTGTGAATAAACCATTAAAGTTGTTAAAATTGCTCCCGTTATTCTATAATTTCCCTTTTGTCTACTTTTGACATGTGAAAGTTTTAAAACTATTTTAAAGATAGATTCAAGTCAAACTTTTACCGATTTAGGAGTATTTTAGATAAAAAGTTAATTAGGTTCGCTTGGAAGGTTCGCTACAACAGCCTTGCAGGGAAGTGTACTGCTTTAAGATGGCGGCCGTTTACTAACGCCCGCATCTAGCTTTCTGTAGATGTGCTGCTAACGCTACCGAATCTATATTGCATCTAGTCCTATATAAATGATATCTACCGTAACATTATGTGGATGTACTTTGTAGCAGCTGTCGGCAGAAGTCAGGTATGTTGTTGTGTTTTTTTTATCTCGTGGCATGAGTTGAGCTAGAGCCGTGAGTTGAGCATTGGCATTACCCGAGGGGCCGGGTAATGAGAAGCATGATGTTTAGCTACTCTCGCTCCGTTCCTCATTGCGTCCCGAAGACTGCGCAACGCGCCGAGTGTGTTTTACTTCCGCTTTACTTGGCATATTTCAATAATCGGAATTTGGATGTTTGTGACTCGTTCTCGAATCTTCCACGGCCGAATCGCGAATAATCTAAGAATCGGAAATTTTGCACACCTCTAACGTCCCATGCCATTGGCTACGTGAGCCCAGAGTGATTATGGGACACGTAGTCTATATACGACATCGATGAATTATAAACCGCCATGACTGAATGGAAGTTAAGAAGGCCAAATCAATCCATACCAGTGACTATAGATAATGCTGCAAATATCGTTAATTCAGTACATGACACAGATGAATTCGGACCATAAATAGGATGTCTTGCTCATGTAGTAAACCTAGCTGCTAAGAGAGCTGTAGCAATCAACAGTGTGCCCCGCCTCACTTTACAAACAGTAAAGATTGTTCTCAGCACTTTTATACTAAATTTCGTAAGCACATAGATATTATGCACTAAAATGCATGTTTATATTATGGCAATTTAATTTTTGCTCGTTTGCAAGAAAAAGTCCCCCCCCCCAGAGCATTAAATGTATTGAATCAGATCGAAAATCGTGTCCACTGTATTGAAAATCGTACCGAACAGTGACTTAACTGTGTCGTTGCATCCCTATGGAACACCATTGCAGAAGCTATGAGGGGAAAAGTTTTCATTTGCCTAAATGCTTAAGTTATTAACTGCAATTGTATTTTTTTTTTCTTGAAAACCACATTTTATTTATTCTGTGTTTCTGTGAGGTATTAATTTTGTTCTTTTACTTAAGAGGCATGGTCTATTGTTTTTCGTTGTGATTTCTTATCGCGTTGAAATGGGTGTACTTGATCTATTAATATATACTGTATTCTCACTGTGTTATTGTAAATTGGTTTTAAAAAAATGGGGGGGCGCAATAATATCGCAATAATTTATGAGATAAATTATCACACACAAAATTTTGTTATCGCGACAGGCCTACCTACGAAGGGTTAAAAAAAAACTTGTATTTCAAGGCACCAATTTTTTGACTTTACTGACGATACAAAATTTGTAATGTCGTCATTTTAGGAGGACCCCCTGTGTTGTCATTCTTGTCATGCAACATATCAAACATACTCAAGGCAAAAGCAAACAAATGAGCACAGAAAAGTCATACATGCCTGATAAGACTCATCCCGGAGCAAGGATAGGGGAGCTAAGAGAAAGAATAAAGAAGAAAAAAGAAGAAAGCGGCTGTGAAGGAAAAAAAAAAGAAGAAGACACCCTCAACCTGTAAAGGTGAAAAGCTGCACCACCCCAATAGATGTATACTCTTGTATGAAAAAACTGCTAAAGGAGATAATAATAATTCACTTCTAAACAATATATTAAACAGAAGTAGTAGTATGAGTATTGTACTAGAACCTCTCCCATGCTCGGGTTGTCCGCTTTGTGCGCGTTTAGGCGCTGGTAAACCTCTTCGGCCAGCTTGGCATTCCTATCCGGGCCGCTACGGACACAAGAGCAGAATTCCGTTAACGGAATTCGTTCAGTTCGCGTGGAAGTTGCAAAGCAAAGCATACTTGCGGTATCGGATGGCCGGGTACTCTTTGAGCGTGTCGCATAAGGTGGCGATCTGCTCAGCCAGATTCTCTATCATTTTGTCCCGCGTGTCTTTATTACACTTGGGGCTGTAGAAGGAGTGGAAGGAGGTTTCGTGGTCCAAGGAGAACACCTGCAGGGACAACAAAGAAGAAGAAATGAATTTGTGAAAAATGTCATTAAAATTCTTGGGTATGAAACATGTAGTGCTGCAACGATTAATCGATTAACTCGAGTATTCGATTAGAAAAAAATATTTGAATTCAATTTTGTTGCTTCGAGTATTCGTTTAATTGAAGTGGCATTGTAATGGTTTATTTTGAAAGTGTTTGGTCTGCCTCATTTCACATGGCTAAATCCAGCTGCTCCCTGTTAACTCATTCATTCCCCGCCATTTTCACCGGTGCAACCCCCTTCGCTCCCGGCCGTTTTACTGGATTTTGATTGATTTTGCAAGGCCCACAGAAAATTCTGTTCTATTGCTATATAAACATGGAACCCAACAAAAGAAAGATTAGACTCTCTTCTTTCAGCAGGAAAAAAAGTTGGTTCATATCTTTTTCCATTCTTTAGAAATCAGCATTAGAAAATAGCTTAGTTTGAGCATTTTCCAATTTCTGATGAAAAAACTGAGAAATTGAGCTTTTTGTGAAAGCATACATTTCAAAACATAGCTTTGACTTTAACACAGCTATTTTTTGCTTTAGTTACATCCCAAACATCTGAATAATGTTTCCCTTTTACAAAATAACAAAAAACAAGACAAGTAGAGCTTTTGATGGCAAAGTAACAATTTATTTACACGTAACTGAGAGATGACGCTGTTGTGGCCGCGACAGCCGGGTAAACTTTTCCCTCATCGCCGCCTGTCTCGGAAAGATGAGACGGTATATATTTTTTTTAAAATCCTACCTGTGACTCGTACGGCAAGAAAGCGACGTTAATCTCTTTCAACGTCTTGGCAGTCTTGGAGATGCGCGACCTCGCAATTTGATTGAAAAGATTGTCAGGGCAAGCTGGTGGATTAAAATACATTGTAAAAAAAAAAAAATAATCGGTGTGAACATTTTGATCGTTTTGCAACATAACACAACACTTACTGCCGGTGAAGAAGATGTGGGCTGCCTTGTAAGTAAAATCCGTGTCCTTAAAGTCGTTAATGAGCGCTCGAACTGACTGCAAGTCAAAGGAGACATCTGTTACCAATTTTAGGATAAAATCGAAATAATGTATCCTACAGTACACTACCGGTCAAAAGTTTGGAGTCACTTAGACATTTCCTCCTTTTTGAAAGAGAAGCACAGTTTTTTTCAATGGAAATAACATTAATCAGAAAAAACACTTTATACTAGGGTTGTTCCGATCATGTTTTTTTGCTCCTGATCCGATCCCGATCGTTTTAGTTTGAGTATCTGCCGATCCCGATATTTCCCGATCCGATTGCTTTTTTTTGCTCCTGATTCAATTCCAATCATTCCCGATAATTTTTCCATTTTGGCAATGCATTAAGAAAAAAATGACTAAAACTCGGACGAATATATACATTCAACATACAGTACATAAGTACTGTATTTGTTTATTATGACAAATCCTCAAGATGGCATTTACATTATTAAAATTCTTTCTGTGAGAGGGATCCACGGATAGAAAGACTTGTGACTTTGTATATTGTGACTAAATATTGCCATCTAGTGCATTTGTTGAGCTTTCAGTAAATGATTCTGTAGCCATGCCCAAATGCATGATGGGAAGTGGAACCATGATGGGGAAGTACAACCATGACTGTGCGTAGTGCTACCAATTGATATATCTTCTCTGCCTTGGGAAATAAGATAAGGTGTTAAGAAAAAGACCAATTGCTACCTTGCTTCCCCACATTGCTTCCCATGATATTTCTAATTGTAGGGAGAGGGATTGTAAGGATTTAGCCAATTAAAGAAAGGCTCCAAAGGCTGCCAAAATTCACTCTACTCATATTACAGTGCCTTTTATCTCTCTATCAGGGGTCGCGTTAACCGAATATTTTCCGTCGTTGACCGATTTTTTTAAAACGGTGACGGAAAAAACTGAAGTCCATCCGTCATTTTGACCGGTTGCAATTCAAACCCCAGACCACAGGGTGGCGAGTGAGCATATTAGTTAGCTATTGTCTCTCTTGATGCATGACGTCGTTGGCGTTACTCTGAAAAATGTCAAGGCAACTGAGTGTCCGAAGTTTCTTCAAAAAGCCCCAAAACGACGATGGTATTGATAAAAGAGGTGAAAAAACAGGGACTGCACAAGCGGGCACGCAATTCAAGTCCATGCGCACCAGGAGGAAGGTGTGAGACTACGTTCAGGCCACAGCAGGTGAACTGTTAATTTCATTGTTCTATATGCTACATATGGTAGGCTACCTACCAACTGGGGCCACAGTCAGCTGTTTTTGTCACTGCGGAGAAAAAGTTACATATTCATCTGCTTGATGTGTGATGGCACGGTGTGGATTCTCTGTTAAGCTTGTTCGGACAGAATATTAATTTAAAATGAATGAAAACTAAATACTATTGAATATGTTGAAGCGGTAAGAGTCTTGTTAGCTGTAGGCGCACTATCCTATTCCCCTCACTATCCACTCGCGGGGGCCTGCGCTTGTCAGTGACGTTTCTTATTCTCGCTATATGATTATACAACTTTAACATTTGTTAATAATACGCTCTGTGTGTAGTATCATCCATCGCTTTTCCTTTTTAAATGGGCACTTATAAGCGAACGCAAGAAGTAACAACGGAAACATTTTTAAACAGGCATTTCACGGGAGAGCATTTCGACTCTTCGGCCAATCATATAGCGAGAGCGAGTGGATAGTGAGGGGACCGCGCGCGGCTCTTAAGTGTCTCTGTCACGTGACTGTGTCGTAGCCGGTAACGCGCTCGGCCAAATGGACACACAAGTACGGAAGGTGAATTATGCCAAACAAAGGGTCACCACAATGTCATTATCATCATTTTAAAAATTTAAGTGACGGGTAAAAATAGATTATGACCGGATTTTTATGACCCTGTCAGTCAAAATGACAGACAACCTCTGCTCTCTATATAGGTAAAACGGCGCCATTACAGATTGAGTGTGATAATGCGTGAGTGGGTCGTGCAGCGCATGCATTAATTGCGTTAAATATTTTAATGTGATACATTTAAAAAAAAAATTAATTACCGCCATTATCGGGATAAATTTGATAACCCTACCTTAAGCCTAAACTAAAGACTCTGGATGAGTGTAATATGTTATGTTTGTAACGTTAAATACAATTAGAAAACTATTTAATTGAAAAATATATCTATATTAAAAAAAGGCATGGCCGATATTTTTTTGCCCATTCCGATACTTTGAAAATGACGTGATCGGACCCGATCGATCATCTCTACTTTATACATTATTAATGTGGTAAATGACTATTCTAGCTGAAAACCTCCGGGTTTAATGCAATATCTACGTAGTTTTGTAAAGAGGCCCATTTACAGCAAACATCACTCTACTGTTCTAATGGGACACTGTGCTTGCCAGTTGCCTTAGAAGGATAACAGATGATTAGAAACCCTTGTGCAATTATGTTGGCACAGCTCAAAATAGTTTAGGTGGTTACAGAAGCTAGAAAAACTGATCTTCCTTTGAGCTAGTTGGGTTTCACCTTTGTGGGTTTGAAAAAATGGCCAGAAAAAGACAACTTTCGCGCGAAACTTGACAATCTGTTCTTAGAAATGAAATTCCATAAGAGAAATTGCCAAGAAATTGAAGATTTCCTAAAATGCTGTGTACCACTCCCTTCAGAGAGCAGCACAAACAAGATCTAACCAGAGTAGAAAGAGAAGCGGGAGGCCCCGCTGCACAGCCAAGCGAGAAGACAAGTACATAAGAGACTCTAGTTTGAGAAATAGATGTCTCGCAGGTCCTCATCAGCAGCTTCATTAAATAGTACCCGTTAACAACGGCGACAGTGAAGAGACGATTCCGGGATGCTGGCTTTCAGGGCAGCGTGGCAAAAAATAAGGCCATATCTGAGACAGGCTTATAAAAGGAAACTATTAATATTGGCACAAAACACAGACATTGGACAGAGGAAGATTGGAAAAAAAGGGTTATGGACAGACGAATCATAGTTTGAGGTGTTTGAACTTTGGATCAAAGAGAAGAACATTTGTGAGATGCAGAACAACTGAAAATATGCTGGAAGAGTGCCTGATGTTATCTGTCAACCATGATCAAGGTAATGTGATGGTCTGGGGTTGCTTTGGTGCTGGTAAAGTGGGAGATTTGTACAAGGTCAACGGGATTTTAAATAAGAAAGGCACACTCCATTTTGCAACGCCATGCCGTACCCTGTGGACAACACTTGATTGGAGTCAATTTCATCCTACAACATCCCAATGACCCAAAGCACACCTTCAAATTATGCAAGAACTATTTAGGAAAGAAGTAGGCAGCTAGTATTCTATCTGTAATGGAGTAGCCAGCACAGTCAACAGATCTCAGCTCCATTGAGATGTTGTTGGAGCAGCTTGACCGTATGGTATGCAAGATTGTTGCTAAGCGAGCATTCTTTGATTAAAGCAAAGTTTGACGGAGAAAATGATTACTTAAAATAAAAATCCTCATTTCTAAACGTATTTGTATTTATTTTGATCTCCATTAGTTTTAACAAGTACATCTACTCTTCCTGGAGTCAGTTCAGCCTGCTCCGTGCAAAACATTTACACCAGTGCTCATCACTAACAAAAATGCATACAGAAAAAAATAAATAAAACCCACCCCCACCCCCTCACTATCTACACACTCGCACACACATCTACATATAAATGCAAATATAGTACATAGACATACAAATTACATATATCTATATAAATACTTATGTACTACACGCATGTACAGTGGGGAGAACAAGTATTTGATACACTGCCGATTTTGCTGGTTTTCCACTTGCAAAGCATGTAGAGGTCTGTAATTTGTATCAAGTTCTCTTCAACTGTGAGGGACGGAATCTAATACAAAAAAACAGAAAATCACGTTGTATGATATTAAATAATAAATTAGCATTTAATTGCATGAAATAAGTATTTGATACATCACAAAAATCGAACTTAATATTTGGTACAGAAACCTTTGTTTGTTATTACAGATACCAAACGATTCCTGTAGTACTTGACAAGGTTTGCACACACTGCAGCAGGGATTTTGGCCCACTCCTCCGTGCAGATCTTCTCTAGAGCCTTCAGGTTTCGGGGCTGCTGCCGGGCAACACGGACTTTCAGCTCCCGCCATAGATTTTCTATCGGGTTCAGATCTGGTGACTGGCTAGGCCACTCCAGGACCTTAAGATGCTTCTTACGGAGCCACTCTTTAGTTGCCTGGGCTGTGTGCTTTGGGTCGTTGTCATGCTGGAAGACCCAACCACGACCCATATTCAGGGCTCTCACTGAAGGAAGGAGGTTGTCAGCCAAGATCTGGCGATACATAGCCCCATCCATCCTCCCCTCAATACGGTGCAGTCGTCCTGTACCCTTGGCAGAGAAGCAGCCCCAAAAAATGATGTTTCCTCCTCCATGTTTCACAGTTGGGATGGTGTTCTTGGGGTTGTACTCATCCTTCTTTTTCCTTCAAACACGATGAGCCGAGTTTAGACCATAAAGTTCAATTTTGGTCTCATCCGACCACATGACCTTCTCCCATTGCTCTTCTGGATCATCCAGATGGTCAGTGGCAAACTTCAGACGTGTCTGGACATGCACTGGCTTCAGCAGCGGGACCTTGCGTGCGCTGTAGGATTTTAATCCAAGACGGCGTAATGTGTTTCCGATGGTTTTCATCGAGACTGTAGTTCCAGCTCTCTTCAGGTCATTGACCAGGTTCTGCCGTGTAGTTCTGGGCTGATCCCTCACCTTTCTCATGATCAGTGATGCCCCACGAGGTGAGATCTTGCATGGAGCCCCAGAACGAGGCAGATGGACCGTCAACTTGAACTTCTTCCATTTTCTAATAATCGCTCCAACAGTTGTTACCTTCTCGCCAAGCTGCTTGCTTATTTTCCTGTAGCCCATCCCAGCCTTGTGCAGGTCTATTATTTTATCCCTGATGTCCTTACACAGCTCTTTGGTCATGGCCATTGTGGAGAGGTTGGAGTTTGTTTGTTTGAGCATGTGAACAGGTGTCTTTTATACAGGTAACAAGTTCAAACAGGTGCAGTTACTTCCATTAATGAGTGGAGACCAGGAGTTCTTAAAAAAGAACTAAGAGCCGAAATATTTACTAGTTGTTAATGTATCAAAGACTTATTTCATGCAGTTAAATACAAATTTATTATTTAAAAATTATACAATGTGATTTTCTGGATTTTTGTATTAGATTCCGTCCCTCACAGTTGAAGAGAATTTATGACACAAATTACGGACCTCTACATGGCTTGCAAGTGGGAAAACCAGCAAAATCGGCAGTGTATCAAATACTTGTTCTCCCCACTACCCAGTCTTTGTTTTCCTGACGTTCCTTGAAATTCTCTGGCTCATGGTGGTTAGTTATTTCAAATTAAAAATTTATTACTAATAATAAAATGCCTCTTTAGAAGGAACTTAAACTGTTTTTAAACTGTTTGTTTCAATGTCTTGACTATATTTTTTTATTCATTTCGCAACTCATTTGAAAAATAAGAGTGACTTTTGAAGGAAAACATAAAATTGTGTGGGTGACCCCAAACTTTTGAACGGTAGTGTATATGTGAGGGACAGATCACCTTTTCTGTTGGTGAGATCAAATATATGGCTTCCAGACAAGAAATTGGTTCTCTGCTTTTATTGAGGTCCTCCACAACTGAAAGCAGAATTAATTTCTCATAAAAAGAGTAACAAACTATTGCGTGTAAAATCAATATAGAAACATACAATTCATCATCTGTGGACAGGAATGATGTCAAACACCACCATATACTGGACTGTCTCAGAAAATTAGAATACACAATATTCTAATTTTCTGAGACAGTCCTGTATATTGTTCTATGTAAAGGACGTCAGCCAAGGTCGGCCCCCCACATTTTTACCACGCCAAATCTGGTCCCCTTTGCAAAAAGTTTGGACACCCCTGCTTTAAATGGTGGATTAATGTACAGGACTGTCTCAGAAAATTAGAATATTGTGTATTCTAATTTTCTGAGACAGTCCAGTAAATACTTTAAATTAGGGCCGTCAAACGATTACAATTTTTAATCGAGTTAATCACAGCTTAAAAATTAATTAATCGCAATTCAAACCATCTATAAAATATGCCATATTTTTCTGTAAATTATTGTTGGAATGGAAAGACAATACGGATATATAAATTCAACATACTGTACATAAGTACTGTGTTTGTTTATTATAACAATAAATCAACAAGAAGGCATTAACATTCTGTTAAAGCGATCCATGGATAGAAAGACTTGTAGTTCTTAAAAGATAAATGTTAGTACAAGTTATAGAAATTTTATATTAAGACCCCTCTCAATGTTTACGTTTTAATAAAATTTGTAAAATTTTCAACCAAAAAATAAACTACAATAATTACACTATTCTCATGGTCATAAAATCAGTCGCACCCAAGCGCCAGCAGAGGGCGACAAAACTCCAAAAAACGCAAGTATCAAGTGCGCTGTCATTTTAATCTGTTTGAGCGGAGCATGTGTGTTAATTGCGTCAAATATTTTAACGTGATTTAAAAAATCCGCCCGTTAACGCGATAATTTTGACAGCCCTACTTTAAATACGACACACTGCATACTTACTAGTGACCCCCTCTGCCAAGATGTCTGACATTTTGCAACAAGATGACAGAATGCGCATGCTCATGTGGTCCACAATTAGAACCTGATGATGGATGGATGGACATGTATTTACAAAGTAACCAACTTTACAAAGTAAAACAACTGTTCAACATGAAAACATAGCAAAACTTTTGGTTTAATTAGACGTTTACCTTCCACTCTCCATCTTTCTTTACGCTCTTGATGACACCATTGAGAATTTCTGTAGAGGCAAATACGGAAGTTTCAAAACCTGATTTACGTCAAATACGTTGCTAAAAAAATATAGTAATGAGGGCGAAGTTGTTTTTTTATTAGGGTTCAGAAAATTTGAAATTTAAGAATTAAAATGGTTTTAAACGCAACTTATTTAATTTTTAAAAATATATTATGTTACATAGGATAGAAAACTCGCCGAACTTCCCCATTACGTAAGCTAGCTGCCATTAGCCTTCAACTTCCCCCTCGCTTTGGCATGTTTTTCCAAACGTAACGACTCAAAATAAAGTTTAAATGAATAATTAACGCAAAATCATGATTTCCCGCTCGCTGTTAATTACGTCGCTGCGGTGACATTATTTAAATTCAGTGTTTGATCCGGTTTCGAGCCCGGAAACGGCTTCGAGGAACCAACTTCTCAGGACGTCACGTTCACTTTACAAACTCATCACATCTCCCGACCTTGGAAATAGAGTAAAAGTCTTCCTGCTAAGGGAAACGCATTTAAAATTGTTCAACATTATACATGTCACTTACTTTCTCCAACTATGGTTTTTAGCCCAATTGGTGCCATCTTAACTGCAGTCGGGTGACTTGTCAGTCACTTCCTTGTTGTTAAATATTGCTTGACTGGTCGTCACAAACATTTCATGGGAAACAGCGACCCCCACAGCCTGCGAGCTACGTAACATGTTCGCAAACGACTTTTTCCACTGTTTAAATGTTCGCAAAAAATTTCAATGCAAAAATGTAATTGTTTGGTTGCTCTTACCTTTTTTCAAGAAACAAAGACTTGTGAAGATACTTTTTTCAAAATATATTTCTTTATAATTACAAACACATAAGGCAAACAAGTTTCACTGCCATATGAAATAAATCATGCTGTCAATTAAATGACCACCATATTCAAAACAATAATCTTGATCTGAAAAATTATTTCATGAATACAATTCACCCTCGGCAGAATGTACTTCTGTTAATGTCATATTTAAAAAAAATTATACTGATGCCCCAGTGAGCATAAGAAATATCTTTTATCAAGATCACACAATAGTAATGATATTTGATAAATTCATCATTGATGGTTTTAAGAATATGTGTTACAATGTAATGTAAGGATACAATAAATACACCAAACCTACAAAAAAGTACAGTGTGTATATTGTATAATAAATAAAAATGGTGAATCATCAAATAAACCTGGATTACATAGCATGCACAGTATGTGCAATCAAAATTCACTGGGAAGTCTCATGAAAATTCAACTTTCTCCCCTCCATGCGTGCTCATCTGGTACATAACCACTCATTTAAGTATAATGTAACTATATTTCCAAAGGCATCCTTAATTTTCGGACTCCATGGATATTTTTTTCAGTCGTTGCTGCTCCCTCCGTGCTCGCATTCGCTCCTTGAAGTCCTCCAGTTCTTTCCTCTGCATATGAAAAAATTAAAAATGGCACATTTCAACATTTCATTCATACTTTT
The DNA here is from genome assembly GCF_030265065.1 of Corythoichthys intestinalis. Lineage (NCBI taxonomy): Eukaryota > Metazoa > Chordata > Actinopteri > Syngnathiformes > Syngnathidae > Corythoichthys > Corythoichthys intestinalis. The sequence continues at coordinate 42,279,003 of NC_080410.1, forward strand.
AGCAGAAAAAAAGTCACACATTGAGGGAAGGGTTAGAAGTTTTAAACTAGTGCTGCCACAATTAATCGATTAACTCGAGTAATTTGATGAGACAAAAGCTTCAAATCAAATTTTAATGCCTCGAAGATTTGTTTAGTTAGAGTGGCGTTCTAATGGTTTGTTTTAAAAGTGTTTGCATTTACTTTAATGATTTGTGTGAATACACTGCCTTCTAGAGGCAACAGTTAATATGCCATAACTCGTCCAACATGGCTGAATCCAGCTGCTCCCAGTTAGGCCAACATAATGTATGTTTTTGTTTGAGCTAATATATTTGTTTATGCATTCATTATTAAGTTTAGAAGCATTTTTAGCAGTTTTTGGGGGAATATGTGTTTGAGCGATTTGCTTAGAGTGGGGCTGTAACGATTCATCGATTAACTCGAGTAATCCGATGAGAAAAAAGCTTCGAACCAAATTTTGCTGCTTCGAGTATTCGTTGAATTAAAGTGGCGTTGTAATGGTTTGTTTTCAAAGTGTTTGTATTTAGTTTGATTAATTTGGGTGGATACACTGCCCTCTAGTGGCTACAGTTAATAAGACATAACTCATTTAACATGACTGAATCCAGTTGCTCCCTGTTAAGACCAACATGTGGTAAGTTTTGCGCTGTTTCTTTTAATGCATTTATAATTTAGTTTATAGTTCTATTCAGCCTTTTTTTGTGGGAATATTTATTTCATCTAGGGTTGTTCCGATCATGTTTTTTTGCTCCCGATCGGATCCCAATCGTTTTAGTTTGAGTATCTGCCGATCCCGATATTTCCCGATCCGATTGCTTTTTTTTTTGCTCCCGATTCAATTCCAATCATTCCCCATAATTTTTCCCGATCATATACATTTTGGCAATGCATTCAGAAAAAAATGAATAAAACTCAGACGAATATATACATTCAACATACAGTACATAAGTACTGTATTTGTTTATTATGACAATAAATCCTCAAAATGGCATTTACATTATTAACATTCTTTCTGTGAGAGGGATCCACGGATAGAAAGACTTGTGACTTTGTATGTTGTGACTAAATATTACCATCTAGTGTATTTGTTGAGCTTTCAGTAAATGATACTGTAGCCATGGCCAAATGCATGATGGGAAGTGGAACCATGACTGTGCATAGTGCTACCAATTGATATATCTTCTCTGCGTTGGGAAATAACATATGGTGTTAAGAAAGAGTTCAATTGCTACCTTGCTTCCCCACATTGCTTCCCATGATATTTCTAATCGAAGGGAGAGGGGTTGTAAGGCTTTAGCCAATTAAATTAAGGCTCCGAAGACTGCCAAAATTCACTCTACTCATTTTACGCTGCCTTTTATCACTCTATATAGGTAAAACGGCGCCATTACAGATTGACCGCGACAATGCGTGAGTGGGTCATGCAGCGCATGCATTAATTGCATTAAATATTTTAACATGATACATTTTTTTAAAAAATTACTTACCGCTGTTATCGGGATAAATTTGATAACCCTACCTTAAGCCTAAACTAAAGACTCTGGATGAGTGTAACATATTATGTCTGTAACGTTAAATACAATTAGAAAACGATTTAATTAAAAAAAAAAATTAAAAAAGGTATGGCCGATATTTTTTGCCGATTCCAATACTTTGAAAATGACGTGATCGGACCCGATCAATCGGGATGCCGATCGATCGGGACATCTCTAATTTCAACGATTTCTTTAGAGCATTGTAAAAAAAAGTTCGCATTTTACCGTAATTTCCCGAATATAAGGCACACCCTTGTATAATGCGCACCCCAAATTTACTTGTAAAATCTAGGGGAAATTATTGTACCCGTTTATAACGCGCACCCTAATTTTAGAAGAAAACAGAGCTTGTGTACAGATACAGAGATGTCATTTTACTGACTGGTGAAACACAGCACAAGCATAGCACATTGGTAGTTCAAAACATTACCGTAATCTGACAATATTTACGGTAATAATATGATTTGACAACTTCTCCAACTTACCAGAATCTAGGAGAAAACAAAACAGATGTGACTTTTCTTTTAAAGGCTGCTGTATAACTTGCTCGTTTCCTCATGATGAATAAAGGTTTCTTCCATGGATTGATACGGTAAAATGAAAGTGAGAACGTAAGTCGGAAATCCACGAGAGCTCATAGCTGTCAACACGACAGTAACAAAAGGAACTATTGTTATTTGGGTTTGAGTACCAAATACCGATATAGTTGACGGACACAGGAAGTGTTGTCCTTACATTTGTTATGGTCCGAATTGCGGAGCTGCAATAAACGTCGACTCAAATGAGTTCAAGAAACTAAATTCTGTGCTTTATGAAGAGTGAAAAAAAGCAGAATTTAACACAGACGAAATCATTCAGCCGATTAGAGTGAAGTATTACCGAAACAAAACGGTGACGTCACGTACCGTAATGGTCAGCAACGGGTCGCCGCATACGTTTCTTCAACACAACGTGGCCGTGTCAATGAAAAAAAATCGGTTTATATATATATGTAATACATATATATTTCTGTCTCCATCCATGTACCCGTTTATAATGCGCACCATGAGTTTACAAGTTGATTTTGGGGAAAAAAAGTGTGCGTTATATTCGGGAAATTACGGTATAGTATTTAAGCTAGTGGACTTTTGCTATGCAAGTTAGCCAATTATACTTTTGTTGTACTTAGATCCTCATTTATTTATTTTTTTATACCATTTGAGGCTAAACTCAGGTATTTTAATTTATTTTTATATGAAAGTGCAATTCTTCATAGTTTGAACAAACACTCTGGAATTTTATTTTGAATTCACATTTAATGCTCTTTGGAATTTATTCTGCAACGCACTGTTCGTAATCCGATGACTCGATTATTCGACCTAACTAATCGATAGATTAATCAATTACTTAAAGCAACACTTGGTAACATTTCAAATTTAGTTGATTTTAACGACGGCGTTGGACAGAAGCGGTAGTGTTTTGCCTTAAAGAAGACTGTGTTTCCCATGAGGACTAGCGCTGCGTTTCCCATTCAGACCAGCGCACACGCATATGGTGTCGTAAAATTATGACGGTCGCCTGCAGTTGGATTACACAATATTTCTGATTCTATCAGCTGTTTAAAGGATGAAAAGTAATAAGGTAATGAAGTCAGTTGTGGCTAAACAATAACGTAGGATGGTTAGCAACCATGTGGCTTATTGTGGCTAACCCTCCCACCCCACTTGAAGCCAGGCCAATGTTTTTTCTCTATATCCTGATAGCCCCCCTTTCTTTTTCTTTCTCGGACAAAACTTTTTGTCTCTATTGCTCTGCCATTTTTGCAGAATTTGCGTGAAAGCGTTAGGATCGACTTCCATCTTTATAATGAACGGGGAGAGGGGGAAGTGACGTATGCTGTAAAGCAGTCAGCACATTGTAGTTTTTATTGTGTGTGGTAGGGGTGTGCCATCTTAGGCACCCCACGATTCGATTCGATGACGATTCAGGGGGCTACGATTCGATTCTTGAACGATGATCACGGTTATCAAGATTATCGATGCATCGTACATTACTAATTAAAATAGCAGACAAACACATTTTTGTCCATTATTTATTTAAAATATCCTAATGATTCAACAGGAACTATGGAAACATACCCATAAAACAAAAACCTGCCCTTAAGCTGCTTTTTAAAATCTATTTATTTTTACAAGAAAGTGCAAAAACATTAACCATTTTAAAGGGCGTACTTATTTCACTCAACAATACAATAAAATTTACACAGGTGGAATGAATTCCAAATTTTCTGGAAACAAAGTGTCTTTAGAAATAAGCCTTCTTTAAATCAATATACTTTGTTTTCACAGATTTCTGTACTATTTCGCATGTTTGTAGTGTTACCGCTGTACTTAATCATGGTTTTACACGTTCTGCATATGAAATACATGTTAGCTAATTAGCTTAGCGCTCGGCGCTAACTAGGGTTGTTCTGATCATGTTTTTTTGCTCCCGATCCGATCCCGATCGTTTTAGTTTGAGTATCTGCCGATCCCGATATTTCCCAATCCGACTGCTTTTTTTTGCTCCCGATTCAATTCCAATCATTCCCGATAATTTTTCCCGATCATATACATTTTGGCAATGCATTCAGAAAAAAATGAATAAAACTCAGACGAATATATACATTCAACATACAGTACATAAGTACTGTATTTGTTTATTATGACAATAAATCCTCAAGATGGCATTTACATTATTAACATTCTTTCTGTGAGAGGGATCCACGGAGAGAAAGACTTGTAATTCTTAAAGGATAAATGTGACTTTGTATATTGTGACTAAATATTGCCATCTAGTGTATTTGTTGAGCTTTCAGTAAATGATACTGTAGCCATGCCCAAATGCATGATGGGAAGTGCAACCATGACTGTGCTTAGTGCTACCAATTTATATATCTTCTCTGCGTTGGGAAATAATATAGGGTGTTAAGAAAAAGATGAATTACTACCTTGTTTCCCCACATTGCTTCCCACGATATTTCTAATCGTAGGGAGAGGGATTGTAAGGCTTTAGCCATTTAAAACAAGGCTCCAAAGGCTGCCAATATTCACTCTACTCATTTTACGCTGCCTTTTAGCTCTCTATATAGGTAAAACGGCGCCATCCCAGATTGAGCGTGACAATGCGTGAGTGGGTCGTGCAGCGCATTCATTAATTGCGTTAAATCTTTTAACATGATACATTTTTTTAAAGAATTAATTACCGCCGTTATCGGGATAAATTTGATAACAATAACAATTAATAATAAAGTGTAACATATTATGTCTGTAACGTTAAATACAATTACAAAACAATTTAATTAAAATATGTATATATATATATATATAGATATAGATATATTAAAAAAAGGCATGTCCGATATTTTTTTGCCGATTCCGATACTCTGAAATCGACGTGATCGGACCCGATCGATCGGGACATCTCTAGCGCTAACTATTAACACCTCAAAAATGACAACAATAAAGGCTAAACAGTACAAGAGAAACTACATGAAACTACAGCTGGACATCTGAAAGACGAGGAGCAATGAACTATCTCTCTTCCCCTCTCGCTCTAAAAAATGCCGTGAAGCGCGTCGGGTCGCGCGTCTGTGCCAGCCTGTCTCATACACAAATTTATTTTCCTGTCTTTTGAAAAAGAGTCAATCTCTCAGTCAGTTACAGGCAGCATCCATTATAACGTGCGTGAGTCCATTGAAGGTGTCTGGGAAGCAGACGTGTCTTGAATTTCGTTCCGCTACGAGCGGCTGTCATAAAGTTATGAGGGGGAAAAAAATCATAATTTTTGAGTCATATTGTAATTGGATCGTCACGTGTCGAATCGCGATGCATGTAATAATCGATTTTTTGGAACTCCTCTAGTGTGTGGCAGGGTTCCTGCCACCCTCCACAAAGTTAATTAGTGCCGGTGAAAGCGATACAGACCCACTCAAGATATAAAAGGTGTCATTTAACTAGTTGTCAGTCGACATATCACAAATGTTATAAAAATATTTCATAAAGGTTGAAAAGTTACCTAGCTCTAATCGATAGCTGCAGCCCTAGTTTAGACTGCAGATATTTAGAAGTATTTTGAAAGTGCTGCTAAATAATACTAAAAGCACAGAAGAGCGGTAATAGAGTCACTTACTTGCAATTCTCCGTTAGCGGGGAATATCTCCCTCTGTGTATCACAAAATATTCCATCACAGAAAAGAAAAACATAGTTTTAAAACACTGAGAATGACATTTTCGAAAGAGTAAGTTATTGTAAACAAACCTTCCTCTTGATGACGTATTCTTCAAAATATTCTGCTTGATTCGAGAGCCAGAACATGGTAACAGGAAAGGACAAATACAACACCATCTGTTCCAAGACAACAACAACATGACATTAGCCTATTACAAAAGAAACACAACTAGCATGGCGCTAACAGTTTCAACCAAAATAAAAACTAAAACTGTCTTTAGTTTTAAACTATTTAACCAGTAAGTGTTTTTCAAACGACAGTTTAACTTACTCTGAACATCTCTATTTTTACGCCCATTTTGAGATGAATTTTGGGACAGAATTGCAGGGTTATCTAAACTTCAGCTACATCCAAAGACCTTCAAACTACTTCCGGGGTATTCAGGAGAACCAATCATAAGAGAGACGATGCGTGACGAAAACGTACAAACTAAAAAATAAATAACCCTCACGATTTTCACTATACATTTAGACATTCCTGTTAACGGCTGATATTGTATTATTTTCATTTTAAGAAATGTATTTCTAAATCGTAAACAAAAAGTCTATAACATTACAGCTGTATGTACGTTTTTGGCCACAGGGGGTCGCTGCAAACCAGAGGATTTACGATAAAATGCTTCTTTAACATCGTAACTGATTTATGTGTGAGAATTCTGATGTAATTTTTATTATTTATCTTCTATTTTAGTTGATAATTATTACAATAACGCTAAAATTTGTTTTTCTATAGATTTTTAAATTTAAAAAAATCCGGCGTGAAGGTTTGGACGAATTCCATGGAAAATACTTGTTTCAAATCAAAACGTTAACCTCAAGTAACCTCCCAAAAATATACATATATATATTTATTTTTTGTTTTACTTTCACGTCAAGCGTAAAATCCACTCATATGGCAATCGACGGACACGCTGATGCTCATTACGTCCCCGACGGGGAAAAAAAAAAAAAAGACTCCACGTGACGTCATCGACAAGGAGAGGTGTTCATGATCCTCGGAGAGAAAGAGCCCGCGCGCCCTGGCAACCTGATAAACCCAGGTAAACGCCATTGTTTCCACCTCTTATTCCCTCGGTTGTGTCGTGTCCGTCAACTGTTTGAGTGAGAAGTGTGGAACAACACGGCGACGGCGGCGCAAAAACCTCGAAGTGGGGGGGACGTTGATAGCCGGCGAGTGTTGACTTGCACTGCAGGCCTGCTCCGGCTGCTGGCTAGGCTAGCTCGTTAGCCAAACGTTCGCTGGCACTTGTCTACAAAAAGACACAATAACCGCACTTGACTTGTGACTCTGTCTGACATCCCGTACACTTATTAAACACCGCTAACCCCCATTGTGCCACCCGCAGCCAAGTAAACGCCGTCCGGAACACCGTGTTCGGCGGCTATGGCTACTTGGTTCGTCGACTGTCTTGTGTTGTGGGAGACGGTGACGCCGTCACGGTGATGATGGCGCACACTCACGCTGAGGCTATTTGCTCAGAAAGGAGCAAACGAAGGAAAATCACGGTTCTTTATATCATTTGAAAGACTCGAGATTGTGGTGCCCCTTTATTCGCATTAGCAATCCTGCTTTCACTTTGTGTTCGGACGTCCGTTCCCGAACTGCTTCTAATTCGAGCTCTATGGCCTAATGTCGGTGACCATACGAAACCAACAACTCTGTCGTTACCGATTGATTTAATTACAACTGCGATGCTTGACGGAACGTAATAAACGAAGCCAATTGCTTGTGTGCAAACAGCAATATGGGCCTGTACATGGCAGACTGGCCATACTCTATTCTTAGAAACAGCAAATCTGATTTATGCACACATCCTGGACTTTGTCATGGTCGCCCGTCTCTGTAATAACGCCACACGCCAAGTGCAATGTAATTGTATGCAGAGTCTGGGTTGAAGGGATTAGTTGGATCATTGACTACTCCGATATGAGGTTTAAATCTTGAAGACAAGTTTTAATCTGTTTTTGTGGGATGTCTACTTCCAGTTTTGCCTAGAGAGGATTATTTTTAACGTATTCTGTCTCTGCCGGACTCTTTGACTCTTTGTGAAGTGATTCAAGTGTTGTATGACTCATATTAGGGGTGGGAACCTGTGTGTAATAGACCTGCACGATATTGGGGGGAAAAAAATGACATTGCGACCGATCGATCGGGTCCGATCACGTCATTTTCAAAGTATCGGCAAAAAATTTTTGGCCATGCCTTTTTTAATATATATATTTAAACTAAATGGTTTTCTAATTGTATTCAACATTACAGACATAATATGTTGCACTCATCCAGAGTCTTTAGTTTAGGCTTAAGGTAGGGTTATCAAATTTATCCTGATAACGGCGATAATTAATATTTTATTAAAATGTATCACGTGATAATATTTAACGCAATTAATGCATGCACTGCACGACCCACTCACGCATTGTCGCGCTCAATCTGTAATGGCGCCGTTTTACCTATATAGAGAGATTAAAGGCAGTGTAACATGAGTAGAGTAAATTTTGGCAGATTTTGGAGCCTTTTTTTAATTGGCTAAAGCCTTACAATCCCTTTCCCTATGATTAGAAATATCATGGGAAGCATTGTGGGGAAGCAAGGTAGCAAATGATCTTTTTCTTAACACCTTATGTTATTTCCCAACGCAGAGAAGATATATCAATTGGTAGCACTACTCACAGTCATGGTTCCACTTCCCATCATGCATTTGGGCATGGCTACAGTATCATTTACTGAAAGCTCAACAAATACACTAGATGGCAATATTTAGTCACAATATACAAAGTCTTTCTATCCGTGGATCCCTCTCACAGAAAGAATGTTAATAATGTAAATGCCATCTTGAGGATTTATTGTCATAATAAACAAATACACTACTTATGTACTGTATGTTGAATGTATATATTCGTCCGAATTTTATTCATTTTTTTCTTAATGCATTGCCAAAATGTATATGATCGGGAAAAATGATCGGGAATGATTGGAAATTGAATCGGGAGCAAAAAAAAGCAATCGGATCGGTTAATATCGGGATCGGCAGATACTCAAACTAAAACGATCGGGATCGGATCGGGAGCAAAAAAACATGATCGGAACAACCCTAATTGCGACTAGAAGTGGGAATCTTTAGGCACCTAACGATTCGATTACGATTCAGAGGCTACGATTCAATTATAAATCGATTATTAATGACACCCCCCACCCCCCCGCTATTAGCTTCTTTTAATGTTTTGTACATTAGTTGCAAAAACTGTTTAAACAAAAAAAAAGCCTCGCAGGCTTAAATAAACATTCAATTAATTTAATGTTGTGAATCAACCGTTAAAGTTAAAATTGCTCCCGTTATTCCATAATTTCCCTTTTGTCTACTTTCGACATGTGAAAGTTTTAAAACTATTTTAAAGATAGATTCAAGTCAATATTTTACCTATTTAGGAGTATTTTAGATAAAAAGTTAATTGGGTTCGCTTTAGGGAAGTCTACTGCTTTAAGATGGCAGCAGTTTACTAACGCCCGCATCTGGCTTTTTGTACATGTGCTGCTAACGCCACCGAGTCTATTTTGCATCTAGTCTTATCCAAATATGATATCTACAGTACCATTATGTGGACGTACTTTGTAGCAGCTGTCTGCAGCAGTCAGGTATGTTGTTGTTTTTTTATCTCGCGGCATGAGTTGAGCTAGAGCCGTGAGTTGAGCATTGGCATTACCCGAGGGGCCGGGTAATAACAAGCATGATGTTTAGCTACTCTCGCTCCGTTCCTCATTGTTTTTCGAAGACCGCGCGGCGCGCTGAGTTGTTTTACTTCCGCTTTACTTGACACATTTCAATAATCGGAATTTGGATGTTTGTGAATCGTTCTCGAATCTTCCACAGCCGAATCGCGAATAATCTAAGAATCGGAAATTTCGCACACCTCTAATTGCGACTAGGGCTGTCGGACGATTAAAATTTTTAACAGAGTTAATTACAGCTTAAAAATTAATCAATCGTAATTAATAGCAATTCAAACCATCAAAAAATATGCCATATTTGTCTGTAAATTAGGATTAGTGGCTCGGAAAATGAATGAGTTATATATTATTATTTCAAGAATTTAGACAAGTTTAAGGTGAAGAAGGTCCTAAACGATTAATCTATTATCAAAATAGTTGTCGAGTAATTTGCTAATCGATTAGTTGTGAATGAATCAATTAATTGTTGTTGTTATTGTCATTGTTGACAAAAACAACACTGGTGACCAGTCTAGGCTGACCTCGGAGTTGCGTCCAAAATCAGGTGGGGAAAAAAAACTCCAGTTCTCCCATGACTCAAATGAATACAAGTGCCACTAAAAAAATAGATGTTGGTTGGACATTGTCAATTTTTTTTAAGTATAGAACAGGAAATCTTTGCTTGGTTTGCCCTTGAACATTTTGTGCTGTTAAGAGCACGCTTTTCTTAGTCTCATGTTTTCTCACACCTTTTTGTTATGATGCTGTTTTTGGTTCTGCTCTCCAGTTGCTATGGAAACTCAATTTTTGTCCTAGTTATCAGTGACCTCTTGATGAAACGGACTGCTTGTTCAGGGAATGAGCAGGCCAACACAATCAGTCACAGCCTTTTTCTTAAAAATGTTCTTACTTCCTCTAAAATCAATAATAAACCATTTGTTGTTGTTAAATTTTAAAGCTTCCAACCTTCACAGTTCGAATGGATTGGACAGGTCTTTGAGACGGACATTCACGTCAGTAGCTAGGAAAATTGTACATTACAAATGACTGTGACATGACGTGTAAAACCGTGGTCAATTTATCTCTTGAAAATTGGACTGCGATGATTAATGGACTTTCACTTCCTTGGTCATTCTGAGCTTCATCACTGTTTCAACTATTTTTGGACCCAACCCCCCAGTCCATGTGAAACTGCTTCTGTATTTTTTGTAGCAAATACCGTTCCACCCCACCCTACTTGACCATTACGGTTTCGGACTTCTGCACATAGTTATAGGTTGTAGCTTCGTGTCTTCCGGCAGCTGGTGTATTGTCGGTTGGAGTAACACATATGGAATGCGGACCCTCAAATGAACATAGATTTTAAGCTTCTTCAGGGTTTATGCGGGTCATTAAAAAGCATTGAAAGTCATTAAATGGATTTTGTCCAAATTCAGGCCTTAAGAAGCATTAAATTAAATGTTTGATTAAGAGTAAATTTCTCAATATTATGAGTGGGCTTTACTGTTTTCTTCATTCCCTCAACAAGCGGACTTAATTTGTAAAACGACACATCTATGTTACGAAATAATGAATGTTACACAAATGTAAACTACAATAGAATGTTAAGTGTTTGCTGTTCAACAGGGTGTGGCGCAAAAGTAGACAAACTTGTCATCAAGTCTTTGTTCTAATTGTTTATGAAACAACATGGCAAATGCAACTCAATCAAATGCAAGATTCACAACATGGAAAAATGTATTCCAAAAAACATACATTTAGTGGTTCTTCGAGATTAGGGTACCTCCCGATACGATATCAGATACAAGGCTCACGATTAGTGGTGTGACAAAATTTCGAAATGGTGATATATATTGTTAGAATTGGGCATCGAGTATCCATGGGAACCGGTTCTAAAACTCCGATGCTCCCGAAATTGTTTAAATTTTAAAATTTCGATTCCTTGTTTCGATGCCCTGACCGCCGAGTGGAAAAAATTGCTCGAGTTTAAAGACTGATATTTATATACAAGTTCTAATCAGCCCTGTGAGAAGTTCATTTAATTTAAAAAATTGTCGGGAAGTTAAGACTTTAATGTAAACTATGCAATTTTTTCCGACGTTGCATTTTTTTTTTTTTTTTTTTTTGACCCTGCATCTTAAAAGAATCTGAATCGGGAATAATTCAGAACCGGAATCGAAACATGGAATCTGAATCGGAACTGGAATCGGTCAATTTCAAACGATGCCCAACCCTATATATCGTGATACTTTGTATCCCAAAAGGTTATCGATATGCTCCTGCCAAGAATCGAGATATCGTTTTCAAACGGTGTCAATGTCTAAAAAAAATTTTTTTTAAATAAAAAGGAACCAACAAGTTGCTACCAAAATCTTACGCCATATTAGTTTCTCAGTTAACTCTAAAGCTGCATTGACGGTGCACGACGCCCAATCCATTTTGACTTGGAACATTCGTTCATCCGAAACCAGAGCATTCACAGTATTCTGTCCGATTTTCAGGGCATTTAAAGGTCACTTGCATTTCATTTTAGGGCATTTACAGTCTGGCACATCGATCAGGGCTAATCTTGGCCCATTCTTCTCTACAAAACTGCTGGAGTCCAAACAGATTCCTGGGATGTCTGGCATGAATCACTGTCTTTAGGTCATGCCGCAGCATTTCATTGGGGTTCAAGTCTGGACTTTGACTTGGCCACTCCAGAATGTGTATTTTGTTCTTCTGAAACCATTCTGAAGTTGATTTACGTCTGTTTTGGATCATTGTCTTGTTGCAGCATCCATTCTCCTTTTAGCTTCAAATGTCTGACAGTGGGCCTCAGGTTTTCCTGCAAAACATCCTGATAAACTTTTGAATTCATTCTTCCATTAGTGATTGCAAGTTGTACAGGCCCTGATGTAGCAAAACGGCCTCAAATTATGATGCTTCACGTTGGGGATGAGGTGTTGATGTTGGTGAGCTGTTCCATTTTTCCTCCACACATGACGTTTTGTGTTACTCCCAAACAATTCAACTTTGGTTTCATCAGTCCACACAATATTTTGCCAAAACCTCCGTGGCGTGTCTAAGTGCCTTTTTGCGAACATTAAACGAGCAACAATGTTTTTGTTTTTTTTTGACAGCAGTGTGGCTTCCTCTGTGGATTCCTCCCATGAACATCATTCTTGGCCATAGTTTTCATATAGTTGATGTCTGCACAGAGATATTCGACTGTGCCAGTGATTTCTGTAAGTCTTTAGTCGACACTGTAGGGTTCTTTTTTACCTCTTTGAGTATTGTGCGTTGAACTCTTGGCATCATCTTTGGTTGACGGCCACTCCTTGGAAGAGAAGCAACAGTGCCAAACCCTTTCCATTTGTAGACAACTTCTCTGAATGCCCATTGATGAACATTCAGACTATTAGAGATGGTTTTGTATTCTTTCCCAGCTTTATACAAATCAGCAATCCTTTATCGCAGGTCTTCAGACAGCTCTTTTGACCGAGCGATGAGGCACATCAGACAATGCTTCTCATCAAGACAATTCTTACCAGGTGTGTGTTTTATAGTGGACAGGGCTACTTTAAAGCGGAAATGTGAAGTAAGGTTGGCCAACCATGTTTTTGAATAATATCAAAGGCTAAACAATTATAAGCATTTTTTTTTTTTTTTTTTTTTTTTTTTTAACACAACCCTTCCAGATTCTTTGTTTAACCCATAGCAACGCCCTGGACAATAAAAACGCTTTTCTTCGGCAATCTTCGAAAATTTTCGGAAATGACGTCACACCTAGAATTGCGAGGGAAGTCCGCCGTAGAACAGTATTGTTTGTTGCGTAGCTTCTCGGTAAGATGCCATGGCGGTGTGTGGCGATGTTTTGTTCTCACTCAAACGAAAAGTTGTATGAGTGGCCAAAGGATAGCAGGGCACGTAAATGGACATCTTTCGTTCGCACAAAGCGAATGAATTTCACGCCATCATCGAGTAATGTTCTCTGCTACAAACACTTCGAAGATGCCTGCTTCCTTAACCGGTCTGCTTATGATCAAGGATTTGCCAAAAAATAAGTGTGGTTTTTGGATAGATGACTGATGACTTTGTCAAAGCAGAGCTGCCAACTGTTGTGGAATGAACCGTAGAAGCTAGCGATGTTAGCCAAAAGCTAACTTGTGGCAATCCCCGATCATAGTTGTTGTTGCGTTCGCTAGGTTAAGCGTGTTTAAATTGTGCGTCATCTATGATCTTGTCCGAAAGGGTTAATCCACTGTCAATCGGGAAAGGGGTGTGGATGTGCATATAAGTGGGTCGGCGTTGCGGTAAATCACGGTCACGTTGCCGTAAGAGGCACACACCGCCGGTGAGTTTGTGCACATTTATTTGTATTTGTATTATGTATTTCCACCTTCATGCTTCAAGCATTGCGTTGCATTTGTACGGTTCGGCTGTTCTTTCACGGTGATCGCTTGATAGCCTTCTAGTTTGTGTTTTACGAGAGCCGCTGACAGGTGACAGCTGACGAACAAGCATGTTGGTTTTAATGTCTCGCAGCAAATCAGCGAGCGCGCAGGTCACACAGTGAATCATGGGAAATGTAGTCTCGGGACAACACTGAAGTGGTGCTTTGTAATCTGTTCGCTTGTGCTAAAAAACTACATTTCCTCACGCCATTAGACGCCACTTCCTGCCTAGAGCCCAAGCTGTGTTTTGTACTGTTAGCTCCATGTGTTAATAAAGAAACAAAGTTGTCAGCATGTCGTGTGTTCGATTCCTTTGTCAACAAAAAGCTCATAACAAGAAACTATGCACGATCCGTTTAAGAGACACTGGGACTGGAGAGCTGTGAGTAGTAGGAGGCGAGGGGAAGATCAGCGAGAAGCAAAACTTCGCGGTCGAATGTGGCGGCAGTCCGCGATTATTTTGTGTTCTTATTGTTGCCCCAATAAAGTGGAGAAAGCCATCAACGACACATCTCCTTCTTTCCCCCCAACGTTTTTATATTATTATTTTATATGCACGAGAGCTGCTGGATCTGCCAAAATGATGTGAAATCTGATTATTATTTTTTTACACAATGTCATCAGATAGACAAAAACATAAAATTATGCGCAAATGCCTGCATCTTCAAATCATGAAAATAATAACAGCCTATATTTTACCAATCTTGTAATCTCGATGGGTCTTGTCTCCATTCCATGTCAGGTAGTCTAGGCACATTGTTTGCATCCTGATTAGCGCCTGGCTAATACATGTTAGGTCCAACATGAAATTCCAACCTCCTCTTCTTCCATCAACTCTTCAAAAACTTGGATCTCCTCCCTTGCGCTCGATCTATCGCTGTTTGAATCATCGTTTGAAGGGCTTTGTATGGCGGCCGTATGGAGCGCTGCCATCGCTGTTCTCGGTGTGACGTATCACTTCCGAGTTCGTCCCCTTTCAGCCTCGAACTTCGGAAACGCACTTATTTTGTCAAATATACAACATATAAATTATTTTTTCATGCTTTATTTGTTGGACGGTGTTTAATTACTTTAATTGTGACCCGATTTGGCATGTTATGAAATTACTTCACATTTCTGCTTTAAACCACTCATTAGCGATTGGGCACACACCTGACTTAGTTTGTTTGGTAAAAAATGGTTTCAATTGCTCTTTAAGTCTCCTTAGGCAGAGGGTTGATTTACTTATTTTCTCCCTTCTGTGATAGTTTGCATGCTATCCTCATTAAAATATGAAAACCTATGTGTTTGAGCGGTTTTAGTTAAAGCAGACGCTGTTTTTACATCTGTGTGATTTTGACAAAGATCACATTTGATGGTGATTTTATGCAGAAATGTGAGAAATTCCAAAAGGTTCAGATACTTTTTCATACCACGGTACTTCTGCTCCTCACTGTATTGTCACAACTAGGCATGTGCCGGTATGAGATTTTGACGGTACGATAACCGTGAGCAAAAATACCGCGGTTTCACGGTATCACGGTATTGCAATTATAGCTCCAAAATTTTGAGATGTATGGTTTTTTTTTTTTTTTTTTTTTTTTTTTAAAGAAAAAAAAAAAATTCCCATTGAACAGGATTTTTTTTCAAAACATATTTGCAAATTAGAACATGAATGTAATGTGAAAATAAATAAATTAACAAAAAATAACAAATATTTTATATAAAATTAGAATAAATAGAACCTAGACTATACCCACAACCACAGCTCAAGTTGCTCAATATTAGAGTAAGAACAAAATAATTGCTATAAAAAAGTAAAAACACTTCTAAATAAAATTAAAAATATATACTGTATGACTTTTTTTGAGGGGGGGAAGCTCATGTGAAGTTTTGCCATTTTCAGCCACTGTGTCTAGTCTACATGATGCCATGCCTTTGTGTTATAAAGAACAAAGAATTCATAAGTTAATAAGTTAGTTAAAAATGTATAAGTTTTATGAATTAGTTAAAATGTATATATTGTTGAGGAAAGGTTTCATCTATTAAAAAAAAAAAAAAGTGAGGAGTGAGACCTCCTTTCTCAATTAGCGATCTTTGACGCGATCCTTCTTCTTCCCCCCTTCTTCCACTCAAGCTTGTTTCTCACTCAGCGGCTGTGAGACATAAAATCTCGACGAAGCTGCTATCCCAGTTTAGCCTAGGCTAACATTCGTCTTTGTAAGTTTTAGTTAGTTTGTATATTGAATTTGAAAGGAAAATGTGTGTTTTGTTTTTGGCGAACTTTTTAATGGTGCTACTGCTATCCTGTTGAACCTAATCACACGTGGGAAAATACAATTGTACAACGTTTTAAATGTATTCATTTGTATATTTAAGCACGATTTGAGAGCTCAATAAATTGAAGAAAAGTACGCCTTGTGTTTGGAGGGTGTTTTTGGGGTTTGCTGGCTGTTTAGCAGAATACTGTCACTGACACTCACGGCAACAAACAGGGGAAGGGTGAGCACTGCCGCACCAAGCCACTTCGGCTGCATTTTGGCACATGAAAAATAGCGAATACCGTACTAAGGTATGACGGAAAATGTTAGTGGTTTTGAAACCGCGACGTTTTCACACCACGGTAAACCGTGAAACCGGTAACCGGCACATGTCTAGTCACAACCATAGTAATAACCTTGCCGGGAAGTCAAGAATCACCATTGGAAGAGGCGAGTAAGAACCTCAAGCTATTGATGGGGAAACAGAGAAGGGGTGGAGTTAACAAGCAGCCGGAGGAAGGGATGGCAAGGGAGGGGTTTGTGTGCGTGTGTGGGCTGAGGCTCCAGTGAATGAGGAAGCAGCAGAGCCATTTTTCCTGTTGAGAAACTGCACGTTGGTCTGCCTGCGCTACAGAGAGAGAGGGAATAAAAGTCGTCCTCCCCGGAGTCTCTCCGGGGTTTCGGCCAGCCTGGCGTCCCTCCCTGCTCGCCGCCGCTTTTCATTGAAGTTGGGGAGCCCCAGAAGAAGACACAATGGAGCGGAGAGCCTTTGGCAACTGGGCCGTTGTACTACTGAGAGGGGGATGGGGTAGAGAGAAGACCGGTTCACACAGCTAACACAGCCTGCCGGCTGGAGGCTTCCGTGGCCTCTCCTCCGCAGCTCTTCCCGTCTCCCGGACTACTTCTTCCCGGAATAGCCCACCCCCTCCAACCCAAAAGCTCCACTCGTAGGATTTACTCCTCATGTTCCGTGGGATTTTCGGATACGCGCTGAAGCCACAGGCTTAAATCTGTGTTCTGGATGACAGAAAAGGAAAGACAAACTTTCCTAATCGTTTTTCTAACCCCACTTCGGGGATTGCCTGGTGTTTCCGTGGTGTGGAATTTATTTAAATGGATTACAAGATGCACGCCAAATCCAACGATTTGCTGGATTTCCAAAAACTGGATGCCCTTCTGGAAAAGATTGCTCATTCAGTCTCTGTGAAAAGGTAATTGTCCATAGGGTGTGTAACTTCTAAGAACTTTTCAAGCTAACCGCGAAGCTACTGTTATTTTTTTTTTTAACAAGTAAAACTTGGATAACAATCATCAGTTTTGCTAAATGCGTGTTGGTAAACTGAGTAGGAGGCAACGCTCAGAAACGCCTGGAGTTATCACTCTTGAGACTGTCATGTGGCGATTAGCGCTATCTCTTGTATCGACATGGCCCAGGACTTTTTCCTCTTTAGTTGTTTGTAACAGTCTCGTGTTGAGGACAGGATTGTTACCCACATTTTTGCCAGAAGCCATGAACCTACCACCTGGTGAGAGAGGGGGAAGGGGGACAACAGAGGAAGAAGGGGGTTGTGTGTGAATCACCGAGTTTGGCTTGCGTATCGCAGCCAGCTGCAAGTTGAGCATGAAAGAGCCTTCATTTTCTTGTGGCGTCTATCGCCAGTCATGGTTAACCTATTTAAGTTACATCATGTCCTGACGCATGCAGTAGACACTTACAATAACCGTGAGAGGAACTCTTTACTTTAGGGCGGCTTCGGATAATTGGACTTGAGCCACTTCTGGAAGTGTTTGGAGCTTATGGAAACGGTTCTTGATCTTTGTTTGACGCTAGCTGATTGTTAGGGAAACTCCTTTTGTGTTGCAAAGAGCTGGCCGTCATTAGCATGCAAAAACAAAATGAAACTGTCAAGCGGAGAAGGAGCTGTGATTATTTGGAGGGGGAAATGTTTGGATCTGTCAGTAGAATTTGTCAAATTTGTTTATATTTAGGGGCCGTTTACATGGTGACTCTCCGAGAAGACGAACAATTTCATGTTTGCGTTTGTATGGGCCCGTCTCCATTCGAACAATGTTGCAATTCCGCATGAAAATGATGTAGTATTCATGCCAGGCCCTAGGGGGCAGTGCAGATTTACAAGGCGACAGCGAATGATGCACTTTGACCCCACCAAAGTTCCTCAGCCCGGAAAAAAATATGCCCGCCCACACGAAGCGATGGCATTTTTCTTTTGTTCAAAAAGGCACAAAAATGGAAACATTCAACATATTTCATTTAAAAATATTATTAAAACAGTAAATTAAAGCCGACATTCCGCCATATTTGCTGTTTTTAATGTTTAGTAGCAACGCTGCTAACGCCCAATGTGACGTGTACGAGTGCTGAATTTATCGGCGCGAAGTGGAGTTTAGCTCGCTGTATAGCCAGGACCGAACCGTAGCGTCCTGGTGAGGACAGTGTATTCACATTTTGTTGTTCATACACTGTACACTTATTCAGCATGTTGTTCTCTATTGTATTTTTATATTAAATTGCCTTTCAAGATGACATATCTATGTGTTGGATTTTATCAAGTAAATTTCCCCCAAAAATGCGACTTATACTCCAGTGCGACTTATATATGTTTTTTTTTCTCTTCGTTGGGCATTTTATGGCTGGTGTGACTTATACTCAGGTGGGACTTGTAGTCCGAAAAATACGGTACATGGACATCCCATTTTGGGTCAGATAGGCCGCTATATTAACATTTTAGTCCCCCCAGGAATCCGTAATTGAGCGATTCTGGAAATTTACCGCGGAATTCTGGGCGAGGTGCAGATTATTTCATTTTCTTTGTATTTTCCTTATTTTTCTGTATTTTAAAATATCGCCTGCCATTGGCCAGTCTGTTGTCAAATGAGACCGTCACCAGTACAAATGTTGAATGCGTCATCGCACCCACTTCATCAACGTCCCAATGATTAATCACTCATCGCTAATCCAATCCTCATAATGACCTCACCTGTATTCCCCTCATTGACCTAGTTAAGCAATGATTGACGGCCTCCATTTGTTTACATGCACGCATCAGCCCCTTTCTTTACAAAATAGCGGTTACAAAAGATCCGATCTTTCCAGTGTTGTCTTTTAGACGTAACTCGGCAAAATTAGGATATTGCTAATATTGCACTTGAATAAAATTCCACATCAATTTTATTCTCTTTCTGTCACGCTGCGCAATTAATATTAATCGTGATCATAATTATGGCACACTTGATTCAATTAACATCATTGTTGCTGCTATTTAAATTTTAATGTGGGCACCGGTGCATATCTAATCTAGTGCTTTGTCCGCCGATCACCACAATTTATTCGGTATATGCTATATGTTTATCACTAGTAGATGTCCAATCTGTTTGAAGTGGGAGGGTGGCAGCGAATTATTCGCTGCCACCCTCCCACTTCAAACAGATTGGACGTCTATGACCGTCAGTGGCAGCCAATGCCGGGCATTGAGTTCATTTCGGGCCATTGCACGTCATTTCCTGTTGATAGTCGGTCAATTGCTTTTTCTTTTGGTCATTTCTGTCGATTCGGGTTTAAAGTACGTATCACGGTAAATTGAGCAGACGTACCTCGCTAACGATAAATGGCGATAAATTCGCCCAAGCGGACTGTTATATAATTTGAAAATCTGAATCAATGCGTGAAATAAAAATGAACTGTTTCTCGTTGATTTATTTAACAGATTTCAATTTAACATATTTAAACAATTGTACATGCAGTCCAAACATTAAGTATATAAAAATGTCTTATAAACTATAAGAATTCAAGTATGAACATTTATAACCGCTTGTATGACTTGAACAACGTACAACATTATAAAAATCAATGCGGCGACTGTACAAACCTGTCATTGTAAGACAAATGACTTTCAGTTTGAACAAAACACTTCAGACAACTTATTCTTAATGGCTGCTGTGACATAATTACTTACCACAAGTGTTTACTTCAAGGTTTTTTTTTTTTTTTTCCCCAGAGCATTGTTTAATACATGCACGCACACATGCGCCCCCCCCACCCCCCACACAGACACACACACACACACACACACTAAAGCTATATTGCTCTTTTGCCAATGAAACATTTACGATTTTATCATGGCAGTAATGACACAGAATGAAGCAAGCGCATACAGAAAAATAGCTGTGGCCTTGAAACTGTCATATTATAGGCTTCACTTTTCCATTGTAATTTATGCCCGGCTCTACTCGAGAATGTCCCATAAGCAATAAGAAGTGACTCAAAATCAACAGGAAGTGACCCGATTTGGGGACATTCTTGTATAGGGCTGCAGCTATCGATTTTTTTGTTTTGTTTGTTTTTTCGATTAATCCATCAACTAGCTAGTTCGAGTAATCGGATTAGGAACATCTAATGCGTTACAGAACAAATTTAAGATATGTAAAATAAAGGCTTGCTAAGATTGCACTTTCAAAACAACATTAAATGCAAATACAACAAAAAAATCCCGTTTTTTCAAACTACCATAATTTTCGCACTATACAGGCATGAAAATCTCTCACCTTTCGGCGAAATTCGCCGTTTTGAAGTCAAAAAGGGCGACCTACGTGAATTGCGTAGATCCGAGGAGAAATTCTTTTTGGGAGGAGGGGGGGGGTCGGGAGGTTTTATTTAATTATTATTATTATTATTATCATCATGTGATTAACTTAGTACGTAAACTGAGCACTTAAGAACACAGTCAGCAAATCCTTCTAGATGCTTCGCTGACGAGAACCAATCATCGGTCCAAGCTGCGTTCCATTATTCCAAACGCGCGCACTCCTTACTGTACATGGAGTGCTCGGAGA
Source organism: Corythoichthys intestinalis (assembly GCF_030265065.1). NCBI lineage: Eukaryota > Metazoa > Chordata > Actinopteri > Syngnathiformes > Syngnathidae > Corythoichthys > Corythoichthys intestinalis. The sequence goes on from NC_080410.1 coordinate 42,300,021, forward strand.
GCCTTTGGTTGCATTGCAAAGCTGCGGAAAAAAAAGAGGCCTTATCCACACCGGGGCAGACCAGAGCGCAGCATACACACTTGCCTGTATTTGCCAGCAGATTGAATTTGGTGAGTAATGGTTTCAATCGTTTTTAACATTTTGCGATATAAAAAAAGTTACTGCCATTCGTTGCAGCTTGCGTTGAACACTGCCAGAGGTAGCCAAATCTCCCATGAAAAAAAAATAGCTCCCGTTAAATTGGCGTCAAGCTTGTGTATTTAGCGGGAATATAAACAAAGAAACACACTGTTGAGTCAAATTAAGCGGCATGCTCTCGGATGGAGGGGGCGCCTCACATCGCTCCCGTCGTCCGCCGGAGACGCGTTATTTTCGGCTTGGATTTGAGCTGTCGACCGGTGTCGGCACAACACCGGCCCGACGAGTTGTGGGAATGAGTCCTGCTTCTTAAAGTTTTTCAGAAATACAGGGATCCCTCGTTTTTCGCGGTTAATGGGGACCAGAACCCGCCGCAATAAATGAAAACCGCGAAGTAGCCCCCCCCCCATTTTTTTGTGCGTGTTCAATGCATTTATTCAGATTTGACATTGGAAAAAAGATACATGATAAGATAAGACAGGTTTTTTCACTTTTTTTTACCAAAGTATCATTTATAAATGGTTTTCAAGCACTTCAAAATGTAAGAATTATGGTAAGTTTTAAACATGTTACTGCCCCACCGAATTATTTTAAAACAAGAATAAAGTAGTAAGAAAATGCTTGGCTTTATTAAATGCTTCATAGTGATTCTACTCAAACCCTCTCAGGCTTTGGTAAACGGTGATTGACACATGTGCGAAGTTTTTCTTTTTATATATATTTTTATGTTTGAAGCAACTTATTTGATTGAATAATAAAGACACAAATGTCCTAGCCAAAATGTGGCCCAAACGCAAAACATTACTTCAATGGAAAAATTTGTTTCAATCAAGAAAAATAGTTTTTAAATGCTTTTTTTGTCTCAAATTTATTTTTGCAATCAAAAACAATTTTTTTTTATTGAAGTGACTTTTTGGGGATTAAGAGTATATACTGTATTTTGATTGAAGCAACTTTGTTTTTGATAGAAGTTACTTTGTTTTTTGATTGAATAATAAAAACACAAATCTACCTCCATCGTTATTGAGAGAGAAATAAATTAAGAAAGCTTTAAAACTAAAAGCCACCGGGGAGTCTGTTTCTTTGTTTTTTTTTAATATTTATATTTCATTACATAGACATGCGTCGTAGGGAAGGGAGATTGAGGGATAAAAAAAGGAGTTAGATGAGGCTGCTAAAGGCAGTGGATACCTCATCAGCTGGGTGAGTAGCAGACCTGGTAAGAACAAGTTTGCAAGGATAGTCGGGTATTAAATACAATTATAAACACAATTACAATGTTATTTTTCTATAAGATTTTTATGTCATTGCTTTATTAATCATTAGGTGCTAGAGTTGTTAAGTATGGATAATAATGAAATAATAGTTTTAAGAAAACTGTGCTGTTGGTGGCTCAGTGACCATCTGATGTGGTTTGTTCTCAGATGAACAAGTTGAGGAAGGAAGTTTTGATGCAGAGGTTGAAGGAAGAAAAGAGGCAGACTGACTGAGTCACAGCCAGAAAGTGTTGATGACAGTTTTGATTTCTATTCACTGTTGCCCCCTCCCAATTAAAGTATGTCACAGTCGCAGCCAATTATTATCTAAAGCTGGTTAACATTGAAGTTATGTTGTTTTAAGGTGTATTAAATACTTGTTCATGTGCCCCTTTTGATCTACAAGCACCCGCCCCTCCACCGGTCTCTGCACGGCCCTGCTGAAACACAGTGTGGGTCGACAGCTCAATATTTTGTTGGGGTGTACAGTGTACTGGAACATATTTCCTCCACACCCTTCTCACCTTTTTAACCCCTGACCCATTTTCATGCCTGACTATAAGACGCACCTGACTATAAGCCGCCACCCACCAAATTTGGCACAAAAACGTGTTTTTTTTCTTTCTTTTTTCGTATATTAGCCGCACTGGACCATATAAGCTGCAGCTGTCCTCACTGTATTAGAAAGAAGATATTAACCGGTAACACTTTATTTGATAGCTGCACCAAACAAGAGTCATAAGACCAAATGAACCATTGCTTCAAGAAGCTTCATTTGGTTATCACTGACAGTGACAGACAGTCGACCTCTGCTGCCACATGCTGTCAACACTGTTGTTGTCCAACATGCCTCCGACTATGCACTGCTGCGCTACAGATGTAAATAACAATCAAAATTCATGTTCTGTGCTTATTATATCTTCAGTTACTGTTCCAGTTGTTTCATTAATTGCTGGTTTTGGTATCTGGTAACACTTTATTTGACAGTGGCGCCATAAGACTGTCATTAGACAATCATAATTATGGCATGACACTGTCATGAGCATTAATAAATGCTATGAAAGATGTCATTCAATGTCATCCGGCAAAAAACAGCTAAATATACCTATAAACTAAATTACGAATGCATAAAAAAACATTTTAGCTCAAACAAAAACTTATGTTGGTCTTAACAGGGAGCAGCTGAGCTCAACCATGTTCAATGAGTTATGTCATATTCACTGTTGCCACCAGAGGGCAGTGTATCCACCCAAATGAGTAAAACTAAATGCAAACACTTTCAAAACAAACCATTACAGTGCCACTATAATTAAACGACTACTCGAAGCAGCAAAATTGGATTCGAAGCTTTTCTCTAATCGAATTACTTGAGTTAATCGATTAATCATTACAGCAGTATTTTGGAGACATTTTCTTTTTCAGTCACCCAAAATCTTAAAGAAGTAAACTGTAAGATGCCCTAAAATGAACATGAAGTGACCTGTAAATGCCCACAACACTGGCTGTTAAAGGGGAACTTTGAAGTAAGGTTGGCCGACCATGTTTTTGAATAATATCAATGGCTAAACAATTATAAGCGAAAATGCTTTTCTTCGGCAGTCTTCGGAAATTACGTCACACCTAGACGTGCGAGGGAAGTCCACCCTAGCTTTCGTTCGCACGAAGCGAATGAATTTCACGCCATCATCGAGTAGTGTTCTCTGCTGCAAACACTTCGAAGATGCCTGCTTCCTTATCCGGTCTGCTTATGATCAAGGATTTGCCAAAAAGTAAGTGTGATTTTTGGATAGATGACTGATGACTTTGTCAAAGCATAGCTGCCAACTGTTGTGGAATGTACAGTAGAAGCTAGCGACGTTAGCCGAAAGTTAACTCGTGGCAATCCCCGATCATAGTTGTTGTTGCGTTCGCTAGGTTAAGCGTGTTTAAATTGTGCGTCATCTACGATCGTGTCCGAAAGGGTTAATCCACTGTCAATCAGGAAACGGGTGTGGATGTGCATATAAACGGGTCGGCGTCGCGGTAATTCACGGTCACGTTGCAGTAAGAGACACACACCGCCGGTGAGTTTGTGCACATTTATTTGTATGTGTATTATGTATTTCCACCTTCATGCTTCAAGCATTGCATTGCTTTTGGACGGTTCAGCGTTCACGGTGATCGCATGATAGGCTTCTAGTTTGTGTTTTATGAGAGCCGCTGACAGGTGACAGCTGACAAATAGCGTGTTGGTTTAGCGTAGCCATTGAGTCAATCTCGCAGCGAATCAGCGAGCGCGCAGGTCACGCAGTGAATCATGGGAAATGTAGTCTCGGGACAACACTGAAGTGGTGCTTTGTAATCTGTTCACTTCCTCACGCCATTAGACGCCAATTCCTGCCGAGAGCTGTGCCGAGCTGTGTTCTAACTTTTCCATAAGAACTGCTCCATGTGTTAATAAAGAGACAAGGTTGTCAGCACGTCGTGTGTTCCATACATTTGTAAACAAAAAGCTCATAACAAGACACTATGCACAATCCGTTTAAGAGACGCTGGAGTGGGAGGTGAGGAGATCGGCGAGAAGCAAAACTTTGCGGTCGAATGTGGCGGCAGTCCGCTATTATTTTGTTTTCTTATTGTTGCCACAATAAAGTGGAGAAAGCCATCGACAACTCATCTCCTTCTTTCCCTCCAACGCTTTTATATTATTATTTTATATGCATGAGCGCTGCCGGATCTGCCAAAATGAACATGCAGTCTGATTATTATTTTTTTTAAACAATGTCATCAGATAGACAAAAACATAAAATTATGTGCAAATGCCTGCATCTTCAAATCATGAAAATAATAACAGCCTATATTTTACCAATCTTGTAATCTCGATGGGTCTTGTCTCCATTCGATGTCAGGTAGTCTGGGCACATTGTTTGCATCCTGATTAGCGTCTGGCTAATACATGTTAGGTCCAACATGAAATTCCAACCTCCTCTTCTTCCTCCAACTCTTCAAAAACTTAGATCAAGTGCAAGTGAGGAGACCCATCACTTATATCGCTGTTTGAAGCATTGTTTGAAGGGCTTTGTAGGGCGGCCGTATGGAGCGCTGCCATCGCTGTTCTCGGTGTGACGTATCACTTCCGGGTTCGTCCCCTTTCAGGCTCGAACTTCAGAAACGCGATTATTTTGTCAAATATACAACATATAAATTATTTTTTCATGCTTTATTTGTTGGACAATGTTTAATTACTTTAATTGTGACCCTATTTGGCATGTTATGAAATTACTTCACAGTACAGCTTTAATGCTCTGGTTTTAGTGCCATTGACGGCGCTAGACGTCCAATTCAGTCAGAATGAATTGGATGTCTCGCGCTGTCACAGCTAGTGAGGGGTAACGTAGACACTATGCTAATGCCAATCAGTTTCTTTAGCATTTTTTTTAAACAATGACACGTTTTTAAAACGATATATCGTTTCTTGTTTGGAGCATAGCGATAAACTTTTGGGCTACAAAGTAGGGCTGCAGCTATCGATTATTTTAGTAGTTGATTAATCTATGAACTAGTTAGTTCGAATAATGGACTAATCTATTATTCGAACATACAAGTTAAAATACCTGAGTTTAGCCTCAAATGGTATTAAAAAATTTATGAATGAGGATATAAGTACAACAAAAGAACAAACCGGAAGAGCAAAAGTCCGCTTGCTTAAATACGATAAAATGCTAACTTTTTTTTTTTTTTTTACAATGGTCTTAATCTTTCAAACACATATTCCCAAAAAAACAGCTTAATATACCTATAAACTAAATTACAAATGCATTAAAATCCATGTAAATCAATAAAAATAAATGCAAACACTTTCAACGGCACTTTATACTCGAAGCAGCAAAATTTTATTCAAAGCTTTTTCGAACCGAATGACTCGAGTTAATCGATTAATCGTTGCAGCACTACTACAAAGTATCGTGAAAAAAATAACCTTTCCGAGATATTGTCACATCCTTACTGCTAATAAAAAATTGGACGCATATTGGCTTTAAAGCATCTCCTGTGCTTGTTTCAAGTCAGCAGGTAAGAGAAAATGATTTTTGTGAATAAGCAGTCCCTTAGCCCAGGATGCCATTATTTATTTAACCATTTACTTTTAAGCGAAGCACCGTTCTGATACTTCACCTGTCCATGACCCGACACTGCGCATGAATGATTCAGAGACATTAGCCGGCGACATTTTGCTCTTATGCTCCTTCCTTTGCAGTCCCTGTGCGGCACATTTCCTCGTGTGCGAGATGTCCGCACTAGCCGCCCCTGCACCCCAGTAACTAAAGCCTCTTCCGCTCTTTTCAACATTCCACAGCCGTCTGCGGTGATGTATGTCCAGGTCAAAGGTCAACTGGTCTTCGAGAGCTTAGGGCAATGTAGGACATGCTAGCAGCAGGAAGTCGCCCTCACTTTAGTACTTGTGCACACTTGATTAGTCTCACATGCCGACACTGTTTTTGCATCGGCCCTGCAGGTCACTTAGATGAGTTGAATCTCAGTCATTGTATTCATTACAGACGTCCACATTTATGTTATTATCAGGACAACGCTTTTATATTAAGTTATAATAAATAATATTGGTAAATGGTAGCGGTGTGCCAATACATCGATTATTAGATTAAACGAGATTCGATATGTGACTATTTGATTACTATTCATAAATGTTCAGAAACAAAGATTTTCCCTAATAGCTTAATGACAGCAGTTGCTAGCGGAACGAAATTCAAGACGCGTCTGCCACCCGAACACCTTAAGGCAGTGGTCCCCAACCTTTTTTGCACCACGGACCAGTGTAATGTGGGCCTTTTTTTCCCGGACCGGCAATGTGTTGCAGAAAATTACAGTAAATATAAAATAACACAGCGGGGCAAAAAAACTAACTCACCAAACGCTGAGGGGCCGTTTACATGCGGACTCTCTGAGAATAGGAAAAATTTCAAATGTGCATTTATATGGTTTTGTCTCCATTCGAACAATGTCGCAATTCCACATAAAAACGCTGTAGTATTCATGCCAGGCCCTAGGGGGCACTGCAGATTTACAAGGCGACAGCTGATGATGCACTTTGACCCCACCAAGCTCCTCAGCCCGGAAGAAAACATGCCCGCCCACTCCAAGCAATGGCATTTTTCTCTTGTTCCAAACGGCACAAAAAATGAAAACATTCCATTTATTTAAATTTAAAAATATTAAAACAGTAAATTAGAGCCGATGTTCCGCCATTTGCTGTTTTTAATGTTTAATAGCACCGCTGCGCACGCCAGTGTGAAGTGCGCGAGTGCTTACGTCATCGAAGCGAAGAGGGTTTCCATTCATATGAATGCGCTGCGACCCCCCGAATCGAATCGTTCCACTTTGGAGGCAGCATTTGGAAATTTGCGTCTTCGCCGACACCATATGCATGCGAGGCCATTCCGCATCTCAGTCATTTTGTCTTCGTGTCGCAGAGTCGCCATGTAAACTGCCGCTGAATCCACCTTTTTTAACAGCCCCCTCCTAAAACGTGACAGCAAATATCCTTGGTCGCAGACATAATGAGTTCGTCTCCAATCATGAAAGGTTTTTTGGGCTTTAGCAATACGGTTTACTATGAAGTATCATGCTCACAGGGCATTCGCTTTTGTTGCCTCGTTTGCTAACTTTTAGCCACATATTATGCAGAATGGACACGGTTGAAGGCTCCTCTTCTGGCTCAGCAGGTGGCCTTTTCCCCTAAAGAAAAGCTGTCCAAAGACATCACAGCCCGCGGCACAACCAACGGTAACTAACGTTACTGTTTACATTGACTCATGCTGGGCTGTGCAAACGCCCCAGGAATTGCGGCCAACCACTTGATAGCGACATACGCAAATCTCTACTCGGATTACCCAATAGAGTAGATAGGCATATTAATGTGTGTCCCCGCGCCTGGTGGTTAGGGATCACTGCCTTAAGGGACGCACAAGGTGAGGATGGCGGCAGCGGAAGTTACTGAGTGAGAGATTTACTCCTGTAAAAGACCCGAAAATAAATTTGTGGATGAGACAGGCAAGCTGCGGGTGGTCGCGCTTTGGGTTCTCATCTGTGCGCAAGTTATTTTTTAGAGCAAGAAGGGAAGAGAGATAGTTCACTGCTCCTTGCCTTTCAGTTGTCCAGCAGTAGTTTCAAGTCATGTTAATTGAAAAATATCCTGAGTGTGTTGCTAAGTCTTGTGTGCGTCTATAGGAGGTGAGTACACGAACCCTCTTGAAATGTTTAGCCTTTATTGTTGTTGTTTTGAGATGTTGACAGTTAACGTCGAGCGCTAAGCTAATTAGCGTTTTTGCTAACATGTATTTCCATGTCCGTTTGTGCGTTGTTTGTCGGTGTACTAAAGTTACTCCTTGTGCAGAACGTATAAAACCAGGATTAAGTACAGTGATAACACTACTAACATGTGAAACAGTACAGAAATCTGTGAAAACAAAGTATATTGGTTAAAAGAAGTCTTATTTCTAAAGACAGTTTTTTTTTGTCGACACCAGAAAATGGAATTCATTCCACCAGTGTAAATTTTATTGTAATGTTGAGAGAAATAAGTACTGCCTTTGAAACAGCGAATGTTTTTGCACCGTCTTGTGAAAAAGAGCAGCTTAAGGTCAGCTTTGTGTTGTATAGGCAAGTTTCCATTGTTCCTTCTGGATCATTAGGTGATTGGAAATAAAAAGCAACGGACATAAACTTGTTTGGCTGCTTTAATTAATGAATAGTGGCAAATATACATTGCTTAAAAGTATGAAGTAGCCACAAAGTAAGAAAAGAGAAATCCTGAAATGTAGGGGGGAAAGATGCAGAAAATCGTGATCATCGTTAATACCGTGAGGATAATCGTTCAATAATCTAATTGAATCGTGGGGTGCCTGAAATGCCACACCCCTACTAAATATACCTGTAAACTAAATTAGAAACGCATAAAAAAACATATCAGCAAAAACTTACTTAACGTATGTTGGTCTTAACAGGGAACAGCTGGATTCAGCCTTGTGAAATGAGTTATGTCTTACTCACTGTTTCCACTAGAGGGCAGTGTATCCACCCAAATCAATAAAACTTAAACACAAACACTTTCGAAACAAATTATTAAAAGTAAGGGTGTAACGGTAAATGTATTTGTATTGAACCGTTTCGGTACGTGGTGCTCGGTTTGGAACGGAGGCGTACCGAACGAGTTTCTGACGTAATTTAACTTTTCCATTCCATAAATGTTAAAATCTTGGTCATTGGGATTCCTTTTCTCTTTAGCACAGGACTTCTTTTTTCTTCTTTCTTTCAGAAAGAAAGCTGACCAATACCCGGGGTCTGAAAGGCAAATTGTTGTTGGATTATCTTTAAATACCCACTACTTTTTGAGCAGAATTCTAGATTTGTATAGGCTAATGTTCCTCTTGTTGAAAGCACAAAGGTGTGTGATAAACAACAAGCACATTTATATTTTGCTTTTTGTTTTCTTAATGTACCGAAAATGAACCGAATCGTGACCTCAAAACTGAGGTACATACCGAACCGAGATTTTTGTGTACCGTTACACCCCTAATTAAAAGCCACTCTAACTAAACGAATACTGGAAGCAGCAAAATTTGATTCGAAGCTATTTTCTAATCGAAATACTCAATCGATTGTTCGTTGCAGCACTATAATCATTTACTTGTTCATCTGAAGTGGCACTGTAGTGGTTTTCAAAGGCATTCTAAATAGGCACTTGTAGTTTCTCAAGCGTTGCCTTTCTAAACCATTCAATTGTGCCGTGCCCCCCCCCCCCCTAAAAAAAAAAAAACATTTTATCAATGGAAATGTCTGTGTTTTCTTTGAAGTATGGAACACATTCAAGCAATGTTTTCAGACAGGAATATGTCTGTCAACACTTTCCGCTCGCGTCTTTGTATTCAGAGGTGAAATAGGGTTTTGACCCAAGCTTTTGCTCATTCTCCACCCCGATAGCGCTTGACGTGTTTGTCTTGTGTCGAAAGTTAGCTCGTGTTTTTTTCTTCTGAAAAAAATACTTTCCAGTTAGATATTACAAATATCTTAAATATTTGACTTCAAACTGTGAATATGACGACTCGGCCAAGAACGCCTGGTGCGTGGGCCAAAATTTGAGCTTTCTTGACATCATGTGTAAGCAAGGCAAAGCCTCAGTGCATCCATGTGGAAAGAAACCCAACTTTACTGCCTTTGGTAGTAGTTTGTCTTCGTAATCACTGTTTACAATCCATTTTGTTTAAGCTGTGAGATGTTAAGTGCCAATAGAAAGCCAACATTTCCTGTTTGGATTCCCTCATTATACATGGGGTTTCATAGCAAACTCGCAGAGGCTTTAGAGCAAATTAAACTGCTGTTATAACCATGTGTCTGCCAACAGCCTCAGTTTGCTACTTGTAAATAAAATATGTAGGCAACACCCACTCCATTTGTCAATGTGCTCACAGTCTCACAAATACAAACATGAATGAACACCTCCGCAATTTCCAGCTAAAACAATCATGAGTAGTGGTGGGAACTAGGCGTGAACGATAATGGAAAAAACTATATTTACGATTTTTTGGGGGGTTTTGCGATACATTGCCATATTATATTGCGATATAAAATATATATATATATATATATATGTTTATTTTTTAAAGAAATTTTCACTAGATGACTTCAATAGCTGTTTGGAAAGACTTTGGATGACTCACCATCACCACAGTGTACAGTGATCCCTCATTTTTCGCGGTTAATTGGGACCAGAACCCGCCGCGATAAGTGAAAAACAGCTAAGTAGCGCACCCCCCACCCCCCAATTTATTTATTTTTTTTGTGCTCAATGTATTTATTCAGATTTAGCATTGGAAAGAGATATATATATAAGACATGTTTTTTATTCACTTTTTTCCCCCAAAGTGATTTAAAAAATGTATATAAAGAAATGGTTTTTAAGCACTTCAAATGTCATAATTTATTATGACCAGTTTTAAACATAACTGTCCAACCAAATCATTTTTGAACAAGAATAAAGTACTGTAGTAGAAAAATGCTTGGCTTTATTAAATGCTTCCGTTTATCTACCTCAGCTGTGACTCTTGGAGTGACATGTAGAAAATTCAAACTCCTCATGATCACTTCTGGCATTTATTTTATGTCTCCAACGTCTCCACACACTCATTCATTCCAGCGCGGCTTCTTTGCAGAAACTGTTTAACAAGTTAAACTATGATTGACACATTGCTCCGCTTTGAAGTCCGGTTCTTTGGCAAGATCAAAGACAACGGGCATCGTTAACTTTAATAAGCAAGTGCTGCAGTGACTGTAAGGAACAAAGGGCTGGGAGAGGGAGGGTATGAGGCTGTGCGCAGAGCAGAAAGCAAGGCGTATGTGGATAAAAAAAAAAAAAAACTCGCACGTGCTTGCGATGAGACTATCGCGCACATCGCGATGGCGATGTTTAAACGGTATATCGTTCAGGCTTAGTGGGAACCTCTTGGTACCTCACGATATGATTTGCGATGCAAGGCTCATGATCACAATGATCTCACAATTTGTCGATACAATAATTATTGATCTCAAAACGAAGCTTTATAGAGTTTATCACTACAGTAGTAGACGTCCAATCAGTTTGAACTGGGAGGGTGGCAGCGAATGAACATTCCCGGCTCATTTAAAACGGATTGGACGTCTGTGGCCGTCAGTGGTTGCCAATGAGTTTTTTTTAGGGAATTTTCTTCCTTTTCCTTTTGGATAGGCATGTGCTAGTATGAGATGCTGACGGTATGATAACCTTAAGCAAAAATATCAGTTTCATGGTATCACAGTATTGAAATTACAGCTTGCAAATGTGTTACTTTGAGATATCTGGGTAAAAAAAAAAAAAAAAAAAAAACTTTTTTCCATTCAACAGGATTTTTATTTTTCAAAACATATTAGCAAATTGGAACATACTGTTCAGTTAAATAGAGGGATAACAAAACTGAAATTTTGTAAATGCAATTAAAATAAATGCAGTCCTTTAGGTGCCTAAACCGACAGCCACAGCTCAACAAATAATTGAATTATTTTCCATAAAAAGCATGTGCTTATGACTCGTATAATATTACATTATACAGTACACACACATTCTCAACACAGTTGCCAGAGAGAGAAAAAACTTCACGTTTTACCACCGCTAGACACACTAAACACACTAGAGTTAAACTAAACACACACAACTCTTGTAGCTAGTGGGAAACGTTCATGATGACAGTGTTTACTAGTGTTGCAACGATTAATCGATTAACTCCAGTAATTCGATTAGATGAAAGATTTAAATTTTGCTGCTTTGAGTATTCGTTTAATTAAAGTGGCGTTGTAATGGTTTTTCGAAAGTGTTTGCATTTAGTTTTATTGATTTGACTGGATACACTGCCCTCTAGTGGCAACAGTGAATAAGACATAACTCATTTTACATGGTGGAATCCAGCTGCTCCCTGTTAAGACCAACATAAGCTAAGTTTTTGTTTGAGCTAATGTTTTTTCTTTTTTAATGCATTCGTAATTTAGTTTCTAGGTATATTCAGCCTTTTTTGTGGGAATATATATTTGAACCATTTGTTAAGAGCATTGTTAAAAAAAAAAAAAGTTAGCATTTTATAGCATTTAAGCTAGCGGAATTTTGCTATGTAAGTGAGCCAATTGTTCTTTTGTACTTAAATACTGATTTATTTATTTTTTTGTACCGTTTGAGGCTAAGCTCCGATTTAAATACAATTTTCAATGCATTTATTGCTCTTGTGAAATGAAAATGCAATTCTGCATAGGTTGAAGAAACACACAAGATTTTTTGAAGTCTTAGAAAGCAAAAATGAATATTATTGCAAGCATAAACAGTTTTCTCCTAAAATTAATTCCTCAAGGTATTAAATGGTTGTCTTTCGATTACTCAATTATTTGAAGTAACTTATCAATAAGTTAATCAATTACAGAAATAATCAATAGCTGCAGCCCTAGTGATCACAGTCTAACACATAGAAACACGAATAAACACCTCCCCAATTTTTTAGCTAATACAATCATGAATACACAAGCAAATTAGAACAAGAACATTTTGTAAGCGTGAATCATTCTTACAATAGCACACAGATGCCACGGGTATTGGCACTGCTGGCAGTAACTGACTTTTTCAGCTCAGCTGTTGGCTGAGCTGAGACCACCCAAACAAGTTACAAGAAAATGTGTCACAGACTTAATGACTGGAACCTGAGCTTTGTATGAACGCCATCAGTAGTATTTAATACATTGACAAAAATAGATCCCGTGAAGCGTGCCACTGTGGAAACTATTGCGAGTCATTTTCCATGATGAACCCTTCTGCAACTTTGGGTGCACCAATGTCATTTTTCTGAATAGTCCAACCTACCGATCCCGGTTCTTTTTAACCAGAAGTGAAAATGCAGAAGTGTTTTGCTTTGCAAATAGAAAATCAAAATGTTGAAGGATAATGATACATTTCCTGGAGAAACGAATTACTAAATTATATCAGGTCTCATAGACTTTCATTTTTGCATTTTTATACTCTCTGATGCTGGAACAGTTTTGAATATGTGCCAAATGTGAGCATTCACTAAATGGGTATCTGGCAACGAATGATGGAATGATCTACAGCTGAAACGAATACTCGAGCAACTCTAGTAACTCGAGTTTAAAAACTGATCCGAGTAATTTTATTCACCTCGAGTAATTGTTGAATTTTGACAGCTCTAAGCATCACGTTTTGCCCGGTCTACTTTTAATGCGGGACAACGCGCTGATGTCACGTGCGTAGAGGAAGAAGCAATTAAAAAAAAAAAAATTCTGCAGCCGACAGCCGCTACAAATGACGCCGACGTTGCTAAAAACTAGCCCTCATGATCCTACGGTGGTAGCGTGTGATGCGTCTCATAGAGATCACATGTATGTTGAACTAGATGCGAAATGTCAGCGGCGTTAGTAAACAGCCGCCATCTTAAAGCAGTAGACTTCTAAGCGCTAATAAATAAGTTTAACGTTACTGTCACTCGCTCACGTAACAGCCTTGCGGAGGGCTAGGTTTCTATAATTATGACCACTGTTTATGCCAGCCTAACGTGTCTTACATACAGGCTTTATTTAATCTATAAAAACATAGAGCTGTAGCGTGATGAGGGTGTAAAATAAAAACTTAGGGAAAAAAATTGACAGTTAGCATTATTATTTTTAAAAGTTTTTTGAGTGAAAGCAGTGAATTAGTCTTCTTTTTTAATTCTAGTTACATCTAAGATGCAATTGTTGGCTGTTTTCAACGATGTACATCGGAAATAAAGACATTGATTGACTGAAAATGGTTAAATATTAGATTAAATGTCTTGTTTTCTCATGTATATTTATAATTGCTATCGATTAATCGATAGAATTTTCAGTCGATTACTCGATTACTAAAATATTCGATAGCTGCAGCCCTAAAATGATCACTGTTATCCTCTCCCAATCAAAACTTATTAGACGCCTAGCACCGTCAATGGCAGCGAGTGAATTAAAAGTTTTGCCACCTTATATTCCTTAACATTCATGTTTACTGCATTTAAGGTGCCGCTGTAACAGTTTTTCCACTGTTATGAGTAGGGGTTTGACGAGATATTGAAAAGGTGATATATTGCGATACTTTGTAGGCCAAAAGGTTATTGATATGCTCCCGCCAAGACTCGATATATCGTTTTTAAAAGGTGTCAAGGTTTCTCCCAAAAATTTTCATTAGATAAGTGTCTACGTTCGCTCACTAGCTGCCATTGACAGTGTTAAACATCCAATTCTTGAATTGATTGGATTGGACGTATAGCGCCGTCAATGCCACTGAAAACAGATCATTCACAGCCTTTTATGGGCATTTACAGGTCACTTCTTGTTCATTTTAGGGCATTTACAGGTTACCTCCTGTTGATTTTGAGTCACTGCCGATCCATTTGACATTTTAAAACACATAGCACATTTTAAAGTGCCTGTTCAGTCACCCCAAATCAACAAGAAGTGACCGGTAAATGCCTCAAAAGGAAAAGGAAGTGGCTGAAAAGCAACAGGAATGACGTGAAATGCCCCCAAATGAACTCCTTGCCTGGCATTGGCTGCCACTGATGGCCATAGATGTCAAATCTATTTGAAGTGGGAGTGATGGCAGCAAATGAACAAATGTCTAAATGATCGTGAGGTATCCAGAGGTTCCCACCCCTAGTTTGAGTACCCTCCTCTCCCAAATGAACCTTCAAATCAAGGGCTTAGGTTTGGTCTCAACATTGGTAGTGACGATATAACAGCATAACCTGCATGTCATTTTTTTTACTGGGGACGGGACATTAAATGAGACCAAAGAGATTATTGAACGGGCTACATTTCTCACGGATATGAACCCAATTAATTGATAGGCTAAATGATCAATGCAGAATACATCTGTATTGACTTATACTAACTTTCATGTGTACTGGTTCAGGTGATACAAGGTTTGATGAAAAAAATCATTGTTTTCAAAAACTAAAGAAAATTTCTGAAGTGCAAGTCCCATATTAAAAAAATGGGGAGCTATACTAGAATTGGTCCACCTCTGGGGGACACTGGAGCACCCCTAGACTCAAACTTCAGTGTACAAGTGAGTACACCCCTCGCATTTCTGCGGATATTTAAGTATACCTTTTCATTGGACAACACTGACAAAATGACACTTTAACACAATGAAAAGTAGTCTGTGCACAGCCTGTATAATAGAGTTAGTTTATTTTCACCTCAAAATAACTCAAAATATAGCCATTATCATCTAAACCCCTGGCAACAAAAGTGAGTTTCTTGTGTACCGGTTTAAGAAGAGGCTTCCTCCTGGGGTGACAGCCATGCACACCAATTTGATGTAGAGTGCGGCGTATGGTCTGAGCACTAACAGGCTGACCCCCCACTTCTTCAATCTCTGCAGCAATGCTGACAGCACCCCTGTACCGAGTAACATGAAATTTTGAAGGGGAAATGACAAGCAGTACTCAATTTGGACATTTAGGGATGTACGTTTTTTCAAAGGGGTGTACTCACTTTCGTTGCCAGGGGTTTAGATTAGGGTTGGGAATCTCTGGCATGAAGCCGATTCAATATGTATCTAGATACACGTTACGATTCGATTAAAAAAGATACATTTTTAAGGCCGAGCGATTCGATACAGTGTAAGAACAATATGGTTCGATAGAGTGAAAACGATACGAGAGTAAATATTTGTTGTGTGTGTTTGTACAGTATTGTAAACATATAAAAAGACCACATTTCTAATATAGCAAAGTTAGACAACAAAATTTCATACCAATGTTATGTTTTGGCTTACTATATGACTGTCATTGGATGGGATTGATAATAAAATAAAACTCCAGTGACAGACAACAATAAAGTGCAGTAATTCAATTACTGCATTTCCTGGTGTTTTTAACACAAGAGGTAAGTAATTTAAGTGCAAACTTTCAACGTAAACATCTTACAAACAAAAAATGTTAATTATATGCAGCACCTCTAGGAAAAAAAAAAAAGAATTAAACCTGCTAGTGTTATCATAAATAAATAATAAATTATGCTTTACGACTGGTATAATTGGGGGAATAAAAACATGGCATTTTAGACAGACAGGTCAATAATCATTACTTTATCCTAATACACAGCAAAGTCATTCACTCATGCCTGTGTTTCCTCATTTTTTATTCCTCATCACTGTCCATATCTTTTTTGAAGGGCAGATTTTTCTTGAGGAAGATCAACTAATCCAACATGTTCATGTTTAAGTAGACTGCGTTTCGCGGAAACAATATGCCGCCTTTTCCACCATTGTAGTGGGTTATTTTTCAGGGTTAAAAACTCACGATCTCTGTACCGCTCCACACTTCACACAAGCTCTGTCCCATGCGAACAGATCTGGCTCCCTTCATCACTTCAAAGTCCGACTTTTGTTTTCCTGGGTGCATTGAAAATCAATCGCTGCACGTCGCTGGCGTCGGTGATCACACTGTCCATTGTTTTAGCATGTTGCTTCGTTGCCACTACTAGTTTCGTTTTGGGCTGTGAAGAAAATGCTACGGAGCATGCGTTACAGTGGTTTTGTTAGCTCTCGCATTATTATGACACGCCCGTGACGATCGGGTAATGACGCCGACTAGTAGCGGTTCTGCCGAAATGCATTGGAAGTTGAGGCAACCACGACTCTGAGTAGTGCTTGTCCATATTATATCATGCGTGCCGTCTCGATCTAAAGCGCTGTGTGGTGAATGACACAAGCACAGCATGTGAAGTAAAAACTAAGTTATTATCATATTAAGCAATGCATTGAACTAGGCATTGGAGCCGATTCTTGTGCTCGCGATAGCCGAATTCTATCTCTACCATCGGTTCATTGAATATTTAATGGTTAATTACTGTCGAATGTTAAGTTTACTATCGATACAGCTATATCTCTCACCTGTAAAACCGGATATCCGGTCGTATCGTTTTATCGTTCTCAAGCTTAGTTTAGATATTACTGGCTATATTTTGAGTTATTTTGAGGGGAAAATAAATTAACAGACTGCTTTTCATCGTGTCAAAGTGTCATTTTGTCATTGTGGTCCCATGAAAAGATACATTCAAATATCTTCAGAAATGAGAGGGGTATACTCACTTTTGTGATACACTGTAAGTGTTGTAATATACAATTGGTTTGGGAAAGAAAAATCTGGAGGCTGGCCTGACCACAGTAGTTTTGCAGGTTAGCAAGTTTAATATGCTAACTATGATGCAGGTCAAACTTTCAGTAGCAAAATTAGTGGTGTTTCCCCCCACCTTTACAACATTGACGTCTTTTTACATTACTTAGAGTGGCGAATGCTGGCTGAAATAAACTTAATCATCCTCTTCGAAGGGGGCGGATGAAACGGCATGTTGTTGACATGAATCTGTCGGGGCTGTCTGAGTGTTTGTGTGTGGCAGGGGGAAGGTCTTCAGCCAGTCAAATGTGTGTTTGAGGGGAAATATGGACTGGCACATTCAGCAAGTGGAAAGGGATAAATAAGTCCGAACATAATGAAAACAATTCCCTTAATAATTGTAGGGTCTATTCTATCCTTACAACTTATGGGGAGACTATCTAAATTACCTATATAACTGAACTCAACATATAATGCAAAAAAGGTTGCTTTAAAGCTTTGAGCTTCCGGAAAAGTCTGTTGTGTTATGTCCCTACCATCCCTATGCAAACCTACGCCCTTGCTTCAAATACATTTGAAAGTACTAGACAAAGCCGCTGAGGAACACCTGGATTTGTAATATGGCATGGTGCATAGCAGCACTCACCTTGCCCTTCGCCCTCTGGCCTACACAGTTGTTTACACACTTGCACTGCATTTGTCCAGTCATCCAATCCCACCAGGATACGTCCGATTTAGAAGTTTGTTCATTGCTTGCTGGAGGTACAAGAGCTGTGTTTGTAATATTTTCAGAGGAATCACACTGTGATGATTAGTAGTTTCGTATACAGACTATCGCTGGAGTATTATTATGATAACTCACTTGTATGTAAAAATGGTGGCTATTAGCATTAGTCGATGCACAAGGGTCAAAACTGTGACCAGTAATGTAAATCGATTATGTACCTTGACTTCATGTTGTTGTTTGTGCCAAACTGAAAATTTAAATAAAATTTCTGTAGTCCTGAAGGAAAGATTGAGGACTTTTTTCCTTTGTGTTTTTAATTGAAAAATAAAAATAAAAAGCACATATTGATTTATTGAAAAGCAGAAAAACAAATATTGTAGGCTTATATTTTTTAATTAAAAAAAGTACGATGTGGCCTGCAACAAACACAAAGTCAAAAGTTTGACACCCGATATAATGTATACTTTGACCTGGTGTGACTTTTCCCTCCACGTGTTTAAAATAAATTCTTGCGAGCTCCGCATTACTACATTTGTTTCTATGTGATTTATCTCTTTTCATATTAATGGGCTTTGCGCCTTTGGGAGTTTTGATTTACCGCTGTTATGTTGTCTAGGTAGTTGTGTATCTGTGCATGAAAATGTAATGTCATCTTTCTGCTTATACTTACATCTGCTTCATTTTACTTGAACCATGTAGTGTCATTTCAGGCCAAACATGTCTGGTGAGCCACATTTTTGTCATCCACAAATATGCAATTGGCATTATGAAAGAGTTTAGACACTAGGGGTGCGATACGGCTACGATTTTGGATAAAAGGCTCACGATAACGATACAACCATTATCAATACGTGGGTCAGGAAATCATTTTATGATGTTTTACAAGTAATAAACAGAGAGACAAACAATTTTAATCCTTCTGCTGTGAATAGGAATGAGTTTATCACTGGTAAACGTCCAATCCATTTGACGTCAAATGGATTGGACATCTATTGTCGTCAGTGGCAGCCAATGCCAGGCAGCGAGTTCATTTAGGGGCATTTCATATCATTTTCTGTTGATTTATGTCATTTCCCATTGATTTGGGAGCATTTACAGGTTACTTCCTGTTCATTTTGGGTTACTGAAAAGATGACTCAAGAATGTCCTCAAATGTATAGGAAGTGACTCACTTCCAGATAATTTTAGGTTACTGAAAAGAAAGTGACTCAAGAATGTCCGGCAATGTGTCGGAAGTGACTCAAAATCAACAGGAGGTAACCTGTAAATGCCAAAAAATCAACAGGAAGTAACCTGGAAATGACCACAAGAATGTCTAGCGCTGTCAATGGCAGCAAGTGATCTAACATGATAATTAACATGGAACATTTAAGGTCTGGGCCTTTTTTTTTCCGATTTTGCATGCCTTTGATGTTGCCCTTATAGTCAAAGAAAAAAGTGGCCTGGTTGGGTCCCATTATTCAGGACACCATAACCTTCATGTCCAAACTGTTGTTTTCTTCACTGACCAATTATAATCAGCATTTTGGAGCCAAATAGAGTTGAAAGCCCCCCCCCCCCCCCCCCCCCCCCCCCAAAAAAAAAAAAAAAGTGAAACATGGATGTCCTATTGACAACCAAACATGCTCGACGAACCGTTTTGAAGCTGGATAATGTTTATTACTCTTGTTAGGATAAACATTCAACAGAAAAAATAAGAATGAATGGTTTTATTTTTGATAATTCAACACAAACAGCAGGTATGGTCTTAAGCGTTTTTGGCCATTACACATACTATGGTCAAAACATGTTATATACAGTAGACCAACAGCATGGTTTCCCCTAGACATAAAAGATTTTGGCGCACCGCCACACCAGAATTAAAGCCGCCACACGCCTTTCAAATGAGCCGTTTTTTTTTTTTTTTTTTTTTTTTTTTTTTTTTTTTTTTTTGAAGGCCGTTTTAAACTAGCGGCAGCCTAGTATGAAGGGTGCAGCGGCAACCTATTCCTTGTGTATTGTGATGTCTGTAACTATTTGCGGCCCCCTTAAGAGACGATCGGACTGGGGAGCTGTGACGTACCCACAATAAAGTGGTTAAGCCAATACCGACTTCTCGCCGTCTTCCTCCCCATCCATGGGAGGCATTTAGGCATGTGCCGGTTACCGGTTTCACGGTTTACCGAGGTGTGAAAACGTCGCGGTTTCAAAACCACTAAAATTTTCCGTCAGACCGTAGTACGGGATTCGCTATTTTTCATGTGTCAAAAATGCAGCTAGAAGTGGCATGGCGCGGCAGCGCTCACCCCCTCCCGTTTGTTGTTGTGTGTGAAAGTGACGCTATCAGCTCTCAAATCGTGGTAAGTGTAATATACAAAATGAAAACATTTAAAACGTTGTACAATTGTATTTTTTCATGTGTGAGTAGCTTCAACAGATTAGCATCATGGAAAAGTTCACCAAAAACAAAACACACATTTTCCTTTCAAATTCGATATACACACTAACTAAAAGCTTACAAAGATGAATGTTAGCCTAGACTTAGCTGGGAGAGCAACTTCGTCGAGTGTTACAGCTGCAAAGTGAGAAAACAAGCTTGATTCGCTTCAATGAAGGGGGGGGGGGGAAGGATAGCATCAAAGATCGTTAATTGCGAAAGATGATCTTGCCCTAAGCACAAATCCACGTTCGTTAGCTCGAGAGGTCTCACTCCGAATGTTTTTTTTTTTTTTTTTTTTAGATGAAACCTTTCCACAGCAATATTTACATTTGAACCAACTTTTACATTTTTAACTAACTTGTACATTTTTAACTAACTTATTAACTTATGAACTCTTTGTTCTTTTTAACACAAAGGCATGACATCATGTAGACTAGATTTGACACAGTGGCTGAAATTGGCAAAACTTCACTTGAGCTTTTCCACCCTCAAAAAAAAAAAAGTGATGCAGTATAAATTTTTAAAAATTTTATTCAGAAGTGTTTTTACTTTTTTATAGAAATAATTTTGTTCTTGCTCTAATCTTGAGCAACTTGAGGTGTGGCTGTGGGTATAGTCTATAAGTTATATTTTAATTTTATTTAAAATATTTGTTATTGATTATTCATTTTAACAATATATTCATGTTCCAATTTGCAACTATGTTCTGAAAAAAAGAAAAAAAAAATCCTGTTCAATGGAAAAAAGTTTTTTTTTTTTAACCCATACATCTCAAAATAACACATTTTGTAGCTATAATTGCAATACCGTGATACCGTGAAACCGCGGTAGTTTTGCTCACGGTTATCGTACCGTCAAAATCTCATACCGGCACATGCCTAGAGGCATTACAGTATCTTGGATCGGACTTTTCGGCTAAAGTGAGCGGTGGACAGCCGGCTTAGACAGCAAGTTTTAATGAATTTGCGCCGATGGGCGAGGCCGAAATAGAGTCTTGCTTTATTATCAGAGCGCCGCCGCGCTAACATCAACAACGCATCCAATAGTAGAGGGTTAGGCGCATTTATATCTGTGCTATCAGGCTGTTTCGGTGAACAGGTAGACACAATCACGGCTGACGAAACCTTGATAAATGTGCTTTTTTTCAAGTTTCGCAAGCTCTGGGACACTCGAAAAATGACTCATACCTCTCGTTGCTAAGCTAAATGGTACCTCAATGTGTGTTCCTGTGTGGAAATGTAGTTCACGAACAACAAAAAACACTATTCACCTTTTCACCGAAACTAGTAAAACTCTTTACACGACTATTACAATTTACCACTACTCAGTGAAATCGGTCCGTTAACAGAAGGACTATTATTGTTGTGGTAATGTAGTACGTATTAGGGCCAAATAAAAGGAAAAAAGACTACGAGATGCAAGTCGTACTATTGCTACGAGAAAAAAAGTTGTTGGGCCGAAGAAAACAACACAAATCTGGTCCATCCCCTTCTCGAGTTGACGAAATAATGCATTAGCTTGCTCTAAATTTAGTTTTCGATTCATTCGGCACATTTCAAAGTTGATCACTCAATCCAACCAGCTGTCGCTCGCTACCTCACTTCCCTCTCTTTAGGTGGCACCTCGCTTGACAATTTATTAAAAATGATCACATTACGTCCGTCCTTCGTGACCTCACAATGGCTCCTTGGAAGCATAGTTTTTCGTGGTGCTTTCGGTTTTGAAAAAGGACAAGAAATAATGGAAATGTGGCAATAAACACGTGGTCCGTGCAGTGTTTTAATGTTTATTAATGAGGGCAAAAAATATATAAAACTCAAATGACATTATTTCCCGTTTTGCTTGGTCGATTAACTTCAAGTAAAAACGACAGTGGACCTCAGCTTCCACACTTTCAAATGAGCCAAACCACCGGCATGTGGGTGACGTAGTTGCAACGTGGCGAAGCTTCAAAGATGACGTGCGCGTCCCACAACTTTTAAGGGTTAACATAGGTAATTTCCTCTTGATTTTCGGACACTTCCTGTTGTTTTTGGGTTACTGAACAGGAAGTGACCCGAGAATGTCCTCAAATGAATAGAAAATGATTCACAATCAACAGGAAGTAACCTGGAAATGCCCTATTTCAGTGCCATTGACAGCCGTAGACATCCAATTCAGTCGAAATGAATTGGATGTCTAGCACCCTCAATGGCAGCCAGTGAGATAACGTAGACACTATTCTAATGGAAGATTTTGGTCGCAAACTCTTGGTTCCTTTTTTATTTTAAGCAGTGACACCTTTTAGAAACTGTATATCGATTCTTGGCATTCGCATATCAATAACCTTTTGGGCTACAAAGTATCGCTATGTATCACCTTTTGGATATATTGTCACACCCCTATTAGGCATAATACAGTGACACTGCTTCTCCAAGAGCATTTAATGCAATGATGGGATTATCCTGACATCATTAAAAACTTGTACCTGTTGAGACACGCAGGCGTTATTACGTATTGCTAGCGCGTGTGACCTCAAGTTAGTCAGATTTTTCTCTGGTTTTAAATGCCCCGAGGATACTGAAGGCGGTGATCATGTGTTTACACAAACTGCTTCCCTGTTCCCATTAAGTGACTCATCAAGAACGGGATTACTCACGAGACAATGCAGTCAGTGTTTGAGCTTCAAGCTTTCTTGCAGTGATGGTTATGCTATATCTTTGCTGCGATATTTTCGTATGCGTCACTCCACGTTTCACAAATGTTATTTAAGTTGTTTTAACCTTCAAGACAGTAAAGCTAATTGTTGTGAAATTGTTTTTATCAAGTAGTGGAAAACTTGAGTGGCTACGTTTACATGCAGTTAATAATAGGGATGTCCCGATCGCATATTTTTGCACCCGAGTCCGAGTCACCTAATTTCTGCCGATACAGAGTCCCAATCCGATACTGAAAATACAGTATGTTTGGGGGGGTTTTTTGGGACCAAAAGTTCCAAACGTTACTGTCCCACCGTGCAGCCTTTATAATGTGAATTATTTTTAAACAAGAATAACGTAGAAAAATGCTTGTCTTTATTAAATGGTTCAATGAGTCAGTCCACTCAAATCCACTCACGTTTTGATGCTCACGCTGCTGAAAACAGCATCTCACTTGCACGATGAGTTGCCACAGCACACTTATGCATGTTTAACGATGATCGATTCGACACATACAGTGCCCTCCATAATTATTGGCACCCCTGAAAAAGATATTTTTTTTAGCTTCTAATAATTTTTCTTTTTATTCAAATAATATGGGACCTTAATGGGAAAAAAAGAGAAAAATCCAACCTTCAATACAAGTGCATTCATTCAGTGGGGAAAAAATCCCACATAAAGAAAAAATTATTTGACATCAAATAATATGTGTCACAATTATTAGCACCCCTGGTGTTAATACTTTGTACAACCCCCTTTTGCCAACAAAACAAGGTTTGGGGACTGAGATGGCCATGAGAGGAGCTTGATTTTGTGTCTGGTGAACCATTTCTGTGTAGATTTGGCCATATGTTTAGGGTCATTGTCTTGCTGAAATACCCAGTGACGACCCCATCTTCAGCTCTCGGGCAGAGGGCAACAGATTTTGATTTAAAATGTCCTGGTATTTCAAAGCATTCATGATGCCATGCACCCTAACAAGGTTCCCAGGGCCTTTGGAAGCGAAACAGTCCCACCACATCACTGACCCACCCCCATACTTCACAGTGGGTATGAGGTGCTTTTCAGCATGCACATCTTTCGTGGCATGCCAGACCCACTTAGTGTTTGTTGCCAGAAAGCTCAATCTTGGTCTCATCTGACCAAAGCACACGGTCCCAGTTGAAGCCTGGGACCGTGTGTATTTTTGTGTGAGAAGTATGGGGGGGTGGGTCAGTGATGCGGTGGGGCTTTCTTGCGGGCATTTACTGGTCACGCCCTGTTCATTTTAGGGCATTTACAGGTTACTTCTTGATGATTTTGAGTCACTTCCTATTCATTTGGGGACTTATTGGAGTCACTGCCTTTTCAGTAACCCAAAATCAACAGGAAGTGACCTGTAAATGCCCCCAAATGAACAGAAGTCTCCTGTAATTTCCCCAAATGGAAACGCAAGTGACCGAAAATCAACAGGAAATGACGTGACATGCCCCAAAATGAACTCAATGCCCGGCAATGGCTGCCGCTGACCGCTATAGACGTCCAATCCATTTGAAGTGAGACATTCGTTCATTCGCTGTCATCCCTCCCACTTCAAATGGATTGGACATCTACTCGTGACAAACTCATTCCAATTCACATCAGAATGATGAAAACGGCTTGTTTTTCTGTTTATCTGTTGTTTTGTAGAATATCCTAGAATGATTTCCTGACCCATATATCAATAATTGTTGTATCGTCAGAGCATCGTTATCGTGAGTCTTGTATCGCAAATCGTATCGTATTTGAGTTCATGCCTCATATGTTTGTTTGCTGATAAACCGTTTAGCTTTTTGGCAAGATGTGGTATACTGAAAAAATATCAAATATTGAAATTGACGGTCTGGCCTCTTTTCTCCTCCCCAGAGAGTCCAGCGACGAGTGCAATGGGATCAGTGGTGCTCTGTCAGTGGAGTCTGTGCCGGGGCCAAGATTGAACTGGTGCACTGCCAACAGCGCTCCCCCTGCCCCCGCACTGGGGCCAGAGCCCATGCCCAACCCTGTCAGAATGGGGGACGGCTTGGACGCAGCGCAGATGTCGGGCAGCAGCGGCGGCGGCCAGGGGCAGCCCCAGATCGTCGGTAACCCCCCGCCCCCGGAATACATCAACCTTGACAGGCCCAAGCGCCAGACCAATCAGCTGCAGTACCTACTCAAGGTGGTGGTCAAGTCCCTGTGGAAGCACCAGTTTGCCTGGCCCTTCCATTCACCAGTGGATTCCGTCAAACTCAATCTTCCTGTAAGTTTTTTTTTTTTTTTTTTTTTAAATAATAGAATTAAGATCGCACGGTAAATAAAAATGAGGGCGGGAATTTTCCCGGCTGTGATTTATCGGCGCGTGCGTGGATGTGTTGCGTGCACTTGGCACATGTACGTGTTAATTGCATATGAGACTTCAGTTCCTTTCACAGTTTATTGCCCATCAACATTCTGTACAATTAAAATTCAGAGTTCAGACATACAAAATAAGGAAACGCATCAACGTATATTAAACACTGTAAAACGTCAATGACAATGTACTAACCATTTTAGTCTGCTTTAAAACATTGGCAGTCTTCACCACAATGCAAAATTGCGGTTAAAAAGTGACACTTCAAACGTGAAAAGTCGCTGCATTGCAGCATTTGCAAACGATGCAAACAAAAGACAAAAATCTATGACTGTTTTTATTAGAGGCGTGCGAAATGTCCGATTCTTAGATTATTCGCGATTCGGCCGTGGAAGATTCGAGAACGATTCACAAATATCCAAATTCCGATTATTGAATTATACCAGGTAAAGCGGAAGTAAAACACAGTCAGCGCGGTCTTTGGGACGTAATGAGGAACGGACCGAGAGTAAATATCATGTTCAACTCATGCTGCTAGATAAAAAAAAAAACAATCATACCTGACTGCGGCCGACAGCCGCTACAAACAACACCCAGTAACTAGTTGCTACAAACATACGGCTACAGTAGATATCATATATATGTAGAACTAGATGCAAAATGACAGACTACGTCGGTGTTAGAAGATGTATTATTGAACAGAGATGTGAAATGACACTTTCAGGCATAAATAAACAGCCACCATCTTAAAGCAGTAGACCTCTCTAGGAGGCTCTGTTGTAGCGAACTTAATTAACTCTTTATCTAAAATACTCCTAAATCGGCAGAATCAATGAAATAGTTTTAAAACTTTGACAAAAGTAGACAGAAGGGAAATTATGGAATAACGGGAGCAATTTTAACAACTGTAACAGTTGATTCACAACATTAAATTAATTGAATGTAGTTTAAAGCTGCTGATTCAAAATGGGGACTGGAGTTTTTTATGTACTTTTATTTTTGTACATTTGTTTACTGTTATATGTTAACTTGACACTGAAATAGTAGTTTGGTTTAGCCTTTGAGGATTTTTGAACAATTTTGGAACTAATGTACAAAACATTAAAAAAAAAAAAAAAAAAAAAAAAAAAAAGGAGGGGGGTGCATCAATAATCGTTTTATAATCGAATCGGAGCCTCTGAATCGTAATCGAATCGTTAGGTGCCCAAAGATTCCCAGCTCTAGTTTTTATTACTACTTTTTTTTACTGAGTGTAAAGCTTACGGTTAGCATCTTAGCTAACATACTTCCGGTGAACATTTCAAAATAAAAGCACTTTATGTTCAGATTGGAGGTAATCTTACATACTTCAGATTCTAGACTGAGAATAGATTTAAAGTGACACCCATTAGGAAAAGTCTGATTGTCAATGTTAATATGATCAAATAAATAATAATAAATTTGGCTTCAAATTTGCACACTTTCCAGGACAAATTGACAGTCGTTTTGGATGAACACTTTTAATGGGCTCTAATTGACAACAAAAATGCCATTAGGTTTCCCCACCTAATTTGTATTCTTTACCATAGACTTTGTAATATATTAACTGGGCGCGGGGCCAATTAATAGGGGGCCTATCTCCGTCAAAGCTGACCAAGTGGAAACCCAAACAAAGAGCTTTTTATGTTGAAAATTATTGTGAATAAATGCTTAAATCCCTGAATTCTTTATGGATATGGACGTAAAACAGTCTAGATTCTTGGTTAAAAAAAAACTAAAAAACTGGCAGTTAGCATTTATTTTACGTATATTGACGAAGTACATGTCGAATGTGCTGCTAGTCTTTAAGTCACTGTGGCACCGCCTTACCACAACAAAGAGCTTTTTACGTTGAAATTCTTGTGAATAAATGCTTAAATCCAAGAATTCTTCATAGATATGGACGTAAAACAGTCTTGATTCTTGGTTAAAAGCAAGGAAACCGTGCAGTTAGCGTTTATTTTACGTATATTGACGAAATACAATGCTACTATGTTAGCGAATTAGGCTAGCGGCCGCCTGGTGTAAAAGGAGCTTTTTGGCGAAAAGTCTTGTTAATAAATGCTTTGAATAAAAAAAAATTCTCCCATCATTTGATGTTAAAGTTTGTATACCATTACACTCCTATATAGGTGAAATTTTAAAAAATATAAAAAGTGTGACCTATGTTTTTTTGGGGAATGAATATTAAAATATTAATGAGTCAATTAATATAAACATATTTGATGTGAAAGACGTTATAGAATGGCATGTAATAATGTGTAGAACATGAAAGGTAACATCAGTTACATAGCCGAGTAACTAATTACTCATACATTGAGGTAACTGAGTTACTAACTCAATTACTTTTTGGGAGAAGCAATTTGTAACTTTAACCAATTACTTTTTTAAAGTAAGCTTAACAACACTGATTGTGTGTGTGCTTATTTTTTTATATTGTATAGTTTTTAATACAGTTTGTGTTTTATTTAAGAATAAAAATGTATTGCATTTCAATAGGTGATTTATTAGGATGTTTTGTCACTGCAGTCATGGTTGAATTGGTTAAAAAACTGACAATAATATTGCATATCGGCAATAATTTATGAGTCAATATATTGCCTACTAAAATTTGTTATCGCGACAGCCCTAAATAGAATTTTTCGAGCTCTTCACTCCTAAAACTCACCTATTTGAGTTTGTCTACTTTGAGATGATGTCAAAGCTCTCAAATATTTTGGAATGATTTTTGTTGTTGTTTTTTTTTCCCCATTTATGAAATAGTTACAGAAAAAGGCAAGGATGTTAAAAGTAGCCAAATTGGTCATTTCTCTTAAGCTTACGAAAACCCTTTTGATGAGTTTTCTGCAGTGATGTCATAAGGCCTCTTACACGATTAGTCACAGATGTGTCATTTGCTTCTGCTTGTCTTGGTGACATAACCGAAAGACAATCGTCCACGGAAAAATTGCTAAGCTAGCGTTCTCAACTTCTCATCAACATGTGTCTATATATAATGTATATGTGTAATGTATGTATAATGATTCCTTTTGCAGGACTACTACACGATAATAAAAACTCCTATGGACATGGGAACAATCAAGAAAAGGCTTGAAAACAGCTACTACTGGAATGCCCAAGAATGTATCCAAGACTTCAACAAGATGTTTACCAACTGCTACATGTACAATAAGGTATTACAGTTCTGCTAATCAAGTGGAGAGTGGTATGCGAACAGAAACCGATTGGTCTTCATGTTGCTGTTTGTCTGTCATTGCAGCCTTCAGATGACATAGTCTTAATGGCTAAAGCGCTAGAGAAGGCTTTCCTCCAAAAGGTCGGCGACATGCCTCAGGAAGAAATTGAGATTGCCGTCATGACAGGGAAGGGCCGGGGCCGAGGTCGGCGAGACGCTGGTATGCGTTTATAAATCCGCGTCTTAATACTGTGTTGTCATGTCACTTTCCTGTCTGACACGAGTTCTATATCCAGGCCTCAACTTGAAACCGGGGGCTATAATCGACCCTTCGTCCACGACTCCTCAAACGCGGGGCTTGTCGAACCTCTCGGCGACGCCTCAGACCAGAGGACTGGCGCAGGGCCCGCCTTCACTACCTCCTCAGCCTTTAATGCAGGCCCTCCCGTCCCACGTTCCCCCGACGATACCGGGCCACCTCGGAGCGCCCTACTCGTTGGGCCAATTGGATTGCACTCTTCAAGTTCCCATGATGACCTCCGTGCCTCCCCCTGCTCAGACCTCCCTTCCCCCAACGTCGATTCAGAGCACTGCCCCCATGCTGCAAAACCCTATCACCATGACCAAAGTGAGTGGAGTGATTGACATAGAGGAATCATTAACTTGATTTAATGTCTTTCGACAGAGAGGTTAAAATGCGCAGAATAAATAAGAACAGAGGTTAGACACACTAGACCTTGATTATTAGACAATTCTGTGACGCACAGAAAATTTGGTGGCCGAAATGTGACTTAAAAATGTGGTTTCGGTCCTTTTCACTGAAACAACTTTATCGAACCAGAGGGGGTTCAGAATCGGCACCTTTCAAACTAAATTTCAGGAGCCTTTCGGAAGATGTTTGCCTACTTGTGAGAATCAGTGTTGTTTTCGTGAACGATGACCAAACTGAAAACATTTCGTCGACGAACAATTTTTTCATGACAATGACGAGACTATAACAAGCTAAAAACGTGTCTTGGGAGACTAAAACATAAAAAAACGAATGCCAGTTTTTGTCTGCCGAGAACAAGACGAAAATGCGCTGTGGTTTCCGTCACATGTGCACGATGTGTGACATTTTTATGCAGTGTCTGGTTGTGTGATATGTGACGTGCTGCACTCCCCCACCCACAACTCACTGGTGTCCTCTTTTCTCCAGGCTTGCCTGTTTTGCAACACAGAGTAAAATTTGTTTTCGTAACTTTGCAATGTTGCTTTAGGCTTTAAAGATCTGTGCCGAGTGATCTTCACACACTAAATGTAACTCGTAGCATTAGCATTTGGCTAGTGATAACGGTGAGCATCTTCCTAAACTCCGACTTTTTTTTACAGTTTAATTATTGTTTAATTTTCATCAACCAAAACTAGACGAAGACAAACACATTTAGAAATGATTCAGCCACTAATTGTGCTAGTTCTCCCACTTAAAAATATTAGAGAGGCCTGTAACACGGGTAAACCTCAACCATGAGAGACAGAATGTGGGAAAAAAACAGAGAATCACATTGTTTGATTTTTAAAGAATTTATTTGAAAATCATGGTGGAAAATAAGTATTTGGCCAAAAGTTCACCTCAATACTTTGTTATGTACCCGTTGTTGGCAACATGAGCGGTCAAACATTTTCTGTAACTCTCCACAAGCTTTTCACACACTGTTGCTGGTATTTTGGCCCATTCCTCCATGCAGATCTCCTCTAGTGCAGTAATGTGTTGGGGCTGTCGTTGGGCAACATGGACTTTCAACTCCCTTCACCAATTTTCTATGGGGTTGAGATCTGGACACTGGCTAGGCCACTCCAGGACCTTGAAATGCTTCTTACGAAGCCACTCCTTTGTTGCCCTGGCTGTGTGTTTGGGATCATTGTCATGCTGAAAGACCCAGCCACGTCTCATCTTCAATGCCCTTGCTGATGGAAGGAAATTTTCACTCAAAATCTCTCGATACATGGCCCCATTCATTCTTTCCTTTACACAGATCATCCTGGTCCCTTTGCCGAAAAACCGCCCAAAGCATGATGTTTCCACCCCCATGCTTCACAGTGGGTATGGTGTTCTTCGGATGCAATTCAGTATTCTTTCTCCTCCAAACACGAGAACCTGTGCTTCTACCAAAAAGTTCTATTTTGGTTTCATCTGACCATAACACATTCTCCCAGTCCTCTTCTGGATCATCCAAATGCACTCTAGCGAACCGCAGACGGGGCTGGACGTGTACTGGCTTCAGCAGGGGGACACGTCTGGCAGTGCAGGATTTGAGTCCCTGGCGAGGCATTGTGTTACTAATAGTAGCCTTTGTTACTGTGGTCCCAGCTCTCTGTAGGTCATTTACTTGTATTGTGCTGGAAAATTGTAAATTTTGTCTTGAAAGTCCTTAAAAAGTGCTTCAATTTGGCCGTCAAAAAGAATAACCTTTGTTCAGATTGAGTATTTGATAACTCATTACAAGGTGTTAGGTTTTAATCAAATTTTTGACAAAATCCCCACCATCTGAGCGCTTGTACAGAAAGACAAATTTTGTTGTTGTTGTTGTTACCCTCTAGCAAAGAAAGAGCCAGAAAAGGAAAGCAGACACTACAACCCCTACGGCGAACGACCAGCTCAGCGAGTCTTCCCCTGCCGAGTCCAAGTCGGGGAAGACGCTGCCCAGGCGGGAGAGCACCCGCCCCACCAAAGTGATCAAAAAAGAAGCGCCGGACTCGCAGCATCAAGTAGCCATGGGCTTGGGACTGAGCGGGCCAAGTAGCGGCCACAGCCCCATCCCGCAAGATCAACTAGGATACTGTTCCAGTCTGGTTCGGGAGATGTTATCCAAGAAACACACCACGTACGCCTGGCCCTTCTACAAGCCCGTAGACGTGGCTGCGCTAGGCCTGCACGATTATCACGACATCATCAAGCATCCTATGGACCTAAGCACCATTAAGGTGTGTTGCGGGGCAGCCTCAAGAGTTTCCGAGTCGTTCATGTCCTCAGCTCTTTTCTGGTTTTTCACAGGCAAAACTGGAGAACAGGCAATACAGAGATCCCCAGGAATTTGCCGCCGATGTGCGGTTAATGTTTTCCAACTGCTATAAGTATAACCCACCTGACCACGAGGTGGTGGGTATGGCACGCAAGCTGCAGGTAAACCTTCCATTTGGCATGACAACACAGATCTGTGACCTGGCTATAAATTCCTTAAATCTGCGGAGTACCTTGACATAAAGAATAACAGTGGAGTTTTCGTTACAATTGTTAGGGTCCGATAATCAACTGGCGCGAGAGCCCTATTGTAATGCAAAGGATTTTTTTTTTTTTTTTCTTTGTTCAGGGCAAATGAAAATGTCCAATTTGGAGTCTTTAACAAACTCGCAAAATGTGTACATATATGCAGCTAGGTACAAATTTCGATAATTTTGCGACCTTGTGAAAAAAAACGTAACAAAATTGGTCAGTGGCGCCCCCTTGAAATTTTCAAAAAGGCCTCTCCTATTAGGCTTTTTCAACGTAGAGCGACGAAATTTCAGGGAGTCGATACCTTGTGCAAAACTGCTCCAAAAAGTGTCTTGCACCCATATTCCGAACCCAACAGGAAATCGGTTATTTTAGATTGAGTGTGAAATGTATATCGAGGTGCAGGGTGAATATTGAGACATTAGAATTAGTTGGATACTCCTCAAAATTGGTGAGACTGTTCATGAGACGTATGAGATCTTAAGTTAATCAAGATGGCGAGTTTTCATTCACGGGCCTGACCTGGGCACGGTGTAAAGGCGGCCATTTTTTTGGCAACATGCCAAATTCAGTAAAGGATTAATAACTCCCTGGTACAAGGTTGTGTTTTTCATATCTGACATGTATGAAAGGTATCCCAGCCTGAACACTACTGCATTGAAATATTACCAATTAGGCCTGAAGTCCCCTGCTGGGACCAGGAAATGCCCTTTTTTACTAAACAGGCTCCTCCTCCAAGGCAAAAAAAACAATTGACCTCAAACCAGCATCAGGAGAGCCTTAAGACATGTGTTCAGGTGCGTGATGGAAAATATTTTCTTGTTGAAGCAGAGGGGTCCAAACAAGAAAGTGAAAATGACCATCGCCATTTTGTCTCGCCACAAATTTTGAGCAGTCATAACTTGGCAGACATAGAACATATATGCGCCAAACTTCCATTGCTTGGTGAGAGTCGTACCCTGAAGGGTCCTGTAGGGGTCATTCGCATCAGCTCTGCAGCGCCAACTAGTGGGAACAGAAAGTCACTCATTTTACTTATACATCTATGTATCTAGTTCTTTTCAGGTTGGTCATTGTAGTTACAAGACCTTTTGTAATACTACATTTTAAGGCCCATGTCAACATTTCTCTGTTGCCGTGATGACCCTTTCTTAGCCATCAAAAGGAAGTAGATTTTTTTCAGGGACTAAGGCAGTTAGTTTATAGAGCCACGGAATTTGGCACACTTGGTCGAATATCAAAGATTTACTTTGGTTTTGAATCTGCACAGCCCAGAGTCAGTCGCGCCTCCTTTTTTATAGGACCATCTTCAATAGTTTTTTTTTCTCTCGGTGTTTGAATGTATTTATAATCCCAAAAAACAAGGCGATTTTCGAGCAGCTTAGTTTCTCATGAGATGATGAGAGGGGGACGATCCGCCACCACCCTGACGTGCGTGACGTCCAAGTTGCGCCTAAACTGCGAGGGCCCTTTCAGTCCTGCTACAAGGCCTAGTTAACGTTGTTCTTTCTTAAATGCACAGCTTGGATTAAGTCTACTACAAACTAGGGTTGTCAAAAATATTAAAGTATCGATACTGAAATGTTGTATCCCTATACAATATTTGATTGCAAAAGAATCAATATACATTTATTTGTTTTTGCATGACCACAGGTCAACAGAAATTTGTTGTCAAATTAGATTTTGTGCTACTTTTTAGGGCTGCAGCTATCCATTATTTGGGTAATTGAGTAATCTATTGAGTCGTGCCATTGACGGCACTAGACGTCAAACCCTTTTTGACCCCTCACTGTCAAATTGGATCGGATGTCTAGTGGCTACGTCCATGGCAGAGTTCAATGGCAGTCCTATAAAGTATGGGTGGGAACCTCTGACTACCTCAAGATACGATACAATTTGCGATACAAGGATTACAATAACGATAGTGTCACGATATGGCGATATAACAATTATCGACACATTAGTCAGGAAATCCATCTAGAACATACAATATATTGATTTTGGGTCATTTTCTGTTGATTTTGGGGCAACCTGTAAACATTTATATTGAATAGAGCTCTCGTTGTTACTCAAACTCATTCAGTGATAGAGGTCCAATCCATTGACATCAACGACAGTTAAACTTGACCATTCACTGCCGCACTTGCTGACTGATACCTTGTTTTCTTGTCATTTTCCAGGACGTATTTGAGATGCGCTTCGCCAAGATGCCCGACGAGCCCGAGACTAAGGTGGTGGCCTCTGTCCAGGCTCCTCCGCTTCACCATCCCGCCCCTGTTAAACCCCAGCCTCCCGTGGCTCACGTGGCCTCCTCTTCTGACAGCTCCAGCGACTCCTCCTCCGAGTCCGAGTCGTCCACAGACGACTCCGAGGAGGAGCGAGCTCAGCGCTTGGCGGAGCTCCAGGAACAGGTCAGTGCCAAATAGTCCAATTCTGGCTTTCGGTGAAATGACGTCACGGTCCTCGCTCGTGATAAGAAGGCGGTCCCTTGTCTCGGTGTAGCTGAAAGCTGTCCACGAGCAGCTGGCGGCCCTTTCCCAGCCTCAAGCCAGCAAACCAAAGAAAAAAGAGAAGGAAAAGAAGGAGAAGAAGAAAGACAAACACAAGAGGAAAATCGGCATGCCCAGCCTCGTCGAGGAGATACACGACGCGGCGCCCGTTTCCCAGCTTTCGAAAAGGACCAAGACCAGTACGAATAACAACAAAGAGCTTCCCAAGAAGAAATCCAGGTGAGTTCATTTGGATTTCTGTTCACAGAAAGCCCATTCAACGAGTTCATGGATTTTTTTTTTCGAAAATCGATTCTCTGGAACTCCTCTAAGAAGGATGAAAACAGCTTATTTTTCTGTTTATCAATTGTTTTATAGAATATCCTAGAATGATTTCCAGATGGTATGACAGCATTTCATGGCACGACTTTGCGAATGTTGGACTCAAGTTTGAGTTCAGGAAGTAAAATTACAATTCGAATTTTTTTTCTGAAATCGTTAAGCTAGTTGACCTTTGAGTTTGTGTAAAACGCATCTGGTTTTTTTTCCAGTAAAAAAGAGGCAACGAAAAGCAGCCAACCACCCAGCCTTCCGCCTGTTCTCACCCTGGAAGACGACATTACGGCTTCATCGGCGGAAAAGTGCAAGCCCATGACGTACGAAGAGAAAAGGCAACTAAGTCTGGACATCAACAAGCTTCCCGGTGACAAACTGGGCCGAGTAGTCCACATCATTCAGTCCAGAGAGCCCTCGCTGAAAAACTCCAACCCGGACGAAATCGAGATCGACTTTGAAACGCTTAAACCTTCCACGCTGCGAGAGCTGGAGCGATACGTATCCACGTGCCTTCGCAAGAAAAAGAAAGGTGGAGGTCAGCTTTGCACGCGCGTCATCAACGACCGCTCTTCTCACGTTGATGTTGACGCGCAATTGTTTTGTAGCTGAGAAGACGACAGAGTCCACGGTTTCCAGCAAGAAGTTGGAAACCACTTCAGACAGCAGCGGCTCCACTTCAGATAGTGAAAGTGAGGCTCCAGGTGAGTCAAGTTTGCTCCATCCAATTCCTTTTGTTCAAGAAATTTTAGCTCATTCACTGTCACTGACAGTAGGGGTCATTTTGGGCCATTTCAGGTCATTACCTGTTGATTTTCAGTCACCATTAAGTTCATTATTAAAGTGCATGTGACACCATAAAACAAATCTTAAATAGCAGTCTTATGTGAATTAAAATTATATTTTGAAACGATTCGACTACAGTGGGGCAAGTAAGTATTTAGTCAACCACTAATTGTGCAAGTTCTCCCACTTGAAAATATTAGAGAGGCCTGTAATTGTCAACATGGGTAAACCTCAACCATGACAGAAAATCACATTGTTTGATTTTTAAAGAAATTATTTGCAAATCATTGTTGAAAATAAGTGTTTGGTCAATACAGAAAGTTCATCTCAATACTTTGTTATGTACCCTTTGTTGGCAAACGTTTTTTGTAACTCTTCACAAGCTTTTCACACTCTGTTGCTGGTATTTTGGCCCATTCATCAATGCAGACCTCCTCTAGAGCAGTGATGTTTTGGGGCTGTCGTTGGGCAACACGGACTTTCAACTCCCTCCACAGATTTTCTATGGGGTTGAGATCTGGAGACTGTCTATGACACTCCAGGACCTTGAAATACTTCTTACGAAGCCACTCCTTTGTTGCCCTGGCTGTGTGTTTGGGATCATTGTCATGCTAAAACACCCAGCCAAGGAAGGAGATTTTTCACTCAAAATTTCTCGATACATGGCCCTATTAATTCTTTCCTTTACACAGATCAGTCATCCTGGTCCATTTGCAGAAAAACAGCCCCAAAG
Organism: Corythoichthys intestinalis; assembly: GCF_030265065.1. Taxonomy (NCBI): domain Eukaryota; kingdom Metazoa; phylum Chordata; class Actinopteri; order Syngnathiformes; family Syngnathidae; genus Corythoichthys; species Corythoichthys intestinalis. Next base: position 42,336,068 of record NC_080410.1, read on the forward strand.
CATGATGTTTCCACCCCCATGCTTCACAGTGGGTATGGTGTTCTTCGGATGAAATTCAGTATTCTTTCTCCTCCAAACACGAGAACCTGTGTATCTACCAAAAAGTTCTATTTTGGTTTCATCTGACCATAACACATTCTCCCAGTCCTCTTTTCGATCATCCAAATGCTCTCTAGCAAACCGCAGACGGGCCTGGACATGTACTGGCTTCAGCAGGGGGACACGTCTGGCAGTGCAGGATTTGAGTCCCTGGTGGCACATTGTGTTATTGATAGTAGCCTTTGTTACTGTGGTCCCAGCTCTCTGTAGGTCATTCACTAGGTCACCCCGTGTGGTTCTGGGATTTTTGCTCACCATTCTTGTTATCATTTTGATGCCACGGGGTGAGATCTTGCATGGAGCCCCAGATCAAGGGAAATTATCAGTGGTCTGGTATGTCTTCCATTTTCTAATAATTGCTCCCACAGTTGATTTTTTTCCACCAAGCATTTTACCTATTGCAGATTCAGTCTTCCCAGCCTGGTGCAGGTCTATAATTTTGTCTCTGGTGTCCTTCGACTGCTCTTTGGTCTTGGCCGTAGTGGAGTTGTGAGTGTGACTGACTGAGGTTGTGGACAGGTGTCTTTTATACCGATAATGAGTTAAAACAGGTGCCATTAATACAGTTAACGAGTGGAGCCTCGTTAGACTTCGATAGAATATGTTAGACCTCTTTGACAGCCAGAAATCTTGCTTGTTTGTAGGTGACCAAATACTTATTTTCCCGGCTTCGGAGACTGAGGAAAAGAGCGTAAACAAAACAGGAGGCGTGAAAGCTAGGCGACATGCTAACCCGAACCGAGCGGCTCTTCCAAGTCTCTTCCTCGCCTGTCAAAAACGAAAAATCACACAAAACTACCCCGACTCATGTGACACACACGGCGGCGGGGGTGATTGTCTTCACTGATCGGCCAGCCCCCGGCGGAGAGCTAGTTTCGGCTTGTCGTTCTGCTGCGGCCCTGGCAGGCAGGCAGTGCTCATCGCTGGGGACGCATAGGGGAATGAACGCAGAAAAAGGCGCATTCTCGGTGGACAAACCGGCTGACGTCGGCGCGCGTGGCTGCCCGAGCCCTAGCTGAGTATAACGCTCTCTAGGCAAGCACGTAAAGAGGACCGAGGGGGCTGGAAATCTCGACACAATGGAGAACCGGAGACTAGAGCGTGGGCTCCCTGGGCCCAAGCCGAGGATGGCCCGCTATAAGCGGGCACGCCTTTATCGGCAGGTGACCATAGTGTGCGACAAGTTGCTGGTCGTCGGCCGAGTGGCTTTCTTGATGGACAGGGAGCATTGTCACCCACAAAATGCAAGCCACATCCTTATTAAAACATTAGCCATGATCCCAGTATTTGACATAACATAAAACAATTAGCTAACTCACTCATCCAATGGTCTCTAGATTGTCGGACTTGTTTTGCCCATTCTTCGCGGTGAACAGGATCTTTTGGAAATCCAAAAAGCCTCACACCACTCTTGCTGGTGTAGCAACAAAAGCCTGCAGCACATTAGGCTAGGGTGCCGCAAAAAATAAACAAATAATCCGCAAAATCATCTTAATTCGCGGTCCTTCTGTATATGATAGTAATGGCTGTAATGTGAAAATAATCTCTACCGCTGACGTCACTTTCGCCCTCAACCCAGACTCTGGCCGGAGGTCACTCATTTTCATGGCGCGGGATATAAAATATCTGAATAAATATATCGATCTCTTCCACACACATCCAAGCGGTCCATTTCATTCTGGAGCATAAAATAGCGCGTGTAATATGAAATAAACATGCTTTTTTTGTGTCATAGGCACTTCAAAGCAACTCTGGTACTTAAGTACGAATATGTCAAAAGTTACTGTGTGATCAATGTAAAATCAGTTCATTTTTAAAACAACTCAGACTCGTCATTGAGTTTAACATCATTCCATCCTTCTTTCAGGGACGATCAAACCACAAAAGAAGAAGGTCCAATCCGTGAAGGAGGGGAAAAAGACGCATCCTCACGTCCAGGGTGCCCCCGCTCAACCGACGCATCACCCCCAGGCGGCATCTTTTCAGCCTCAAATGAAGCAGCACCAGGCCCCCCCTGTGGACTATATGGCTCCTCCCGTCGCCGCCCTGGAGTCTTCCCACATGCTGGAGAACAGCTTCGAGTCCTTGCCGTCGTTCGGCCAGCCCCTCTTGCATCTTCCCCACCACCACGCGGGGAATTCCTCGTCCCCTGCGCCGCCTCAGCTTAGCGCCAACCCCGCCGGGCCGGTGTCCCCCGAGACGCACCCTTTCCTCAATCAACATCCTATTCTCCCCTCTCCAGGTGGGATTTTGTAACCCTTTGTGACAATACAGTGGTACCTCGACATACGATCGCTTCGACACACAATCTTTTCGACATCCGACGTAAAATTTGATTCGTCATTTGTTTCTGTATCCGACGACATGCTCGAAATACGACGACAAGACAGCACCGGAGACGAACGCAAGTCGAATTTTCTTGTGTGAGAAATCAACACAGGTTTCAAAAGGTTGGTACAGGTTGTTAAACTAGGAAAAAGGTGACACTTATATTCTAATTGAAGATGCAAATTATAGAAAAATATGAGCGTGGGGTGCGCATATGTGAACTGGCTCAACAATACATCTCCACGGTCCTCCTCCGACCGCTGTTCGCCAGTCTTTAATAAGCTGACAATTATAATTGTGGTAACATCGCCAAAGAAATCGCCAGCTTCGTCACGTTTTTAATCATTTATTTCACAACGTATTCAACATAAAACGCTGCCTGACCGCCAAAGTTGACGGTGTTCTCAAGAAAACATGAAAGTGAAACTCTCAAGCTCACCGCTCTCGGGTGCGGTGCGTTCAGGTACAGCAAAAAAAGTCTGCCACATTAGAAGCCTGTTAGTTACATTATTACAGGAATTATTATTATTATATTATTACGATTTTGATTTATAATTTATATGTTTTTCTATGTGTAATTGCCATTTGTAATAGTACCAACAGTATTTATTAAGGATTTAGTGTAGGTTTTTGGGCTGTGGAACGAATTAATGGAATTATATTGTATTCCTATGGGAAAATCCTGCTCAACATACGACCATTTCGACTTACAAACAAACTCCTGGAACGAATTAACTTGGTATGTAGAGGTACCACTGTATATCAAAATGGTGATGTATTGCAATACTTTGTATCCCAGAAGGTTATCAATATGCTTCTGCCAAGAATCGATATATTATTTTAAAAAGGTGGCAATGCTTGGGAAAAAAGAGGAACCAACAGGGTTGCTATGAAAATCTTCCACTAGAATAGTGTCTGTGTTACCTCATTGGCTGCGATTGACGGTGCTAGACTTCCAATCCATTTTGACTGGGAGGGTCAAATCTAGATTAGACGTCTAATGCCGTCAATGGCACTTAAACAAGGCATTCACAGCCAGTCTTCCCGTTTTTTGAGGCATTTATAGGTCACAAGTGATCAAAGAACCCAGAGGTTCGCAGAGGTCATTGAACTCAGTGGCTGCCATTGAGAGCGCTAGACGTCCAATCGTTCATTCGCCCCTCCCAGTCAAAATGGATTGGACATCTAGCACCGTCAATGGCACCTGAAAAGTTAACATTCATTGCCTGGCTTCCAAGTTTAAATGAATAGAATGTTTATCGTTGTCAATGGAAGGCAATGAGTTAAAAACTATGAAATAGTTTTTAAAAATCAATTTTTAACTGTTATTGGGTGTATTTCTGGTTTCACTCATAAAAATTTGATTCAAATGTTATCTTTATTGCCATTTTATTAATTTGACTTTATGAAGCTGGAGTCTCGTCCGCCATTTTGAAGTTGTTCAGCATTAAAGACATCAAACAAGGCAATTGTGCTTTTTGAAGCTTTTGACTTCCTTTACTTTTGACAATTTGTAAAGCTGTAACACACATTTAGGTTCATAATGACACTCATATCAATATGTAAATTAAGTAGATTAAATGGCATACCGCAAGCAACAGGTCACTTCCGCTCATTAATATTCATGACATTAGCTACTGTTGCTAAGTAGGGACAAGCCATCGTTTGTCCCTAATAGGAAATGAATGGAAATCGTGTACGAAGGAGATGTTTACAGAGCTAAACCTACCAATTCTCTCCAAAAATGATGTGCCCGGTGCCAGGTTCACTGGCAAAGATGTGGAAGAACATAAAAATGTTCAGTTAAAGAGATGGCTTGAGTGTCGAAGGCTGAAAAAGACGAAAAAACGAGCCGACCTAAGCATAGCTTTAGCTTTTTTATCGACGCGACTGACAATGCCATTCCCCTGTTTCAACAAGCTATCCTTTACCATTAGCCCTGTCTTTCTTATACTGTATATCCTCTGGTTGTCTTACGCCTCTTACCATTCTTGGGGGTAAATTAGTTAGCTTTGTGTAGCGATCGCAAATGCTACTCAGTGACAGCCAACGAACACAAAATTTTAATTTTTTCATTGATAACACATCTTAATTCTATAATTTATTTACACTTCCCCCTTCAGAAACTGTAACAGTGGCAGTCAGATACCATTGTAATTCTTTTCAGGTCATTCATTGTCAGACAGAAGCAGTACAACGTTACGCAAAAAAAATAAGTTAAAAATATAAAACTGGTTTACCTCTTTGTCCTCTGAAAGACCATGCAAACCCAACATAATGTTTACTGCATATGAAATGTGGATGGATTCACCAAGCTGGTGTTAAAGTCCGCGCAAGTTAATCCGGTACATTTTTTCCTCTCGAGTTTTTGGTTTCCGGAAACGTATGAAGAAAACATCTTTCATGTGTCGTAATCTCTCGAGTCGTTTCTACAAGTTCCAAAAAAGCAATGCGTGATCGGCATGTTCGTTTTTGAAAGATTACCGGAGAATAGTAGCACAAATTACGTTTTGTCTATGCGAGGGCGGGTCTATAATGTCCCACTTCGGCTTTACTTCCGCTTTACGATGCGATGTCACGGTCTAAAAATAGCCTGCGTGCGGTACGCCATTGGCCTAATTTGCCTAAGAAATGGCCGCTAGCTTAAATGCTACAAATACTAGCGTAATGACAATTCTCATAGCGAATCGCTCACACGTAATACTACAAACTGTAGCTGAAAACTTGATTACAAATGCGTACACAAGCATACATGAGCTGAAAAAACTTACAGCCTTATATGGGCCAAACCAGAGCGCAGCTATCCTTTATCCAGTCAGACGTCTGAGTCTGCTTCTATCATACAAGGCGACAGTCCAGCCAGACGCATCACTGCCACCAGAGGGCAGTGTGTCCTCCATCATTAAACAATAGTACTTACATTATAATACTTTTTGGCTCGTTATTAATTTCGATTTACGCAATTATGTCGCCATCGGAACTCGTTCGTAACCAGGGGACTACCTGTATGCCAAATTTCCAAATATCGGTGCCAATAATCGGCCCGGCCTATAATCTATCAGTCTCTACTGTAAATGCCCTAAAAGGAAAAAGAAGTGACCAAAAATCAACAGGAAATGATGTGAAATGCGTCCAATCCGTTTGAAGTGAGGGAATTGGCACAGAATGAACGACTCGGGTGTGTAGACTTCAGGATTGCTATTGGCACAATAAATCTTGACATCAAAGACTTTTAAACGCCACAAAACAATTGGAATTCAAACGTCCATCAAGTATGATCAATATCTAAATTTAGTAGATTAAATTTGCCTAACAAAAGACGGCTATCTTAAATGCTACGAATGCTAACGTATGTACAATTCTCATAGCAAATCGCTCACACGTAACTCCACTAACTGTAGCTGTAAACTTAATTACAAATGCATACGCAAGCATATATTAGCTGAAACAACTTACAGCCTTATATGAGCCAAACCAGAGCGCAGCTATCCTTTTTCCATGTCAGACGTCCGAGTCTGCTTCTCAGTCATACAAGGTGACAGTCCAGCCAGACCCAACGGTGCCACCAGTGTATCCTCCATCATTAAACAAAATACAATACTTTTGGACTTTTTGGATAGTTATTTTGCGGTACTTAAAGGGTTAATTCCAATTTATGTGGCAATTTGGGTTATTTCGCCAGCGTAGGAACGGAATTTGTTCGTAACCCGGTGACTACCTGTATTTTTTTGGGAAATTTTAAGTTTTTTTTAAATTAAAACTGTCACTTGCCTTTTAAAGAGTTGGTGTTTTTTCTTCATAAATTAAGTTTTGGGTGACTTATTGGACCCATTTGGACTTGCAGCGATTGTTCCAGTCAAACTGCATTGCACGTCAATCGCCGTCAATGACAGTTAATAGGTTCATGCAAAGGACACACTAAATGAATTGGTTTAAAATGCTTGTCTATGTTTTTGTCTTTGCTCATTTAGCCTTACACAGTTCCATGCCTCAGCAGCCGTCTCGACCCAGTCACAAGGCAGCGCCTCTTCATCCCAAACTCTCCCAGCAGCAGCAGCAGCAGCATCCGGTGCCTCCCCAGCAGCCGCAAGTGCTGCAGCAGCAACACCCAGCGCAGCATCCGCCCCAGTCGGCGCCACCTCCGCATCAGCTTCCCCCGCAGATCCTTCACCCGCCCCAGCCCATGCACCAGAGGCCCCTTTCCCCGCCGACGCTGACTCCCCAGGGCCTGCTGTCTTCCCAGCCTCCCCAGGTGCTACTGGAAGACGACGAGGAGGCGGCCTCGGCGCCGCCCCTCAACCAAGTGCAATTGTACCTGCAGCAGTTCCAACAACAAGCCCGACAGCCCCAACAGTCCATGCAGTCGCTCCAAGCGCAAGCCCGTCAGCAGCAGCAGCAGCAAGCGGGCCAGTCATCTCTGCTGCAGTCGGTCCAGGGCCAAGCTCCACTCTCCTCCCAGCCCCCTCAGCTTCCGCTTCAGTCTCAGGCTCCGGTAGCCCCTCCCCAGCCGATGAGCCGCCACCTGCAGCCGCCGCCTCCGCAGCCGCTCAGCTACCAGCAGGTTTCCACGCTGATCGCTCAGCCTCAGGGGCCCCCGCACAAGGTGGCCGTGCCCAGCAGTAAAGCACAGCAGACCATCCAGGCCCCGGAACAGCTATCCCCTCGGCCGCCCAAGCCGGACCTTTTCATGGCGGGTGAGTGGGAGCGGAGACTGTCCCAAAAACCACGGCTAGAGATATTCACGCTTTGTGTGTGTGGGCAGGTCACATGAGGGATAACCCATCTCCTCTTATGATGCATTCCCCACAACTTCCTCAGTACCCGCCTGTGTCCCACCAGTCTCCGCCTCATAATATGCAGCCCAAAAAGGTGAGCGGCCATCAGGATCATTTATTTTTATGACAGTGGTCAATGGTCATCCCACCATTTTTCTAATTCATTTCTTTGCATACATGTTCTCCCAGTTTCCCACATTCCAATACAAAGTTCACATTTGTCATTTCTTAAGGCACAAGTATTTTTTCCAAAATGTCGCCATTTTTTCTTTTAACCCAAAAGTTCCTCTTAAATCGCATTGCCACATTCATATTAGAGGTGGGAACCTCTGAGATTATTATCTCACAATATGGTGATACAACACTTATCTATATGTAAGTCAAAAAATCAATATATTATATTAGCCATGAAAATCACTCACCTTTCGGCAAAATTCGTCGTTTTTAAGTCAAAAGGGGTGACCTACGTGAATTGTGTAGATCCGAGGAGAGGTTTAAATTGTACCTGGAACATCAGACCTTCTCGGTAATGATTGGGGAATTTTTCCTTCTCACAAACTTCTCCGTCTTGCAGGGTGCCACAAGGTTCTAAGTTTTAGAGCCTGTTCTATTTGCACTTTATCTCCTACCTTTAGGATCAATTATTATTATTATTAATCAATTATTAAAAAACAACACTTGGGGTGAAAGTGGTTAGAATTTCTTGCCGGAACTCCCTGACAAAAAGCTTGCCACAGAGCCACATGTCATAAATAAACTACCGTAATTTCCCGTATATAACGCGCACTTTTTTCCCCCAAAATCAACTTGTAAAATCATGGTGCGCATTATAAACGGGTACATGGATGGAGACAGAAATATATATATATATATATAATATATATATATATAGGGATGGGAATCGAAATCCGATTCCAATTCAGAACCGGTTCCGAGTGTTTCGAGGCCTCGACATCACAATGAAAAAGCCTTAACGATCCCTTTAACGATCCCTAAAGACGCATATTGCGTCGTGACGTGTCTTGTTGTCCAGACGCATCAAACTAGCATGGCGCCAAGAACCACTCGCTCCAAAGTTTGGCTACACTTCACCAGGAAAAAGGGTGAAAATGAAAGGTTACGATAGTTTCGCACGAGCGTTGCCGCCGTAAACATAACAATGACGTAGGTTCGAACGCTCGAAAGTGTGTCTTCACTTCACGAGGAAAAATTACAACAAAGCTACTTGCAGTCATTGCGAGATGGAAATAACTGCATCGGGAGGGAATAGACTGCACTGTCCTCACCGAGACGCTAAGGCTCAGTCCTAGCTGTATAAACTCCCAAATGACGATGCAGAAGACGTTGGTATAATTTGCTGACTTTATTCAACCATCACTTGAAACTAAAAATAGAAATGAAACAAATCAATTTCGTCCCCAATAACAAACAGGTTCGCATCAACGTAAATCAGCGATGATTAGCTGCTAACACAGTCATAACAAACAGTTAGCATGCGTTCGCTAGCATTAGCACATCGTTTAAACCACTACACAACTGGATTTAAGTGTCCGATCGCGAGTGGAAACACACAACAACAACACAGAAGATGATACATACAGGCGTTGGCTCTGTGGATATTTTACAAACATTGACAAAGAACGTAGGCTCGTGGCAGTGTTTCCCTTTCTCACTAACTCGTTCACTGGCTTGGATGCGGCATTTCTTCGTCTTCGCGTGAGGAAGCGCAAGGGCGCCACCACTTGAGCGTGAAAGCGCCATAAAAACTAAAAGGCATGCATTTCAATATACTGGTAAATAAAAACAGGGGTCCCCAAACTACGGCCCGCGGCTCCATATTTGGTCCGCCCCCCTGAACAATTCCAGAGAGCATTTTGAATTTTTTTTGGTTTTTTTCTCCCTCAGTAGTGTTATTTATTTCCTGGCCTTTTTCAGTGAATAACTCAGAGAGGGTTATTTGGTTATTATCTATTTGATTACCTTGGTCTTTCTGAAGGAAAGAACAAGGTTATGTTGTTGTGCAACTTTATTACCTTGGTCTTTCTGAAAGAAAGAACAAGGTTATGTTATTCTACAACTTTATTATTATTATTATGCAATGGTTTCTCCGCGTTTTTTCGGCGCGCCGCGCAGCCCGAACCGTACCACCGATCGGCACCGTTCAAGTATCGACACGACCGGAATTTTCGCGCGACGATGGGAATTTTTCAAACGACCCCGAAAAATTTTTCATTCGCCCGTAAACGGCGATTTTCCGATTTTTTACAACTTTTTCAAAACGCTACTTGTCCTACAATTTTTGACCAAATCACATAATTTGGACATCAAAAATTCCGGGACGGTGGGGGGCATAAAGATTGTATACAGAATTTGGAAAAAAATTACGGTTCTCCGGATATTTGCCAAAAACTATCCCATTCATTTCCAATGGGAAAAGTTCCCATTCACTTTCAATAGTATTTCCAATGGACTTTACATTGCATTGATGCCATTGACGGCCATGCATGTCGAATCTATTGATGCCAATGTACTTGGATTCATTTGACTATATGGATGTCGATGCCATTGACGGCCATGGACGTCCAAAATTTTTCCCATTCATTTTCAATGGGGAAAAAACTAAATTTCCCCAAATCAACAGAAAATGACCAGATATTAATAGGACGTATACCCCAAACGTCCCCAACTCCATTGACGCTTATGGGTTGTGCTGCCATTGACGTCCATGGACGTCCAAAATTTTTCCCATTCATTTTCAATGGGGAAAAAACTAAATTTCCCCAAATCATCAGAAAATGACCAGTTATCAATAGTACGTCTCCCCCAAACGTTCCGAACTCCATTGACGCTTATAGGGGGTGCTGCCATTGACGTCCATGGACGTCCAAAAATGTTCCCATTCATTTTCTATGGGGAAAAAACTAAATTTCCCCAAATCAACAGAAAATGACCAGATATTAATAGGAAGTATACCCCAAACGTCCCCAATTCCATTTACGCTTATGGAGGGTGATGCCATTGACGTTCATGGACGTCCAAACTTCCCATTCATTTCCAATGGCATTTCTTCATGTTTGTTCATTCTATTGATGCCAATGTACTTGGATTCCATTGACGCCTATGTAAGTTGATACCATTGACGTCCATGGACGTCCAAAATTTTTCCCATTCATTTTCAATGGGAATTTTTTTTTTTTTTCTCCAAATCAACAAAAAATGACTAGATATCATTAGGACGTGTCCCCCAAATGTCCCCGATTGCATTGCCGCTTATGGAGGGTGATGCCATTGACGTCCATGGACGTCCAAAATTTCCATTCATTTCCAATGGCATTTCTTCATGTTTGTTAATTCTATTGATGCCAATGTACTTGGATTCCATTGACGCTTATGTAAGTTGATACCGTTGACGTCCATGGACGTCCAAATTTTTTCCCATTCATTTTCAATGGGAATTTTTTTTTTTCCCCAAATCAACAGAAAATGACTAGATATCATTAGGACGTGTCCCCCAAATGTCCCCGATTGCATTGCCGCTTATGCAGGGTGATGCCATTGACGTCCATGGACGTCCAAACTTCCCATTCATTTCCAATGTCATTTCTTCATGTTTGTTCATTCTATTGATGCCAATGTACATGGATTCCATTGACACTTATGTAAGTTGATACCATTGACGTCCATGGACGTGCAAAAATTTTCCCATTCATTTTCAATGTGATTTTTTTTTTCCCCCCAAATCAACAGAAAATGACTAGATATCAATAGGACGTTTCCCCCAAACGTCCCCAATTCCATTTAGGCTTATGGAGGGTGATGCCATTGACGTCCATGGACGTCCAATTCTCCCATTGATTTCTAATGGCTTTTACTTTGTTTAGTGCCATTGACTGGCATTATGGTCCATTCTATTGATAGACCTGAGTGGGGCTAAGATTTGTATCTCCACAGAGGAAAGACCAAGGTGTAATTTCTCCCGAAATTGCAGTTTCTAGTTATTATTATTATTCAATAATTCTCCGCGTTTTTTTGAGCCAACGCACAGCCCAAACCGTAGCACCGATCGGCACAGTTCAAGTATCGGCACGACCGGAATTTTCGCGTGACGATGGGAATTTTTCAAACCGCCACGAAAAATTTTCCGTTCGCCCGTAAACGGCAATTTTCCGAAAAACAAAAAAAGTTTCAAAATGTATCTAGTCCTACAATTTTTGACCAAATCACATAATTTGGGCATGAAAAATTCCGGGACGGTGAGGGGCATAAAAGTTGTATACAGAATTTGGCAAAAATTTACGGTTCCCCGGAAATTTGCCAAAAACTTTCCTATTCATTTTGAATGGAAAAAAAACGCGCGCTTCACAGCCCGAACCGTTAGACCGATCGGCACCGTTCAAGTATCGGCACGACCGGAATTTTAGCGTGACACAGGAAACTTTACAAATGGCCCCGAAAATTTTTCCGTTCGTCCGTAAACGGCAATTTTCCGTGAAAAAAAAAAACTTTCAAAATGTATCTAGTCCTACAATTTTTGACCAAATCACATAATTTGGGCATCAAAAATTCCGGGACGGTGAGGGGCATAAAAGTTGTATACAGAATTTGGAAAAAAATTACGCTTCCTCGGAAATTGGCCAAAAACTATCCCATTCATTTCGAATGGGAAAAGTTCCCATTCACTTCCAATGGAATTTCCAATGGAATTTACATTGCATTGATGCCATTGACGGCCATGCATGTCGAATCTACTGATGCCAATGTACTTGGATTCAATTGACTATATGAATGTCGATGCCATTGACGGCCATGGACGTCCAAAATTTTTCCCATTCATTTTCAATGGGGAAAAAACAAAATTTCCCCAAATCAACAGAAAATGACCAGATATCAATAGGACGTGTCCCCCAAACTTCCCCAATTCCATTGACGCTTATGAAGGGTGCCGCCATTGACTTCCATGGACGTCCAAAATTTTTCCCATTCATTTTCAATGGGGAAAAAACTAAATTTCTCCAAATCAACAGAAAATGACCAGATATCAATAGGACGTATATCCCAAACGTCCCCAATTCCATTGACGCTTATGGGGGGTGCTGCCATTGACGTCCATGGACGTCCAAAATTTTACCCATTCATTTTCAATGGGAAATTTTTTTTTTCCCCAAATCAACAGAAAATGACTAGATATCAATAGGACCTGTCCCCCAAATGTCCCCGATTGCATTGCTGCTTATGGAGGGTGATGCCATTGAAGTCCACGGACGTCCAAACTTCCCATTAATTTCCAATGGCATTTCTTCATGTTTGTTCATTCTATTGATGCCAATGTACTTGGATTCCATTGACGCTTATGTAAGTTGATACCATTGATGTCCATGGACGTCCAAAATTTTTCCCATTCATTTTCAATGGGAATTTTTTTTTTTTTTCCCCAAATCAACAGAAAATGACTAGATATCATTAGGACGTGTCCCCCAAATGTCCCCGATTGCATTGCCGCTTATGGGGGGTGATGCCATTGACGTCCATGGACGTCCAAACTTCCCATTCATTTCCAAAGGCATTTCTTCATGTTTGTTCATTCTATTGATGCCAATGTACTTGGATTCCATTGACGCTTATGTAAGTTGATACCATTGACGTCCATGGACGTCCAAAAATTTTCCCATTCATTTTCAATGGGAATTTTTTTTTTTTCCCCCAAATCAACAGAAAATGACTAGATATCAATAGGACGTGTCCCCCAAATGTCCCCGATTGCATTGCCTCTTATGGAGGGTGATGCCATTGACGTCCACGGACGTCCAAACTTCCCATTCATTTCCAATGGCATTTCTTCATGTTTGTTCATTCTATTGATGCCAATGTACTTGGTATCCATTGACGCTTATGTAAGTTGATACCATTGACGTCCATGGACGTCCAAAATTTTTCCCATTCATTTTCAATGGGAATTTTTTTTTTCCCCCAAATCAACAAAAAATGACCAGATATCAATAGGACGTGTCCCCCAAACTTCTCCAATTCCATTGACGCTTATGAAGGGTGCCGCCATTGACGTCCATGGACGTCCAATTCTCCCATTCATTTCTAACGGCTTTTACTTTGTTTTTTGCCAATGACTGGCATTATGATCCATTCTATTGATAGACCTGAGTGGGGCTAAGATCTGTATCTCCACAGAGGAAAGACCAAGGTGTGTAATTTCTCCCGAAATTGCAGTTTCTAGTTAATAGTGCTATTATTATTTATTATTATTATATTATATTATTATTTTTATTTTATTTACTTTTGTTCCGTGAAGAATCCACAGAGGGTTATTTGATTGTGGCTTTCTGAAAAACAATATTTTTTTTACATTTCGCACTCCTGCAATCGTCACACTTTTTCTTTTACAAACTTACCCCGGCCTCTCATCAGAGAAGGGAAAAGTTATTTGGCCCTCACGGGAAAAAGTTTGGGGACATTGCCAAAGGCAGAACAACGACCTATATGCCAAAATATACCAATATTTTTTATTTTCATTAGAAAAATGTTTCAATAAAATGTTACACATTCTTGTGCATTTGCCACTTATTGCCACAGTTAACATTGAGGCTTTGGGCCTCTTTTGACCTCGTTGTGAGTTTGTAAGGTTGTGACTTCTGATTAAACAAACTTGATGCCAATCAAAATGTTTGTTATTCTTTTTCCCGAAATTAGAATCGATAAGAGAATCGATAAAGAATCGAATCGTTAAGCAATATCGATAATGGAATCGGAATCGTAAAAATCCTATCAATTCCCATCCCTAGAGGGCAGTGTATCCACCCAAATCAATAATACTAAATGCAAACACTTTCACAACAAACCATTACAACGCTACTTCAATTAAACGAATGTTTGAAGCAGCAAAATTTAATTTGAATCTTTTTTCTGATCGAATTACTCGAGTTAATCGATTAATCGTTGCAGCACTAATTATATTGTATTCTTTTGGGAAAATCCCGCTCGACTTACGACCACTTCAACTTACAAACCAGGTCTTGAAACGAATTAAATTGGGATGTAGCGGTACCACTGTATTATAAAAACAATAATTTGTATTTTTTTATTTTTTATTTTATATGCAGCAAAAACCTACAAAAATATTCCCTCTCCCACTGGGGAAAAAAACTATATTCACCGAACAACTAAAGAATTGCCCTGAAATGACTTTTTATTTGACTTTCAACTACTATGCCCGCCTCCTTTTAAACATGAAAGCAACAAGATGACACTTTGTATCTTTGAACACAGCAAAGGGCCCCAGGCAATCAAGGAGTGCTCAAAGAGGAGAAACTTCCTCCTTCGCCGGTGATGAGAGGAGAGCCATTCAACCCCGCCGTAAGGCCCGAACACCACAAGCATCCCGACAGCAAACCCACTCAACCGACCCTCAGCCAACAGAGTAAGACTTTTTTTTTCTCTACTCTCTTACTTCCAAATGACGGCCATTTAATTACCGCCTATCTTTGTTAGATGTGAAGTCCATGGACAGCTCTCGGCCTGTCATCCGCTCCTCAGAGCCCAGCGGACCGCCGCCCCCCCTGCAGGACAAGGAAAAGTTCAAGCAGGAGTCCAAGGCACCCACTGCACCCAAAAAGGTAGCTTCAATCATTACACACCTCATGACAAAAGATTGACCATATATTTGGACTTTTTTCAAAATCGTCCATTGGCCGATAAATACCGGTAGGCAAAATGCCGAGGATTAACTTCTGGGTGATTCAAAGATCTTTGTTGTGATTTTGCACCACCTGGTGGTCAAAAGGAAGTAGTTGTAGAAGAAGAAAAAGGACAGGAAGTGGATAAGCTTTCGAGAAACGTTTTTCTTGTTATGGTCTTTGCTTAACCCTTAGATGCACAAGTTACTGGACCCTACACTCTTCCATAAGTGGGTCAAAAATGACCCATATTAGAACCAATGTGTTTTTATGCCATTTTGGTGAAGAATAAACACTTGTATATTAATTAGAATCATACAGGCATGAAAATCTCTCACCTTGCGGCGAAATTCGCCGTTTTTAAGTCAAAAAGGGTGACCTACGTTAATCGTGTAGATCCGAGGAGAAAACTTTGAAGGGGGGCCTAGCTAGAACGTGGATTTTGGGGAAGGAGCGGGCTTGACAACAGTCATAAAAAAATAAAATGGGTTGGGTAAGTCTGAGAATGCTCGGTTTTCTCTCTGCTCTAATGCTCCTGCGCATGCGGGCCAGTTTGCTCAGCGCATCTTGGTCTATGAATTAGAGCGCATGTGTGATACTTGAACAGGCTCAATGGACAAAGGCAGTCTGAACGGGCACGCCAAAAAAACAGATGTGACAAAAAAATCAGAATTGTGCATTAGGACCTGCGATATGATCCTAGCTTTACTTAGCTCGCTAGTTATGAAGTAGGTTAATTTGTTGATAAATAATAATAAAAAGTCATTAAAGACAAACACACAAAATACTATATGGACATAATACTTACAGTACACATATAAGCTCTTGCTGTGTAAAATAATCTTCTTAAGGGATGTCACTTTTTACATACCTAGTCCGTGTGGACCAAGGTAAATTTATTCCTGATGGCCAAAGTTAATAAGAATGAAAGATTCCCATTGGAATCCGTAGAAAATGCATGTTGGTCATTTTTGACCCACTTGTGGAAGCTTAGGGTAGTAATACAAAAATGACAATTTCTTCAAATGTTCAAAAAGTTGATCAAAAATTTGAATGGCATTATATCAAAAACATGTTTTTTGAGGAATACCTGGAATATGAATTGATAACAATTTTTCAATCCGAAGATATTTCAAGAAAACAACCTCACCGGGTCATTTTTGACCCATTTATGCATCTAAGGGTTAAAACCAAATGTTTTTGTCATCTATACATTAGCTAATGTAGTTGGTGTTGACTGCTGAACCTGAATGATTATGCGATGTAGATGCTAACACCCAGCGTTAAGCTAATTTGGACGCTATTTTCCTTGTTGTATCCCTTATTTAAGTGGAGCACAGGTGATCCAGGGCTACGCTGGCGACGTAAACCGAATTTCCGCGGAAGTCGGAATTAACCCTTTAAGTACCCCAAAATAATTATCCACAAAATCCAAAAGTATTGTATTTTGTTTAACTCATTGACTCCCAGCCATTTTCACCGTAGCAAGGCCCTTCGCTCCCGGCCGTTTTACTGGATTTTGACTGATTTTGCAAGGCCCACAGAAGATGCTGTTCTATTGCTATATAAACATGGAACCCACCAAAAGAAAGATTATACTCTCTTCTTTCAGCAGAAAAAAGTAAGTTCATATCTCAGCATTAGAAAATCGCTTAGTTTGAGCAATTTTCCAATTTCTGATGAAAGAACAGAAAATGAGCTTTTTGTAAACGCATACATTTCAAACATAACTTTGACTTTAACACAGCTATAGCTTTTGCTGTAGTTACATCCAAAATAACATGAACAACCTTGCCTGGCATGGTCAGACTGTTCTCCCTGTATTTTTCAAACACTGAGAGAAAAGTCTGGGACCCAGCCCATTAACGGCCTCTCGAGCAGGTACAAAATCAATCGACAAATCAGATTCGTTTATTTGCGTGACGTGTGCTTAACGAGCAACGTCACTCTTGCGCGTCGAAAGTCGTCGCCACAACAACACAGATGGTGAACAGGAGAGCCGAGAATATGTTCCAATCCACGGTAAAATCAGTTTTAAATTGCCAAAAACACATCGACACGAGTCATTGACAACAGTCTGTCTCGCGCTAGCCATGTTGAAAAAACTCCACTCTCCTCGTATGTTTACTTCCGCGCGCAAGTCCCTCGTCCTGCCCTCGTCGTTTTACTAACATCACAAGCCTGTGGAGCGGGCTCTGCTAGGCGAGCAGCACGGTCACAACTACGCTGTACTGGTTGAATCGGGTTGGGGGGGTCTTACCAAATGCGCTAATGCCCTCCTGTGGCCAGTTTTATTGCTTTAAAATGGGTTTTGAGCGTTGTGCATTCTATCTAAGATACATGGGAACCTGTACATGCCGATTGTAAAAAGAAACGTAAAAGACGTATAAATATGTTTTTGGGACACTGAAGCAATTAAAAATATTATACGTTTTTGGGAGCAAATGAGTTAATGTTGGAGGATACATTGCCCTCTGGTGGCAGTATGACTGAAGAGCAGACTCAGACGTCTGACATGAATAAAAGATAGCTGCGCTCTGGTTCGGCCCATGTAAGGCTGTAAGTTGTTTCAGCTAATATGTGTTAGTGTATGCATTTGTAATTCAATTTACTGCTACAGTTTGTGGACTTATGTGTGATCGATTTGCTATTAGAATTGTAAATACGTTAGCATTCTTACCATTTAAGCTAGCGGACTTTTGTAAGGCAAGTTAGGCTAATTTAATCGACTAAATTTACATATTGATCAGACTACATGGACGTTTGAACACCAATTGTTTTGTGTCAAGTGTTTTATTGTTGAAATGCGTGTCGTTTTGAACATAAGTGTACATATGTGTGATAGCTTTTTAATTGTCAAAAGTAAAGGAAGTAAAAAGCTTCTAAAAGCATAATTGTTTGATGTCTGTCAAGCTGAACAACTTCAAGTTTAGTGAGGAGAGAACACGTCATATAAATAAAGTAATTAGATACTGTCAGGTCCAATAAGGGACGGACAAGACTCCGCCATCGTGAAGTCAAAATCACTTAAGTTGAGTACGTCGTAACCCGGGGACTACCTGTATTAGGACGCTCGAAAGTGCAAATGTCATCTGTAAATGAGCTAATGTAGTTGGTGTTGTCTGTTGATTATGTTGTGTAGATGCTAAGGGATAGCGCTAAGCTAGTGTGGATGCTATTTACCTGTAAATGCTTATTGCTAACCTGTAACGCTAATCGCCGTGCGCAACAGTTAGCATTGGGTACTTATTGGATTTTGTGATGACTAATGTAATTCGTATGTTTTTTAATATTGCAGTTTCACAAGATATACATGGACTGTTTAGACATAAAAGATGAACACATCAAACATGTGAGGTCATTTTGTGAACTTGAGAAAGAAGCTTGAAGTACCTCACAGCACTTGCACTGAAACCATTTGTCACTCAGGTTACTGTTTTGACTCATACTCCAGAAAATACGGTATGCAGTATAGTGACTTTTTCAATTTGCTTTCATAATAGGTGAGCTATAAAAAATATATCTACCTATGTGTATATTTTAGGGCTGGCAAAATTATCGCGTTAACGGGCGGTAATTATTTTTTTAATTCATCACGTTAAAATATTTGACGCAATTAACGCACATGCCCCGCTCAAACAGTTTGAAATGATAGCAGTGTAATGTCCGCTTGTTACTTGTTTTTTGTTATTTGGCACCCTCTGCTGGTGCTTGGGTCCAAATGAGTTTATGGGTGTCAGCACAATGAGTGAGCATGGTGTTATTATTGACATCAACAATGGCGAGCAACTAGTTCATTTTTTTGATTGAAAATTTTACACATTTTCATAAAACGAAAACATTAAGAGGGGTTTTAATATAAAATTTCTATAACTTGTACTAACATTTATCTTTTAAGAACTACAAGTCTTTCTATCCGTGGATAGAGAATGTTAATAATGTTAATGCCATTTTGTTTATTTGCTGTTATAATAAACAAATACAGTCCTTATGTACCGAATGTTGAATGTATATATCCATCTTGTGTCTTATCTTTCCATTCCAACAAAAATTTACAGAAAAATATGGCATATTTTATAGATGGTTTGAATTGCGATTAATTACGATTAATTAATTTTTAAGCTGTAATTAACTCGATTAAAAATTTTAATCGTTTGACAGCCCTAATATATTTAAATCTATACATATACCTACCTATTACTGTTAATACCAGTGATTGAGTTCATTTTGAAATCTCTCTGTGAAGGAGTGACAAATGTTTTCTTGTTGTTTCCAGGATGTGAAACTGAAGAATATGGGCTCGTGGGCCAGCCTGGCCCAGAAGTCCACGTCGACGCCGATGTCGGCCGTCAAGTCGTCGAGCGACAGCTTCGAGCAGTTCCGCCGGGCCGCCCGCGAAAAAGAGGAGCGGGAGAAGGCGCTCAAGGCACAGGCCGAGCAGGCCGAGAAAGATCGCGTGCGGAGGGAGCAGGACAAACATCGGTAAGTCCATTCAACACCTTCGTGAAGTTGGCCCGCCATCAGACGCAAATTTAAAGGGATCCAAGGATAGAAAGACATGTAGTACTTAGAACATAAATGCTAGTACGAGTTACACTAATTTGATATTAAAACCCCTCTTAATGTTTTCGTTTTAATAAAATTTGTACAATTATTTTAACTAGTAGGTCGCCATTATTGTTGTTGACGTCGCAGCGCGGTGACGTCACATGGGCTCGCTGCCGGACTTCCACAGTGTCACTTGTGAACTACGTAAACATGTCGTCCGTTCTGCCCTTCCAATTTGAACCCGAACGTAATACTAATAAGAAGGATAGCTCTGTCGATATTTCACCAGATCGTCGATGATCAGCTTGCCCGTGTCTCAGTTTATAAAATGTTGCTACCGAGAGTTCGGAAGCTTGCTTAAAAACGAAGGAATACATGTTTTAAACTTACTTTGATTGCTGGCTATTCACATCATTTTCTGCCCAACAGATTGCCCCAGCAGGTTATAATGATGCGTTATTTTGCACATTGAGATCTAAAAGGACTGTCCTGTACTTAAAGCACGTGAGACACATTGTAAGCAAACGTGATTCTCTTTTCCACTCCGTACTGGCGCTGCATTAAGGGAGCGTTCAAAACAACACACATTTGGCAACAATCAGGAAACGCCACAATTACAATGTTATTTTTTCTTCATCGATAGTTTGTGTATTGTTTATCGATCAATAAGCTGCAAAAGTAACTAAAGTCATCAGATGAAAAGCAACAAATGGTTCGCGAAAAGTGAAGCGAGGCTTGACCACAGATTAGACAACAAATGCAGAGGGGTTGCGTACAACGGTTTATTGAGCACACACAAAAAACATGCGATCGCGAAATGGTAGACAATAGGAAAAAAAAAAAACGGAAAACCGTGGTGAGAAGCCGTAAAAGTGAGGCGAAAAAAAAAATAGTTAATGAATGAATTTATTGTCATTGTCATCATCATCAGTATCATTGACAGTTACAGAGTGTGGGATAGTTTGGCCAGAAAGGAGAAACATTGACACAGAATATGGAATAATTTGCCCGAAGAAAGACGATGACAGGCAAAGGAAGACGGGGAAAAAAGCAAATGCTTATCGATACCCGTCCCGCAACAGCCCGCGCCGCACATTCAAGCATGTTAGTGTTGCATAGTCCATTTTTTTTACTCATATATCTTTCAAAAAGTCATTGATTGCCATGGCATTTCACAATATTGTCCGTTGGTTTGGTGTAGGTCTCATTGTAGAAAATATTTTGTCCAATGAGGTACAGTGCCTTGCAAAAGTATTCGGCCCCCTTGAATCTTGCAACCTTTCGCCACATTTCAGGCTTCAAACATAAAGATATGAAATTTAATTTTTTTGTCAAGAATCAACAACAAGTGGGACACAATCGTGAAGTGGAACAACATTTATTGGATAATTTAAACTTTTTTAACAAATAAAAAACTGAAAAGTGGGGCGTGCAATATTATTCGGCCCCTTTACTTTCAGTGCAGCAAACTCACTCCAGAAGTTCAGTGAGGATCTCTGAATGATCCAATGTTGTCCTAAATGACCGATGATGATAAATAGAATCCAAATGTGTGTAATCAAGTCTCCGTATAAATGCACCTGCTCTGTGATAGTCTCAGGGTTCTGTTTAAAGTGCAGAGAGCATTATGAAAACCAAGGAACACACCAGGCAGGTCCGAGATACTGTTGTGGAGAAGTTTAAAGCCGGATTTGGATACAAAAAGATTTCCCAAGCTTTAAACATCTCAAGGAGCACTGTGCAAGCCATCATATCGAAATGGAAGGAGCATCAGACCACTGCAAATCTACAAAGACCCGGCCGTCCTTCCAAACTTTCTTCTCAAACAAGGAGAAAACTGATCAGAGATGCAGCCAAGAGTCCCATGATCACTCTGGATGAACTGCAGAGATCTACAGCTGAGGTGGGAGAGTCTGTCCATAGGACAACAATCAGTCGTACACTGCACAAACCTGGCCTTTATGGAAGAGTGGCAAGAAGAAAGCCATTTCTCAAAGATATCCATAAAAAGTCTCGTTTAAAGTTTGCCACAAGCCACCTGGGAGACACACCAAACATGTGGAAGAAGGTGCTCTGGTCAGATGAAACCAAAATTGAACTTTTTGGCCACAATGCAAAATGATATGTTTGGCGTAAAAGCAACACAGCTCATCACCCTGAACACACCATCCTGTCACGGCCCTGCCCTGCCTGGTATGGGTGGCTCCCTAATCAGGCAGAGGCCAGGTGATTTGATTGAAGGCACCTGGGCTTAAAAGGCCTGGGTGCCAGGCTAATCTTTCTCTCTGCTCTCCCCTCCAGGTTGGTCGTTGGTTTTCCTTGGTTGTTTTGGGACTTTAGTTAGAGATTCCCACATACATATCCATTTGCATCCATACCTAGCAGACACCGCTGACTTTACACCCATACACACACCTTCATTGTTTATTATGTTGTTTAAATCTTATGTTGAATAAATCATTCAATTGGCCCATACTTTTGTCTCGGCTCCCCTCATTTTGTTATGTGCTTGGCATGTGACAATCCCCACTGTCAAACATGGTGGTGGCAGCATCATGGTTTGGGCCTGCTTTTGTTCAGCAGGGACAGGGAAGATGGTTAAAATTGACGGGAAGATGGATGCAGCCAAATACAGGAACATTCTGGAAGAAAACCTGTTGGTATCTGCACAAGACCTGAGACTGGGACGGAGATTTATCTTCCAACAGGACAATGGTCCAAAACATAAAGCCAAATCTACAATGGAATGGTTAAAAAATAAACGTATCCAGGTGTTAGAATGGCCAAGTCAAAGTCCAGACCTGAATCCAATCGAGAATCTGTGGAAAGAGCTGAAGACTGCTGTTCACAAACACTCTCCATCCAACCTCACTGAGCTCGAGCTCTTTTGCAAGGAAGAATGGGCAAGAATCTCAGTCTCTCGATGTGCAAAACTGATAGAAACATACTCCAAGCGACTTGCAGCTGTAATTGGAGCAAAAGGTGGCGCTACAAAGTATTAACGCAAGGGGGCCGAATAATATTGCACGCCCCACTTTTCAGTTTTTTATTTGTTAAAAAAGTTTAAATTATCCAATAAATTTTGTTCCACTTCACGATTGTGTCCCACTTGTTGTTGATTCTTGCCAAAAAATTAAAATTTTATATCTTTATGTTTGAAGCCTGAAATGTGGCGAAAGTTTGCAAGGTTCAAGGGGGCCGAATACTTTTGCAAGGCACTGTAAGTGTTCAGTCTCCATCTCACAGCAGGTTAAACACAGCGTTCACTTTGCAATGGCCGCTCAGAATTTTACTGGAGGGCATATCTTCAGAGCAAGCAATGTTATGTCTTAGTCTCTGTCCCTGACATTTAATCATCCTTTGTTTGCCTTTTTGTTATTGGCACCCCTGGTTAAGATTTGTTTTTTTAGCAAAGCACACGGTCCCAGTTGAAGCCTGGGACCGTGAGCTTTGGTCAGATGAGACCAAGATTGGGCTTTTTGGCAACAAACACTCTAAGTGGGTCGAGCGTGCCACGAAAGATGCACATGCTGAAAAGCACCTCATACCCACTGTGAAGTATGGGGGTGGGTGAGTGATGCTGTAGGGCTGTTTCGCTTCCAAATGCCCTGGGAATCTTGTTAGGGTGCATGGCATCATGAATGCTTTGAAATACAAGGACATTTTAAATCAAAATCTGTTGCCCTCTGCACGAAAGCTGAAGATGGGTCGTCACTGGGTCTTTCAGCAAGACAATGACCCTAAACATCTACACAGAAATGGTTCACCAGACAGAAAATCAAGCTCCTCCCATGGCCATCTCAGTCCCCAAACCTTGTTTTGTTGGCAAAAGGGGGTTGTATAAAGTATTAACACCAGGGGTGCTAATAATTGTGACACACATTAATTGATGTCAAATAATTATTTCTATATGTGGGATTTTTCCCCACTGAATAAATGCACTTGTATTGAAGGTTGGATTTTTCTCTTTTTCCCATTAAGGTCCCATATTATTTGAAATTTAAAAAATATATATATTAGAACATCTTAATCAGGGGTGCCAATAATAATGGAGGGCACTGTATGTGTTTTCTAATACCATATTTTTGTAAAAGAGAACACTTGTGGCTTATTAGAGCCTACAAATCTTTAAGTCCGAGGTTTCCTTTCAAAATGATATCAGCACAAACGTAGCACAAACAATCATTTTTATATAAATTTGTGTCTGATGGGGGGCAACTTCACAGAGGTCTTTTAAACAATGATTCCCCCGCAAATATTCCAGAAGTCGGGACGACGACGATATCCTTGAGACGAGCAGGAGGGCGCACGAGGAGCCGCGCCGACGTCTGGAAGCGCCGCCGACGCAGCAGCACATGCAAGCGCCCCCTCCGCAGCCCGAGCCTCAGCCGGCCCCCATCCAGACGCCCCCTCCGCAGCCTCAGCCGCCCCCGCAGCCTCCCACGCCGCCTCAGCCCGCCGCCGTGCAGAGTCCGCTGGACCAGCAGAGGGATATGGCGCGACGGCGGGAGCAAGAGCGCAGACGGCGAGAAGCGGTAAGTAAGGGGGACAAACGCAACTTGTATTGTCCACTATTGACGCCGCTAGACGTCTAATCTATTTGGACTGGGAGGGGTGAATGAATGAATGTACTAATATTAATACTTGACAATCTTTACAACTAGGGTTGTTCCGATCATGTTTTTTGCTCTCGATCCCATCCCGATCGTTTTAGTTTGAGTATCTGCCGATCCCGATATTTCCCGATCCGATTGCTTTTTTTTGCTCCCGATTCAATTCCAATCATTCCCGATAATTTTTCCCGATCATATACATTTTGGCAATGCATTAAGAAGAAAATGAATAAAACTCCGACAAATATATACAGTCAACATACAGTACATAAGTACTGTATTTGTTTATTATGACAATAAATCCTCAAGATGGCATTTACATTATTACCATTCTTTCTGTGAGAAGGATCCATGGATAGAAAGACTTGTAATTCTTAAAGGACAAATGTGACTTTGTAAATTGTGACTAAATATTGCCATCTAGTGTATTTGTTGAGCTTTCAGTAAATGATACTGTAGCCATGCCGACATGCATGATGGGAAGTGGAACCATGACTGTGCGTAGTGCTACCAATTGATATATCTTCTCTGCGTTGGGAAATAAAATAGGGTTAAAGAAAAAGATCAATTAATTCCTTGCTTCCCCACATTGCTTCCCAGAATATTACTGATCATAGGGAGAGGGATTGTAAGGCTCCAGCCAATTAAAAAAAGGCTCCAAAGGCTGCCAAAATTCACTCTACTCATTTTACGCTGCCTTTTATCTCTCTATATTAGTGAAACGGCGCCATTACAGATTGAGCTCGACAATGCATGAGTGGCTCGTGCAACGTATGCATTAATTGCGTTAAATATTTTAACGTGATACATTTTTTAAAAATATTAATTCTCGCCGTTAACACAATAAATTTGATAACCCTACCTTAAGCCTAAACTAAAGACTCTGGATGAGTGTAACATATTATGTCTGTAACGTTAAATACAATTAGAAAACGATTTAATTAAAAAATATGTATATATTAAAAAAAGGCATGGCCGATATTTTTGCCGATCCCGATACTTTGAAAATGACGTGATCGGACCCAATCGATCGGGACATCTCTATTTACAACCCTTGCAAACTGTTGTTTTTGGCACCCCTTTTAATTTTTGTCTTAGTCTTTTGAACAAAAGCACTTATTAGTCTGTCATATTTTAGTCATTTCAAAATGTTTTAATATTTGTCTAGTTTTAGTCGACGAAATCTAATGCAAATTTAATTTAGTTTGTTTTCGGCTGTAAAATTCTTAGGTTTTTCTCCAACAATAAATCTAGGTTTCCAACAATTTCCAATGAACATACTGATGAGAACATATTGTAGCGTCTACAACAGACATGTCCAAAGTCCAGCCCGGGGGCCAAATGCGGCCCTTGGTCAAATTTCATCTGGCCCCCAGCATCTGTCCTAAAATCAATAACGTCTGGCCCGCACACAGACTTAATAAATTGGTCAGCAGTACTGCTACCAGCATATGAAGTAGCTTACACACTAAATGCTGCTCCTCATTTACTCACTAAAAGGGAGCAGCACTCTCAGCAACATTACCCCATGTGACCCTTTACTCCCAATTTTCTAAAATGACGACATTCCACAAAAAAAAAAGTTGACTGTGACGGCCGACGCTTCAAGGATAAGTGGAAATTGGACTATTTCTTCACTAAAATACGCAACAACTGTGTCCGCCTCATTTGCAAAGAGACAGTCACTGTTTTTAAAGAGTTCAATGTGAGGCGATATTACCAAACAAGACTCGCTGACATGTACGACAAGATTACAGGGAAGATACGTTGTGAGAAATTGAAGCAACTTGAAGCTAGTTTATTTCACAGTAGTATTTCGCAAGATCCCGAGAGTCGAAAGATAACGCCACAATGGCTAGTTGTGAGATTGTTGAAATTATTAAAAAGAAATTGTGACGCACAGAATGGCTTGCTAAAATTTGCTTAAATATATTGTTCTTTGCTAAAATTTGCTTAAATATATTGTTCTTAGGGCTGTCAAACGATTAAAATTTTTTATCGAGTTAGTGACAGCTTAAAAATGAATTAATCGTAATTAATCGCAATTCAAACCATCTGTAAAATATGCCATATTTTTCTCTAAATTATTGTTGGAATGGAAAGATAAGACACCAGACTGATATTTAGTTACAGAAAAATATGGCATATTTTAGAGATGGTTTGAATTGCGATTAATTACGATTAATTAATTTTTAAGCTGTGATTAACTCAATTAAACATTTTAATCGTTTGATAGCTCTCATAACCCTTACTTTTCGGGGCTGTGGTCATAAAGTTCATATGAGAAACTTGAAACTGTTCAGTGTTGTAACTTCAATTTTGCACATCAGATATTTTTTTAAAGAAAAAGTCTTAGCCAAAGTTATTTATTTTTATTTTGTTTTTCAAAATATTTACATTTCAGAATATTGTATTTTCTATTTTTGAGCAGAATTCTAGCTTTGTATAGGCTAATGTTCCTATTGTTGAAAACACAAAAGTGTGTAATAAACAACTAGCACATTTATATTTTGCATTTTGTTTTCCTACTTTACCGAAAATGAACCGAACCGTGACCTCAAAACCGAGGTACGTACCGAACCGAGGTTTTTGTGTACCGTTACACCCCTAGTAGTGAGTAATCTAATTAATTACTTTTCTCATCTTGGCAACGCCGTTACCGTTAGAGGCGGGAAAGGTGTGCGTTACTATGCATTACTATGTTGGTTGACTGACGCAAGAAAAGTTTGAGAAAGACTGAGACGAGAGAGCAGAGCAGGAGTGGGTAGGAAGCAACGGAGTGTGACGCCATTGCAAACGCGATGCTACTATGCTAGGTGGCTCCAATAATATCTGACTGTAGCCGATAGCCTACAACCTACGCCCACATGATGCTTCGGTAGATATCACATATATACAGAACTAAATGCAAATGACAGGCGGCATTAGCAACATGTATGATAAAGAACTAGATGCGTTAGTAAACAGCTGCCATCTTAAAGAGCATACGACAGGAGAAAAAAAAGTCTTAAATGGCATTATTATGTGAATTAGAATCATATTTTGAGACGATTCGACTATATACAACAATTTAGCAAAGCGCAGATGATGAGAAATTAGTCTTTTAATCTGCCGGTTAGCCACGCCTACTATTATAGGGCTTTAGCGCCCCGAACAGGTGGATGACGTCAGCGGTAGACTGGGCTCATCGGTTTTACTATTCAGTCCATTGAGGGGGAATTATTCAGAACGAGGAAAACGCGACGAAGAGAGCCGCAAAATGTCATTGTTTCAATCTCTCTTCTCCAATATTTTTACAGGACATTCTTTTTATCCAAGTATTTTTCCCCCAATAGCTATATAAATGGCTTGAGAAGGACCAGTCAGCCCGTCGAGGGGGAACTATTCACAACGAGGAAAACGCGACGAAGAGAGCTGCAAAATGTCATTGTTTCTGTCTCTTTACTTCAATATTTTTACAGGATATTCTTTTATCCAAGTATTTTACCCAATTGCTAAATACATGGCATGGTCATGACAAATAACAGTCTTGTGCTAAATGGAATATGAAAGAATAAAAATGCATTTATTCAGGACGACATGGCAAAATGACTCCATAATGGTCAAAACTGTTGACTTCACCTTTACTGTCGCACCTCCCGAACGATATTTTATGACACCTAAATCGGACATATGTCATTTCCCTTCCCCGGCTTGGGAGAATGTGAACAAACCAAAAGGCGTGACAGCTAGCCGACATGCTAACCCGAACCGAGTGATGTTTCAAAGTCTTCGAAGCGGAAAATCACACATAACTAGCCTGGATTTATTGACATGATGACTGGGTTGTCGATTGTCTTCGCGGATAGGCAAAACGCCCGGCGGGGAGCAATTCACAGTTCGTTCCCCGGAGGAGGGCGGCTGCAGTTGTTGTGCAGCTAACGTGCTGCTAATGTGCATGAGGACAGCTTTTTACATGCCTATCAATGATCAAACGTAAGTAGTCCTTTATTTAAAGAAAGTTTGTAGTGTTTACTTTGTAATCGCTGTATTCATATTTGACATAATACAAAACCAGATGTTTACTCACTTCCTCGTAAGTCCAATGGTCCCACAGTAAATATCCACGGTGAATGGGAACCTTTTCAAACTCTAAAAAGGCGCATACGCCTCTCCCTCATGAAGAATGATTTTTCTGCAGCCGTTTGGCTGGCGTGATGCAAAAAATAAACGTATTAATCCGCAAAATCAGCTGAATCCTTAGTCCTCATACACAACAGTACGACTGGATAGTGAGAGGACTCCTTCTACCGTAGACGTCACAGAGCGCTCTTTCTCAACTCAAGACTGGAGCCGGAAGTCACTCATTTTAATGGCGCAGGATTCAAAAAACTAAATAAATATAGCGATCGCTTCCACACACATCCAAGCGGTCCATATCATTCAGGAGCATAAAATACCGCGTGTATTATGAAATAAACGTGCTTTTTCGTGTCACATGCACTTTAAAGCAGTAGACTTCTCAGGAAGGCTCTGTTGTCGAGAACCTTCCTAGCAAACCTAAGTAACTTTTTATCTAAAATGCTCCTAAATCGGCAAAACTTAACTTAAATCTATCGTTAAATGATGAAACAGTTTTAAAACGTACACGTCGAAAGTAGACAGAAGGGAGCTAATGCAATCACGGGAGCAATTTTAACAACTTTAACAGTTGAGTCACAACATTAAATGACTTCCACACATAGCAAAGGTTCCTATCTAGTTATCGCAATATCCGCAATACCCCTGTGTCTCGTTAAGTTTCGGGTAAAGAATTGGGCTAGGGCCAATTGTCCCAAAAACCCTTAAAACTTCTCATTGTGTGACCTTTGTTGTTGTTGTTTTTTTAAGAAGAAAAAACATGAAAATTATCACCAGTTACTTTGCCAAATAACTAATTACTGTAATTTGTAACTGTAATTAATTACTTTTTTAAAGTAAGATTAAAAACATTGATTAATACTCGCCAATTTTACAACCTTTGTAACTTTATTCACAAATTTTTGACTTTTCTTATCAGTGCGACTGTCTTACAGTTGTGGTCAAAAGTTTACATACACTTGTGAAGAACATAATGTCATGGCTCTCTTGAGTTTCCAGTTATTTCTACAACTCTGATAGAGTGATTGGAACAGATACTTCTTTGTCACAAAAAACATTCATGAAGTTTGCTTCTTTTATGACTTTATTATGTGTGAACAGAAAAAAGTGATCAAATCTGCTGGGTCAAAAATGTACATACAGCAGCGCTAATATTTGGTAACATGTCCCTTGGCCATTTTCACTTCAATCCACAAGCTTCTGGCAAGCTTCTGGTTGAATCTTTGACCACTCATCTTGACAGAATTGGTGCAGTTCAGTTAAATTTGAATGCTTTCTGACATGGACTTGTTTCTTAAGCATTGTCCACAAGTTCTCAATGGGGTTTAAGTCAGGACTTTGGGAAGGCCATTCGAAAACCTTAATTCTAGCCTGATTTAGCCATTCCATTACCACTTTTGATGTGTGTTTGGGGTCATTGTCCTGTTGCAGACCCGGGCATTTTACGGCCCGCGGGCCAAATACGGCCCGCGGACCCACTCTGACTGGCCCGCGAAAGGTTGCTTGGACTTAAGAAAATAAAACCTACTTTCAAAATTGTGCGTAATGCGTGGACTAAAACAGCAGGGCTTTTACTTTGAAACCTGTTTACGGCATGCGTACGTCATTTACGTCCAGGTACTGAAACAAGTCTGAGTGCATGTGACTAGCAGCAACTCAATGGTAACCCTAAAATGTCTGCATACGCCAAAAAAAGAAACGTGGACGCTAAAGTTCGTGGTTTTAAAAAAAATATGGACAACTAAATATTTATTTACAGACGTCGGTGGTAAACCCGTGTGTTTACTTTGTGGTGAGCAGGTCGCCGTGTTTAAGGAATACAACGTGAGTAGGCATTACGAGACGAAGCATGCAGAAAAATACGGACATCTGACTGAGGCTGGAAGAGCGCGGTTATCTGAAGATTTGCTAGCGAAGCTAGAAAAACAACAAGGCTATTTTACCAAGCTATATGCAGCCCGGGATGCGGCAACAGAGACCAGCTTTGTGATATCTCATAAAATCGCTAAAAACTGTAAGCCGTTTTCGGAGGGAGAGTTTGTGAAAGAGTGCTTGGTGGACTCTGCAGCACTAATATATCCGGAGAAAAAAGAAGCATTTGAGAAAGTCCCGCTGTCCAGGCGAACGGTGACCAGAAGGGTGGACGACATCGCGGAGAATCTCCGACATCAGCTAAAAAGTGGAGTAGCAAGTTTTGACTTTTTCTCCTTGGCTTTGGACGAGAGCTGTGACGTCCGCGACACGGCGCGTTTACTCGTGTTTCTCCGAGGAATAACACAGGATTTCACGATTACGGAGGAGCTGGCAGCAGTGAGATCAATGAAAGGAACAACCACGGGGAGTGATTTGTTCAAGGTAAACGCATGCATGGACAAGCTTGAACTGAAATGGGACAAACTGGTAGGAGTCACTACTGATGGTTGTCCCAATCTGACCGGGAAATAGTAGGACTTTTGAAACGGATGCAAGATAAAGTGACTGAACTTGACGCTGAGCATAAATTGGTGTTTATTTGGTGTTTTTCTACCTACACATGTGAGCAAACATTCTCAGTAATGAAGTTTACCAAATCCAGGTACAGGTCCTCTCTGACTGAAGACCATCTGTCAGATGTGCTTCACATCTCCACCTCAAACATTCAACCTGACCTTGATGCTCTTGTTAAAGCTCAACAGAGGCTAGATTTCTCTCGCTGAAGAAAAAAAAATACTGAAACATGTTTGTTCTGCACTGTTTGGCAGTTTGATAAAAATGTTGAGTTATGTTACATTATTGTGGTATCGTTATAGAAAGTTAAAAATAAAGCATTGTGGTAATGTGACTGAAAAGCAGTCAAAAATGTAGCAAACTTACCTCTGTTTTCACTGAATAAATTCAGGTTTTTTGTAAAACAACCTCACTCTCTCATTATCTAACAATAACACATACTCTTACCAGCTTCTGTAAACAATACAATTTACTTATTTCAATGTTGAAATAAAATTAATAACGAGTAGATTTCAAATTTTGGTCCGGCCCTCCACAATATTTTCTGCTTCTCATTTGGCCCCTGGGGAAAAATAATTGCCCACCCCTGTCCTGTTGGAACACCCAACTGCGTCCAAGACCCAATCTTCGGGCTGATGACTTAATGGTTATCTTGAAGAATTTGAAGGTAATCCTCCTTCTTCATTATCCCATTTACTCTCTGTAAAGCACCAGTTCCATTGGCAGCAAAACAGCCCCACAGCATAATACTACCACCACCGTGCTTGACGGTAGGCATGGTGTACTTGGGGTTAAAGGCCTCACCTTTTCTCCTCCAAACATATTGCTGGGCATTGTGGCCAAACAGCTTGATTTTTATTTCGTCTGACCACAGAACTTTCCTCCAGAAGGTCTTATCTATGTCCATGTGATCAGCAGCAAACTTCAGTCGAGCCTTAAGGTGCCGCTTTTGGAGCAAGGGCTTCCTTCTTGCACGGCAGCCTCTCAGTCCATGGAGATGCAAAACACGCTTGACTGTGGACACTGACACCTGTGTTCCAGCAGCTTCTAATTCTTGGCAGATCTGCTTTTTGGTGATTCTCAGTTGAATCTTCACTAAGCCTGTCGCAATATGCAATAATTCAATTTATCGCGCGATATATAAAAATGAAGGCGGTAATTTTTCCGCTGCGATTTATCGCCTCGCGTGCATGTGCGTGCGCGCGTGCGGCAGACGTGCTGTTAAAAGTTCGGATTCCTCGTTACCAACTGCGCAAATTGCATCTTCGTTCCAAGTCCGGCAAAAACTAGCGCCGGAGCCAATCGTTCCCATTATATCCTGTTGTTCAATGTATACCGGCCGCATCAGTGCTCCGGAGTGACTGTGGACCATCTACAGCGCGCTGGTGTCGTTGACATGTGGGCGCTCCCGTCAGGGTGGCTGTTTTTCGGCACAACGCCGGATATTTACAACGAAGTCCACCAAAACATTGTTACCGACTAGGCTGCTACGAACAACCTCGCTTTGACAATAAACAGCTGATTGAAATTAAGAGCGCTGTGTCATATGCTGGTGTTGAGTAGTAATGAGCAGACGTGACTTCAGCGGCGCTTGTTAACTTTTTTAATGCGCGCACACACTAGATATCATAAAATAGCACACTAGATGTGCTACGTCCCATGCCATTGGCTACGTGAGCACAGAGTGATTATGGGTTACGTAGTCCATATACTACATCAATGAATTCTAAACTGTCATGACTGAATGGAAGTTAAGAAGGCCAAATCATTCCATACTAGTGACTACAGATAA
Organism: Corythoichthys intestinalis; assembly: GCF_030265065.1. Taxonomy (NCBI): domain Eukaryota; kingdom Metazoa; phylum Chordata; class Actinopteri; order Syngnathiformes; family Syngnathidae; genus Corythoichthys; species Corythoichthys intestinalis. Next base: position 42,368,514 of record NC_080410.1, read on the forward strand.
TGTTGCAAATATTGTTAATTCAGTACGTGACACAGATGGATTCGGACCACAAATAGGATGTCTTGCTCATGTAGTAAACCTAGCTGCTAAGAAAGCTGTAACAATCAACAGTGTGCCTTGCCTCACTTTACAAACAGTAAAGATTGTTCTCAGCACTTTTGTACAAACATTTTTCAGATCAGTAAGAAGTAAGCACATACAGTAAATATTATGCACTAAAATGCATGTTTATATGATGGTAATTTAATTTTTGCTCGCTAGCAAAAAAAAAAAAAGAAACAAAAAATATAATTGTTATATTTTTTTACAGAGCATTAAATGTATTGGATCGAAAATCGTGACCCCGTATCAAAAATCGTACCGAACCGTGACTTAACTGTATTGTTGCATCCCTATGGAACACCATTGCAGAAGCTATGACGGGGAAAAGTTTTCATTTGCCTAAATGCTTAAGTTATTAAGTGCAATTTTTTTTCTCTTTTTAAAAATTTTTTTAACACATTTTATTTATTCTGTGGTGCTGTGTGGTATCAATATTGTTGTTTTTTAATGTTGTTATTGTAAATTGGTTAAAAAAATTGGGGGGGCGCAATAATATCGCATATCGCAATAATTTATGAGAATAATTATCGCACACTAATATTTGTTATCGCGACAGGCCTAATCTTCACCCTCCTGACCAATTTTCTCTCAGCAGCAGGTGATAGCTTGCGTTTTCTTCCTGATCGTGGCAGTGACAAAACAGTGCCATGCACTTTATACTTACAATTTTTTGCACTGTTGCTCGTGGGACCTGCAGCTGCTTTGAAATGGCTCCAAGTGACTTTCCTGACTTGTTCAAGTCAATGATTCGCTTTTTCAGATCCATGCTGAGCTCCTTTGACTTTCCCATTGTAGCGTTTGTGGGCGTTTGCATCCAATGAGCCCTATTTAAATGGCCTCAGAGAAGTCACCAGCGCACTACTCATAATCACTCACAAGAAGTTAACAGGCCATGCTATGAAGCTCATTTTACTGACACAACTTTCTAAGTCACCAAAATTGCTAATTCGTGTTTGTGTATGTATATTTTTGACCCAGGAGATTTGATCACTTTTTCTGTTAACCTATAATAAAGTCATAAAAGAACCAAACTTCATGAATGTTTTTTGTGACAAAGAAGTATCTGTTCCAATCACTATCGGAGAAAAATCAGAGTTGTAGAAATAACTGGAAACTCAAGAGAGCCATGACATTATGTTCTTCACAAGTGTATGTAAACTTTTGACCACAACTGTATATTGCTGCACAGACATCCATATACGTCCAATCCATTTGAATCTGTCGATCCGTCGAAACATATCGGACGTTTATGGACGTCAACGCTAGTTAATAAGCCAACCAAAGAAACCAAACAAACAAAAAACCTGCATTCTTTTCTGTGTCCCGCAGATGGCAGCGACGATCGACATGAATTTCCAAAGCGAATTAATGGCGATCTTTGAGGAAAACATCTTTTGAGGAGGCGACAAAAACCACCACTTGGACGAAACGTGGAAACTTAACTGCAAAAAAAACAACTTTTTTTGTCACGTCGGCACTCTTTGCCTTTTTTTTTTTTTTTTTTGTCCCCTTCATCCTGCAGGGGGCGGAAAAACGACGACAATAATTTGTAGTCCAAGCTCTGAATACTTACTGACGAGACTGGAGAGTAAGACTGGGGCCCCATTTTTTTTTTTTTTTGAATGTTTGTTTGTCGTATGTGAACACACACAAAAAAAAAAACGGCCTGTCGGGGTTTATTCCACACTGTAAATCTATTTCTCAATAGAGAAGGTACACTTGGCCTTTACATATCTCTCTTTAAAACAAACAAACACGTAAAAGCAGTCATCCTATCTACTGTAAAGAAGTATTTTCTTATACTAGCGTAACACGCATTTATTTCTACTTTTCTTTTAAGGACGCACTCCACGTAAACGTACCCCCACACGTCTATGCCAAACAAGTTTTTACGCTCTGTCCTACATCATGTCATAGGTAGCTAAGATTTAAAAACAAAAACAAAAAAAAACATGAAATATATGCATTATGATAGCTCCAGCAAGTATTTAAAATGATGGTATGTTTTAAATCCCTGACAGAATGCAGTAATCAGTAATTGCAATAGGGGTGGGACAATATATGGAAAAGGTGATATATCGCTATATTTTGGAGGTCAAAAGGTTATCGATATGTTCCCCCAAAGAATCGATATACCGTTTTAGAAAGGTGTCATTGTTTTTTTATAGGTTGCTAGCAAAATCTTCCATTTGAATAGTGTCTAAATTGCTGCCATTGACATCAACTTCATTTGAAATGAATTGGACGTCTAGTGGCGTCAATGGCATTGAAACCAGAGCATGTCTAGTGGGCATCTACAGGTCAATTCCTGTTCATTTTAGGGCATTTACAGGTCACTTCCTGTTGATTTTGAGACACGTCTTGACTCACCTCCTTTTCAGTAACCCAAAATTAACAGGAAGTGACCTGTAAATGCCCTAAAGTGAATACAAAGTGACCTGTAAATGCCTCAAAAATCAACAGTGACTCAAACCCAACACTTTCTGGGTCACTTCCTGTTGGGTTTAGGGCATTTCTGAATCACTTCCGGTTCTGTGACCCAAAAACAAACAGGAAATGGGCCAGAAATGCCCCAAAATCAACTGGAGGTGACTCAAATTCAACCGGAAGTCACCTGTAGATGCCCTAAAGTGAACAGAAAGTGGCCTGTAAATGCCTCAAAAATCAACAGTGACTCAAACCCAACACTTTCTGGGTCACCTCCTGTTGGGTTTAGGGCATTTCTGAATCACTTCCTGTTCTGTGACCCAAAAACAAACAGGAAATGGTCCAGAAATTCCCCAAATTCAACAGGAAGTGACTCAAACTCTACAGAAAGTGACCTTTAAATGCCCAGAAAATCAATAGGAGATGACTAAACTCAGGTTTCTGGGTCACCATGCGTTGATTATGGGTGCATGTATTGGTCACTTCCTGTTGGTTTTGGGTTACATAACTAGTTTTGGGTAACAGAACAGGAAGTGACCCAGAAATGCCCCGAAATCGACAAGAAGTCACCTGTAGATGCCCTTTAATGAACAGAAAGTGGCCTGTAAATGCTCTGAAAATCAACAGGAAATGACTCAACAGTTTCTGGGTTACTTCCTGTTGATCGGGGGCATTTACGGGTCGCTTCCTGTTTGGGTTACAGAACAGGAAGTGACCCCAAAATGCCCCAGAATCAACAGGAAGTGACTCACATTCAACAGGGGGTCACCTGTAAATGCCATGAAAATCAACAGGAATTGACTCAAACTGTTGATTTTGAGCCCCATATTCAACAGGAAGTGACCTGTTAGTGCCCCAAAATCGACAGGAAGTGGCACAAAATCAACAGGAAGTCACCTGTAAATGCCTCAAAATCAACAGTGACTCAAACCCAACACTTTCCGGGTCACTTCCTGTTGGATTTAGGGCATTTCTGAATCACTTCCTGTTCTGTGACCCAAAAACAAACAGGATATTGTCCAGAAATGCCCCCAAATCAACAGGAAGTGACTCAAATTCAACTGGAAGTCACCTGTAGATGCCCGAAAATGAACAGAAAGTGGCCTGTAAATGCCCCGAAAATCGACAGGAAATGGCTCAACAGTTTCTGGGTTACTTCCTGTTGATCGGGAGCATTTATGGGTCACTTCCTGTTGAGTTTGGGTTACAAAACTGAGTTTATGTCACTTCATGTTGATTTTGAGCCCCAAATTCAACAGGAAGTGACCTGTTAATGCCCCAAAAATCAACAGGAAGTGACTCAAACTCAAGTTTCTGGATCACTATGTGTTGATTTTGGGGCATTTATAGGTCATTTCCTGTTTATTTTGGGTTGGTGACCCAGAAATGCCTCAAAATTAAGAAGAAGTGACACACATTCAACCGGAAGTCACCTGTAAATGCCGCTGAAATCAACAGGAAGGGACTAAACTCATGTTTCTGGGTCACTATCTGTTGATTTTTGGGGCATATATGGATTACTTCCTGTTGATTGGCGGCATTTCTGGGTCACTTCCTGTTTTGAACCCAAAATCAAAAGGAATGCCATAAAATCAACAAGAAGTGACAAAACTGTTGTTTGAATCACTTCCTGTTGATTTTTGGGGCATTACGGGTCATTTCCTTTTAATTTTGGGTTACAGAAAAGGAAGTGACCAAGAAATGCCCCTAAATCAACAGGAAGTGACTGGAAAACGCCCTAAAATGAACAGAGAGTGGCCTGTAAATGCCCCGAAAATCAACAAGAGATGACTCAAACTCAGTGTCTGGGTTACTTCCTGTTTATTGGGTGCATTTACGGGTCACTTCCAATTCTGTAATGCAAACTGAACAGGAAGTGACCTGTAATGCTCCAAAAATCAACAGGAAGTGACTCAAAGTCATCTGTAAATGCTCTAAAATGAACAGAAAGTGACCTGTAAATGCCCCGAAAAGAATAATAATAATAAAGAAATATCAGAAAGCCGTTAAATGACCCCAATACCAAATGACTACTTTGCTTTGTTAAACAATAGACCACTCAAACAAGCAATCAAGCAGCCTAGGTGTGAAGGGGGGTTTCACTCTGGATAGCGGCAATTAGCATCGTGAATATTTGCAAATCCGGATTTGTTAACTCCAGAGGGCCAGTTGGCATGAAACTAAGACTAGCATCTAGGGCTGCAGCTATCGAATATTTTAGTAGTCGATTAATCGATGGACTAGTTAGTTCGAATAATCGAGTAATCGGATAAGAAACATGAAAAATTCAAATACATGAGCTGAGCCTCAAATGGTATATATATTTTTTTAAATGATCTATGGACAAGAAAAAAACAATTGGCTAACTTACATAGAAAAAGTTCGCTAGCTTAAATGCTATAAAATGCTAGTTTTTTTTTTTACAATGCTATTAACAAATTTTTCAGACACATTCCCACAAAAAAAACGGTTCAATATACCTATAAACTAAATAACGAATGCAAAAAAAAAAAAAAAACATTAGCTCAAACAAAAACTTACTTTGGTCTTAACAGGGAGCAGTTGGCTCATTTGTTCAGCCATGTTAAAAGACGCAGATCAGAGGGCAGTCTATCCACCCTAATTAATAAAACTGAATGCAAACACTTTCAAAATAAACCATTACAACGCCACTTTAATTAAACGAATACTCGAAGCAACAAAATTTAATTCGAATATTTTTTTTCTAATCGAATACTCGAGTTAAATCAATTAATCGTTGCAGCACTACTAGCATCTAGAACTGTAGCTAAACCATTTTTGAAAATTGAGTGTTAGAACATCTGGGACAAATCCCATCAAGCGCCCTTGTCTTGACAAGTCCAACATTGAGTTGTCAAGGTTCACAGAATGACCAAAGAACTTTCCACAGCAGCTCAAACAGCTGTTTTGTCACACCAAACTTAAGTATACAGTACATACAGTAAAAAGGTTGTCCACCCGATTGCCTGCCTGAGCGGTCCACTGTCCGACAAAGCCAAGGCAGCCCTGCCCTGCAAACACTCAAGATGCTAATTGGAGCAATCCAGTCGTGTAGTTTTTTGCTAAACTGACACCTTTTTAAAACGATACATATCGATTCAATTTCATATATCACCGTTTTTATCATTTGTCACAGCCCTAGAATGGATTGGTTCACTTTTCGGAGCTTTGGACTTATTTTATTCTTCACTACAGAACAAAAAAAAAATCCGCTTGGATATGATTTGGGCAGTCACACTACTGACTGTCGCTGCGACGTTTTTAGAAGTCACATTTTTAGTCGTCTCATCTGGTGTTTGTTTTTCTCCAGTGCCTGTATTATTATTAATATTATTATTATTATTGTATGGCAATTCTCCTTTGGGCTTATGTTACACCGTCGTGTAATATTTGACCAGGTGGGGCGAATGTTGTTTTTGAATGCGTTTGTGTATAAAAGAAACAAAAACAAAAAAACTGAAAAAAGCGTTTTATATTGAACCCTTTTTAAATGTGCTTTTAGCTGAACTTCCGAACAAGCGTTTTGTTTTTTTGGGGGGAGGTTTTTAGTCTCAGCGTCGACACATTTTAGCTTTGGTTTCTGCTCGCGTGTGATTGTGGACGTTCGAATGGCTGTGTGCGTTTTTTTTTTTTTTTTTTTTAAAGATATTTGCGTTCTATTGAAGAGAATAAACAGTACTTCAGAAGAACTTTTTGTTTGTGCTCAAGTCACCTTTTTACTAATTCCAATGAAGGCAACCTTATCAACTTTTCCCCCCCCCCGCTCTCGTGCCATTTGTGTTTTAAGGAGAATGTGCTGACTCGGCCATAGAGTTTGCTTTATTCAGGTATTTTATTTTGTTACGTGCGTTTCGGTGAGGGGAGACTGACTGTCCTCGATTTATTGTTTGATATGATGTGAGATCTCTTGATTCAGTCTGTACTGATCACTGAATAAACTCATCGCTTTTATAGAAAACAACAAAATAAAAATAAAATAAAAAACTAGAAACTGCAATTTCTGGATCAATTACTCTGGGTCTTTCCTGTGTGGAGATACAGATCTTAGACCCGCCCAGGTATGTTTGGGGACATGTCCTGTTGATTTGGGGAATTTGGAGGGCGTGTCCCGGTCATATCAGGTCATTTGGGGGGCGTGTCCTAGTCATATCAGGTCATTTGGGGACATTAAAGGGGCATTTCCTGTAAATATCCAGTCATTAAGGGACATTTGGGGCGTGTCCTAGTCATATCAGGTCATTTGGAGACATTCAAGGGGCGTGTCCTGGTAATCTCAGGTCATTGGGGGCGTGTCCTGGTCATATCAGGTCATTTGGGGACATTCAAGGGGCGTGTCCTGGTAATCTCAGGTAATTAAGGGACATTTGGGGGTGTGTCCTAGTCATACCAGGTCATTTGGGGACATTTTCAGGGCGTGTCCTGGTCATGTCAGGTCATTAAGGGACATTTGGGGGCGTGTCCTAGTCCTATCAGGTCATTTGGGGACATGGGGGGGGGCATCTCCTGGTTATATCAGGTCATTTGGGGACATTTGGCGGGCATGTCCTAGTCAGGTCATTTTGGGACATTGGGGGGGCGTGTCCTAGTCATAGGTAATTTGGAGACGTTTAAGGGGCGTGTCCTGGTAATCTCAGGTCATTTAGGAACATTTGGGGGCGTGTCCTAGTCATACCAGGTCATTTGGGGGGCGTGTCCTGGTCATATCAGGTCATTTGGGGACATTTAAGGGGCGAGTCCTGGTAATCTCAGGTCATTGAGGGACATTTGGGGGCGTGTCCTAGTCATACCAGGTCAGTTGGGGACATTTTGGGGGCGTGTCCTGGTCATATCAGGTCATTTGGAGACATTTGGGGGCGTGTCCTAGTTATATCTGGTCATTTCCTGTTGATTTGGGGACATTTGTTTTTTTGCCTTTGAAAATGAATGGGTAATTTGGACGTCCATGGCAGTCAATGGCATCGACTTAAAAATGCGTCAATGGAATCCAAGTACACTGGCATCAATAGAGTCGACAAACATGGCTGTCAATGGCATTAAACAAAGTAAATGCCATTGAAAATGAACGGGAAATTTGGACGTCCATGGCCATCAATGGCATCGACATTGATATGCGTCAATGGAATCGAAGTACTTTGGCATCAATAGAATTGACATATATGGCCGTCAATGGCATCTGTCTAAATTGGCCCAATGCAATGTTAATCCCATTGGAAATAAATCAGTCCAATCGTGACAGTGTACAGATCTGCATAGTTTTAAACGCACTCATGACAGAATTGGGCTTAAATAATCGCTTTGTTTCCTCAAGAGAGAGTACGACTAGTATGGAGGTAGATTTGTGTCTTTATTATTCAATCCCCCCCAAAAAAGTTGCTTCAATCAAAAAAAAAACAGATCTGAAACTCAAAAAAATGCATTTCAAAACTATTTTTTTCTTTGATTTTTTTCTTCGCTGTTTTGTGGCAAAAGGTGGATTTTTCCGATGAATCTTCCATTGAATTACACCACAGTCGCTGTAAATATTGCAGGAGACCTACTGGAGTCCGCATGGATCCGAGATTCACTCAGAAAACAGTGAAGTTTGATGGTGGCAAATCATGGTCTGGGGTTACATCCAGTATGGCAGTGTGCGAGAGATCTGCAGGGTGAAAGGCAACATAAATAGTCTGAAATATCAACAAATCTTAGCTGCCTCTTACGTTCCTAACCATAAAAAGGGACAATTTTTCTCCATCGCATACTTCTTTCTCTACCTCAAAGTTCCTCAAGGCAAAGAAGACCAAAATCCTCGAGGACTGGCCAGCCCAGTCACCAGACATGAACAGAATGTAAGCGGAAGCATGGAAGACGAAACCCAAGAATGTTGATGAACTCTGGGAGGCATGCAAGACTGCTTTCTTTGATCTTCCTGATGACTTCATCAATAAATTGTATGAATCCTTGCCAAACTGCATGGATGCCCGCATGGGTCCGAGATTCACTGAGAAAACACTGAAGTTTGGTGGTGGCAAAATCATGGTCTGGGGTTACATCCAGTATGGGGGGGAAGGCAACATAAATAGTCTGAAATATCAACAAATCTTAGCTGCCTCTTACTGCCCTAACCATAAAAAGGGACAAATTCTGCAGCAGGACGGTGCTCCATCGCATACTTCAATCTCTACCTCACAGTACCTCAGGGCAAAGAAGATGAAATAGGAAGCCAAAAAATCCAGCTGTGGCCATTCACAGCTGTGTCTTGACTCTCGTCATACATGCTACATGGAGTTTTTGGATCGAAACGAGGTAAGTACGCGATATCTCGTTAAAATCATGGCGTCTAATTATGCCTCCAGTTAGGGTTTTGCTGTTTATTTATTTATTTTTTTTTTAATGCCCTTCTGTTAAAATTTTCAGAAAATAGAGCTTTTAAGCTTTACAATGATGTATCACACATGCATACAGGACAATTTTAAAATTTGGTCAAATTGGGGGTCTCAGAGCGGAACTTCAAGTCACCTGAGTGTTTTCCGCCATATTTTTAGGGGAGGGCAATGTTATTTTTGCAAATGATTTTTTTTCTTTGTTTGAAAATAGTTTTTTTTTTTTCGATTGAAGCGACTTTTTCTGGGATTGAATGATTTAGACACTAATGTCCTACCCATAATATGGCCCAAACGCAAAAAGGATTGCTTCAATCAAAGAAAACCGTTTCAATGAAAAATTTGTGTTCAAATGCAAATTTCTGAGTCTCAAATATTTTTTCATATTTAAAAAAATTCTCTATGATTGAAAATGTTTTTGATTGAAGTGATTTTTCTTTGGAATATTTTTGTTTTGTATGAAGCAACGAACTTTTTGATGAATAATAAAGACACAAATGCCCTAGCCAAAATGTAGCCCAAACGCAAAATTACATTAGTTCAATCAAAAAAAAAGTTGTTTCAATTAAAAAAAAAAAAAAAAAAAAGTTTCAAATTTAGTTTTACTTAAATTTTTTTTTTTTAATTGAAGTGATTTTTTTTTTTTTTTTTTTTAAATTGAAAATATTTTTGGTAACAAAGACACAAATCTACCTCCATACAGATGTGCCTCGTCTGAAACGCTCATATAAAAGAATTGGGCTTACCTTGCATAATCACTTTGTTTCCACAAGAGGGAGCCAGAGTACGCCAAGTGGTAATACATTCAAAAGTCAGGCCGAATATTATTGAAACGTAAGTACTAATACAGTGGTTCTTAACCTTGCTAAAAGTACACTATAAAAAAGGATTTTTGTGGGTAGTAATTATGATCCGTATAAATTATACTTAAAGTATTTAGGTAAGCAAGTGAACTGTATTAAATTGGTTAAAATTAACTCTCATTACCCAGTTTTAATCATTATAGACATCAACTTGAACAAACAAGTTATCTACCCAAAAATATTCGGTGTGTGCGCAAGGTTGCGTATGCATGAGCAAAATTGCGTGAGAGGCTTGCTGTGACCATTAGGCTAATGCTAATGTGAATGGTATGCTAATGCTACGAGTTACATTTAGTGTGTGATGATCACTCGGCAGCACCAAACTTTAAGGGATAAAGCAACATTGCATATTCTCTTGCCGATATCAGAAAACAAATATTACCATGTGTGCAAGCCTGGAGAGTGGGTGGGGCTCAGCATGTCACAAGAGTGACACAACCAGACACTGCTAAATATGTACACATAAAATGTCACATTGTGAATATGCGACGGAAACTATGGCGCATTTTCGTCTCATGTTTTAGTCCCCCGAAACGCGTTTTTAGCTCGTTATTGTCGCGTCATCGTTATGAAAAAAATTGCTCGTTGACAAAATATTTTCATTATAGTCATCATTGACGAAAACACTGCTCTATAATATACCATTTTTAGAAATGTATGTCTTTTGAGTTTCCCAATGTTTAATTTGGCAGTTTTATCAAAGGTTTTTCTGTATATTTAATTTTTTTCTCTTGTATTTCTGGTACGTTTGCTGTTCTTTCCAAGTTTCAATGTATAACATTAACCGGGAATTGTCTTTAAAAAAAAAAAAAGGTACGTAATCGAATAAATTATATATTGTAAATGGAGGCGCCTGTTTTAAAAAAATATATGCAAACAAAAAAGACGTTTTAAACTTTTCGAACTTCAAAGCACTGCCAAATACGACCGTTACAAAACTTAAGTATTCATACAGTACTTTTGACCAAGGTTAATACATTATCCTGCCACTGGAGGGCAGTAAGTACAAGGCAATAGTTGATATTCTTGGGAAAGTTCATACGTGGGGTACAATATTGCGCTTCGTGTTCGTATACTTTAAAACACATTTAGGAGGTATTAATTCTAAGATACGAAGTTAACAATAAATTTAGCCCGGTTATGATATATTTTTTTGTCTCTAAATAGAAGAAAATATCACATTTACAACAATTTTGCTTACTACTAGCGCGAACGTCCGCCATTTTGAAAGTCGAGTTCAAAGGTTGTGAGGCGTTTAGTTGTCGTTGTAAAACTGGGAACATTTAGAAATCAACGAGCGCTTGTGTATAGAAATTACACGTAACAATTATATACATCTAAATGTTTGGTATTTTCGGAAGTGCGTCTTGAATCTCGTCAGTAAATTAAAATGTGAACTTTATACTTTTGTAAGCGTTGTGTTAGAAGGAAAAAAAAAAACGTCGTTTGCTACTTTTCGGTCTGTTTTAAACACAACATGCCAAGTGACCGTGTCTTACGAGTATTCACGAATTTAACATTAGCTATTTTAATGAAAACATGGAAATATATACATATAAAGCCTTTATAACAGCGACACTTACCTTCATTTTGTAGAAGGTTGATTTCGAAATCATATTAAACACAATTTACAACTTATATTGTAAATTAGATTCAATTACTATAATTGGCAACCAGTTCAGCGTTAATCATATCAAATGCTTAGTTATAAAAATATCCATACATTTACAATATTTAGAAGTTTCTTTTATTAAAAAAAAAAAAAAAAAACCTACAAGTTGAAGACTTGCCGTAAGACTGACATGATTCAGATTTTTTTTTTCTTTTTTTATTACATTTGACTATCACAAGAGCATTTTGTGACAACTTATAAAACGAAACACTCCTAAAATCTGAAAATCAAATACTGGAAGAAGAAAAGAAAATGGGAAGAGAAAAAAAATAATCACACTAATTTTTTTTTTATTATTAATTTCTAATAAGAACACTACAATTTGTCATTCTTCCTTTGTTTTTAACTCTTTCTTTCTAGAACAATTCTAAAGTTGAGGTATAAAAGGACTTCAGACTGACGCGTGGGTCTGAAAACAGCGGTGGGGTTTTCAAGGGATTCAGGGTTATATATATACAACAGAGATGGAAAGACAGAGGTAGAGAGAGGGGTAAATACAAGGGAAAGAGCGGATACAAATATACTAAGAGAACAAAAAATAATAATCAAAAGGGTTTTTTGGGGGGTGTGGGGACATTTGCTACTGTAGACGTCGTTCGTTTTTTCCCCCCGTCTGGAAGCTCGACGTGAAACGTCATTTTCCACAGCAGCAAACATCCTAAAACAGTTACAACCCCCACATTTCCACCCGGTTATGTAACAAAAAGCCTAAATAATAGCAATAATAATAAAAAGTTGATACAGAGTTATATAGAGTCCTGTGTGTGTGGTTACGGGGGAACAAATTGGCAAAAAAAAAAAAGGGGAAAAAATTGGAACCGAGCGTCAAAAAGTTTATAAAAGAAACGGTGAAACATTACACAAACTGTACAGTGACATCCATTACACAGGTAGAAAAAAAATGGGAGGGGCAGGCAGGAAAGAGGGAGGAGCTTCATGACATTTTGGTGTTTTACCAAGAACAAAAGTAATTACACGTCGGGATATCGCATCGTACTTCGAAGCAGTGTCTTTTCTCTTTAAAAAGCGAGAAAATGGTCTTTTTGTAGCTTCAGGTGATGGTGAATGAGTTTTAAGGACATTTCCGTCTCGGTAAATCAGGCGAGAAAGTCACTCCATCTTCCAAATTGTGTTAAAATTAGCTCAAAAAGTTGTTCGGAGTTGTTTTTTTTTTTTTTTGGTAATAAAAGGCGAGAGTGTGTAAGCCCTCGTGCGTTTTTTGTCTATATCGAAAATTAAAATGTGTTTTCACCCCTTTCCCACCCCCCAAAATAAAATACAAGACACACAAAAATAGTGGTGATGATGATTAGTGACTGTTATTTTTGGTTTTGGTTCAACAGAAGTCGTCGTGCTCGCCGCTCTTTTTTTTTGTTTTCTTTTTTTTTGGTCTGACTGTGTAATAGTTATACCTTCTTTTTTTTTTTTTTTCTTTTTTTTTTTCTACATTTTCCGGAGTTGAAAAGGGCTGAATGAAGATGAAAACACGAGTCCGAACATGCATGGAAGACGACGAGTTTTGCTAGATCGCCACTACACCCCCCCGGATGCTCTATTGGCAGCGTTTGTGGATTTTTGGTGGCGGCTGGTGCATTCTCACACATTTTTTTTTTTTTTTTAAACTGACAAAATGGGCTACAATAAAGAGAAACTAGGGGACTGAAAGCAAAAGCGACCCCACTCCAAAAGAAAGAAAAAAAAAGAAAACACATTAGTTCCATCCACTCTTGCTAACACAGCGCGACAGGTAAGGAAGATGACTTTTTTTGGGGGGGCGAGGGCACGCGTGACCGATCGGTAGCGGGATGGAGTCCGAGGTTGCGTTGCTGTCCTGTGTTCCAGCACAGTGTGTTGTGTATATGATGTGACGGCGTCCGGTCCGGGACGTAGAAATGGCGTGGCGGCGGAATCAGTTAGAGGTGTCGGAGTGGACGCTGCCGGGAGGAGGGGTGGCGGAGGGGGGGTCGCTCGGGTCCTGCCAGCTGTTAGCCTGCAGCAACAACAACAAAAGAACATATTAGAAATTTTTTCAAGGCCCCCCAAAAACTCAAATTTTTGAAACTTGTTTCTTAAAAATACATAGTATAGTCAAGTTTAGTATCGTATGGTATTAGTATTAGTGTAAGTATTACTGTTAGCATGAGTATAGTAGAAGTACATTATAGAATAATTGAGTATAAGTATAGTCAAGTAGAGGTATAGTTTAGTATTGGTGTAAGTATAGTCGATTATTAGCATAAATATAGCATTAGTGTCATTTTTTCATATTAGTGTAAGTATAGTATTGCCGAGTACACAGTAGTATTAGTATACAGTGGGGCAAATAAGTATTTAGTCAACCACTAATTGTGCAAGTTCCCCACCTGAAAATATTAGAGAGGCCTGTAATTGTCAACATGGTTAAACCTCAACCATGAGAGACCAGAATGTGGAAAAAAACCCAGAAAATCACATTGTTTGATTTTTGAATAATTTATTTGCAAATCATGGTGGAAAATAAGTATTTGTTCAATACCAAAAGTTCATCTCAATACTTTGTTATGTACCCTTTGTTGGCCAAACGTTTTCTGTAACTCTTCACAAGCTTTTCACACACTCTTGCTGGTATTTTGGCCCATTCCTCCATGCAGATCTCCTCTAGAGCAGTGATGTTTTGGGGCTGTCGTTGGGCAAACGTTTGGCCTCCGTTATTGCCAACAAAGGGTACATCACAAAGTATTGAGATGAACTTTTGGTATTGACCAAATACTTATTTTCCACCATGATTTGCACATAAATTATTCAAAAATCAAACAATGTGATTTTCTGGAGTTCTTTTTTCCACACTCTCATGGTTGAGGTTTACCCATGTTGACAATTACAGGCCTCTCTAATATTTTCAAGTGGGAGAACTTGCACAATTCGTGGTTGACTAAATACTTATTTGCCCCACTGTAAGTATAGTATAGCCTCATTATAGTATATTATAGTTTAGTATTAGTGTATGTCTAAGTACAGTGATACCTCGGCTCACGAACGCTTAAGCTCACGAACTTTTCGCCTCAAGAACATTAAATTCGCGAGCATATAGTCTCTGCTGGCGAACTAGTTTTCGGCGGACGAACCAAGCCACGCGGTCGGACAGCGCCACGAGAAGCTGACGCACGCTCACGGCGTCCCAGTTCGTCCCCTCCCTTTCGTTGAGTGCGGACGTGGTTTGTGTTTGATAGACATTTTGGACCATATTGAGTGTACTTTTGCTATTATGGGACCGAAAAAGAGTTACATACAGTCCTTATGGAAGGTGACTCGTGTTACCAATTCGCCCTCGACTGGTAATTGGCGGTGCTTTCAGCTTCCCACCGTCGTGAGAAGTGGACCGGCGAGTCACGTTGGCTCGTTGTCGTCGGTTGTCTTCGGTGCGCCCGATGGCGGCTTGCATACAAACACCCAGAGGTGTCGGATGGCTTTTTGTGGGCACTTTTATTAACAACCAAAAGCATGCGGGGGGCACAGCAGTGGAGTCTACGCTAACTGCGCACTTTGCCGGTAACACTCTCCTTCCAAACAGTAACTCCCTCCCTCCTCCTCCCACTCCTCCCACTCCCATACCATCGCAAAGGTAAATAAAACAACTTTATTATACAGTACAGTTTATTTCTTTAATTATAATACAATAGCACACTTATTATACATAAAATAAGGTATATTTTTGTGTAGTTTTAAGGCTTATTTAGTAGAAAATTATGTTTTATGGGGACCTGGGAACGGATTATTCTCATTTTAATGGTTTCTTATGGGAAATAAATGTTCGGAAGACGAACTTTTCGCCTCACGCACACTTTCTGGGAACCAATTATGTTCGTGAGCTGAGGTATCACTGTATATATATCTTATATTTTTTTCTTATTAGTGCAAGTATGGTATGGTCGAGTATACAGTTAGTATTAGTATAGTATTTGTGAAAGTATTAGTAATAGTGTAAGCAAAGTACTGTATAGTCGAGTTTAAGTATAGTCGGGTTTAAGTATTAGTATAAGTAAAGTCGAGTTTTAGTGTATAGTTTACTATTAGTGAAAGTATTAGTGCAAGTATAATATAGTTGAGTATAGTATAGCATAAGTGTTGTATGTGGTAGTTTAGTATAAGTGAAAGTATTAGTATAAGTTTGACGTATTAGTCAAGTTTAAATATAGTACATTATTAGTATAATTATAGTTGTATGTATTATATGTATATATTATATGTATTATAGTTGTAACTTAGTATCATATAGTCGAGTTTAAGCATAGTGTGGTATGTTATAGTTTAGTATTAGTGAAAGTATCAGTATTAGCGTAGGTATAGTAGAGTATACAAATAGTATAAGTATAGCACTGTATAGCAAAAATATAGTATAGTATACTATTTGTGAAAGTATTAGTATAATTAATTTTAGAAGAGTTTAAGTATAGTATTAGTATAAGTATTGTCGAGTTTAAGCATAGTACAGTATTAGTATAAGTATTGTCGAGTTTAGGTATAGTGTAGTATATTATTGTTTAGTATTAGAATTACTGTAAGAATAGTAAATTATACAATAAGTATAGAATAGTATAGCATAAGTATAGTACTGTATATTGGAGTGTAGTATTAGTGAAAGTATTTGTATTAGTGTTAAGTTTTAGTCAAGTTCAAGTATAGTATTAGTATGATAGTTGCGTATAAGTATCGTATAGTATATTATAGTTTATTATTAGTGAAAGTATTAGTATTTGTGTAAGTATAAGTACAGTTGAGTTTAAATATAGTGTAGTATATTATGTTTAGTATTAGTGTAAGTATAGCATAGTTGAGTATACAGTTAGCATAGTATTATTATACAATATTGTAGTTTAGTATTAGCGAAAGTATTAGTATTAGTGTTAAATATTAGTCAAGTGAAAGCATTAGTATTAGTGTTAAGTATCAGTCAAGTTTAGTACAGTATTAGTATAATTAGAGTATAGTATATTATAGTTTAGTATTAGTGAAACTATTAATACCAGCATAAGTATAGTTGAGTTTAAATATAGTGTGGTATATTATAGTTTAGTATTAGTGAAAGTATTAGTGTAAGTATAGTATAGTTGAGTATACAGTAAGTATAGTAAAAGTATAGTATAGCATAAGTATAGTATATTGTAATCTAGTGTTAGTGTAAGTATAAGTATAGTCAAGTATAAGTGTAGTATAGTTTAGTATTAGTGAAAGTATTAGTGTAAGTATAGTATACAGTAAGTATAGTAAAGTATTAGTATAAGTATAGTATAGCATAAGTATTGTATATTGTAGTTTAGTATTTGTGTAAGTATAAGTATAGTCAAGTATGAGTAGTATAGTACAGTATTTGTGAAAGTATTAGTCAAGTTTAAGTATTGTCTAGTATTAGTATAATTATAGTTGAGTATTAGTATCCTATAGTATATTATAGTTTAGTATTAGTGTAAGTATAAGTATAGTCAAGTTTAAGTACAGTATATTATAAGTACCGTATAGTAGAATATACAGTTAGTATTAGTATAAGTATAGTCGAGTATAAGTATTAGTATATTATAGTTTAGTATTAGTACAGACAGGTATAAGTATAGTTGAGTATAAGTACTGTATTAGTGTAATTATTATTTGAGTATAGAGTATGTACTTAGATCCTCATTTTTTATTTTTATTTTTTCTATATCATTTGAGGCTCAGCTCAGGTATTTTATTTTTTTACGTTCCTTATTCGATTACTCGATTATTTGAACTAGTTCATCGATTAATCGACTACTAACATAATCGATAGCTGCAGCCCTAATTTACACTGAAACATATTAATCGGTAACACTTTGACAGCAGCATTATAAGACTGTCAAAAGACCAAATGAACCACCATGAGTCTTTGAACCAATTGGCTGCAAAGCTCTATTGCTTCAAGAAGCTTCATTTGGCCATCACTGGAGGAGACCGTCAACCTCTGCTGTCAACACTGTTATCATCCAACATGCCTCCTAGCATGCATTGAAGCATTACAGATGTAAATAACCATCAAAATTCATGTTCTGTGCAAATGTTTTCTTCAGTTGCTGTCCTAGTTGTTTCATTAATTACTAGTTATGGTATTTGGTAACATTAAAATCATGACATGACACTGCCAGGAGCATTAATGAATGCTGATGACAGATGTCATTTTGTGTCATCTGGCAAATTATCACTTTTGAATGGATGTAAAAGATCCAAGCTGGACATAAATGGAGTTAGTGACATAACTTGCCGGATGACACTTCATGACACCTATCATAAGCATCCGTTAATACCCATGATAGTGTCGTGTCATAATTATGACGGTCTTATGGCAGTCCTATGAAGCCGCTGTCAAATAAAGTGTTGCCTATGAACCCAAATAAATCAACAAATCAACCACAGGATTCAAAATGAGGGGAAAAAGTAGCGTCTTATAGTCCAAAAATTACTGTACTCACTGTGTGGTGAAATGAATCAACTAAAATTTAATGGTTGCGGAGTTACTTACATCCAGGCGATGAGGGGTGTAGAGGCCGCTACCTGAAAGCTCCTCATAGCCGCCCGTCAGGTGTGTAGCACGGTGCAGGGTATCCACCTGTTGACACGCAACGCCGCAATCACTCACACACGCAGAACATAGCAGAACGAGACGCGAGGACGCCATTTTCATCTGTTTGGCTCGTAACGTAACCGCGTTGGATTGGCCGAGATGTTCATTTTATTATAAAAGTCACATAGTATGCATTGCGGTCGAAAATTGAATTGAAAACAACAAATGGTGGTGGTGTTTCGAGCCAAACAGATGAACGTTGTGTCGCTGCGCCAATATTGGTGTAAACACACAAGGATATTTAAAGGAGCGTGGAGGGATCAATGAAGGCAGGAAGTGTGTATCGTCTTATCGGCACCTAAAGGGGGGAAGCTGACGATAATTCAGCACTTAGGAGAGGGACACGTTCACACAACTAATGGTTTGGATACTGGAATTATTCTAGTCGGTGCTCCTTTTACGGACTTCCTTGGAAAGGGGCAGAGAGGTCAGGGGTCAAAAGGAGCTACGCTAAAGGGAATGCTATCCCAGGAGCCTGGCAATGAGGTCAGCGGGCACAGCCGTCCTCAGTGCGTACCTGCGGCTGTAGAGAGGGTGCGATGCTGATGCCCTCCCCGTTGAGCAATCGCAGCCCAAGGTAGCTGTCGCCTGCGTGAGACAAACCGCATCACCCCGGTGACCCCAATGAAGAGCCCGTGCTTGTTGTTTACAATATATCTCCAACATTTTTCGATGAGAATTGCTAACATTCTATGTGAAAACAAAGACTCGTGCTGACAGTGTGAGTGTGGAACGCAAAGAATAAGGGTGAGTGAGCTCCCTCTAGTGGCAGGGGCGGATCTAGAAAGTTATTTATGGGGCGGCAAGAACTTTTTGAGAGTGGCAACTATTTCATGATGGTATAATACATCGTCGATTCTTTTAACAACCATACGATATTCTGCGACAACTTGATTCAAAGGCTTTCGATAGATTCAATACAAAATTACGGAGACATTTAATACAATCAGTTCCAATTTACCTAAAGCAATTAAAAAAAAAGTTTAATGTGCAAGACAATTCATGTATTTTTTTTTTTTGTTTTTACAAATCGGCATATCAAAATTTTAATCATTTGAAATTTTTTATATCAAATCACATTCAATCGTGTTTACATGTGTATACATAGACACAGTCCCTGACAAAAGTCTTGTCGCTTATCCATTTTGTAGAAAC
The DNA here is from genome assembly GCF_030265065.1 of Corythoichthys intestinalis. Taxonomy (NCBI): domain Eukaryota; kingdom Metazoa; phylum Chordata; class Actinopteri; order Syngnathiformes; family Syngnathidae; genus Corythoichthys; species Corythoichthys intestinalis. The sequence goes on from NC_080410.1 coordinate 42,387,726, forward strand.
AATTGCTAATAACCTGACTTTTAATTATTCAATTGGTTTCAGAAATGGCTCATATTAAAGCTAAGACCCTCCCAAATGATGTTGAATGTACAAAAATATATTTTTTTCACTGAAAAAAAGATTTATCATTTCATGAAGACATATAGGTCAAATTTTGGCAAGACAAATTTTGTCGCCTACAGAAAGTAGTGTGAAAATTGAACAAAAAATGTACTTCAAATACAACAATATGTTACATAACATAAGTGAATTAAGTAGTGGTGCTTTGAGATCCAAATTTAATATTTTGTATGACTTCCATGGGCTTGAAGGACTGCATCCATGTAGTTCGGCAAGGATTCATACAATTTATTGATGAAGTCATCAGGAACATCAAAGAAAGCAGTCTTGCATGCCTCCCAGAGTTCATCAACTTGGGTTTCGTCTTCCATGCTTCCTCTTTCATTCTGTTCATGTCTGGTGACTGGGCTGGCCAGTTCTCGAGGATTTTGGTCTTCTTTGAGGTAGAGAAAAAAGTATGCGATGGTGGAGCACCATCCTGCTGCAGAGTTTGTTCCTTTTTATGGTTAGGAATGTAAGAGGCAGCTAAAATTTGTTGATATTTCAGACTATTAATGTTGCCTTCCACCTTGCAGATCTCTCGCACACCCCGATACTGGATGTAACCACAGACCATGATTTTGCCACCACTAAACTTCACTGTTTTCTGAGTGAATCTCGGATCCATGCGGGCTCCAGTAGGTCTCCTGCAATATTTGTGGCGACTGTGGTGTAATTCAATGGAAGATTCATCTGAAAAATCCACCTTTTGCCACAAAACAGTGAAATTTGATGGGTTAGGGTTAGGATGGTGCTCCATCGCATACTTCTATCTCTACCGCAAAGTTCCTCAAGATCCTCCAGGACTGGCCAGCGCAGTCACCAGACATGAATAGAATGAAAGCGGAAGCATGGAAGACGAAACCCAAGAATGTTGATGAACTCTGGGAGGCATGCAAGACTGCTTTGATGTTCCTGATGATTTCATCATCAAATTGTATGAATCCTTGCCGAACCGCATGGATGCAGTCCTTCAAGCCCGTGGAAGTCATATAAAATAATACATTTGGATCTCACAGCACCACTACTTAATCCGCTTATGTTATGTAACATATTTTTGTATTTGAAGTACATTTTTTGTTCAATTTTCACACTACTTTCTGTAGGCGACTAAACTTTTGTGTTGCCAAAATTTGACCTTCATGCCTTCATTCAATGATAAATGGTTTTTCAGTGAAACAAATGTATTTTTGTACATTCATTTGGGAGGGTCTTAGCTTCCATATGAGCCATTTCAGAAAACAATTGAATAATTAAAAGTCAGGTTATTAGCAGTTTTTTCTACAAAATGGATAAGTGACAAAACTTTTGTCAGGGACTGTATAAAGTTAATTAAGTATTGAATCGACCTTAGATTGGCATCGTATCGGTAAAAGATATCTTGAAAAAAAATCCGTTCGGAAAATCTGCATCAGGACACCCCTCATCCTTACAACCCCCTGCGCCATCTTGCATGTGATGTTTTTTTTTCTTTTATTCTTTCTTTCTTAGTCATTTGGCTTTAATTGTTCTTTTTTTTTTTTTTTTACCAAATATTTTGCACTGCTCTTACTATGCTTTTTATCATGTGAATACTATTAATGAAACTGTTTTCCAGGATGCCTATGTACATCTGGCCATGGACAACTGATAAAAAATAGCCTTCTGGCTTATTCTGGCATATATAACAATAATTGTAACATTGATATGCACTGTCCTTGTAAATAAATAAAGCTAAAGCCCTAGACTGACAAGCTACCTGAGTTGGGCGTCGCCGGTGAGTTGGCCTGGCTAGCTTGCGCCGACACATTGGCGGCGTCCACTGCTGTCTTCACTGCGTAGAGGTTGGCTTCCTCCTGGAATTTGCCGATGTTCTTCTTGTAACGTATTCTCTTGTTTCCGAACCAATTAGAGACCTGGGGACGAGCGGACAACTGAGTATTCGTCCCACGGTTTGAGCGAATCTGGCCGTTTTACCCACCTGAGACACCGTGATCCCGCACTTTTTGGCAAGCTCCTCCTTTGCTTCCTCACTAGGGTAAGGGTTAGACAGGTGGGAGTAGAAATACTCGTTGAGCACCTCTGTCGCTTGCTTGTTGAAGTTGCGCCTCTTGCGTCTGGCGCGGAGAGAGAAAACAATTAGCGATATGCTCGGAATGCGAGTCAGCGAGTCAAAATCACGAGTTCAGTTCGTGTGACTGCAACATGATGAAACAATGGCCAATTTTCATCCGAAAAGAAAATCCAATGTAGTTTCTGTCATACATTAACAAGAAGTCCTTATAATAGGCCCAAAAAGTGTGAGAGACTCTTTAACTGCCCAGATAGTCACTCTGGACAATGTAAGTGTAGCCTCCAGCGCCACTGTTAAAAACCTAGGAGTTCTATTTGACCCAGACTTGTCATTTAAAGCTCATATTAAACAAACCTGCAGAACGGCCTTTTTTCACCTGCGCAACATAGCCAAAATTAGAAATATTTGATCTAAAAACAATGCAGAAAAATTCATTCACGCGTTTATTACATCTAGATTGGATTACTGTAGCTCCCTACTTGCAGCTTGTCCTAAAAGTTCTCTAAAAGGTCTTCAGCTAGTCCAGAACACAGCAGCAAGACTTTTAACAGGAATTAATAGAAGAGAGCACATCACCCCTGTGCTCCAGGCCCTTCACTGGCTTCCTGTCGAGTTTAGAATTAAATTTAAAATCCTCCTTCTTCCATTTAAGACCATTAATGGGTTGGGGCCATCTTATCTCACCAATGTTCTGGTTCCATACCGCCCCAACAGAACACTCCGTTCTCAGAATGCAGGTCTACTGGTAGTTCCCAGGGTTTCTAAAAGTACAGTCGGAGCTAGAGCCTTTAGCCACCAAGCTCGTGTTTTATGGAATCAGCTTCCATCTAGTATTAAAGAAGCAGAGACAGTCTCTACATTTAAGATTAGACTAAAAACGTTCCTCTTCGACAAAGCCTATGGTCAGGCTAGTTGAAATCGGACTAGACTCACAGTTCAGTCTAAGCTGCACTAGAAGCTATAATGCTGGGGGAAGTACAGCCACTGAGTCCTATCTCCTTTTTCTTACTCTACCTACCTCTGGTCTTACTTTATTTCTATTTTCTAATTTTAATATGTAGTTGACTCGTCTCTTCATCACAAGTCACCCGGTGTCCCCTTTCCCCTTCCCTCTGGGGAGGGGCTATTTTTCAGCTGCAGCCTCCTGACTATCCGGACCACTGGCTGGATGGACGTCACACTAAATGTAACTCGTAGAGTTAGCATAGCATTAGCTTCAGCATGGCGAGCGTCGTCTAAAAGTGTATATTATCATTACTATTACCATCTATAAACGATGTTGTTCGTTTAAAATTGGGAAACTTTTATTTTGGAAGACTAAAACCTTTGAATTTATGCTAACGGAAACAGCTTGAGTATTTGTCGACTAAAGGCCATATCACGCTAGCGGCAGCCCGGTGTGAACGGGTGCGCGGCAACCCATTCATTGTGTATGTGGCGAAGTCTTGACGAAACTGAGCGGTGGCGGCTGTTTCGGACAGAGCGGCAACTCTTGAGTGAATTTCTGCCAAGGGGCAGGGCCCAAATATAAATTCGTTCTATTTTCACAGTGTAGCTTCGCTGACGTCAACAACGCATTCAATAGCGAATGGGCAGGCGTATTGACGTCTGTTCTATCAGGCTGTTACGGCAGACAGATACACACAAATCACAGCTGACGAAACCTTGATAAATGTGGGTGTTTTTTTTCTTCTTCCAAAAAATGGCTCTCACAACTCTCCTTGCTTGGCTAAATGTTTGTATGGAACTCTGGTTAACAAATAACAAAAAAAGATACACCTTCTCGCAGAAACTTACAAAACTCTTTATACGACTATTATAATCTTCCCTACTCATTTAAAAAGGATATACTGTATTTCCCGCACTATAAGGTCAACCTAAAGCCTTCAATTTTCTGAAAACCATAGGGCACTCCCATCAGCATTACATGTACTGTCTGGTTAATACCTACTATAATGATTTTACAGTAGATTTAACAATTTTACACCTTCATGACAGATTTTAATTCAATGCTTTTTAAGGGTTTTTAAGGACTGGCACGAACACTGGGCTCCTCCCACTTAGAGCTTGCCGCGGGCCGCTTTTCACACTGATGTGAAACAACCTTAAAACTAGACTGAAACCGCGTGAGTATTTGTCGACAAAGACTAACCCATTTTAAAATGGCAAAAATATCTCTAAGACTAAAGAATTATTCAAATTAAAAAGGCAAAAACAACACTTGACGCGCAGACCTGGCGTCGAGGAAGCGCGAGCGCAGGATCATGACGGCCTCGCAGGTGCTCTGCTTGAGTTGCATCTGGATGGAACTGAACTTGCGGTGGATGATGGCCACCATGCGCTCGATCTCCTTGGGCGAGATGGGCCGTGTTCGAGACTGCTCTCTCAGCAGGTTCATTACATGGTTGGTGAACTCGCTGCACGCCTGCGGAGTGAGAGAAGACAAGTCTTGAAAGCTACTGCTGAGATAAAGAAAGACAAAGTGGAGAAGCTGTCAGGTGCCGCAAAAGACTTTGGCGGATATGAAGAGAACGTCTCGGCTCTCTGACTCTTTCTGACTGGATAATCTGCTTGTCGTGGCTCGCTAGGAAGTTTGTTTCCAACTACATGCGACTGGGAAAGTGGTCATTTTGGATTGAGTGTAATGTTTTTTAACTATGTCAAACTATTTAAGTATAGGTGATGTAATTAAGGCCATCACGCCTACATGCTCTAGTGTGGAAACACAAGCCAATCAGGATTTATTGTTCCAAATCACACTCTTGCAAATGACCCACTTGGTGGAAACAGGGTTTAAACCTAATTAAAAGATCTATGAAAGATTTAAAAGCAGTTGAAAGACCACACCTGTTCATACTTCTCCAGCTCGGAGTGATATATCTGACGAATTTGAGCCAGCTTGGCTCTGTAGTCGGAGTGTTCGATGCTGCTGTCGGTGGGCGAACCGCCTGCCGCCGCTGCAGCCGCGGCCGCCGCAGCCGACCCGCCGCCCTTCTCCGGGCCGGACACGCCTTCTGCTAGCAGCATGTTGTCCAAACGCATGATTTGCGGATCTGGGGGGTCTTCTTCTTGCACGCCTCGTATACTCAGCACTGGATACAAATAAGAAAAGGGAAAATGTTTGTTAGTCTGGGTCAAGCGCAACATTTCTTTTAATGACTTAACATCTCTCTGACACGAACTAAAAGAGTAAATCACTATTTAGCATCACTAGCATTGAAAAGATAATTTATATTAAAAAATAATCCATAATTTAAAATATTTGAACTTTTAGAACTCTGTGTAGGCAATTACTAATCTAGACCAGTTAGGCCTTATTCAGACTGGCAGCCAAAATCGGATTTGTAGCCCATTCAGATTGAAAGTGGATGGCTCTTTTTTGGTCTGAACAGTCAATTGGCTGCGTTCAGACTACAGGCATATCTGATTCCAGCTCTGATTTACACACTTGCTAAAATAGTGTGAACAGTCAAACCCAAAAATCAGATTTGAGGAGGAATCCGACTGGAATCAGATATGCCTGCAGTCTGAATGCAGCTAAGTCTTGCAAAAAAATCAGATTTCTGTGTTTAACGACTGTTCAGACTACATAAGAGCCATTGAGTTTCAATCTGGATGGGCTAAAAATCTGATTTTGGCTGCCAGTCTGAACAAGAGCTGGTCCGGATACCATCTAAAGTAGTGTAAACACTCAGCCCTAAAAATCAGATTTAAGGAGGAATCCGACTGGAATCAGATATGCCCTCCAGTCTGACCACAGCCAATTAAGTTCCACAAAATTTTTGGATGGGCTAAAAATTAGATTTTGGCTGCCAGTCTAAACAAGACCTGATTCGGACATTTGGTAAAATAGTGTGAAATGTCAGCCCTCAAAGTCAGGTCTGAGGAGGAATCCGATTGGAATCAGGTATGCCTGATTACATCTTGCAAAAATCTGATTTCTGTGCTTAGTGACTGTTCAGACTACAAAAGAGCCATCCAGTTTCAATCTGGATGGGCTAAAAATCAGTTTTGGCTGCCAATCTGAACAAGCTCTGATTCGGATACTTGCTAAAATAGCTTGAAATGTCAGCCCTAAAAATCAGGTCTGAGGAATCCGATTGGAATCAGGTATGCCTGATTACATCTTGCAAAAATCAGATTTCTGCGCTTAGTGACTGTTCAGACTACAAAAGAGCCATCCGGTTTCAATTTGGATGGGCTACAAATCAGTTTTGGCTGCCAATCTAAACTACATCTGATTCGGACACTACATAAAATAGTGTGAACATTCAGCCCTATAAATCAGAGTTGGGGAGGAATCCAATTGGAATCAGATGCCTGCAGTCTGAATGCAGTCAATTAAGTCTTGCAAAAATCAGATCCGAGTGCTTAGTGACTGTTCAGACTACAAAAGAGCCATTCGGTTTCAATCCGGATGGGTTAAAAATCAGATTTTGAACAAGATGTAATTCAGACACTTGCTAAAATACTTTGAACAATCAGCCCTAAAAATCACATTTGACAAGGAATCCGATTAGAATCAGATGCTTGCAGTCTGAACGCAGCCTTAGTGATTAACCAACTTTTTGTTGTCAGCGCTTAAATGATTAACCCTTTATAGGACACTCATTCAACTCATTGCCTGCCATCGACGGCATCCAATCCATTTTGAGTGTGAAGACCACTCTCTTTGCACGTCCGACCCTTCCTCTCCTCTGAAATTCAAAGTGGCGCAGCTCAGTCAACCCCGGTCAGGTTTGCCGCCCACCCCCCTCGCCGACTGAATTGCCAATGAAGCCCAGGTTGCGCTCAAAATGCACAGCAGAGGGCAGTGTGTTCCCTCGGTGGCAGGCTGCCAGAGATAAGGGCATGAGGCATGGGACCAGTAATGGGAGTGCATGTGCTGTCACTATGAGCCCCAGTGGCCATAAGTATAGTTATCAGTCGCTGCTCTCCACCACTGTATTATACCAGGACCTCTGTCAGCCCGCAGCCCTGCTCTCATCTCTCTCTTTCACACATACACAAACCTCCAGATAACACTCTGTTAGTGGAAACTTTCTGGTGCAGACAACTATCTTTTACTTCAACATTTTAAATCTTCCACACTGCAGGGAAGGTAAAAGACAACAAATTTGTTTCTTATTGTCCTGAAACATTGTCAACTTGTTTACAGAGTCATATTAGAGGACTAATAATGTGTCAACGCTAAATTGACCAGTTCGTACAATATAGTCGAGCCATATTGCAATTAGATTAAACTTGAGTTAAATTTGTATTACATATTTTTTTAAGCATTAAAATCAATAACTGCCTTTGACGGTGATAGGCGAACTACAGTTCCTCTGAAAAACAAACAAACTGCTTTGCCTCCAGTAACTTAATAATAATAAGTAGGGGAGGGCATTATACGACTGTCAAAAGACCAAATGAACCACAATGAAGCTTCGAACCAATTGCCTGCATAGCTTCATTGCTTCATTTGGCCATCATTGCGCCCTTCAGGAAAACCGTCAACCTCTGCTGCCACCTGCTGTCAACACTGTTGCTGTCCAACATGCCTCCTAGCATGGATTGCAGAGCTACAGATGTAAATATCAATTAAAATTCATGTTCTGTGCTTATTATTTCTCCAGTTACTGGTCCAGTTGTTTAATTGCTAGTTATGGGATTTGGTAACACTTTATTTGACAGCGGCATTATACGACTGTCAAAAGACCAAATGAACCACAACAAAGCTTTGAACCAATTGGCTGCAAAGTTTCATTGCTTCAAAAAGCTTCATTTTGACCATCACCCTTGGGGGAGACAGTCAACCTCTGCTGCCACCTGCTGTCAACACTGCTGTTGTCCAACATGCCTTCTAGCATGCATTGCAGTGCTATAGATGTAAATAACAATCTAAATCCATGTTCTGTGCTAATTATTTCTTCAGTTACTTTTCCGGTTGTTTCATTAATGCTAGTCATGGGATATGGTAACATTTTAATTGACAGCGGTATTATATGACTGTCTTGAGACCAAATGAACCACCATGAAGCTTCGAACCAATTTGCTGTTCATTGCTTCAAAAAGATTCATTTGACCATCACTGCTCCCTTGACGGAGACAGTCAACCTCTGCCGCCACCTGCTGTCAACACTGTTGTTGTCCAACATGCATCCTAGCATACATTGCAGCGCTACAGATGTAAATAACAATCAAAATCCATGTTATGTGGTGATTATTTCTTCAGTTACTGTTCCGGTTGTTTCATTAATAGCTAGTTATGGTATTTGGTAACACTTTATTTGACAGCAGTGTCATAAGACTGCCGTAAGACCGTCATAATTATGACATGACACTATCATGGGCATTCCTCAATCCTTATGACAGATGGCATTAGGCAAATCATGTCACTAACTCCATTTATGTCCAGCTCGAATCTTTTACATCCATTCAAAAGTGAGATAATTTGCCGGATGACACAAAATGACATCTGTCATAAGCATTCATTAATACTCATGGCAGTGATCATAAGTATAATGGTGTTACCAAATATCATAACAAGCAAATAATGAAACAACTGGAACAGTATCTGAAAAAAAATTGCACAAAACATGAATTTTGATTGCTTTTTACATGTATAACGCCACAATGCATGCTAGGAGGCTATTGGACGACAACAGTGTTGACAGCAGAGGTTGAATGTCTACCCAAAGGGAGCAGTGATGGCCAAATGAAGCTTCTTGAAGCAATGAAGCTTTGCAGCCAGTTGGTTCATTGGTCATAAATGACATCTTTTATAAGCATTCATTCAATAAATTATGTATTTACCACAAAACATAATTTTTGATTGCTATTTACATCTGTAGCTCTGCAATGAATGCTATGAGGCATGTGTTACCTATTAACCCAAATGAATCAACAAATAAGCCGCACATGACTATAAGCCACAGGATTCAAAATGAAAGAAAAAGCGGCTTATAGTCCAAATGTTACGGTAGTTGTCAGTCAACATATCATCACCAATGCTATGTAAATATTTATTATGGTTGAAAAGTTACCATGTGTTGCTTTAACTAGTCTTTAACACTCAAGACAAATGCAGAAAATTATTTGACAATATTTAACAAAAATAATCTGATTAAAACATTATAAATTTGCAGTGTACAAGTACTTAACTAATTTAGATTCACAGCAGAAGAACAAAAAAGAGCCACATCAGGCGTCTATCATCGTCAATAGTACCGAAAACGAGGAAACTAGCAGGCGCGGATTACGCTAGTTAGCCCAAGCTTGCTGTCAAAGGTTAGGGGAGTTCGAAACTCGGTCATTCGAATCGTTTCTGCGTGGTGCGATTTTTTACACGACGGTGTTGTGAGTCATTGTGTGTATGTTTCACCATGGAGCCCCGAACAGAAAAACAGGTTAGCAGCTAGGGTGTTGTTGCGCTAACGAATGTAGATCAGAAAAAAAAAAAAAGTTTCAAGCATTCCAGATGCCACAGAGCGAGCAGATGAGTTGAATTTTTTTCCCTCCAACCTTCGTTTGATAAATGAGTGTTCCACCATTTGTAGCAAAAGCGTCTAACTCACTCTCCCTCCCTTTTTTTTTTTCTTTTCTTGTTCCTTCTTGCCTGTTTCTTTCCCTCTGCTTAGGTCTCTTCTCTTTCCAAAGCGCATTCCTGCTCTGCTGCTCCCCCATCTTAGGGCTGAGGAATGCAGCAGACCCTGCCGCCTGAACTAATGACCCTGATTCGCCCATCATTTTCCCTCCACTTTTTCTTCCCTTGCAGGTTCGCCGTTACTTAGCCAGATAAATGGAAGCTAATTCAACACGAAATGCACTTTTTCGACTTATCGTACGGCTGAAACTGACGTCTTTAGTTAAAGGTTTTCTAGATGCGCCTGTTGAGTAGGTGTGGGTAATGATTAACGATATCGGGCTTTCTTTGATTAATAAACAGAAAAACAAGCTCTTTTCATCCTTCTGAATTGAATTGGAAGGAGTTTATCACTAGTAGACGTCCAATCCATTTTAAGTGGGAGGGTGGCAGCGAATGAACATTTTTTCATTCGCTGCCATCCCTCCCACTTCAAGAGTCAAGAATCTGCATTGGACAAGGTGTCAAGAGTCAAGAATCTGCATTGGACATCTGCTGGAACTTTTGTGTGGTGCTGTTCCAGTGAGATTTACAAAGATGACTCCCAGCAGAAGACATCAAAATTTCCTCGTCCTTGATGATATGGGGCTGCATGTCAGGCAAAGGGAATGGGGAGATGGCTGTGGTTAAATCTTCAATAATTGCACAAGTTTACATTGAAAATTTTGACAGCTTTCTTATCCCTTCAATTGAAAATGTTTGTCATTTTCCAAGATGACAATGCATCATGCCACAGAGCTAAAACTGTTCAACCATTCCTTGGAGAAAGACTCATCCAGTCAATGTCATGGCCTGCAAATAGCCCAGATCTCAACCCTATTGATAACCTGTGGTGGAAATTGAAAAAAATGGTCCACAGCAAGGACCGTATTGTCCCGAATATAAGACTGTGTTTTTTGCATTGAAATAAGACTGAAAAAGAGGGGGTCGTCTTATATTCGCGGTGTAAACATTATACCCATTCAGGATATCATAGAAGCGATGTTCTGTCAAGACAGATCTCAGCTACTCTCCCCATTCACGACGCTAGATGGGACCAGATATCATTGAAGTGATGTTCTGCCATGACAGATCTCAGCTACTCTCAAGTTTAACCAGTTTGCATTATTTTATTGAATTTTTTTCCTTATTCAGATTTGTTTCAAGACTACAGTTAGTTAGACTTCACTTTGATGATTAATGCAGTTATTGCAATTTTGTTGTTTAATCACAAAAGATTGGTTTATTTACATTTCAAAAACCAGAAGCCATTCATTTACGAATGTGACTGCACTTTAGTTTACATATTTAGATGTTCAGATATTAAGATTTGAATGAGGCAAAATAACATGCTTTTTCCCTCAAATATATTGTTATAATCATTTGTTTAGGATGTACTGTAATTATTTTCTGAATAAAAATTAATTTCGTGTTCAAAATGTCTTTTTTTCAAACTTGAGTCTTGAAAAAGAGGGGGTCGTCTTATAATCAGGGCCGTCTTATATTCGGACCAATACGGTACTAGAGATGTGTTTTGATTGTTATTTATTTGCTTTTTTCTCATGATTCCACATTTTTTCCTCAGAATGGAGTGATTCCATATATATTTCCTTGCACTTGCTCTATAAAGTTAACATTTACTGACCACCACAATGTTTTTTAGTGTTTCTGAACGCTAAAGAGTTGCACTTTGAACTACTTATTTTTTCAAGCTTTTTATCGGAGTTTGTTCTACATGATAAAATGTCTGAGTGAGTGCTCGTCCAAGACTGGTGGTTCCATACTTTTTGCCAGGGGTTGTAACTTTATGACAGCCGCTCGTAGCGGAACGAAATTCAAGACACGTCTGCCGCCCGGACACATTTAACAGGCGCATGCACAACGTTATTATGGATGCTGCCTGTTACTGAGCGAGAGATTTACTCCTTTTCAAAAGACTGGAAAGTAAATTTTTGCATGAGACAGACAGTGACCAGGCGGTCGCGCTTCTGTGCAATTTTTTAGAGCGAGAGGGGAAGAGAGATAGTTTGTGCGCCTTGTCTTTCAGTTGTCCAGCAGTTGGTTCAAGTCATGTTAATTGGAAAAAGACCCAAGAGTTTTCCTAAGTCCCGTGTCCGTCTATCAGAGGTGAGTACTGTTGTACTGTTTAGCCTTTATTGTTGTTGTTTTTGAGATGTTACTAGTTAGCGCCGTGCGCTATGCTAATTAGCGAATTCGCTAACGTGTCGATTTGTGCGTTGTTTAGTGGTGTACAAAAGTTACTTCAGATGCAGAATGTCTAAAACCAGGATTAAGTACAGCGGTAACACAACCAAACATGCTAAATAATACAGAAATATGTGAAAACAAAGTATATTGGTTAAAAGAAGTCTTATTTCTAAAGACGTTTTGTTTCCAGAAAATGTGGAATTCATTCCACCAGTGTAAATTTTATTGTATTGTTGAGAGAAATAAGCACTGCCTTTGAAATAGCTAATGTTTTTGCACCGTCTTGTGAAAAACAGTATCTCAAGGTCAGCTGTGTGTTGTATGGGCAATGGGCATGTTGAGAAATAAGCACTGCCTCTAAAATGGTTAATGTTTTTGCACTTTTTTGTTAAAAAAAAAAAAGGCAGCTCAAGGGCAGCTTTTTGTTGTATGGGCATGTTTCCATCGTTCCTGTTGAATCATTAGGATATTTTAAATAAATAATGGACATAAATCTGTTTGGCTACTTTATTAATTAGCAATGTATGATGCACCGATAATCGTGATAATTGTGATCATCATCAATACAGTGATCATCGTTTACTAATCAAATCGTAGCACCCTGAATCGTTATCGAACCGAATCGTGGGGTGCTTAAGATGGCACACCCCTAGTTGCTGCCATCTTTGTTCAGTGTTTGTCTCGGTCATCAAGGCAATATGCAGATTACCTGATTTGAATTTTGGGCCATTTCAGGTCATTACCTGTTGATTTTCAGTCACTTCATGTTGATTTTGGGTTCCTGAAAAGAAAGAGACTCAAAAATGTTCCCAAATAAACAGGAAGGAACCTGTTGATGCCCTAAAATGAACAGGAAGTGACCTGGAAATGGCAACAAGACTTGAGGTGAATGCTCTGGTTTCAGTGCCATTGACGACGCTAGACATTAGAGGCGTGCGAAATTTCCGATTCTTAGATTATTCGCGATTCGGCCGTGGAAGATTTGAGAATGATTCACAAACATCCAAATTCCGATTATTTAAATATACCAGGTAAAGCGGAAATAAAACACAGTCAGCGTGGTCTTCAGGACGCAATAAGGAACGGACCGAGAGTAAATATCATGTTCAACTCCTGCCGCTAGATAAAAAAAAAAAAAATAATAATAATACCTGACTGCGGCCGTCAGCCGCTACAAACAGCGCCCAGTTGCTAGTTGCTACAAACATAAGGCAACATACGGCTATGGTAGATATCACATATATCTAGAACTAGATGTGAAATGAAGGACGACGGCCGCGTTAGATCATATACCAAGAAATAGATGTGAAATGACAGACTTTCCCACGCTAGTAAACAGACACCATCTTAAAGCAGTAGACTTATCTAGAAGGCTCCGTTGTGGCGAACCTAATTACTTTTATCCTAAAAAAAACAAAAACCCTAAATCGGCAAAATCTTGACTTGAATCTATCTTTAAAAGAGGAAACAGTTTTAAAATTTTCACATGTCGAAAGTAAACAGAAGGGAAATGATGGAATAACCTGAGCAATTTGAACAACTTTAATGGTTGATTCATAACATTAATTTAAAGCTGCCGATACAGAACGGGGACTTGAGTATTTTATTTACTGTTTTTAACGGTTAACTTGATACTGAAATAGTAGTTTGATTTAGCCTGAGAGGATTTTTGAACAATTTTGGAACTAGTGTACAAAAAATTAAAAACGGGGCTGGGAGGTTTGTGGTGCATCAATAATCGATTTATAATCAAATCGGAGCCTCTGAATCGTAATGGAATCGTTATGTGCCCAAAGATTCCCACCTCTACTAGACATCCAATCCAGTCAAAATGAATTGGATGCCTAGCGCCATCAGTGGCAGACATTGAGCTAACATAGACATTATTCTAGTAGAATAATCTGGTAGCAACCCGTTTTTTTTTTTTTTTTTTTAAACAGTGACACTTTTTAAAAATAGTATATCTATTCTTGGAAGGAGTATATCGCTAAGCTTTTGGGATACAAGGTATCAATATATCACCGTTTTGATATATTGGCACACCCCTACAGTTGAGTGCACAGACATAAGAATTAAGCCGTACTGCCGCAGGCCACGTTGAATGTCCATGGCGGAGGTCAGGGGTGATTTTTTTACAGTCCACTCAGGGAGAAATAGAGCTGATGTACAGTAGAGAGGGCAACTGTAGAACTGGGGAAAGATTCCCATCACTACGCCCCCTCCTCATTATGGCCCCCAGCTGTAGCCTAATGCCCCTACATTCCCCTAATTACTCCAATTAAGCCGTGATTACCCACAATCGCACTCAAGCACAGTCTAGTGGTCTAGTGGTATTATAGCAGATGCTGGGAAGAGTTAGCTTTGCGCATATATTGCTATAAAGCCATTTTTGTTAGCACTGAATGATAACATTTCAGTGATCAGATGTATAATCTGTTTGGAATTGAGTGGAATTCGAAGAAAATGATCCATGACATGGAAAAAGCTGTATGAATGGCAGCTAATGAATTAACCCTTTCAGTAACAAAGGTCACTACAGTGGACAGTTGTTCAAAAATCGACGCGCAACACCTTTAACCTTTTAAAGCGCAAGTGACTATTTTTGGTGGTTTAAAAATGTTTATTCTGTATTTTTTGGACTATAAATCGCACCCGAGTTTAGGTCGCACCAGCCAAAAAATGCGCATTGAAGAGGAAAAAAACATAAGTCACACCGGAGTATAAATCGCATTTTGGAAGTAAATGTCTTGGATAAAATCCAACATCAAGTCCAGACATGTCATCTAGAAAGGCATGTTGAAATGAAAATATACTCAAGAACTACACGCTGAATAAGTGTACGGTATGCTAACTAGTGTGCAACGATTAATCGATGAACTTGAGTAATTTGATTAGAAAAAAAAGATTCGAATTTTGCCGCTTAGAGTATTCGTTTAATTAAAGTGGTGTTGTAATGGTTTCTTTTGAAAGTGTTTGCATTTAGTCTTGTTGAATTGGGTGGATCCACTGCCCTCTGGTGGCAACAGTGAATATGACCTAACTCATTTTACATGGCTGAATCCAGCTGCTTCCTGTTAAGGCCAAGGTAAGTTTTTTTTTTATTTTTTTTTTTTAATGCATTCGTCATTTAATGTATAGGTATATTTAGCCGCTTTTTGTGGGAATATGTGTTGGAAGAATTTAAGAGCATTGTTTAAAAAAAAAAAAAAAAAAAAAAAAGCATTTTATAGTATTTAAGCTAGCGGACATTTGCTATGTAAGTTAGCCAATTGTTCTTTTGTTGTAGTTGGATTCTCATTTATTTATTTATTTTTATACCGTTTGAGGCTCAGCTAAGGTATTTCAGTTTTTTATGTTCCTTATCCAATTACTCGATTATTTAAACTAACTAGTTCATCGATTAATCGACTACTAAAATAATCAATAGCTGCAGCCCTAGTGCTAACGTTACATGTAGCATAAACAACAAAACTAAGAACGTGCCCAATACGTTAATGTAACATAGCTATTAAGAGTTAGTCAGATAACAATAGCATAAAGAACATGCTAACAAGTCCCTTACAAGCTTCTTGCTAACTCCAAACTTTTTTCAGCTGCATATTTCACTACTTGCAGCCTGTAATCCTGCAGAACATGATTTTCTTTTCGGTGCCATTTTGTTCAGCCCTGCTCAGTTGTTTATATAAATTACCGCAAATGTTGAAACACAGGCCTTGAGCGTAAAAGCACCCTGGCAAAGAAATAATTAATTTGTAATGTATTGACAGCATTCACAAAGGTAATTTCATCGCTCCATCCATTTTAATGTCAGTTAGCGACTAAATATATACAAGTGTAAAGACCAACTTTGCCCCGGCCGATGGACCCACATGCTAAATAACGTAGCACAACCACGCCAAATGAATGCATATCCTTGTTTTGCTTCTCTTGTTGCCTTGAATCCTTTGAGATTCGGAACGACGTTTTTTGCTTGAGTGGTAGACATAATGTAGACAGATTGTCAAAGTGTGCGCAGCCTTAGTTTACTTAGTGTACAGAGCTGTGCCAACCCGGACGAAGACTTGAAACTCGTCTCGTGATTGGCTGATGATGAACACGGAAACAAAACAAACAAATTTGTGACTCGTAAATAGTCTTTAAAAATGGGGAAAAATTCCGGTTAACCCAGTGTTTCTCGATTATTTTATGTTACCCCCCCTTCCCCTGAAGACGTAAACGTTTCCCCCCCCCCAACTCTCTGCCGCCTCTGTAAATAGTATCACTATACTTCTGTGTGACATTAGTCATATTTTACTTATAAAGCAATCGCAGACCACATGCGTTGTTTGTCTGTGCGCTAAAACCAGAAAAGTAAATGCAACTGAAAAGAAAGTGCGACTGGCTTGACCATGGAATTACAAAACGCACTTCAAAAAAACTTCAGACAGCAAGAAACCATAGATAACATCGGGTTTGCTTAAAAGGGTTCATTGAACACACAAAAAAACAAGCGATCGCAAAAAGGGAGACACAGAAGGGGTCCGTGACAGTAGGTCGGGACCAATAAATTTTTTGGGGTGGTAAACCTGAAGGAAAACTGTGGTGAGTGGCAGACAAACGAAAAGAAACAAGGCAACGATGCAACTACCGACAAAGGGACATATAAACTGTTTAAGTTAATACCTCAGCAAGCCGCCTAGGATCGGTTTAAAGACACTACTGACGAGCTGGAATTGGATGCAGCTACGATGTTGGAAACTCATCTCATAGCTCTAACAAAACAATCTGACCAGCAGCAGAATGTGACAAAATCATGCCAGTCGTCATACTAGCTTCACTTGCTAGCTAGCACAGCTATTCTCCCAGTCCAGCCCAACCGCGTCCTCACCCCCAGCGTGCATTGCGCGCGTGAAACATGGCGCCCTCTGTAGGTCAAAACATGTACTATTTTTTAAATCAATGGCAATAATATATGTGTTTCTAATAACATATTTTAGTAAATGAGAGCAATTGTAGCTTATGCCTATGTCTTTAAGTCTGAGGTTTCCTTTAATGCACTTTGAAACATTATGGCAATTTAATGAATAATTGAAGTGCAAAGCCTATATTGTCCACCTATAAATACACCCGTATTGCACATGAAGGTCATTTATAGTAGTTGTCCATTACATCAAAAGATTGACTCAGTCTGTCGCATACTACTTGTTTTCCTGCTTCATTTTCAGTACTTGTTGCAAGTACTCTTTCTCAAATCCAGCGCAAACGCTGTGAAAAATGACATCAAAAGAGGAAAAAGCCGTTTTGATCAAGCGCCCGCCCGACGCTCGAGTTAATGAGAAGCGGCGCTACTTAAATTCGCCTTATTCCGATAAGACGAGCGAAGGCCTGACGGTGCTCTGCGCATGTTCCCGCCCTGGCGGTGGCGCCGAGAGATGGAGCGAGCAACATATACTATGAAATATTCAGGGTATCCAGCTGGGCTTTTGCTGCATACATAATCATTCTCATTTCTGCGCCGCTGCCGGTGTGGAAGCCGTTGAGCTGTGCAGACACAACAGCGCGGCTGTAAGTAAGGTTGAAGAGCCTAAGCAATACTGTGGCGTGATGTACATTAACCGTAATGCCGTCCACGCCGAGGCGCAGATAAGACTTAAACGCAGTCAGTATATCATTGCTCAGCTCACAGCACAAGCTTTATCCTTGTCTGTCTTTCCCCTCGCTAGCATCCCCTTTTTCACTCCGTCTCCCCCCCAACACGGATCCCCTCCCCCTCTCCCTTTCAGCGCACCCCCACCCCCTCTGTTCTCCATTTCAGTCGAGTTCTCCATGTGAGCCGCAATCCCTCATGCTGTCAGCCCCCCCTCTCCCTCTCTCTGTAGACAGACAGGATTAGCATTTTAATTGCATCAGCTCCCTTGGGTATTCTCAGCCTTTCACTGGGAGAGAGCGAGGGAGCGAGAGAGAAGGATAGGGGAAGGGGTGGAAGAGGGGGAGAGAAAAAAAAAGGTGAGGAGAGAAAGGAGAACCAAGGAGAATTGCAAAAAGGAGTCACAGGAGAAGAAGTGCCTGCGTGTGTGTTTGTGCGAAGCGAGCGCTTTACAGAAATATAAAGAATCCGCCGCCGAGCTGTGCCAGAAAGGGAGAAAAGATGGGAGTGTGAATACATCAGTTATCCTTTCATTACGCAGATAAAGAGAACTGGGACACGGAAATCTTGCCACAATAATAAAAAATGATGTACAGTAAAAGAATGCGCGCCGTAGAAGATTGGAGGTTACAAGTGCTACTTGTATAGGGGATGTTCATCGTTAATTGGCATGCTAATATATAGGAAGTCATTGGCTGCCATTGATGAATCAGAGTGAACTGTTTTTACATTGACTGGCCAGGAACTTTAGCATATTAACACTAGAGGGGGGCTAAGGGATAACTGACGACACGATTTGTAATACAAGGCAACAATGATCTCATGCTATGGCGATACAACAATGATCAGGAAATCATTCTAGGATATTCTACAAAACAAAGAATGAACAGAAAAACAAGCTACAGGTAGTCCTCGCTTTGCAAACGAGTTCCCTTCCTGCGCTGGCGATGCAACCCGAATTTCCGCTCAAGTCGGAAGTAACCCTTTAAATACCTCGAAACACCCTCTAAATAAAAAAAAAAAAAAAAAAAAATCCAAAAAATAGAGATGCCCCGATCGATCGCTGATCACTGATCGATCGGGTC
Source organism: Corythoichthys intestinalis (assembly GCF_030265065.1). Classification (NCBI taxonomy): domain Eukaryota; kingdom Metazoa; phylum Chordata; class Actinopteri; order Syngnathiformes; family Syngnathidae; genus Corythoichthys; species Corythoichthys intestinalis. The sequence continues at coordinate 42,406,403 of NC_080410.1, forward strand.
CGATCACGTCATTTTCAAATTATCGGAATCGGCAAAAAAATATCGGACATGCCTTTGTTAAAAAAAAATATATATATATATACTGTGTATATATAAATATATATATATATATATATATATTTTTAAATTAAATAAAATCGTTTTCTAATTGTATTTAATGCCGCGCTTCTCTTTTCTGTTACGCCCCCCCAAGGAAGACGTAAATGTTTCGTGCCCCCCAAACTCTGCCGCCACTGTAAATAGTATCACTTGTCTATAATATTACTATTATAAGTACGCCTCTGCCTCACATTGTATCCTTTTTTTTCCTATTAGAGAAAATAACAGATCAACTTATAAAGTATAACTTTATTAACATTGTTTTGTTTGTAACAGAAAAAACAACGCGCATCAATTTGCCTGAATTAAAAAAAAAAAAAAAAAAAAGTCACATCCAAACTGTAAAAATACACTCAAGGTACATTTTTGACCATTTGATACTGAAAAAAAAAAATCAGTAAATAATAACAAATTCAAATTGATTAGAAACATTAACTCATGAGGACAATATGCCAAAAAAATTTGACCGAAAAAACAAAACTGAATGGGGGGGGTCTTTGGACAGAAGGACAGTTTTTATTTTCGCTGCTCACAGTATCACATCCAGTTTGCAATGGAGTGGGGTTATTTTGCACTGAGCATGCTAACAGTGCTCACTGGTTTACTGATATTACACTGACAAAGCGGGACGATTGTTGGCAATATTCGGCACGTTTTCGCTGAAAAACAACCCAGCGGCTTATCAATGAGATTGGGGTCTAATGTCTTTAAGTGGCGTCTTAATTGATTTGGCTTCCGGCTGTCCGCTATAATCATTTTTAGACACAGTAAACAGTGGTCTTTCCTCATCTACCACTGTATTAAATGTCAAAGCCAAAAGGCAAACGGCCCGAAAACAGCGCATTCTTGGCGGCCGAGGGAGAACCGTAGGTGAGGGCGGTCGTCGTGACGATCTCAAGCCAAAAATGGCACTTCTCGGGCGGACAAGTAAGAACCGGAGAAGACAGTGGGTCGCTGCGTGAGTCCGGCCGGAAAACGGCTTTCGAAAACTGCGCACGCCGTACAGCTCTCCAGCTCTTCATGAGTCTCTTCCGTGTGCTCTTGCTTACTTCAAAAATACTGCGCGCATTTTGAAAATGGGAGCGCCACTGCCACCCACTGAGTGGATGTGCAAGTACACTTTATTCTAGTACGGCATAAAAAAAAATAAATAAATAAAATAAATAAATAAATTTAAAAAAAACATGTTCCCCGAGGCCACACGCGCCACCCCTGGCATCGCTCTGCGGCCCCCAGGGGGGCGCGCCCCACTATTTGAGAAGTACTGATTTAACATATTGGGATAAATTTGATAACCCTACCTTAAGCCTAAACTAAAGACTCTGGATGAGTGTAACATATTATGTCTATAACGTTAAATACAATTAGAAAACGATTTAATTAAAAAATATATATATAATCAAAAAAAGGCATGGCCGATATTTTTTTGCCAGTTCCGATACTTTGAAAATGACGTGATCGGACCCGATCGATCGGCATCTCTAGTTATCGCTATTGGCCTGTTTCAGACCAATGAGAGCGGGCTGCTCTTAACCAATCACGGGTCCGCTTTTTCATATGTAGTAAAAGTAAAATGTTGGCGGTCTGGACATATTTCAGTTTATAATCTCCGTCGAGTACAATAACTGGCCAGTTTCAATACCTTGAACCTGATAAAACATTTGAAGACGAAACATCTAAACGAACACAAAGAGTTTGAGGCTGCAACAGCTCTACTGTTATTCATAAGGAAGGGGGCTGGACCGGAGCAACAATCCCTGGTCAGTTCATTTTATCTACTTTACTTTTATTGTTTTTTACTTCCTGAAATGCTGAAGAAATTTGAGACCTGTTTCCAAAGTAGGGTTGCCACCTTTCAGAAATAGAAATAAGGGACTCACTCCCTCTTCCCGCCCAAAGCCGTACAGGCGATGAGAAGAGGGACATCTCGAAACTCCTAAAATGTATAGAAATGTATCTATTCCGTATTGATTCAATACGGAATGCAACTTTTAATTCCCAAGCCCTTATTTCAAAGGAAGGATAGCAAGCCTATTCAAAAGTGCTGTGGAAGTAAGCTAAGGTAAGTGGCTAAGTGTATGTTGCTTCTGTTGGACAGAGAGGGAGGCTAATAGAGAGACAGGATGCTGTGGTCAATTATTATTCAGATTCAGAATATTTATTGTCATTGTTACAAAAAGCACAACAGAACTTTGTTTGGCCTGTGAGAGCCACAACACGGTTTAAAAAAGTTATTCAATTCATTCATTGCATTTTTACTTTCTCACTGTTGGTCTGTTACTATACGTTTTAATTTCACAAATTTAGCACTATTTTGGCCTTTGTGAGCCAAGGGTTTATTTAACTATTGTCACCAATACCAGGTATCCAATAAAAAGTTCTACTGGATTCACTTTATGTATGGTGGAAAACACTCCGGCGACAAAGTTCCGCTCTGAGACCCCCAATTTGGCCAAATTTCAAAATTGTCCTGCTTTTTCAGTCTTGTCTGTTTTCCGCCATTCAAACGAAGTTGTATCGGTATGGTATCGGGCCGATACTGCACAGCCAGGTATCGGGGCCAAAAAAATGGTACGGTGCAACACAAGTAAAAACAAAAAGCTTCCTTAACCGTCAAGTTTAGGGCTGCAGCTATCGATTTTTTTAGTAGTCCAGTAGTAGTTAATCGATGAACTTGTTAGCTTGAATAACCGATTAATCGGATAAGGAACATAAAAATTTAAAATACTCAAGCTGAGCCTCAAACTGTATAAAGAAAAGAAAAGCGGATCTTAGTACAACAAAAGAACAATTGGCCAACTTACTTAGCAAAAGTTTGCTACCTTAAATGTTATAAAATGCTTAAGTTTTTTTGTTTTGTTTTACTGTGCACATATAAAAAAACGACTAAATATGCATGTAAACTAAATTACGAATGCATTTAAAAAAACATTAGCTCAAACAAAAACTTATGTTGGTCTTAACAGAGAGCTGCTGGATTCAGCCATGTGAAATGAGTTATGTCATATTCACTGTTGCCACTAGAGGGCAGTGTACCCGACCAAATCAATAAAACTAAATGCAAACACCTTCAAAACGAACCATGACAACGCCACTTCAATTAAACGTATACTCGAACCAGCAAAATTTAATTGAATTTATTTTTCCTAATCAAATTACTCAAGTTAATCGAGTCATCGTTGCAGCACTAGTCAAGTTTAAATCATTTTAAATGCCTCGAATAGTTGGTTTAATGCTTTTAAGGCCTGGAATTGGACAAAAATCCATTTAATGACCTTTAGTGTTTTTTAATGACCCGCATATACCGTGTAACCATTCCGACTCACGCAGAAATTCAGGTTACGATGCCAGCGTAGGAATGGAACTCATCGTAACGCAGGGACTACCTGTATTTTGTCACAACCCTAACTGAATCATGATCATTTAAAACCAGCCACCCCAGTTAAGATGGACTTAAGTGCATGTGACACGAAAAAGCATGTTTATTTCATAATACACGCGGTATTTTATGCTCCTGAATGATATGGACCGCTTGGATGTGTGTGGAAGCGATCGCTATATTTATTTAGCTTTTTTAATCCCGCGCCATGAAAATGAGTGGCTTCCGGCTTCGGTCTTGCATTGAGGAGGAGGGCGCTGTGACGTGTACGGGTGAAGGCGTCCTCTTCACTAAACAGCCGTACTGTTGTGTATGAGGACTAAGGATTCAGATGATTTACCGGATTAATACGTTTATTTTTCGCATCACGCCAGCCAAACGGCTGCAGAAAAATCTTGCTTTATGAGGGAGAGGCGTGTGCGCCTTTTTGGAGTTTCAAAACGTTCCCATTCACCGTGGATATTGGCCAAGCCCTACTACTGTGGGACTATTGGACTTACGAGGGAGTAAACATCTTGTTTTGTATTATGTCAAGTATTAATACAGCGATTACAAAGTAAACACTACAACATTTCTTTAAATAAAGGACTACTTACGTTTGATAATTGATAGGCATGTAAAAAGCTCTCCTCATGCACATTAGCTGCACGTTAGCTGCACAACAACTGCAGCCGCCTTCCTCCGGGGAACGAACTGTAAATTGCTCTCCGCCGGGCGGTTTGCCGATCCGCGAAGACAATCGACAACCCAGTCGTCATGTCAAATAATCCGGGCTAGTTATGTGTGATTTTCCGCTTCAAAGACTTTGAAACATCACTCAGTTCGGGTTAGAATGTCGGCTAGCTGTCACGCCTTTTGGTTTGTTTACATTCTCCGAAGCCGGGGAAGGGAAATGACATATGTCCGATTTAGGTGTCATAAAATATCGTTCGGGAGGTGCGACAGTAAAGGTGAAGTTGACAGTTTTGACCATTATGGAGTAATTTTACCATGTCGTCCTGAATAAGTGCATTTTTATTATTTAATATTCAATTTAGCACAAGACTTATTTGTCATGACCATGCCATTTATGTAGCAATTGGGGAAAATACTTAGATAAAAAGAATATCCTGTAAAAATATTGAAGAGACAGAAACATTTGACATTGACAATGACATTTTGCAGCTCTCTTCGTCGCGTTTTCCTCGTTGTGAATAGTTCCCCCTCGACGGGCTGACTGGTCCTTCTTAAGCCATTTATTTAGCTATTGGGGAAAATACTTGGATAAAAAGAACATCCTGTAAAAATATTGCAGTAGAGAGACTGAAACAATGACATTTTGCAACTCTCTTCGTCGCGTTTTCCTCGTTCTGAATAATTCCCCCTCAGTGGACTGAATAGTAAAACCGATGAGCCCAGTCTCCCCCTGACGTCATCCACCTGTTGGGGACGCTAGAGCCCTATAATGGTAGGCGTGGCTAACCGACAGATTAAAAGACTAATTTCTCGTCATCTGCGCTTTGCTAAATTGTTGTATATAGTCGAATCGTCTCAAAATATGATTCTAATTCACATAATAATGCTATTTAAGACTTTTTTTCTCATGTCGTATGCTCTTTAATGTGTATCCCTGTCAATGGCAGTGAACGAGTTAAAAGATTGACAAGGACACTGTCTGACATCAACGCTAAAGCGCCTGCATTACAAATGAGATGTTTCCTTAATGGGCTTTAAGGAAATGAAATTGTTGTAATGTCAACATTAAAGCAAAGTTACATGCAACTCCCCCTTTTTTTGTTTTAAATTAAAGAGGAGTTTTTTGGGGGCCTGGGGGTGGAGTACAGTCAACTTAATGAGCACAATCCATATGTTCATTGCTACTTTAAGCAGCTCACACTAATCAGCATCTGTTTGGGGAGCTCACCAGAGTCCTGTTGCACGCAGCCCTCCTTTCCGCCGCCAACACGCACGTATATAGAGTATAGTAAACACGATTACGGTGCGGAATGAGACAACTCGCACCTTTGGCTACACTTCAGCCCCGGCACATCATTAATCAGCACTTAATCAACTAAAAGCCGGAGAATTGGACGCCAGAGAGATGACGACGCGTTAGCCCCTCCTTGAACAGTCATACACAAACACACACACGCTAATGAGGGATAGATCAATTAGTCTTGTCAGGTAATGGAGGCCTTGCTATGTCTTAATCATTAATATGCATATTATCAGAGATTACAAAAAGTGGGAGACTTGCATGCATTTTGAATATGCAGGATTGGAATAAAATCAAAATACTTACAGTAATATTAGGAGTGGGAACCTCTTGGTACCTCACGATACGATACGCGATACGAAGCTCACGATAACGATGCTCTGACGATATGGCGATACAACGATTATCGATACATTGGTCAGGAAATCATTCTAGGATATTCTACAAACAACTAATTAACAGAAAAACAAGCTTCTAGTGTGAATTGGAATCAGTTTATCACTAGTAGACGTTCAATCCATTTGAAGTGGGAGGGATGGCAGCGAATTATTCACTGCCATCCCTCCCACTTCAAATGGATTGAACGTCTGACTGTCAGTGGCAGTTAATGCCAGGCAATTAGGTAATTTTGGGCCATTTAAGGTCTCACTGGAACAGCACCAAACAAAAGTTCCAGCATCATCACCTTGTCCAATGCAGATTCTTGACTCTTGACAAGGTGATGATGCTGGAACTTTTGTTTGGTGCCGTTCCAGTGAGATTTACAAAGATGATTGCTTGAAGAAGACATCAAAATTTCCTCAGTCCCTGATGATATGGGGTGCATGTCAGGCAAAGGCACTGGGGAGATGGCTGTGGTTAAATCTTTAATAAATGCACAAGTTTACATTGAAATTTTAGACAGCTTTCTTATCCCTTCAATTGAAAATATGTTTGTCATTTTCCAAGATGACAATTCATCATGCCAGAGCTAAAACTGTTCAAGCATTCCTTGGGAAAGACTCATCCAGGCAATGTCATGGCCTGCAAATAGCCCAGATCTCAACCCTACTGAAAACCTGTAGTGGAAATTTAAAAACTTGTTCAGAGGAAGGCTCCGACCTGCATGGATGATCTGGCAACTGCAATTAAAAAGAGTTGGCACCAAATTGATGAAGAATAATCATCAAGTCCATGCCTAAGAGACTGCAAGCTGTCATAAAAGCCAGAGGTGGTGCTAATCAATACTAGGGATGTGTTTTGATGGTTATTTCTTTGTTTGTTTCACATGATTCCATATTTTTTTCCTCAGAATGGAGTAATTCCATAAATATTTCCCTGCACTTGCTCTATAAAATTAACATTTACTGACCACCACAATGTTTTTTAATTCATTTCTTTTAGTGTTTCTGAATGGTTAAGAGTTGCACTTTTGAATTAATTCATTATTTTTTCAAGCTTTTTATCTGAGATTGCGTTCCATGATCAAATGTCTGAGTGAGTGCTCGTCCGAGACTGGTGATTGCATACTTTTTGCTAGGGGTTGGATTATGGTGGAAGATTTTGATAACAACTTGTTGGTTCCCTTTTTTGTTTTTATTTTTAACATTGACACCTTTTTAAAACGATATTTCGATTCTTGGCAGAAGCATATCGATAACCTTTTGGGATACAAAGTATCACAATATATCACCATTTCGATATTTTGTCACACCCCTATACAGTATAGCAACTAACCGAAAACCCATTAAATGGTTATTACATACAACTACTTTAAATTTAATCGCAAGTATTTCTCCATAAAAGCCTAATCCTGTTTGTTTAGGCCATTAAATAAAAGAAGCGAGATGACAGAAGACATTAAAGTTTTGGCGTGGTTAAGTAGTTCTTTTTATTGTCATTAGAATAGTGTAACTAAGATATTAAGATCTCATTAAGCATATTGTCTGCTTTATGAAGCGGCCGCATTAAAAAATACATATTTTTACCCCAATAGATTGGCATTTAGCATTATGTGTTTAACAACATTTCCATAATTAATGAAGGGGAAAATTAACAACCAATTATATATGACGTTTGATTATTTCTGAATGTTTTCTTTCATCATAGAAGAGATAAAAAGTTTGCACACCCTTGTTTAACACTTTATAAGACACATTTAAATACTGTGGAGAAAGAAAATTCAACTTTAGAGTGCTATTGGGGCAATAATCAGAGTGTATTTCTGGTTGCATTTATTTTAATTACTTGTTCATTAAAAATAAATGAAAATAATATATAAAATACTGATTATAATAAAAAAATATTACACATACATTAATGTTTTGGGTCATGTAGTCCATCATTATTTAAATATTATGAAGAAAAAAAAAACTTTTAGAGTGCTATTATGGCCAAAATCAGAGTGTATTTATGGTTTTATTTGTTTTAATTGTATTATTTTTGCTTTTATTAACATTTTATTAATTTCTAAGTGTACTTGTTCATTTAAAATACATTAAAATGGTATATAAAATACATACATTGACTTTTTGGGTCATGTAGGCCACATATGACCCAAAATGTGATGTCCACGTATGTGGATGCCACCCCTTGGGTTATGTTTTTTTTTTTTTTTTTTTTTTTTTTAAACTTAATTTTTCAAATGACCAATATTAGTTAGTTGCCCTATAAAGAGTTAAATTGATTATCACTTTATAGAACATTCATTTAAACTACTTAAAAAAACATTTAAAAAAAAAAAAAATCACCTTTAGAGTGCTATGGGAGCCATGATCAGAGAGTATTTCTGGTTGTATTTATTGCAATGGTACTATTTTCCCTTTCTAAGCCTACTTGTTCATTAAAATAATATAGAAAATACTGATTTATAATAAAATAACACACATACTTTGACTTTTTGGGTCATGTAGGCCACATTTGACTCAAAATGTTTTTTCTTTTTTTTTTCTTTTAAATGACCAATATTTGTTACTTGCCCTATAACGGGTAAAATTGTTGAACATATAATAGGACACTCATTTAAATACTATGAGGGGGAAAAACAATCAACTTTAGACTGCTATGGGGGCCAGAATCGAAGTGTATTACTGGTTTATTTAAAATAGTATCATTTACATTTTTATTAACATTTGATTAATTTCTAAGTGTACTTGTTCATTAAAATTATTGTAAAATAATATAGAAAACACTAGAGTTGTCCGATATTATCTGGTAGCCGATAATATCAGCCGATAAAAACGTTTTAACATGATTTTGGATAATACCGACATTGGTTTTTCATGCACTTCGTCTTTTGCCTTTGTACAATCAGAGTGTATTTCTGGTTGCATTTATTTTAATTACTTGTTCATTAAAATTAAATAAAAATAATGTATGAAATACTGATTATAATAAAAAATAATACACATACATTGATGTTTTGGGTCATGTAGGCCATCATGATTTAAATACTATGAAGAAAAAAAAACTTTTTGAGTGCTATTATGGCCAAAATCCGAGTGTATTTATGGTTTTATTTGTTTTAATTGTATTATTTTTGCTTTTATTAACATTTTATTAATTTCTAAGTGTACTTGTTTATTTAAAATACATTAAAATGGTATATAAAATACATACATTGACTTTTTGGGTCATGAAGGCCATATTTGACCCAAAATGTGATGTTCACGTATGTGGATGCCACCCCTTGGGTTATGTTTTTTTTTTTTTTTTTTTTTTTTTTTTTAAATGTAATTTTTCAAATGACCAATATTAGTTACTTGCCCTATAAAGAGTTAAAATGATTACCACTTAATAGAACATTCATTTAAAACTTGTTTCATTTAAAAAAAAAAAAAAAAAAAATCACCTTTAGAGTGCTATGGGGGCCATGATCAGAGAGTATTTCTAGTTCTATTTATTTCAATGGTATTATTTTTCCTTTTATTAACATTTTATCTCTTTCTAAGCCTACTTGGTCATTAAAACGTATTAAAATAATATAGAAAATACTGATTTATAATAAAATAACACACATACTTTTGACTTTTTGGGTCATGTAGGCCACATTTGACCATAAATTTATTTTTTTTTTCTTTTAAATGACCAATATTTGTTACTTGCCCTATAACGGGTAAAATTGTTGAACATATAATAGGACACTCATTTAAATACTATGAGGGGGAAAAACAACTTTAGAGTGCTACGGGGGCCAGAATCGAAGTGGATTAGTGGTTTATTTAAAATTGCATCATTTACATTTTTATTAACATTTAATTTCTAAATGTACTTGTTCATTAAAAAGATATTAAAATAATATAGAAAACACTAGAGTTGTCCGATATTATCTGGTAGCCGATAATATCGGCCGATAAAAACGTTTTAACACGATTTTGGATAATACCGACATTGGTTTTTCATGCACTTCGTCTTTTGCCTTTGTACAAGGGCTAGTCACGGCTCCACACAGCAGTTATGCTTATTGACCATGAAATGTCTCCAAAGTTGAATGCTTGGGATTTGTTATGTGATTCATGGTGTAAAAATTAAAAGAACAATAAATGATTGAAAAATAATGAATATGTTAAGTCCACGACTACATATAACGGTATTGGTTTGATAACAGTATCGGATTTTTTGAGTTGGACAATATCAGGATATCGGTTAAAAAGTCATTATCAGACAACTATACTGAGGGTGGTGTGGCTCAGTGGTAGAGTAGTTGTCCCCCAACCCAGGGGTTGTTGGTTCAATTCTCCGCCCTGATGAACTCGCCTAAGTGTCCTTGAGCAAGACACTGAATCCCACGTTGCTCCTGGTGCTGCGTCACCAGTAGGTGGATGGTGAGATAGTGTAAAGCACTTTGAGCACCTTGAAAGGTGGAAAAGCGCTATATAAGTACAACACCATTTACCATTATTGATAAAATAATACACATACATTGACTCCACATTTTGGGTCAAGTAGGCTACACTTGACCCAAAAATTGATACTGAGAAAATATTCTACCATGTACCAATTGGACTTATAAACAACCCATTAGTGGTGCACGATAATTATCGGTCCGATAATAGGAATGATGACGTCATCCCAATAAATCCGATAACAATATGTTATCGGGTAGAGCTGGGAATCTTTGGGCACCTAACGATTCTGCACCCCCTCTCCTTTTTTTTTTTAATTAATTTTTTTGAAAAAAATTATTTTTAAATGTTTTGTACATTAGTTCCAAAATTGTTCAAAAATCCTCTCAGGCTAAACCAAACTACTATTTCAGTATCAAGTTAACATATAACAGTAAACAAATATACAAAAATAACAGTAAATAAAAAAAACTCCAGTCCTCATTCTGTATCAGCAACTTTAAACTACATTCAATTAATTTAATGTTGTGAATCAACTGTTACAGTTGTTAAAATTGCTCCTGTTATTCCACAATTTCCCTTCTGTCTACTTTTGTCAAACTTTTTCATCATTTAAAGATAGATTCAATACAAGATTCTGCCGATTTAGGAGTATTTTAGATAAAAAGTTAATTAGGTTCGCCACAACAGAGCCTTCTAGAGAGGTCTACTGCTTTAAGATGGCGGCTGTTTACTTAAGCCGGAAAGTCTGTCATTTCGCACCTCTGTTCAATAATACAAGTTTTAACACCGACGTCGTCTGTCATTTTGCATCTAATTCTACATATATATGATATCTACTGTAGCCGTTTGTTTGTAGCAACTAGCAACTGGGCGTTGTTTCTAGCGGCTGTCAGCCGCAATCAGGTATGATTGTTTATTTATCTAGGGGCATGAGTTGAACATGATATTTACTCTCGGTCCGTTCCTCATTGCATCCCAAAGACCGCGCTGACTGTGTTTTACTTCCACTTTACCAGGTATAATTCAATAATCGGAATTTGGATATTTATGAATCATTCTCGAATCTTCCACGGCCGAATCGCGAATAATCTAAGAATCGGAAATTTCGCACGCCTCTAATATCGGGCCTATTAATAACATTTTTGGCACGGTGTCAGATTGGAATGTGTGCATTTGTTTCTACTCCTGTTTTGCCAGTATGCAAAGTTTTGTTACTGTTCTAGAGGCCGTATTTTTCCTTCACTGAGTTATAAACCTTACTATGGCAATTAGCAAATGTTTGCATTTTACAGTGTTATGTTTACAAGTTCTTGAGAGGCCTTTTGGTTATTGGTAGGCTTGCTGTTCTATAATTGCCAAGTTAAGAAAGTTGTTTCATGGACCAAGACGACAAAAGTCTACTCTCCTGTTGCACCCAATTTTTTTATCTGCTGACAAAGCATAATACCTGTTGGGTTTATGTTTTAGATCAGTGCTCATTGTTCAGGGGAACACATCGTCAATGATATAGACTGACGAATTGACTGTGATTGACTCAAATTATATTCATTTGAAAAAATAATATGGACACTTTATTTGAAGTCAAAACTGTTCTTGTCTTTGTTTTGTTCATTATAATAATGTTCGTGTCATCATGAAAATTCTGGTCCGGTCAAAGGCAAATCTATGCTGAATCAAGCACTAGTATTTTTGACCTACGGGTGTTCAAAAACTCAGGTGAATATAAATTGAAAAATTATATATTATCGGTTATCGTATCGGTATCGGCATTGAGGAGCAGGAAGTTATAGACATCGGTATCGGTTTCAAAAAAGGGATATCGTGCACCCCTACAACCCATACAACTACATTGTGTCTGTTTAAGACAAAGATTAATTCATTCGTTTTTCGAGCCGCTTATCCTCATGAGGGTCGCGGGGTGCTGGAGCCTTTCCCAGCTAACTATGGGAAGGAGGTTGCGTACACCCTGAATCTGTTGCCAGTCAATCGCAGGGCACAAGGAGATCAACACCCATTCACAGACACACTCATACCTAAGGACAATTTAGAGCGTTCAATCAGCCTACCAGGCATGTTTCTGGTATGTGGGAGGAAACAAGACGACCCGAAGAAAACCAACACAGGCACGGGGAGAACATGCAATTCCACACAGGAAGCCCAGAGACAAATGAACTCATCATGAAATTGCATAAGTGTGCACACCCTCTTTTATGCCAAAATGACTTTGTGGTCCATCAAAAAACGGGTCATAAAGTACGTCTTGTTCATCTTCAACCATCGACGAGCTTAACTCGAGTATTTAGACTTTTTATACCCACGTTACATCCAGTGTTGCATTGCAAAGATGTGCTTGGATCAATTCCCCATTCTTCCGTATACCACACACTGGTCGAGACCAAAACAAACAGTGCATCTTCCGGCAACGGCCGAGTAGCGCGCTCCATTTTCCCTCCATTGCTTCAAAACGTGATTAATCAACAATAAAGGAATGAGGATCACAAGAGTGGGTCCCCGGCGTAATATAAAGTCCGGAGCCGTTCTGCGCGAGGAAAGATGAAAAGCGCGTCTTTGTGAAATGTCACAAGAGGAAGAAGAGGATGAAGAAGAAAAGGTAAAAAGCAAAGCGGCAACGGCGCGGCTGGGCTCTCCCCCCCTAGTCGACTCTCATCAGGCCAGCTGCCTCCTGTGCTCATTAGCGCCGACTCTTGAGGAGCTCCTAAAGACTTTGTGAAAAATGAACGCTCATTTGAGAGGTCGTTAATTTGCACTGTTATGCAAATGATGCCGCAATTAAGCGATAGATCAGACGAGCGGTCCTCATTTATAACACGTGAACAAGCATTATGACACAGTCAGATGGTGTCACGGAGCTGAGGCGACATGTTTAGCCTACACCGGTTGATATACCTCTGAGGAATAAAGCCACCGGGCTAATTATGTTTATGGCTGGTCAAAATACCGTTGCGCTCACAGTTTCGTGTGAGGCTGGTGAACTACAAGCGCATCTGCCGAAAAACAAAAACACAAATCAACAAAACCAGATTTAGAATTTAATGCCTTGTTCAGACTGGCAGCCAAAATCAGATTTTTAGCCCATCCAGACTAACTGGATGGCTCTTTTCTCGTCTGAACAGTCCCAAAGAACAGAAATCTGATTTATGCAAGACTGATTGAAACTACATACGGGAGGTAGTTTCATACCAGATATAGACACGATGTTTCTCAGGCCTTGCTCGGACTGGCAGCCAAAATCGGATTTTTAGCCCATCCAGATTGAAACTGGATGGCTCTTTTGTAGTCTGAACATTCACTAAGCACAGAAATCAGATTTCTGCAAGACTGATTGGTTGCATTCAGACCGATTCCAATTTCAATCGGATTCCTCCTCAAATCTGATCTTTAGGGCCGCCTGTTCACACTATTTTTAGTAAGTGTCCAAATCCGATCTGGGCCTTTTCAGACTGGGCCTTAGTCAAATCCCATTTGAGCTGTTCAGACTGAGAAACATCTTGCATAAATCTGATATAAAACTACTTCCCGTATGTCAGACATGTCCAAAGTCCAGCCCGGGGGCCAAATGCGGCCCGTGGTCAAATTTCATCCAGCCCCCAGCCTCTGTCATACAATCAATAATGTCTGGCCTGCACACAGACTTAATAAATTGGTCAGCAGTACTGCAACCAGCATATGAAGTAGCTTACACACGAAATGCTGCCCCTCACTTACCCACTAAAAGGCAGCAGCACTGCCTGTCAGGTGTATCACGTTTGATACACCTAATTTTTTTTAATTTTGAGACTAATTTAGAATTTTGACATTTCTTTTTGGAAAAAAAAAGATGGATGCAAGTCAACACATGCATCTTCAGGTTCCATGAGAAAAAAAAACATGATTATAGATATTAGAGCGCTTATTACACATATTCATTTTGACTTTTCTTTTTACAAATTTGAAAAAAAGGTTTCATTAGGACCTTATTTTTCAAATTTTGGGATTCTCTGATAATTGCTTGATGTTGCAGGTATTTAAGGGCTAAACAACATTACCCCGTGTGACCCATTACTTCCATTTTCTAAAATAGCTAAAATCCACAAAAAAAAAAAAAGAAAGTTGACTGTGAGGGCCGACGCTTCAAAGACAGGTGGAAATTGGACTATTTCTTCACTAAAATACGCAACAACTGTGTCTGCCTCATTTGCAAAAAGACAGTCGCTGTTTTTAAAGATTTCAATGTTAGGCGATATTACCAAAGCAGACTATCTGACATGTACGACAAGATTACAGGGAAGATACGCATCGAGAAATTGAAGCAACTTGAGGCTAGTTTGATTTTACAGCAGCAGTATTTCGCAAATGCCCGAGAGTCGAAAGAACGCCACAAAGGCTAGTTGCAAGATTGTTGAAATTATTCATTAAAAAAAATAATGAAGCAAATGTGCCACACTGAATGGCTTGGTAAAATTTGCTTAAATATATTTTTCTACATAAAGGACGTCAGCCAAGGTCGGCCCCCCACATTTTTACCACACCAAATCTGGCCCCCTTTCCAAAAAGTTTGGACACCCCTGCCGTATGTGGTTTCAATCCGTTTCAGACGACAAAAAAAGCCAGCCAGTTTCAATCTGGATAGGCTAAAAAAACAGATTTTGTCTGCCAATCTGAACAAGACCGTTGAAACCACATACGTAGGTAAGTTCGTAACAGATATGGACAAGATATCTATAAGAAAATCCATAATTTAAATATTTTAGATAGTCAAAGATATTAAAAATGATCTATGACTAACTTTTAGAACTCTGTGCAAGCATTCACTCATGTAGACAAGTTTGGCCTTGTTCAGACCGGCAGGCAAAATCTAATCCAGATTGAAATTGGACAGCTCTTTTGTAGTCTGAACAGTCTCAAAGTACAGAAATCTGATTGTTGCTAGACTGATTGAAACCACATACGTCATATATCAGATATCATATCAGATTTGAACAAGATGCTTCCCAGTCTAAACAACTCAAATAGGTTTTGACTGTCACCGTCTATTAATGCTGAATGGCGCCTTAGTTGCCACAGCAACCTGTCATGTGTGTCAATAATGTGGCCCAGTCTGAACAGGGTCAGATCTGATTTGGACACTTGCTAAAAATAGTGTAAACAGTCAGCCTTTAAAATCAGATTTGAGGAGGAAGCCCATTTGAATCAGATAGTGCTGCAATGATTAATGGATTAACTCGAGTAATTTGATTGAAAAAAGCTTTGAACAAAATGTTGCTTTGGGTATTCGCTTTGTTTTGAAAGTGTTTGCAATTCATTTTATTGATTTGGGTGGATACACTAGTGGTAACAGTGAACATGACATAATTCATTTAACATGGCTAAATCCAGCTGCTCCCTGTTAAAACCAACATAAGGTACGTTTTTGTTTGAGCCAATATGTTTTTTTTAATGCATTCGTAATTTAGTTTATAGGCATATTTATCAGGTTTTTTTTTTTTTTTTTTTTTTTTTTTTTTGTGGGACTAGGTGTTTGAACGATTTGTTAAGAGCATTGTAAAACAACGTTAGCATTTTATAGCATTTAAGCTAGCAGACTTTAGCTATGCAAGTAGCCAATTGTTCTTTTGTTGTACTTAGAACCTCCTTTATTTTTTATGCCGTTTGAAGTTAAGCTCAGGTATTTTACTTTATTATTAAATGGACATGCAACTCTGCACAGTTAGGAGAAACACTCGGGGAATTTTATTTTGTAATCACATTTCATGCTCTTTTGAAAGTTCAATTTTAGCAAGCTTTTGTTTTACATCTCCTAAAATTAACTCTGCAACTAACTAATTCTGCAACTGCAATTCTGATTACTTGATTATTTGTACTAACGAGTTGACAGATCAATCAACTACTAAAATAATCGATAGCTGCAGCCCTAGAATCAGATATGCCTGCAGTCTGATCTAGGGGTGTGGGACTATATTGAAAGGGTGATATATCGCGATACTTTGTACCCCAAAAGGTTATCAATATGCTCCCATCAAAAATCGAGTTTTAAAAAGGTGTCACTTTTTAGAAAGAAAAAAAAAAAAAAACAGTATAGGAACATACAGGTTGCTACCAAAATCTTCCATTTGAATAGTGTTTACGTTAGCTCAGATTTTGACTGGAATGGACGTCTAGCACCGTCAATGCACGGAAACCAGATAATTCCTAACACAGTATTTTGTGGGCATTTTCAGATCACATCCTGTTCATATTAGGGCATTTACAGGTTACTTCCTGTTGATTTTAAGTAGAGGCGTGCAAAATTTCCGATTCTTAGATTATTCGCGATTCGGCCGTGGAAGATTAGAGAACAATTCACAAACATCCAAATTCCGATTATTGAATCATACCAGGTAAAGCGGAAATAAAACGCAGTCAGCGCTATCTTCGGGACGCAATGAGGAACGGACCAAGAGTAAATATCATGTGCAGCTAATGCCGCTAGGTTAAAAAAAAAACAAAAAAAAAAACTAATACCCGACTGCGGCCGTCAGCCCCTACAAACAGCGGCCAGTTGGTAGTTGCTACAGACATACCGCAACATACGGCTATGGTAGATATCACATATATCTAGACTAGATGTGAAATGACAGATTTTCCCGCGCTAGTAAACAGGCACCATCTTAAAGCAGTAGACTTCTCTAGAAGGCTCTGTTATAGAGAACCTAATTACTTTTTATCTGAAATACCTCTAAATCGGCAAAATCTTGACTTGAATCCATCTTTAAATAATGAAAAAGTTTAAAAACTTTCACATGTCGAAAGTAGACATGAGGGAAATAATGTAATAACGGGCGCAATTTTAACAACTTTAACGGTTGATTCAAAACATTAAATTAATTGAATAAAGTTTAAAGCTGCTGATACAGAATGGGGACTTCAGCATTTTATTTACTGTTTTTAACCAGTAACTTGATGCTAAAACAGTACTAAAATAGTAGTTTGGTTTATTTAGCCTGAGAGGATTTTTGAACAATTTTGGAACAAATATACAAACCATAAATAAATAAATAAATAAAAAGGGGGGGGGGGGCATCAATAATCGATTTCTAATCGAATCGGAGTCTCTGAATCGCAATCATAATTGAATCGTTCGGTGCCCAAAGATTCCCACCTCTAATTTTAAGTCACTTCCTATTCATTTGGAGACATTCTTGAGTCACTTATTCAGTAACCAAAAATCAACAGGACCCGTAAACACCCCAAAAGGAAAAGTGACCAAAAACCAACAAGAAATGATGTAAAATGTCCCCAAAAGAACTCATTGCCTGGCATTTGTTACTACTGACAGCCCTAGATGTCCAATCCATTTGAAGTGAGAGGGCTGGCAACGAATGAACTAAAGTTCAGTTCAAATAGATTAGACGTCTTCTAGTGATAAACACATTCCAATTCACAGCCGAACTAGCTCTATTTACAAACGGAAGTTCCAGTTCTGCTCTAAACCTGCGCGAAGGTGTTAAATGGATTAACATTAACGCAAAATTAACACATTACCGCCAATTTACACCTGCTATATTTGGTTAAGGGTTAGCAAGCCGAGCGCTGCTGTGATTGCTGTGTTTTTTTTTAAACAAAGGACTTAAATAAACTCTGTGTAAAAGTGGGTTTATAGCCCCTACTATAACCCTACTATATCTCCGCCAATCCCCGCATTTATGACGCGGTGTAAAACGTACAAACAGTCTGGGATAGCGGCGTGAACAATTGCAGAGGGGTGGAAGGCTCCCATCAATTATAATTAATCCCTAATTAGTCAGGATTAAGAGCTGGGATCCGACACTCTCCCACCCCTCTGCCACCAAGATAGCGCAATCTAGTTGAGACCATATTTACATGGCTTTGATTAAAGAGACCTCGCTTTAAAGGAGCAAGCCTGTAAAAGCAGTGTTCACGCTGAGAGCCAGACCAGATGAGATGAAGGGGTCGGAGTTCACAGCGTGGGCGATGTCGGCCCAGTACTGACAGGTCACATAATATTTCCTGGTCTTGAGACTTGCTCAGAAGTAATATAACCAGACACAAATGTATTTCAGCAGTCAATCACACGTCCAAGAAGGTGACAGGTTACGTACAGGCAAATTAATTGCTTCTAATCTTAAACTGTTGTACCCCAAGATTGGTTAAATCGTTTGCACCTCCGCTGATTGGCTAGGCAAAACCAAGATAAACTGTTGCGCAGTGGATCTATCTAGCTTTAGTAACCAGTGTCCGAGCCTTGACGAGTAGTTTAACGGCGATCGGTGAACAGCGCCCAAACCCGTGTACGAAACAGCCAATCAACAATTCTGTTGCCAAAAAAAAAAATGTTTCTGGGTAAAAGTGAGACTCAGCCAGGTAATTCTTAGCTGTTTCAAGTTTATATATTGCATTTTTCTTACTTATTACAAGAGTTGCCTGATAATTACTTTTTAATCAATATCCCAATATTGCCAAAATTCACAAAAATTCGACACTGATATAGTATACGGTAGTAAACTTAACATATCATGGCTAATTGTATTGTGACGGGATGCTTGAATAATGATATTGCTCACATAACAACTGCCAAGTATCTCAGGCTAGGTTTAGACCGCAGGTCTTAATGCAAAAATCCGATTTTTTCGTGTTTTTCCACCTCGAGTGAGGCAATAACGTGTTGGTCTGAATGGGACGAGTCGCATAGAAGTGGACCATTTCAAATCCGATGTGGGTCACTTTCGTACGTGGTTTAACTCCGATCTGGGCCACATTTTTCCAGAATGTGGCAGTGGTCTGAACTGTCAAGTCTCCCGAATCGGAATTCATGCAGCAATTACGTCAGAATAGAACGAGAGCGGCAGGCAGGATGGCAGCGATGTAGCTGTGCATTAGCGTTAGCACCTAGCTTGAACTCTGCTTTTACGCAGTAGGCGGGCTTGACCGCAGTCATAAAAAAAATTAAATGAAGAAAAAGATAAGCCTGACAATGCGCAGTTTTCTCCCTGTGCGCCAAATGAGCAATACCTTATTGGTCCGATAATAAGACGGCCCTGATTATAAGACGACCCCCTCTTTTTCAAGACTCAAGTTTGGAAAAAAGACTTTTTGAACACCAAATTAATTTTTATACAGAAAATAATTACAGTACATCTGAAACAAATTATTATAAAAGCATGTTATTATGCCTCATTCAAATCTTAATATCTGAACATTTAAATATGTAAACTAAAGTGCAATCACATTCGTAAATGGCTTCTGGTTTTTGAAATGTAAATAAACCAATCTATTGTGATAAAACAACAAAATTGCAATAACTGCATTACCCATCAAAGTGAAGACTAACTAACTGTAGTCTTGAAACAAATCTGAATAAGGAAAAACATTGCAATAAAAAATTGCAAACTGGTTAAACTTGAGAGTTGCTGAGATCTGTCATGACAGAATATCGCTTCAATGATATCTGGCGCCATCTAGCATTGTGAATAAGTATAATGTCTAGGCCGCGAATATAAGATGACCCCCTCTTTTTCAGTCTTCTTTCAATGCAAAAAACACCGTCTTATATTCGGGCCAATACGGTAAGTTAGCCAATTGTTCTTTTGTTGCTCTTAGAACCTGATTTATTTTTTTATACTGTTTGAGACTCAGCTCAGGTATTTTAATTTTTTATCTTCCTTATCCGATTACTCGATTATTCGAACTAACTAGTTCATCAATTAATCGACTCCTAAAATAATCAATAGCTGCAGCCCTACAGCAGACGGATAATTGGACACAAGAAGATTGGACGGCAGTCTTTGTCAATGGCAAAAGTTCATATAAAAAAATCAAATTTAATTTTGGTATATTTATTTATATAGTATCGAAAATTGTATCTAGTCTCAAGCATTTTTTTGAATATCAATATCGAGTTGAAAAGTTTAGCATTGTCACAGCAGTACTTCTAACTGTATTTTTCATCCAATTGTCCAAATACCGTATTGGCTCGAATATAAGACGGTGTTTTTTGCATTGAAATAAGACTGAAAAAGTGAGGGTCGTCTTATATTGGCGGTCTAGACATTATAACCATTCACGACGCTAGATGGCGCCAGATATCATTGAAGCGATGCTGTCATGACAGAGCTCAGCTACTCTCAAGTTTAACCAGTTTGCATTATTTGATTGCCATGTTTTTCCTTATTCAGATTTGTTTCAAGACTACAGTTACAGTTAGACTTCACTTTGATGGTTAATGGAGTTAGTGCAATTTTGTTGTTTTATCACAATCGATTGGTTTATTTACATTTCAAAAACCAGAAGCCATTCATTTACGAATATGATTGCACTTTAGTTCACATATTTAAAGGTTCAGATATTAAGATTTGAATGAGGCAAAATAACATGCTTTTTCTCTTAAATATGTTGTTATAATTTGTTTCAGATGTACTGTAATTATTTTCCATTTAAAAATTAATTTGTTGTTCAAAAAGTCTTTTTTCAAACTTGAGTCTTGAAAAAGAGGGGGTCGTCTTATAATCAGGGCCGTCTTATATTCGGGCCAATACTGTAAGTCACTTTCAGAAGCGTTCGCGAGTCCCGAAAATAAGTCATTATCAATATGATATACGTCAAAATGATACAGAGATCCCTTTGTTTTGACTACTAACGTGCAGTTTTAATTGAATGAATTGCTCTACGATTCGTAATAAGTACGGCCTGTCGTTTTAAAAACAGGGTGACATAAGAAAAACATGAGAAAAATCCCATTATAGTGTCTTCACCCACCAAGTCCAGACAGCCTTGTCAGTAAACAGGCGTCCTGTTCCTGTAGGAATAATGCCACATGGGAAAGTCAGCTGGCCCACACACCATTAGGCCCAGGCTGAAGGTTGAGGTGCCTTGCTTACCCAGTTCAAGTTGGGGGTGGCGCTTGAGCTTTCGGCTGGGTGTGGGGGGGATTTGCTGATGCGTCTGTCAGGGCCAGGGGTCTGTGTGATATTAGCCGTCTGCCAATCCGGCTTGGGAAATGGACATCGAGTAATTACTCCCGCTCTTACTGCCTCATCAATCTCCTTGTATCACTCCTGCACAACCCTTCCCCCGCCTTGCCCCGCCCCTCCACCACCAACACACCATCTTTTTTCCATTCTCTTCTGAAAGCGAGGGGGGGGGGGGGTATAGCTGAGTGACAGGACACATCTCAAGTGAGATTCCTCCAAAAGAAATGAGATAATCCCGCTCCGCTGCATTGCATTAATATAAATGGAGAGTTTTCAGGAAAATAATTAAGACGCCAAGAATTTGTCCATGTGACGAGCCGCGGCTACTGCTGCTATAAAAGCTTCATAAAAAATAAAGCCATAATGACAGCCCATTGGTTCCTAACAACAATAAAATTTTATAGCTTTTCTAAATTGGTCTCTTTAAAACTTGTAATAATTAACATGGTTTGATGAGGCCCTTGATTCACCGGGCTTCATGTGCGCCGTTTTATTAAATTAATAGCATGAACAACAATGTCAGGTGAGCTAAAAAAACAACAAAACAAATCAATTACACCGTCACTTAAAAGCTTTATGATTGTTAGGACAAGATAAGGTTTTTTTAACCTACTCAACTCCTTGCACTAGTCAAGACAAGCCACTAATGACGAAAACTATCATGAATAAACAACTAGCTTAATTAAGCTGGTTTTGTGTTTTACCCCCATTAACATTTCATTGAGGCCATTTGGTGACTAAAATAGTATTCTATTGTGATGCATGCGACAAGGGCGACTGTGAATATACTGTGATTGCTAATGCTAACTGATAAAGGGTCATTAAAGGCGTGTGGCAGTGTTAGCTAGATAAGAAAACAGTCCATCCTTCCTTTTCAATAATGCTTATTCTGTTCATACAAAGAAACAAAAATTGACAAGTTGTATGTGCTGTTTCCCAGTTTCAAGGTATTCAAAACCACAAAAGTTTTCCGTCGTACCTTCCCTACGATATTAGCTATTTTTTATATTCCAAAAATGAAGGGAGAAATCCATCGCTTGCAGCTGCAAAGCTCAACCCTCCACCACCGGTTGTTGCTTAGTGTCCGTAATCAGCTGTGCTACACAGCTGGAGGAGGCGAAACTCCTGAACTTTTCCCCCCATCGAAGTAAACAAAATCGCTAGTATGGGAATACTTCGGCTACAGAAAGGTTACAGACAGCCGCGGCTTAGAAGAGGAGGGCCATCCCACATGAAAAACATGTTTGCGGAAGGTGGCGGCCGAGGAGGCAACATCTCCAATATGATTTCGCATTTATGTAAAATTATAGGTTAGTAAACACGGTCATGAAAGTTTCCTACCAGCTACGAGAGTTAACTCCAGTGTGTTTAGTGTGTCTAGCGATGGTAAAACGTGTTGTTTTTATCTCTCTGTTGAGAAAGAGAGCGTGTGTATAATGTAAACATGATATGACATATGAGTCACAAGGTTTTTAAGGAAAATAATTCCATTTAATATTGAGCTGTGGCTGTGGGTTTAGGCTCACCTCAAGGAATGCATTTATTGTAATTTTATTTAGAATATTTCACTTTTTAAAAAAAATTAATTTAACATTATACTTATGTTCCATTTTGCTAATATGTTTTCAAAAATAAAAATTCCTGTTCAATGGATTTTTTTTAACCCAGATATCTCAAAGTAACGCATTTTGGAGCTGTAATTGCAAGACCGTGATACCTTTAAATCGTGATATTTTGGCTTAAGGTTATCATACAGTCAGAATCTCATGTGAAGAAGGTATGCTAATTAACACCGTACATTTTTTTATGGATTTTTAATTTAGTTTATAGGTATATTTAGCAGTTTTTTGAGGGAATATGTTTGGAATTTGAATGATTTGTTCAGAGCATTGTAAAAGTTTAGCAATTCATTGCATTTAAGCTAGTGGACTATTGTTATGCAAGTTAGCCAATTGTTCTTTTGTTGCAATGAACAAGTTCAAACGGATTGGATGTCAATGGCAACCAATGAGTTTAATTTTGGGGCATATCAGGTCATTTGCTGTTTTTTTTTTGTTTTTTTTTGGGGGGGGTTCTGGGTTACTTCCAGTTGGTTTTGGGGCTTTAATGGGTCGTTGGATGTTAATGGCCGTCAGTGGTAACCAATGCCAGGCAGTGAGTTAATTTTAGAACATTTCAGGTCATTTATAGTTGATTTTCGATCACTTTCTGTTCATTTTGGGAAATTACAAGTCACTTCCTGTTTATTTTGGGTTACTATAAAGAAAGTGACTCGGGAATGTCCCCAAATTCAGATCAACAGGAGGTAACCTGTAAATGTCCAAAAATTAACAGTAAGTGACCTGTTAATGCCCACAAGACATGTTCTGGCTTAGAGCTGCACCTATCTATTATTTTAGTAGTCTATTAATCTATCAACTAGTTAGTTCGAATAATCGAGTAATCGGATCAGGAACATTTAATGCATTGCGGAATATTAGGGGATGCAAAAAAAAAAAGGCTTGCTAAGATTGCCCTTTACAAAAGACCATTAAATGTGAATACAAAATAAAATTCCCATGTGTTTGTTTAAACTATGCAGAATTGCACTTTCATTTAAAAATAAATTAAAATACCTGAGCAAAATCTGATTCGAGGCTTTTTTCTAAACGAATTACTCGAGTTAATCGATTAATTGTTGCAGCACTACTCTGGTTTCAGTGCCATTGAGCCATTGACGGCGCTAGACGTCCAATCCAGTCCAAATGATTTGGATGTCTACCCCCGTCAATGGAAGGCAAGTGAGCTAACAGACACGATTCTAGATTCTAATGGGAGATTTTGGTAGCAACCTGTTGTTTCCTTTTCTTTTAAAGAGTGACACCTTTTTAACTCATTTGCTCCCAAAAACGTATAAATACGTTCTATTTTTAATTGTTTCAGTGACCCAAAGACGTATTTATACGTGCTTTACATTTTTTTAAAAAAGTTTTTTGTTTTTTTTTACAAGAGACATCCCTGGGTTCCGATTCAATTTAGCTCCAAAGCACAAAGCTGAAAATCAATTTTAAAGCAATAAAACTGGCCACTGGAGGGCAGTAGCGCATCCGGGAGACGACCGAATGGAGAACAACCTAGAAAACGCCCGGGATGCCAGGCGCTGGACGACCGAGCAGAACGACCGGGATCATCAGTGCAGCGGACGATGCCGTTGAGTCAGTGCTGCTCGCCAAGCAGACCCCACAGAGACTCCAAAAAATCCATCTTTATGAGACAGGCGGCGATGAGGGAAAAGTTTACCCGGCTGTCGTGGCCACAACAGCGTCATCTCTCAGTATTTATGTGTAAATAAATTGTTACTTTGCTATCAAAAGCTCTATTTGTCTTGTCGTTTATGTTATTTTGTAAAAGGAAAACATTCAGATGTTTGGGATGTAACTAAAGCAAAAAAATAGCTGTGTTGAAGCTGTAATGTGAAGTAATTTCATAACATGCCAAATAGTGTCACAATTAAAGTAATTAAACATTGTCCAACAAATAAAGCATGAAAAAATAATTTATATGTTGTATATTTGACAAAATAATCACGTTTCCGAAGTTCGAGCCTGAAAGGGGACGAACCCAGAAGTGACACGTCACACCGAGAACAGCGATGGCAGCGCTCCATACGGCCGCCATACAAAGCCCTTCAAACAATGATTCAAACAGCGATATAAGCAATAGATCGAGCGCAAGGGAGGAGATCCAAGTTTTTGAAGAGTTGGAGGAAGAAGAGGAGCTTGGAATTTTATGTTGGACCTAACATGGATTAGCCAGACGCGAATCAGGATGCAAACAATGTGCCTAGACTACCTGACATGGAATGGAGACAAGACCCATCGAGATTACAAGATTGGTAAGATATAGGCTGTTATTATTTTCATGATTTGAAGATGCAGGCATTTGCACATAATTTTATGTTTTTGTCTATCTGATGACATTGTTTAAAAAAATAATAATCAGACTGCATGTTCATTTTGGCAGATCCTTCAGCTCTCGTGCATATAAAATAATAATATAAAAACTTTGGGGGGAAAGAAGGAGATGAGTCGTTGATGCCTTTCTCCACTTTATTGTGGCAACAATAAGAAAACAAAATAATAGCGGACTGCCGCATCATTCGACCGCGAAGTTTTGCTTCTCGCTCATCTCTGCCTCGCCTCGTACTACCAGCTACTGCTACTTCCTGGGGCTATCGGCAGGAAGTGGCGTCTAATGGCGTGAGGAAATGTAGTTTTTTCACACAAGCGAACAGATTACAAAGCACCACTTCAGTGTTGTCCCGAGACTACATTTCCCATGATTCACTGTGGGACTTGAGCTGTCAACGTTCACATTTGACAGCATTCTGCCGCGGTCCTCCTCGCCAGCAGTTTGCTCGCCATTCACGCTCATTTGCATTTGATCGCTAGTCTGATAGACTACCGCTTTTTCGGTGAGGTCTTTTGTGTTTATTCGTTATTGGATCGTTTTTGTTCACCACTGTAAATAAGAGCACTGAAGCAAGAAGGGGTAAGTCGCCATTTCTGTTCAACCTGTTTTTTCCTGTTGTTTTTAGCGTAAGAAGCTGTCTTTTCTTGGTTCTTTTTCATGATCAGGGTTTAGTTAGTGGTTGGGGTTCAAGTGTAGATTCCTTTTGTTTGTTGTTTTGGCCTGGGCTTACCCTGAAGCCGCGCTTCATCTACATTTTGTACATACTCATTGAGAGTTTGATTGTGATTTTGTGCCACTTGTGAAATTGTGTGGCTCGTTTTATGTTACGCTCTTCGCGAGCCGTCCTTGGGACGTAACACTGGCGAACACAACAACAACTATGCCACGACTATTGCCACGAGTTGGCTTTCGGCTAACGTCGCTAGCTTCTACTGTACATTCCACAACAGTTGGCAGCTCTGCTTTGACAAAGTCATCAGTCATCTATCCAAAAATCACACTTACTTTTTGGCAAATCCTTGATCATAAGCAGACGGGTTAAGGAAGCAGGCATCTTCGAAGTGTTTGCAGCAGAGAAGACTACTCGACGATGGCGTGAAATTCATTCGCTTCGTGCGAACGAAAGATGTCCATTTACGTGCCCTGCTATCCTTTGGCCACTCATACAACTTTTTGTTTGCGTGAGAACAAAACATTGCCACACACCGCCGTGGCATCTTACTGAGAAGCAATGCAACAAACAACAATGTTCTATGGCGGACTTCCCTCGCACTTCCCGGTATGACGTAATTTCCGAAGATTTTCGAAGATTGCCGAAGAAAAGCATTTTCGTTGTCAAGGGCGTTGCTATGAGTTAAACAAAGAATCTGGAAGGGATGCGTTAAAAAAAATAACGAAAATATGCTTATAAATGTTTAGCCATTGATATTATTCAAAAACATGGTTGGCCAACCTTACTTCACATTACTGCTTTAAAGTAAATGTTTGAAATGTATGCTTTCACAAAAAGCTAAATTTCTGTTTTTTCATCAGGAATTGAAAAATTGCTCAAACTAAGCTATTTTCTAATGCTGATTTCTAAAGAATGGAAAAAGATATGAACTTACTTTTTTTCCTGCTGAAAGAAGAGAGTAATCTTTCTTTTGGTGGTTTCCATGTTTATATAGCAATAGAACAGAATTTTCTGTGGGCCTTGCAAAGTCAGTCAAAATCCAGTAAAACGGCCGGGAGCGAAGGGGGTTGCACCGGTGAAAATGGCTGGGAGTGAACGAGTTAAAACGATATATCGATTCTCGGTGGGAGCACATCGATAACCTTTTGGGCTACAAAGTATCGCAATATTTCACCTTTTCGATATACCGTCACATAAATAAAATAAATAGTTTGGTTTAGAAGGGAGTACATCTTATAGAACTCACTAGCATATACTATATGTAAAACGTGTGCCCATCTGGGGAGACAGAAAGAAGATACTTAATATACTTTGTTGTCTCCGAGGTACAACGCTGCACACTGTCAAATCAATTCCTCATGAAAACAATTCCGGTCCTATTCAAAACACATCCGAAAATAAATTGGCAATCTTTGCACGTGCAATAAAAGGAACTCGAGGGTGGTGACGGAACTGAGTGAATGACAGGCGATGCATTGTTTTTTCTGTACAGCAAAAAAGGAGCACATGAAAGGTAACGCCTAAGAAGATGCCCAAACTAAATGTAAAAACTTCTGAGGGTAAAACCGCGGTGGCTTGTGGGAGATTTTGTTGCACTCAACTACACATGAGCTATTTTTACAGTAAATACCCATGAGAGGCAGGGAGGGAGACGCCAACAAGAGTTGAAGCAAAGCCCCTAACGCTTCGCTCTGATCATTTACTTTCTTCTCCTAAGTGTGTTTTTTAATGAACTATTAAAGAGTATCACATTTCATGCAGATGTTTGATACGACCGCTCGGGTGAGAGGGGGGGATGGCGGCGACGTAGCGAGAAAGGGGGCGCTGGCATTTGCGCAGAACATTTCCTTTACAATGAAAACAATCTAACCAACTGCAGCACTCAGAGGAATTCACCCGGTCCCCTTCCCCCCTCGCAAACCCTCCCTCCCCTCCTCCAACAGCACCATTACATTACCATATCAAAGCCCCGAGTTCAAAGCGAGTCTTCTCTTTCAAGAAAAGGGAGTGAGGCTGAAGCGGAGAGGAGGAGAGGACAACACAGAATCAGTAGGAGTAGACCCAAAGACCCAGTTTGCTTTTATCCTCCTTCAATGCGCTTGTACTGTATGTGCACAAGAGAGTGAATGTGTATGTGGATGCGCTGACAAGTGCATGTCAGTGCGAGGGAGAAAAAGACTGCATAAAATCTGCGGAGATACAAGAGGTTTACTGATTGCGTCTTCCAAAAGCAGTGCTGAAGAGAAGTCAATTCCCATTCCGCTAGCGCATAATGGAGCCTGCAGGGGGTCTTACGAGGAGTAGAGAAATGCCAAAGCAGGTAACAGTGTGCTGCGTGGCAGATGGCCAGCAGCTAACCGGCAAGGCCAAATATTTCTGCGTCTTTGCATATTCACATCTAGTATAAATCTTTCATTTCAAAGTAATTCAGTGGATTTTTTTTGGGGGGGGGGGGGCTCTCTCTCGTACCATAAGAGCGTCTCTCTAGTAGGGTTGGGAAAATATATCGAGAACATTATGTGATAGGACATACCTGTCAAGTTCAGTGTTGGTAATCTTACTTTAAAAAAGTAATTAATTACAGTTACAAAATACTTCTCCCAAAAAGTAATTGCGTTAGTAATAAAGATGTCCCGATCGATCGGGTCCGATCACGTCATTTTCAAAGTATCGGAATCGGCAAAAAATATCGGACATGCCTTTTTTTTTAATATATATATATTTTTTAATTAAATCGTTTTCTAATTGTATTTAACGTTACAGACAAAATGTCTTACACTCATCCAGAGTCTTTAGTTTTTGCTTAAAGTAGGGCTATCAAATTTATCGCCTTAACGGCGGTAATAACGTTAAAATATTTAACGCAATTAACGCATGCGCTGCACGGCCCACTCACGCATTGTCGTGTTCAATCTATAATGGCGCCGTTTTACCTATATATAGAGCTAAAAGGCAGCGTAAAATGAGTAGAGAGAATTTTGGCAGCCTTTGGAGCCTTTTTTAATTGGCTAAAGCCTTACAATCTCTCATCAATTAGAAATACCGTGGGAAGCAATGTGGGGAAGAAAGGTAGTAGTTGATCTTTTTCTTAACACCCTATGTTATTTCCCAATGCAGAGAAGATATATAAATTGGTGCCACAGATGGTTGCACTTCCCATCATGCATTTGGGCAGAACAATTAAATGGCTTTACTGAAAGCTCAACAAATACACTAGATGGTAATATTTAGTCACAATATACAAAGTCACATTCATCCTTTAAGAATTACAAGTCTTTCTATCCGTGGATCCCTCTCACAGAAAGAATGTTAATAATGGAAATGCCATCTTGAGGATTTATTGTCATAATAAACAAATACATTACTTACGTACTGTATGTTGAATGTATATATTCGTCCGAGTTTGATTCATTTTTTTTCTTAATGCATTGCCAAAATGTATATGATCGAGAAAAATTATCGGGAATGATTGGAATTGAATCGGGAGCAAAAAAAAAAAAAGCAATCGGATCAGGAAATAAAATATAAAATAGGAATATAAAAACCCTAGTTAGTAACTCAATTACCCGAATGTAAAAGTAATTAGTTATTTGGCAAAGTAACGGGGGATAATTTTCTTTTTTTATCTTCTTTTTTTTCTTTCTTTTTTTTTTAAAAAAAACAAAAAACAAAAACAGGTCACACAATGCGAAGTTTAAAGGGTTTTTGGGACAATTGGCCCTTGCCCAATTCTTTACCCTAAACTTAACTAGACATTGCGATAACTAGATAGTAACCTTTGCTATGTGTGGAAGTCATTTAATGTTCTGAATCAACCGTTAAAGTTGATAAAATTGCTCCCGTTATTGCATTAGTTCCCTTCTGTCTACTTTCGACATGTGTAAGTTTTAAAACGGTTTCATTATTTAAAGATAGATTTAAGTCAAGATTTTGCCGATTTAGGAGCATTTCAGATAAAAGGTTATTTAGGTTCGCTAGGAAGGTTCTCTACAACAGAGCTTTCCTAAGAGGTCTACTGCTTTAAGATGGCAGCTGTTTACTGACGCATCTAGTTCTTTAGATATGTTGCTAATGCCACTGTGTCTGTCATTTGCATCTAGTTCTACAATACATGATTTCTACCGTTGCATTATGCGGGCGTAGTTTGTCGGCTATTGGCTACAGTCAGGTAATATTGGAGCCACCTAGCATCGCGTTTGCAACGCGTCCCCACTCTTGCTCTGCTCTCTCGTCTCCGTGCGTCCGTCTCTCTCACTTTTCTCGCGTCAACCAACATAGTAACGCAGAGTAACGCATGCCTTTCCCGCCTCAGTAACCGTAACGGTGTTGCCAAGATGAGAAAATAATTAGATTACCCACTACTGAAAAAAATAACGCCGTTAGTAACGCCGTTATATTCTAATGCCGTTATTAACAACACTGGTCAAGTTGTACGGTTTCGGTGTAATTTGTTCAAGTGAGCACTGATTTTTATATGTGTACGCCGTACGTTCAAAATCTGTACGTTTTTCGTGCATTACGTTTTTTTTTCTCCGCTCGGATTTTGTCACCGTTTTGGCAACGAGACAATGTGCGTTACTACGTTGGTTGAATGACACGAGAAAAGTCAGAGACACTGAGAGCGAAGTGTTCGTAGTGACGCTGTTGCAAACGCGATACTAGGCTAGGTGGCTCCAATATTTCCTGACTGTAGCCGACAGCCTACAATCTACGCCTAGATATCTCATGCTTATAGAACTACATACAAAATGACAGACGGCGGCATTAATAAACAGCCGCCATTTTGAAGCAGTAGACTTCTCAGAAAGGCTCTGTTGTAGTGAACCTTCCTAGCGAGCCTAAGTAACTTTTTATCTAAAATACTCCTAAATCGGCAAAATCTTGACTTGAATCTATCTTTAAATGATGAAACAGTTTTAAAGCTTTCACATGTCGAAAGGAAATAATAAATTAATGACTTCCAAACATAGCAAAGGTTACTATGTTTTGTTTTTTTGTTTTTTTTTTTAAATGAAAAAAAAAAACATGAAAGGTAACACCATTTACTTTGCCAAGTAACTAATTACTCTTACATTCAGGTAATTGAGTTGCTAACTCAATTACTTTTCGGGAGAAGTAATTTGTAACTAATTAATTACTTTTTAAAAGTAAGATGAACAACACTGGTCATAAAGATGAAGTCTGCAGAATGAAAAGTGATGAAAGCGGAGATTTTATTCTGCCAATTTAGTCCTGAACTATTGCTGATCACTTCTCAGAATTAGCAAAAGAAATGTTCTCTGACTCAAAGATTGCATCGGTGAGTTAATTTTATCAATTGACCTTTTTCAATTTATAATTGCACACACTAATGAACTACCTTCAAGTCAAACTGAATTGCGAGCTGAACTGCCATGAAGTGCAGCCATCAAGAAATGATAGAAATTGCCATAAGTGCTGAATTATAACAAAAGTCCCTTTTAATTTTAGCAATCATGATGTAGCTCTAGATATTGTTCTTTGATTGCTCCAGGTTAGATTTTACAATATTACCAATAAATTCATATTTTAAAAAACTGAGTTTTATTTTTGTTTCATATTGCACGCTATATACAACGATGTAAGATTAGTCACCAATTTGTAGGGGCATACGTCACTATTTGTAAGATTGCCAACGGCCTCGCGTTGACAGGTATGTGATAGGGGTGTGACAAAATATCGAAATGGTGATATATCGTGATACTTTGTATCACAAAAGGTCATCGATATGGTCCTGCCAAGAATCGGGATATCGTTTTAAAAAGGTGTCAATGTCTAAAAAAAATAAAATAAAAAGGAACCAACAAGTTGCTGCCAAAATCTTCCACCATAATAGTGTCTCAGTTAACACTAAGGTTGCATTGACGGTGCACGACGCCGAATCCATTTAGACTGGCAACGTTCGTTCATTCGAAACCAGCGCATTCACAGTCATTCTGTCCGATTTTCAGGGCATTTACAGGTGATTTCCTGTTGAGTTTGAGTCACTGCCTATTCATTTGGGTGATTCCCAGGTCACTTCCTATTCTGTAACTCAAAATAAACAGGTAGTGACCCGTAAAATACCCCAAAATCAACAAAAAACAAAAATGCAGGCTAAAAAAAAAAAAAAAGCATAGTTTATATTAAAGTCTTAACTTCTCGATTTTTTAGATTAAATGAACTTCTCACTAATTTTAATTTGTATATAAATATCAGTCTCTGAATTGGAGCATTTTTTTCCCACTTGCCGGTCAGAACATCGAAACGAGGAATAGAAATCTAAAATTTCGAACGATTCCAGGCGCATCGGACTGTTAGAACCGGTTCCCATCGATGCTCGATGCCCAACCCTACTCATTGCCTTGCACGGGCTGCCACTGACGGCCATAAACGTCCAATCTGTTTGAAGTGAATTTGCTGCTACCCTCCCAGTTCAAGTGAATTGGACACCTACTAGCGATAAACTCAAATTAATTAACAGCAGAAGGATGAAAAGAGCTTGTTTTTCTGTTTATTACTTGTATCGTAAAATATAGTAGAATTATTTCCTGACCACGGGGTGGCGTGGCTCAGTGGTAGAGTAGTTGTCCCCCAACCCAGAGGTTGTGGGCTCGATTCTCTGCCCTGATGAACCCGCCTAAGTATCCTTGAGCAAGATACTGAACCCCACATTGCTCCTGGTGCTGCGCCACCAGTAGGTAGATGGCAATGTAGTATAAAGTGCTTTGAGCACCTTGAAAAGTGGAAAAGCGCTATACAAATATAACACCAATTACCAATGTAACGATTAGTGCTGCAACGATTAATCGATTAACTCGAGTATTTGATTAGAAAAAAATATTCAAATTCAATTTTTTTGCTTCGAGTATTCGTTTAAAGTGGCGTTGCAACGGTTTATTTTGAAAGAGTTTGCAGTTTTATTGATTAGGATGGTTACACTGCTCTCTGGTCTGCCTCTTTTCACATGGCTGAATCCAAATGCTCCCTGTTAAGACCAACATAAGCTAAGTTTTTGTTTGAGCTAATGTTTTTTAATGCATTCATAGATTAGTTTATAGGTATATTTACCCGTTTTATTGTGGGAATATGTGTCTGAACCATTTGTTAAGAGCAGTGTAAAAAAAACTTAAGCATTTTATAGCATTTAATCTAGCGGACTTTTTCTTTGTAAGTTAGCCAATTGTTCTTTTGCTGTACATAGATCCTCATAAAAAAAATATATATATATACATACATATATACACACCGTTTGAGGCTCAGCTCAGGTATTTTAAGTTTTCATGTTCCTTATCCGATTACTCGATTATTCGAACTAAATTGTCCATCGATTAATCGACTACTAAAATATTCGCTAGCTGCAGCCCTAGTAACCATAATTGTTATACAGCCATATTGTGAGATCGTTATCCTTAGCCTTGTATCGCAAATTGTATCGTATAGTATGCAGCTTATACTCTTTGCATATTCGCACGCAGTATAAATCATTTCAAAGTACCTCCGTGGATTTTTTTTTTGGCTTACAGTACCGGTACTAAAAGAGCTCGTCTCTAGTTGGCTGGGAGACTAAATGTGAAAATCAAAGTGAATGGCATTAGGGTAAATAAGAGCAGTGGTTGCCTTGGAAACGGTGTACCCTGCCCCACTCACTCAAGCCTAGCCTGTACTTTTCTCCAATCACCGGAGAGCAATAATACATTATTGACAGAGGGCCACGGCAGGCAGCAGTGCAGCATTTTCAAATTGTATTTGAACAAGAGGATTTTTCGGCGAGAAGATACACCAGCGAGAGGCGAGAGAAGCCGAGGGAAGGGGGTGGGGGCGTGAGAGGGGAAGAGGATTCAAAATCCCACCCATTCACAGTACCATAACCATCAATCTGCCAAGCGTCCTAAGCCTCCGTCCTTTGAACCGCACTCGAATCTGTCAGATAGCTGACTGGAATAGCTAACGAGACGGGGATAACCAGCCGGTTTTGCTTAAAATCATTCCGCCGGCGCGATCAAAATTCGAAATAATCACACGTTGTTCCAAGACGGCCTTCGCTCGGATCTTGTTTATAGGAGATCCAACAAGGTTATTAGAAAGTAACATCCGTTTGCTGTGAATTGGAATGACTTTATCACTAGTAGACGTCCAATCGGTTTGAAGTGGGAGGAATGGCAGCGAATGACATTCGCTGCCATCCCTCCCACTTCAAACCGATTGGACGTCTGTGGCAGCCAATGAGTTAATTTTCAGTCACTTCCTTTTCCTTATGGGGTGTTACAGGTCACTTCCTGTTGATTTTGGGTTACTGATAAGGAATGAATGTCCCGGAATTAATAGGAAATTACTCAAAATCAACAGTAAGTGAAGAAGAAAAAAGTCGATTTTCTCTTTTTACAGGTTCTTTTTTTCTCTTAACGAACAGGAGATGACAACACACAATTCAGGAACAATCAGAAAGCAATAATCACCTACACTGCTAAGTATTGGCACCCCTGCAATTCTGTCACACAATTCTCAATTTCTCCCAGAAAATGATTGGAACTACAAATGCTTTGGTATTAATAGCTTCAGTCAAGTTTAATCCATTTTAACTGGCTGCACTTGTGATTTAGTTACTGCCACCACCTGTTATGTGCCACAGGTAAGTAACAGGCGCTGTTAATTACACAAATTTAGTGCTGCAACAATTAATCGATTAACTCGAGTATTCGATTAGAAAAAAAGATTCGAATTAAACGAATACTCGAAGCAACATAATTTAATTAAAGTGGCGTTGCAGTGGTTTATTTTGAAAGTGTTTGCATTTAGTTTTATTGATTTTGCTGGATACACTGCCCTCTAGTCTACCTCTTTTCACATGGCTGAATCCAGCTGCTCCATGTTAAGACCAATATAAGCTAAGTTTTTTTTTGATGTAATGTTTTTTTAATGCATTCGTAATTTAGTTCGTGGGAATACGTGTCTGAACCATTTGTTGAGAGCATTGTAGAATAATTCTAAAAAAGCGTTAGTGTTTTATAGCATTTAAGCTAGCGGACTTTTGCCACATATGTTAGCCAATTTTTAGTTTGTTGTACATAGATTCTTCTTCTTTTTTTTTTTTTTCTTTTTTTTTTTTTTTTTTTTTAACCGTTTGAGGCTCAGCTCAGGTATTTTAATGTTTCATGTTCCTTATCCGATTACTCGATGATTGGGACTAAGTAGTACATTGATTAATCGACTACTAAAATAATCGATAGCTGCAGCCCTACACAAATTAGAGAAGCATCACAAGATTTTTCAAAGGGTGCCAATACTTTTGTCCGCCCCATTTTTGGAGTTTTGTGTAAAATGATAATGACTTAATTTTTTTTTTTTTTCATTCTCTTTTGTGTTTTTTCATTGCAAGCAAAATAAATGAAGATTTGCAATTGCGGTCGTTTTCTGGGAGAAATTGAGCATTATCTGACAGAATTGCAGGGGTGCCAATATTTTTGGCCAGCAGTGTAAGAAATATACACTTATTAAGAAAAGAGTAATTAAAAGCTGGCCTGCCAGGACAAATGTCCCCGAAAGCACCACGAGACGCTCCCGAGTCGATCTGCCCCGAACCTTCAAGATGTTTCTCTTTGTCATTCTACAAACAGTGGAAGAACACTGATGTTGACTTCTCAGTAACTTTGGACATGACAGTCCTTGTAATCAAAACAATATTCGTCTCAATATTCGTAGACAGAACACAGGGCTATAAGACAATAAATGGTTATGTATAATGATGTGAAATGAACAGATATATGTTTACGTGAATAAAAGGAGGTATATCTACAGACGTCATCTGTAAATGCTCTAAAATGAACAGGAAGGGACCTGTAAATGCCCACAAAAGACTGACAGCGAATGCTATGGTTTCAGTGCCATTGATGGCAACAGATGTCCAAGCCAATCAAAATGAATTGGATATTTAGCGCTGTCAGTGTCAGGAAAACGCGGGCAGGCAGGTTGTGTGGACCCAAATTCAGGGAAACAAAAGCAGCCAGTCAGGTGGCGGTGATCTCAAAAACGTTTTAATAATAACTAACAAAAACAAACTACAACCAAAAGTACTGGGAATCAAAAGGCAAGGTTCAAACAAAACTTACTTTATCGGAGGGACTAATACACAAGGGCTTGGACAGGACTTCGACATCAACATTGACAATGACGCAACAAGGAGTGAAAAGGAAATGGGAGCTTATATACACACACGCAGACCAGGGGTAACGAGACAACGAGGAACAGCTGGGTAACACAGGAGGATACAGATTGGAGGATACACTAGGAGCAGGTACAACAGGTGAAATCAATGGGCAATCATAGGGACAAGTCACACTAGGAGAAAACCAACACAAAACCTAACAGTCAGTGGCAGACAATGAGTTCATTTCACATCATTCATTAGCTGTTGATTTTCAGTCACTTCATTTTCCTTTTGGGACATTTACGGGTCACGACTAGCCATGTGCAGTTATGAGATTTTGACAGTAGGATATAACCTTAAGCCAAAATATCATGGATTCACAATATTGCAATTGCAGCTCTAAAATGTGTTACTTTGAGATGTGTTTTTTGTCTTTTAAAAAAAAATTTTTTTTTTTAATCCATTGAACAGGATTTTTATTTTTCAGAACATATTGGCAAATTGGAGCAAAAGTACAATGTTAAATTAAAATAAATAAAAAACTATAACAAATATTATAAAATTAAAATAAAATAAATGCAGTCCTTTAGGTAGGCGTAAACCCACAGCTACAGCTCAACATTATTACCATCAGAAGAAAAATAATTGAATTATTTTCCATAAAAAGCACGTGTGTATGACTCGTATAATGTTTACATTTTACACACGCTCCATTTCTCAACACAGACACTTGCCAGAGAGAGGGGAAAAAAAAAAAAAAAAAAAAACACATTTTACCACCGCTAGACACACTAACCATGCTGGAGTTAACCCTCGTAGCTGGTAGGAAACGTTCATGACAGTGTTTAATTTTGTATGAATGCGAAATCATATTGGAGGTATTACCTCCTCGGCAGCCACCCTACTTAAACATGTTTTACATGTCGGTTTGCCCTCTTCCTCTTAGCTGCGGCCGTTTGTAACTTATCTGTAGCCGAAGTATTTCCATAATAGCGATTTCGTTTTCTTTGATGGGAGAAATAGTCCAGGAGTTTCACCACCTCCTGCCATCGTGTAGCACAGCTGACTCACTGACACTGAGCAACAACCGGTGGGGAAGGGTTTAGCTTTGCAGTTGCAAGCGAGGTATTTTTCCCAGCATTTTTGGGACACAAAAAATAGCTAATACCGTACAGACGGTATGGCAGAAAATGTTTGCGGTTTTGAAACCACGGTATACCTTGAAACCAGTCATCGGCACATGCTTCATCACTACCTATTGATTTGGTGTGACTGAAAAGGAAGTAAAAGAACTAACTAACTAGTAATTATTAAGTAAAGGATGTTAATGCCCTAAAATGAACAGCAAGTGAGCTGTAAATGTGTGAATGCTCTAGTTTCAGTGCCATTGACAGTGCTAGACGTCCAGTCCAATCCAAATGAATTGGATGTCTAGCGTCGTTAATGGAGGTCATTGAGCTAATGTAGACTGTATTCTAATGGAAGATTTTGGAAGCAACCTGTTGGTTCCCCCTTTTTTTTTTTTTTTTTTAAACACGACACCTTTTTAAACGATACGTATATCGTTTCTCGGCGGGAGCATATCAATAACTATTTGGGCTACTAAGTATCACGATATATCACCTTTTTAAGATATTGTCACACACCTATTAGGAAGGGCTCCATTCTTCTGACTTTATCCAGTTGCGCCGCATGCTATGTTTGGCAGAGAGTACTGCATTGATATGCATAGCAATTTATTACCAATGCATAATTGCATTATACTGCAGCGAGTGTAGACGTTCTAAGAGGGAGTCGGAAAATAGCATGTCGAGATGGTATAATGCACTGACTGAGAAGCAATAACCCCTGTAGATTTTTTTCGTATCAGCCTGCTGTCAACGACGGTGTGAATTTTCTGCCAAGATTATGCAAGAGTCGTTTTTCCATCCCATTAATTCTAATAAGATATAGTCCATGTTGTGATTGCTGCAGATAATCAGTATTTGGTTAATTTTACCTGCCAACAATTCAGCTATCTGGGCACTACCATAAGGGCACACGCTAACTCATTTGCTGCCATCGACAGCGCTAAACATCCAATCCCTTTAAGTTGGGGACCCCCTCTTTTAGCGTTATTTTCTTTGTGTAATGCAAACTTATTGCAAAGCGATATTTAGAACCATGTGGGTATATATCTGGCACTTTAAAAAGAAAACAGCCCAAAAGTGACAATATGGAACAAAAAAAAAAATACGTGGTATGCCATGTTTTAGACAACTTCAGGAGACTAACAATAGGGAGAATGTGACATTTGCTGTACTGCACTGCTGCCAAAGCGCTCCAATATGTGAAAATCAGTCAACTATGACAAGGTAATGTTGACAAGGATTCAGGAAAATGTATACACCTATTCCAAGGACTGAAAAGTTAAACTGTATTGGGTGGAAAATATAGGAAGAATCTGTATAATATGTTCCTAATAATGTCAGTTGCATGAAAACTCAAGCATACAGAATAAAACTAAAGCTACCAACCAAAATTATTAACACGATGAATAATCTTTTTTTTTTTTGTATATCCTTTTATAAATAAATGAAATGTTCACGAAAATCCAAACCAATAAATACAATACTGGTTATGACCCTGTATTAGACTTTAAAGCAATTTTCCCCCATAGCATTTAAATAAGTGCCCTATTACGGAAGCGTATTGCTGCCACCAAGAAAGAAAAAGAAAAAAAGTCCAGTATCACATTTTTAGTAAAAACGTAAAAAATAGAAATACTAGATAGTATCATGAAAAACATGAACATTATCATGTAAAGACGTGATAATTTGCATTCAAAAAGGTGATAACTATCATGTAAAAACGTGATACCGTGTAAAAACATGAAAGCCATTATGTAAAAATATGATAAATATCAAGTAAAAATGTGATACTCTCCAAAAATGAGATTATTATCATGTAAAATCTTGATAATTATGTAAAAACATGCTAACTATCATGTAAAAATGTGCCATGTATACCGGTAAACGTAGTATGTAGAAACGTGAAAGCTATCATGTAAAAATGTGATACTACCATGTAAAAACATACATGTGTCAAAACGTGACACTATCATGAAAAAACGTGATACTATCATGTAAAAACGTAATAACTATCACGTCAAAACATGACAATTATGTCAAAATGTGACACTACCATGTAAGAACGTGACATTATCATGTAGAAACTCGATAAATGTCAAAACGTGACACTATCATTTGAAAACGTCATAACTTTGATGTCAAAACGTGCCACTATCATGTGAAAACGTGACACTATCATGTGAAGACATGACACTATCATGTAAAAATGTAATAACTGGCCTGTTATAATCACGTCAAAAAGTGACACTACCATGTAGAAAGGTGACATTTTCATGTAAAAACGTGGTATCATGTTTTTACATGACATGATGTCAAAACGTGACACTATCATGTGAAAACGTCATAACTATGATGTAAAAACGTGACACTATCATGTGAAAACATGACACTATCATGTAAAAATGTAATAACTAGCCTGTCAAAATGTTATAATCACATCAAAAGTTACACTACCACGTAGAAAGGTGACATTTTCATGTAAAAACGTGATATGTCAAAACATGACACTGTCATGAAAAACATGATAACTATGATGTAAAAACATAACTATGATGTCAAAACGTGACACTATCATGTGAAAACGTGACACTACGATGTAAAAACTTGATTTTCATGTAAAAACGTGATATGTCAAAACGTGACTCATGTAAAAACATGATAACTACGACGCAAAAACAACTATGATGTCAAAACGTGACACTATCATGTGAAGACATAATAACTATCACGTCAAAACATGATAATTTTGTCATAACGTGATGTTATCATGTAAAAACGTGACACTATCACGTAAAAACGTAATAACTATCACGTCAAAACATGATAGCTATGTCAAAACGCCACATTATCATGTAGAAATGTTATAAATCTAATGACAAAACGTGACACTATCATGTAAAAACGTCATAACTATGATGTAAAAACGTGAGGACGATGTCAAAATGTGACACTATCATGTAAAAAAGTAATTAGCACATCAAAATGTGTTAACCATGCCAAAATGAGACATTTTCATGTAAAAACGTGATAAATATGTCAAAATGTAACACTGTCATGTAAAAACATGACTAACTTTAAAACAATGATAACTATGATGTCAAAACGTGACACTATGGTGTCAAAATGTGACACTCTCATGTAAAAACCTAATAACTATCATGTCAAAACATTATATAATGTCAAACCGTGGCACTATCATGTCAAAGCATGACACGATCATGAAAAACTATGATAATTATGCTGGAAAAATGTGATACTATCATGTAAAACGTGATAATTATGGAAAAACGTGATAACTATCATGACCTACTATCAAGTAAAAACGTGATATCATGTAAGAAACATGTAAAAATGTGTAATTCAACTTTTTTTTATGTTTTTTTGGGTTGCAGCAATACGCTTCCTTACCTTAAATGTCTTAACATCTTTTGTAGTTTAATTTGAATACAACTGCACTTGATTAATGCATTCTGGTAGACTAAACAAATTTTGTTCATATTTCCACACCACTGTAGGGAGCCATCTCACAACTTTTAATACTCGTACCCCGCTTTGAGAACCAACCAAACTTTGGAATTCTGACAATCTTCATAGCCGAGACCCAAAAAAATACAATCAACACTCGATCATTTGCCAGTTCACAGAGACCAGGAAGGAAGCGGCTCGGATGCGAGGAAGCCATTATTGTAGGGAAGGCGCCACAACTGGGTTTCAACTCGTGCGAAGTGCAGAATAAAAAGGAAATGAGCGAAGTCGAAACTCACCTGTCTTCTCTTTGATCTCGCAGAGAACGCTGAACAGGGCTGGCTTCATTCTGTGACAGTTAAGGGCATGCTTCCTGCACAAGAGAGAGGAAGGAATCAAAAAAAAAAAAAAAAAAAACAACAAAATAATATGAAGACACCCCCCCCTCCGCCATATCGAGTTGTTCCGCGTCTTCCTTTGCTTAAAACGTACTCTAGTCTAGTATTTCAAAAGCACTGAGCGGTAGGCTTCGTGACATTCTCAATGGGATATGCCTTTGTCTGTCATAACAGCAATATATCTGACACATCATTGTGCGGGGAAAAAAATGATGTCATTTCAGTGATTAGCACTGTGGGGCAAGTCAAGGAGCCTGATAGCTAATGAGTTACAGAGTTATAATCGCTGGCTAACAGATTCCATCTGCCTGCATGTTCTGCATTTGGAGTAAAGCAGTGTTGGTGTGAGTCATAATTTGGGTACATCACGATTTGAGACACACGATGATCTCACAATATGGCGATACGACAATTATCAGAAAATCATTCTAGGGTTTAGAACTCTAAACTAACAAACACGAAAAAAAAGAAGCTACTTTAATTCTGGCTGCAGCTATCGATTATTTTAGTAGTCGATTAATCGATGAACTAATTAGTTCGAATAATCGAGTAATCGGATAAGGAACATAAACATTTAAAATACCTGAGCTGAGCTTTAAACCGTATAAAAAAATGAATAAATGAGGATCTATGTACAACAAAAGAACAATTGGCTAACTTACATAGCAACAGTCCGCTAGTTTAAATGCTGTAAAATGCTAACTTTTTTTTTTTACAATGCTCTTAACAAATGGCTCACACACATATTCCCACAAGAAACGGCTAAATATACCTATAAACTAAATTACGAATGCATAAAAAAAACTTCAGCTTGAACAAAAACTTAGCTTATGTTTGTCTTAACAGGGAGCAGCTGGATTAAGCCATGTGAAATGAGGCAGACTAGAGAGCCGTGTATCCACCCAAATCAATAAAGCTAAATGCAAACACTTTCAAAACAAACCATTAAAACCCCACTTTAATTAAAAGAATACTCGAAGCAGCAAAATTTAATTTGAATCTTTTTTTCTAATCGAATACTCAAGTTAATCGATTAATCATTGCAGCACTCATTTTAATCCTTTTACTGTCAGTTTACAGTGACACATTTTTAAAACGATATATCAATTCTTGGCGGGAGCATATCGCTAACCTTTTGGGCTACAAAGTATCGTGATATATCACCTTTTCGATATATTGTCACAACACTAACCATATGCTCGTGTTTTTCCTCCCAAAAATTCTCCAAAATGCTTCTCCAACCTATTTTCAGTTCAAAAAAAAGGCTGAAAATGAAAAGGTGTTAAAGCTAAAGTTCAGAATTTTTTGACATTACGCTTAATCTTCAAGTTAGCTGGGGTTTTATTTTATTAGTTGTTATTTGTTAGTTTCAGGGCTCCCCAGTGGCTAAGCTAGCGCGAGTCAATGGGGCCAACTTAGCATGCCAATAAAAAAAAAAAAACATATAGATCTACAAACAGATCCAACATGGTCAAATAAAATCAAAATGCAGATCATGGTGCCAAAACACCCATGCGGCCAAAACAATGTCACAAAAAATTGCCATAATTAATTTCTGCAGGACTATTTTTCTGGATGCGTAATATGACCACAATAGAGAGGGGTCCTTCAGCCACTCGTGCTCACACTGCATTCGAGGAAGGTGGGAAGTCGGACATCTTCCGCTTGGAGGGTACAAGTTGCAACCTCAAAGCGTTCCAAGCGAATGCAAACAGCAAAGATGGCTGATCGTGACAAGTTTTTTTAATATGGCCATCAAAAGACATTTTGACCTCCAGCAAACATGTCGTCTCGTAAGCGATCAAATAGTGGAGGCGTTCCAAAGATGTTTTTCCAGATCGGAGGTTGGAAACTCTGACTTCCCACCTTCGCCGAATGCAGCATCAGTCTGCTGAGTTAACTGACAGCCGACAACATGGTGATATGTGCATTTAGAGGCTGTGGAAACAGACAGAAGAAATGGGCAAAGGAAAGTTTCCACAAATTCCCTATGAAGAACTCGGAACAATGTAAACTGGTTACTTGCTGATGGTGACAACATAAAAAATCAGCGGTGGAAAAAAACGATGTGATATCACTCCACCCTGCTCCTCTGCAGAGCTTCTGGATTACAAATGCTGCTGTTCACAG
The DNA here is from genome assembly GCF_030265065.1 of Corythoichthys intestinalis. Taxonomy (NCBI): domain Eukaryota; kingdom Metazoa; phylum Chordata; class Actinopteri; order Syngnathiformes; family Syngnathidae; genus Corythoichthys; species Corythoichthys intestinalis. Next base: position 42,449,540 of record NC_080410.1, read on the forward strand.
TAACTTCATACTGCAATTATTGACATGCAACGGTAAGTTTTAATAACTTTATCCTGAAAACATAGCCAACACTATTGATTGCATGGGTCATCGATGATTTTCATGTGTGCATATGTTGTTTTTTAATTGGCATGCTAAGTCGGTCCAATTGATTCGCGCTAGCTTAGCCATTCCAAAGCCCTGAAACGAACAAATAACCAACAAACTACCGAAAGTTTTGCACTATAAGGCACCACCCACCAAATTTGACATGAAAACAGCATTTATTCATAAGCATCAATGGACTACAAGCCGCAGCTGTCCTTATTGTATTATGGAATATTTACACCAAAAGATGTTAACCGGTAACACTTTATTTGAAAGCGGCATCATAAGACTGTCATAAGACCAAATGAACCACCATAAAGCTTTAAACCAATTGGCTGCAAAGCTTCATTGGTTCAAGAGGCTTCATTTGGCCATCACAGTTCTCTTGGGAGAGACAGTTAACCTCTGCTGCCACCTGCTGTCAACACTGCAGTCGTCCAACATGCCTCCTAGCATGCATTGCAGCGCTGCAAATGTACATAACAATCAAAATTCATGTTCTTTACTATTTATTTCTTCAGTTACTGTTGTAGTTGTTTCATCAATTGCAAGTTATGTAATTTGTTGACACTTAATTTGACAGTGGCACCATAAGATTGTCATAAGACCGTCATAATTTTGACATGACACCACCATTAGCATTAATGAATGCTTATGACAGATGTCATTTTGTGTTTTTCGGCAAATGATCTCACTTTTGAATGGATGTAAAAGATCCGAGCTGGACATAAATGGAGTTAGTGACATAATTTGCCGGATGACACTTAATGACATCTGTCATAAGCATTCATCGATGCCCATGATCTTATTGCAGTCTTATGACGCCGCTGTCAAATAAAGTGTTACCCATTAATCCAAATAAATCAACAAATAAGCCGTACTGGACTATAAGCCTCAGCTGTCCTTACTGTATTATGGGATATTTAGAGCAAAAGATATTAACCGGTAACACTTTATTTGCTCGTCTAACATCGCTGAATCCAACATAAGTTATGTTTTTGTTTGCGCTAATATGTTTCGTTATGTATTTATCATTTAGTTTAGAAGTATATTTAGATTTTTTTTGTTGGAATGTGTTTGAATGATGGATGCAGGATTCAAAATAAGTGAATAAAATAGCGGCTTATAGTCCGAAAATTACGGTACATGGAATTTGTTGAAATCAACTCCACCGACTAATTAAACCCTCGCTAACGCGAAGACTAAGCCTGATATCAAAAATCCTGAACTTACCCTTTAAGTACTATAAAGTACTAGTGATGGATATACTGTGTTGCTGTAATTGTCAATTTGTTCTAAAGTGTGAAACAAAAAACATCGCTGTAGCGCAACAGTTAGCGACAACTTTCTATGAGGCCCAAAACTAATTAATTTCACGTTATTAAGACTTCCAACTGGGCGTCACATTCATTAAAGCTACCCCTGTGTATCTCATTAAATCCAATCACCGCTGAAGTCGTGAGAGATGTGTCATTTACATTAATGGCGACTGTCTGGTCGTGATAGAATAAACACAAGCTTATTATGACATCACAACGGGTGGATTATGAACACGTTGGTGTGGCAGTAACTTTCGACGAAAGAAAACAAAGCCGGCGGATGACTTTTGGATGTGATGAGTGAGGACTGAAGAGGATGACACCATCTTTTCCATGATGACAGCACATTCAAGACAACCACAAATGAATGATTTGGCTACACCTGACCACAACACCAATTCCAGTTGTGAAAGCATAAGATAGGACAATGTAGACAAGCGTAATAAATATTCCTCAATGTGTATCAAATTGAGCGGAGGTGATAGGGCTGCAGCTACTGAGTATTTTGTTAATTATGCTATAGAATTCTATAGAATAATCAAAGTGTTGTTTTTTTTATTACTAGCCTAGATTAAACTTTTTATAACAATCCTTCAGGTTCTACAGTTGTTTTTGACTATGAGCATGTATGGCTTTAATATGGGGGAGGGCCCTGGTCTGATGAGTTATGTGGTTGTCAACAAGTGAAAGTGCAGAATTGTACGGCGCCCTAGACATGACATGAACGGACGAAGTAACATACCGTAATTTTTGGACTACAGGCCGCTACTTTTTTCCTTCATTTTGAATCGTGCAGCTTATGGTACAGTGTGGCTTATTTGTTGATTTATTTGGGTTAATAGGTAACACTTTATTTGACAGCGGCGTCATAAGACCGTCATAATTATGACATGACACTATCATAGGTAGAGGTGGGAATCTTTGGGCACCTAACGATTCGATTACGATTCAGAGGCTACGATTCGATTATAAATAAATTATTGATGACCCCCCCCCCCCCCCCCCCCCGCTATTAGCTGCTTTTAATGTTTTGTACATTAGTTACAAAAACTTTATTTAAAAAAAAAAAAAAAAGCCTCGCAGGCTTAAATAAACGATTATTTCAGTATCAAGTTAACAGTTAAAAACAATAAATAATATATTCAAATCCCCATTCTGTATCAGCAGCTTTAAACTACATTCAATTAATTTTATGTAGTGAATCAACCGTTAAAGTTGTTAAAATTGCTCCCGTTATTCCATAATTTCCCTTTTGTCTACTTTCGACAAGTTTTAAAACTATTTTAAAGATAGATTCAAGTCAATATTTTACCGATTTAGGAGTATTTTAGATATAAAGTTAATTACGTTCGCTTGGAATGTTCGCTACAAAAACCTTGCAGGGAAGTCTACTGCTTTAAGATGGCGGCCGTTTACTAACGCCCGCATCTAGCTTTCTGTGCATGTGCTGCTAACTCCACCGAGTCTATTTCTGCATCTAGTCCTATATAAATATTATATCTACCGTAACATGATATGGACGTAGTTTGTAGCGGCTGTCGGCAGCAGTCAGGTATTATTGTATTTTTAACTTGCGGCATGAGTTGAGCTAGAGCCGTGAGTTGAGCATTGGCATTACCCGAGTGGCCGGGTAATGACAAGTTTGATGTTTAGCTACTCTCGCTCAGTTCCTCATTGCGTCCCGAAGACCGTGCGGCGCGCTGAGTGTGTTTTACTTCCGCTTTACTTGACATATTTCAATAATCGGAATTTGGATGTTTGTGAATCGTTCTCGAATCTTCCACGGCTGAATCGCGAATAATCGAAGAATCGGAAATTTCGCACACTTCTAATCATGGGCATTACTGAATGTTCATGACAGATGTCATTAGGTGTCTCTAACTTCATTGATGTCCAGCTCGGATCTTTTACATCCATTCAAATGTGAGATAATTTGCCAGATAACACTAAGTGACATCTGTTATAAGCATTTATTATTGGTCATGAAAGTGTCATGTCATAATTATGATTGTCTAATGAAAGTCTTATGGCGCCACAGTCAAAAAAAAAAGTGTTACCAAATACCATAACTAGCAATTCATGAAACAACTGGAACAGTAACTGAATAAATAATTAGCACAGAAGATGATTTTTGATTGTTATTTAAACATCTGTAGCACTGCAATGCATGCTAGGAGGCATGTTGGACAACAACCATGTTAACAGTAAGTGGCAGCAGAGGTGGAAGGTCTCCCCCAAGGGGGCAGTGATGGCCAAATGGCGCTTCTTGAAGCAATGAAGCTTTGCAGCCAATTGGTTCAACGCTTAATGGTGGTTCATTTGGTCTAATGACAGTCGTATGATGCTGTACGTGGTGAAACGTCCTACACAATGCTCAGCGCGCTTGCGCAAGCATCCGCACGCATGCGCACATCGGTTAAAAGTAGCGAGTATTCACTATTTTTGTATTTATTGAGTTTTTTAATTACCTTTTTGTTGCCTTAAAAATACTTTTTGCATGTATTTCCCTCTCATACTTTTAATCATTGTGTTTTTTTGTGGCAGCTTTAAAGCAGTTGACCACATTAGTCATGTAGCGTATTTAAACCGTCCTTATTTGACAAAACTCCATTTGAGTATTTTCTAAAGACATTTTTTTTAGTACGTTCTGCCTGTATGCAACCAAACAAAACAACTTCAGAGTGCACGGTAGTACTTTGGGTGTCAAATTCGCCTCATGTAAGACGTTTTGCCAATGTAGGACATTTTGCCAGAACATCGGTTAATATGTTTTGGTGTAACTATCCCATAATACAGTGAGGACAACTGCGGCTTATAGTCCAGTGCAGTTCATCTATGAACAAATGTCATTTTAGTGCTGCAACGATTAATCGATAAACTCGAGTATTCGATTAGAAAAAAATTCGAATTAAATTTTATTGCTTCGAGTATTCGTTTGATTAAAGTGGCGTTGTAATGGTTTATTTTGAAAGTGTTTGCGTTTAGTTTTATTGATTAGGGTGGATACACTGCCCTCTGGTCTGCCTCATTTCACATGGCTGAATCCAACTGCTCCCTGTTAAGATGGACATAAGCAAAGTTTTTGTTTGAGCTAATGTTTTTTAAGGCATTTATAATTTAGTTTATAGGCATATTTAGCCGTTTTTTGTAGGAATATGTGTCAGAACCATTTGTTAAAAGCATTGTTTAAAAAAAAGTTAGCATTTTATAGCATTTAAGCTAGCTGACTTTTGCCAACTGTTCTTTTGTTATACATAGATTTTTTTTTTTTTTAATACCGTTTGAGGCTTAGCTTAGGTATTTTAATTTTTAATGTTCCTTTTCGATTACTCGATTATTCGAACTAACTAGTTCATCGATTAATCGACTACTTAAATAATTGATAGCTGCAGCCCTAGTCATTTTCGCGTCAAATTTGGTGGATGGCGGCTTATAGTCAGGTGCGCCTTATAGTGCGAAAATTACGGTAAGTCTAAGTGGAAAAATGATTCCTTGGTGCGGATGTTTTGCTTCGACCATATTCTAATCGAATTATTTGAGTTGTTTTTATTTTTTGCAGTAATCAACGCAGCCCTACAGGACGACGTGCAAGTTTTTCCACGTCGCGTTAAATACATCACGGCTGGATTTGAGTTGGGGGGCAGGGCTGCCATCAGAATGGAGGGTATGAGCAGGAGGGGGAGAGGGAGGTGCTCATGCGGTCCTGTACTGACCTGTACTGGAAGTTGACTGGCAGGCCACCCCCTGCCGTGCCCCCCCCTGCTCTCCCTCCCTCTGTGGGGTCGTCTGATCCACCCCAATGCGCCGGCGAATCTTCTGGCCAGCATCTAAACATATGGTGACAGGAGGGGTGGGGTGGGGGCAGAGGATGAGGGCGCAGGGCAAGCAGGGTGTGCAGGAAGGGCACTAAAGTTCTTGCACTGCCCTTAGCGCTCTCCATCCCGACACACCCTCCGCAACAGGAGTGTCATCGTCACGTGTCGGCCTCAGTGGATGTCGGACGGACAAACTTGATCAGAGGAAGAATCACGACGACCGCGTGGCATTTTGAAAAGACCACAACCGAGGAACAAGTAGCTTCGGACTAGGCTGGAAAATCCTCATTTGGATTAGCACCAAAATGTGCACTTTGTGTAGATACTAGCCTACTGATTGGGTCTTCATTGTATTTTGAAAATGCTAATGGTTGTTAAAAAAAAATTGTTTCATTTGTTGTAATGACTTTTATCGCATTGTATTGTTTTTTTTCCCCCCTCAATTTTATTATATAGTACTTTCCTGCCTTTTATTTACCATGCACTATTATTTTATGTTGCTGCAAAGCACTTTGAAGACCACTTCAGGTTTATGTAAACAGATATTTAAATTTGATTTCAAAACAGTTAAAAAAAATTTTTTTAAAAGACCAACAAAAACTAAAGTCCCTGACAAAAGTATTGAAGCTTATTCATTTTGTAGAAAAAATTGCTAATAACCTGACTTTTAATTATTCAATTGGTTTCAGAAATGGCTCATATGAAAGCTAAGACTCTCCCAAATGATGTTGAATGTAAAAATGTGTTCCACTGAAAAAAGATTTATCATTTAATGAAGACATAAAGGTCAAATTTTGGCAAGACAAAAGTTTTGTCGCCTACAGAAAGTAGTGTGAAAATTGAACAAAAAACGTACTTCAAAGTAAAAAATATGTTACATCACACAAGTGTATTAAGTAGTGGTGCTGTGAGATCCAAATTTAATATTCTGTATGACTTCCATGCGGTTCGGCAAGGATTCATACAATTTATTGATGAAGTCATCAGCAACATCAAAGAAAGCAGTCTTGCATGCCTCCCAGAGTTCATCAACATTCTTGGGTTTCGTCTTCCATGCTTGCTCTTTCATCCTACTCCATCCTGCTGCAGAATTTGTCACTTTTTATGGTTAGGAATGTAAGAGGCAGCTAAGATTTGTTGATATTTCAGACTATTTATGTTGCCTTCCACCTTGCAGCTCTCTCGCACACCCCCATACTGGATGTAACCCCAGACCATGATTTTGCCACTACCAAACTTCACTGTTTTGTGGCAAAAGGTGAATTTTTCAGATGAATCTTCCATTGAATTACACCACAGTGGCCGCAAATATTGCAGGAGACCTACTGGAGCCCGCTTGGATCCGAGATTCACTCAAAAAACTCTAATTTGAAGTACATTTTTTGTTCAATTTTCACACTACTTTCTGTAGGCGACAAAACTTTTGTCTTGCCAAAATTTGACCTTTATGTCTTCATTAAATGATAAATCTTTTTTCAGTGAAACAAATATATTTTTCTACATTCAACATTATTCGGGAGGGTCTTAGCTTTCATATGAGCCATTTCTGAAACCAATTGAATAAATAAAAGTCAGGTAATTAGCAATTGTTTCTACAAAACGGATAAGTGACAAGACTTTTGTCAGGGACTGTATGTTAAAAATTATTGGTGGCACTTCTAGCACATCAACAGGGGTTTTAAAACTTTTTGTTCATGTTTTCAAGTTTCATGTACGGATGACAATCTTATTGTGGCCGCCATCTTTGAGTATTTAAAAAGAAAACATGGAAGAAGCCATTCAAACGCCTCTAGAATCCACCCTAACGAATAGGGCTGAACGATATGAGAAGAAGCTGACATTGCGATTTTTTGGGGGTTTTCGATATATTGCGATATATTTTGCGATATTAAAACTAAAAGAATTAGGTTAGATACTATGGTTGACTCACCATGACCGCATTGCATTCATATAATGCCGTTTATTCCAGGCTAAGTGGGTTGATTTGTGAATGATGAAGATTGACATATATAAAAGGCAGAGGTAGGTAGTAACGCGTTACATTTATTCCGTTACATTCACTTGGGTAATATTTTTGAGAAAAATGTACTCTTTACATTGACTTGAGTAGATTCGTAAAGAAGAAACGCTACTTTGGGCTACACTAGTCATTAAATTTTTCGTCTTTATTCTACATATTGACTTTATTTTTGTCAGAGATGCCAACAGTTTTAACAATGAGATGTCGTAACAATAATCACATGACTCCAATATACCAATCAGATTCAAGCTTGCCGTTCTTCTATTACGCCTGCTTGTTCAATCACCGTAAAAAAAATTAAGTATTTGCTGGATGTGCTGAGAAAAAAAATACCATATTTAAGAATAACAATAATAATAAAAATCAAACATTGTAAGCAGTTACTCATAATTTCACTCATTACTTGAGTATTCTTTTCACCAAATACGTTTTTACTAATGATTACTTTAACTTGAGTAATATTATTTTGAAGTAACGCTACCCTACTTGAGTACAATTTTTGGCTACCCTACCCAGCTCTGATAAAAGGGATCCAGGAGGCCATGTCTCTGCACACTTGGTGCTTTTATGAAGCAAAACAACAATCAAAAACAAAAAAACGATATATTGTGCAGGCCTACTAATGAACTAACAAAAAAAAAAAAAATAATACAATTGCTGACTACTGTATATGACCTACTATTGTTATGGCCAAACTGCTCTTTGACAAATTATCGTCTTTTAATAATAGATTTGAGGGGCAAGTGATACAATTTAAAGCAATTCCAAAAACTAGAGTTGTCCGATAATGACTTTTTAACCGATAATCAGATATTGGCCAATCCACTTCGCCGATATATGTGGTCGTAGACTTAACATATTATGGCTAATTGTAATCTGATGCCCCACTGGATGCTTTAAAGCAACACTTTGTAACTTTTCAGTTATGGTCGATTTTAGCGACGTCGGTGGACAAAAGCGGTAGTGTTTATCCTTAAGGAAGAATGCGTATCCCATGACGACCAGCACACTCCCGCAGTTTCGTAAATTCATCAATTAATCAAAAATCAATCTCCCGGTCGCCAACATTTCTGTTTCCAGCAGCTGTATGAAGAATGAACAGTCATAAGGTAATGAATCCAGTTGTGGCTAAACAATAGCATATGACAGTTAGCTACCGTTGGCTCACCCCAACACCAGACCCGGTGGGGGGGGGGTTAGGGCGTCGCGTCCGGGGGTGAAAGCCGGCCCAATGTTTATTCTGTATTTCCAGGTAGCCTCCCTTTTTTTCCCCTCCGTGGACAAAACTTCTTGTCTCTTTTGTTGCTCTGCCATTTTGTAGGATTCGCGCGAAAGAGTTCGCATCGACTTCGGTCTTTTTAATGAATGGGGAAAGGGGAAAGTGACCTATGCTGTAAAGCAGTCAGCACATTTGCAGTCTTTTTTTTTTTTGGTCAGGTTTCCTGCCACCCTCCGCAAATTTAATTAGTGCCGGTGAAAGTGGTACTGGCCCCCTCAAGATATAAAAGAGGTTTCACTAGTTGTCAGTTGACATTTTATCACAAACGTTATGAAAATATTTTATAAAGGTTGAAAAGTTACCTAGTGTTGCTTAAATAACGATAATGCTCACATGACAAAACCCAAGCATCTTAGTTTGGTGACATCTGATTGGTCAACAAGCATAATTGCTGTGCTAAGCTGTGACCAGCCCTTGTACAAAGGCGGAAGGCATTCACATTAAAGGCAGCATGCAAAAACCAAAGTGGATATTATTCGATATCATTTTAACCCCTTCAGACCTGTATTTTTTTCTGCTGGGCAAAAAAAAAAATTTGTGCTGATTTTTACTCTACTGACAAACTAGAACAGAGTGCATTTTTTTGGTCAGGGATATTTCATTGCGTTATTGGTTATTTTTAATAATAATGAGCACTTTATCCTTTTTGAAGTTGCGTTTGGTCAGCCATTTTCAAAGAGCCAAAAATAGCAAAGGGGGCGTGCCAAAACTCATGATTTGATTTCGATGGGTAAAGTTTCAGCCAATCATCTCCCAGAAGTGGCAATAACAACTAAATTCAGTTTATTTATTGGTTTGCAGACGCAAACGCGTCATGTCCTTCAGCAGCATGCTTCGGTCTGAAGGGGTTAAAATGCAGGTGTCGGCCGATCGGACAACTCTGCCAAAAACGTCCTCCAATCATCCAATTTTCAAAATTCTCAGTGCTCAGTAGTCAGGTTAGAATGGTCGTTCCACCTAGACTCAGCATTTTTGAGACTTTGATTTACTTGTCATGTTGCTAATTAAAATCTTTAACAATGTTTGAAAACTGCAGTTTGCATCAGTAGTTGTAGACTCAAACCCTAAAACAAGACATTAACAGTGGCATATACTATACGTGAGTGGCCATTAAACTTTTTACAGTAAGTACCATCCTAAAAATTATTTAGTTCTTTAAGGGGCAGTTTACATGGCGACTCTGCAACACGAAGATGCAATGACTGTGTTGCGGAGTGGCAAAGACGCAAACCTTGGAATCCTGCCTCCAAAGTGGAAGAATTCAATTGCGGGGGCTTGAGGGGGGCTTGCTCTGCATGCATATCAAAAGCTCCCGCGGCGCGGGACCGCGTCGTTAACGTCAGCACTCGTACATGTCACATTGGGCATTTGCAGCGGTGCTACTAAACGTTAAAAACAGCAAATATGGCAGAACGTCGGCTTTAATTTACTGTTTTTATAATATTTTTAATTTAAATGTGTTGAATTTTTCCATTTTTGTGCCTTTTTGAACAAAAGAAAATGCCATTGCTTGGAGCGGGCGGGCATGTTGTCTTCTGAGCTGAGGAGGTCAAAGTGCATCATTCGCTGTCGCCTTGTAAATCTGCACTGCCCCCTAGGGCCTGGCATGAATACTACATCGTTTTCATGCGGAATTGCGACATTGTTCGAATGGAGACGGAACCATATAAATGCAAACATGAAATTTTTCGTCTTCTCGGAGAGTCACCATGTAAACATCCCCTAAGTACAAGCATAACGATCTTAAAATACAGTACCGTAGTCGGTCTTGTGTTAATAATAAAAACCTATCATTGAATTTAAAAGTTAAATATAACTAAGCTGTACTAATGGTAATCATACCATACTTTAAGAACCACTGCTTTACTTTATATGTGAATGAAGGCCTTAGTAACTTCAGAATTACGAACGAGGTTGTACCACTTATTGTAACTCTGCTTTTAATACTTAGTTTTCATTGCTCTCATAGAAATAATACCAATAGCGTGCTTAAAAACGCCCATGACAAAGCTTTAAAATCTTTGAATTTGCAGTGCCACAAATGCTTTTATTCAAACCAAAATCCTGGAAAAACTATCTGTCCTTCCACAGGCAATTTGGAGGCAGGAGCGTGTGCATAAACCTGTAGTTATGGAAGCCCAGTCCCGCCACAAAAAAACCCCTACAAAAACTAAGCTATTTGTATTTGTGAAGGTGTCCTATACTTGTGCAGTGCTTGTGCAGTGTGCAAATAAAACCACAATTCACATTGTTGTACTGCCTTTTGTCAATAAAAAGAATACCTTCACAAACACCTCCATGAAATTGGCACCCCCAATCAGACGCAGACCGATATAAAAATGATGTCAATCGTGCTACGTTTGTTCCGTAAAAACTTTCGTTTGTGCTATCATTTTTGAGATATTTACAATTCTCTTATAGGTCAATCTGAGGTCAACAAGCCCAATTTGATTCAAAATAGCTAAAATTGTTTCAATCAGACATGTGCTAATTATCAACTTCAAGGTATACCGTGGTATGAAAACGGTATGAAACTGCAAAAATTTTACGTCATACCGTCTCTACGGTATTGGCTATTTTTTATGTCCAAAAAATTTAGGGAGCGATCCTTCGCTTGCAGCTGCGAGGCTCAACCCTCCCCCACCGGTTGTTGCTCAGTGTCAGTGAGTCAGCTGTGCTGATGGCTGAAGGAGGTGAAACCCCTGCACTTTTTCCCTCAATCGAAGAAAATGAAATCGCTGGTATGGGAATACTTCGGCTACAGAAAAGTTACAGACGGTCGCGGCTTAGAGAAGGAGGGCCAACAGACATGTAAAACATGTTTGCAGAGGGTGGCTGCCGAGCAGGCAATACCTCCAATATGATTTCGCATTTATCCAAAATTAAAGGTTAGTGAACACTAGGGCTCCAGCTATCGAATATTTTAGTAATCGAGTATGCGACCGAAAATTCTATCGATTAATCGAGTAATCGGATAAAACATTTAATTAGGTAAGGAGCAATTATAAATATACACGGGCTGGGCCTCAAACGGTATAAAAAAAAAAAATAAGGATCTACATATGTACAAAAAAAGAACAATTGGCTAACTTACATAGCAAAAGTCCACTAGCTAAAATGCTATAAAATACTAACTTTTGTTTTACAATGCTCTTAACAAATGGATCAGACACATATTCCCACAAAAACTGGCTAAATATACCTTTAAACTTAGCTCAATTAGCTCACACAAAAACCTAGCTTATGTTGGTCTTAACAGGGAGCAGCTGGATTTGGCCATGTAAGATGAGGCAGAGTAGAGCGCAGTGTATTCACCCAAATCAATAAAACTAAATGCAAACACTTTCAAAAACAAACCATTACAACGCCACTTTAATTAAACGAATACTCGAAGCAGCAAAATTTAATTCGAATCTTTTTTCTCGAATCGAATACTCGAGTTAATCGATTAATCGTTGCAGGATTAGTAAACACTGTCATGAACGTTTACCACCAGCTATGAGAGCTAACTCCAGCGTGTTTAGTGTCTAGCATTGGTAAAACGTGGTGTGTTTTTTCTCCCTGGCAACTGTGTTGAGAAAGAGAGGATGTGTATCATGTAAACATGATACCGAGTCATACACACATGCTTTTTATGGAAAATAATTCAATTATCTTTCTTCTGATGGTAATTTTGAGCTGTAAAGGACTGCATTTATTGTATTTAGAATATTGCAGTTATTATTTATTTTTTACATTTACTTAAACTTAAAATTTGTTTTATTTTATTAATTAAACAACTTTTTTTTTTTTTTTTTTTTTTTTTTTTAAATAACCCAGATTTCTCAAAGTAACACATTTTAGAGCTGTAATTGCAATACCGTGATATTTTTGCTTAAGGTTATCATACCTTCAGAATCTCACAGCGGCACATGCCTAGTGTCAATCATTTGTGCTTTGTTTGTGCTATTTGTGTTTGTGCTGCAAGAGTTTTGTAGATATTTCGTCTTTTAATTTGTAGTGATGACATCACGCAGCCCGACCCCATTGACTGCAAAATGGACCCAAAGTGGTGCCACTTGTTTGTGCTACGTTTGTGCTAGTTTGTGCTGTAAAAAGTTCCATTTGTGCTGCCAAGGTTTTGCAGTTATTGCAAATTTTAAAGAGTTCAACTGACAGCCCCCTTCATTCGACCCGGAAATGTTAGCTTTCACTTGTCCTGTTAAAAAAAAAAAAAAAGAAAAAAAAAAAAAAAAAAAAAAAAGAAAAAACATTCCACTGGGCTTCTTGTTTTATTGATTTAAAAAAAAAAAAAAGTTTTAAAAATGTTTTCATACTTTTTTGTGGCGGGAATGAGCTTCCATATGTGGTAAATAGTTTGCATGTTTTTTTGGTTTTTTTTTTGGTAGCTGAACCAAAAGAAGCAAATTATCAAGCAGATGAAAGGTCTTCTACCTTAAGCAAGTAAGGCTGTCAACTAAAAACAAACACCTATTGGTTCAATGAATAAATATTTTATCAAATGGACCAGAATTGTCTTTATTGACGAAATACTTTGTACATTACAGCCTGCAAGAGTGAGGATAATGTGGCGTTTTTTTTTTTTCTTTTTGCAAAGTGGACATTTGAGTAATACTTACATGGGCGTTAATATAAGAAAAAGCAGACACGCCTTTAGTTACACACTGTATATTTGCAACCTGTTTAGCCTGTTACATACACTCTAATTGTGCCTATTTAAAAGTGAAGCACTATTATTGTGTCTAGGATAATTCACACTGGAGTGAAGTGTGAACATATTTACGAAGGGTAAAGCTCGGAAATACAGTTCAGGCCTAGACGAGGGGTGGGAACCTCTGAGTCCCTGACGATACGATACGGCCCATGATAACAATTGTCTCCCAATATGGCGATATAACAGTTATCAATATTTGGGTCAGGAACTCATCGTACAATATTTTACTATACAAGTAAATAGAAACATAAGTTCTTTGCATCCTTCTGCTGTGAATTGAACTGAGTTTAGCACTAGTAAACGCCCAATCCCCCCCCCCCATTTCAAACGAATTAAACGTCTATGGTGATCAATGGCCATCAATGAGTTTAATTTTGGGGCATTTGCTGTTGGTTTTCAGTCACTCACGAATTCATGGGTCACTTCCAGTTGACTTCAGGTTACAGAAAAGGAAAAACGATTAGATTAACGATTACTTATTGAAAACGATTATTCCTACAACGATTGATCAATTAAATCGAGTAACTCGATTAGGGAAAAAAAAAGCTTTGAATAAAATTTTGCTGCTTCAGGGATTCGTTTAATTAGAGTGACCCTGTAATGGTTTGTTTTGGTTTGTGTTGCGAGTTTTATTGATTTGGATGGATACATTGCATTGTGGCAACAGTGGCTGAATCCAGCTGCTCCCTGTTAAGACCAACATAAAGTAAGTTTTTGTTTGCGTTTATTTGTTTATGTATTTGCAAGTTAGTTCATTTAGCAGCTTTTTATAGGAATATTTGTTTGAACAATTTGTTAAGAGCTTTAAAAATAAAGTTTTATTAAAAAAAATTATAGCATTTAAGCTAGCGGACTTTTGCTGTGCAAGTTAGCCAATTGTTCCTTTTTGTACATAGATCCTCATTTTTTTATTTTTTTTTTTATTTTTTTTTACCGTTCGAGGCGAAGCTCAGTTATTTTAATTTATTTAAATACATTTATTGCCCTTTGTGAAATGAAAGTGTAATTCTGCATCGTTTGAAGCAACCCTCAGGAATTTTATTTTGTATTTGCATTTAATGGTCTTTTGAAATTGCAATCTAGCAAACATCAACACTTTTTCCTCTGTCTTCCGTGTCCTAAAATGTATTCTGCAAAGCATTAAATCTTCGTAATCCGATTACTCGATTATTTGAACTAACTTATCAATAGATCAATCGATTACTTAAATAATCAATAGCAGCAGCCCTAAAAATGATATACAGGTAGTCCCTGGGTCACCACGTACTTGACTTACGTGATTCTGACTTTACAACGCCGGAGTCTCGTCCGCTATTTTGTCTCCAGTCGTATTTGTTTTTTTAGTCGCATAAACAATACCTTATTGTACCTCACTGTATCTTATTTTTTACTTTTATTTTATTAATATGAGGTGTTCTGGCCTCACTTAACGTGAAGTTGTTCCGAGGGCAGTGTATCTTTCATCATTAAACAAAATACAATACTTTTTAACTTTTTGGATAGTTATTTTGGGGTACTTAAAGGCCGATGCCGGAGTCTCGTCCGCCATTTTGCCTCCAGTCGTTTTTAATTTTTAATCATGTAACAGTACATTATTGTACCTCACAGTATCTTATTTTTTTACTATATTAATATTACACGTTCTGTCCTCATTTAACGTGAAGTTATTGCGCTTGACAGACATCAAACAAGGTAATTGTGCTTTTAGAAGCTTTTTACTTTCTTCACTTTTGACAATTTGTAAAGCTAAAACACACATATGTACACTGATGTTCAAAACGACATGCATTTTAACAATAAAACACTTGACAAAACAAGTAGTGTTCAAACATCTATCTAGTCTGATCAATATGTAAATTTAGTACATTAAATTAGCCTAATTTTCCTAACAAAAGTCTGCTAGCTTAAATGCTACAAAGCTAAAGTATTTAGAATTCTCATTGTAAATCACTCATGCCTAAATCCACAAACTGTAGCTGTAAACTTTATTACAAATGCATACACACACATAAAATTAGCTGAAACAACTTACAGCCATATGTGGGCCAAACCAGAGCGCAGCTATCCTTTATCCACGTCAGACGTCTAAGTCTGCTCATGAGTCATACAAGACGAGAGTCCGGCCAGACCCAACGCTGCCCCCAGAGGGCAGTGTATCCTCCATCATTAAATAAATTAAATACTTTTGGACTTTTTGGATAGTTATTTTGTAGGGGCACTTCCAGGGTTTATTTACGCGGAAATCCAGTTTACGTCGGCAGCGTAGGAACGGAAATCGTTCGTATCCCGGGGGCTACCTGTATAATGGTTCTTCGCGGGAGCATATCAATAACCTTTTAGGATACAAATTATCACAATATATTATCATTTCGATGTTTTGTCCCACCCCCTAGCCTAGACTGTATTCTCAAACATGCCCTTATACTACCTTTTATATGACCTGCGTACACAATTATCCATGTCAGACGTCTGAGTCTGCTCTCAAGTCATACAAGCTGACAGTCCAGCCAGACCCAACGCTGCCACTGGAGGACAGTGTATCATCCATCATTAAACAAAATTAGGGCAGTCAAACAATTAAAATTTTTAATCGAGTTAATCACAGCTTAAAAATGAATTAATCGTAATGAATCGCAATTCAAACCATCTCTAAAATATGCCATATTTTTCTGTAAATTATTGTTGGAATGAAAAGATAAAGTAGTGATTGAAAATACACCACAAGGTGTCAATGGCGAGTTTTAAATTAGAGCTCTAGTCAAAGATAGTAAGTAGTAGTCAAAGTCTGAGTAAGTTTGATGTGTATTTTGCATAGCTATTTTGATAAGGAATGCCAGTTCTCTTTGCATTGAGCGCTTTTCTTTTTGTGAACATTATTTTTTAAGAGATAGGAATATTATTTTTGTTGTGCTTTCACTAAATGATACTGTAGCGACTTAACTTTTCCGCCCAAATGTATGATGGGAAGTTGGGCAAACATGACTGTCAGTGGGGGCTGCAAATGGTATACAGTATGTTCTGCGTTATGTTCAATTAAACGTTTTAGGAAAAAGATCGACTCACGCTCCACCCAAATGCAAGCTGGGAAGTTGTGCAACCATGACTGTCAGTAGTGGCTGCAAATGGTATACAGTATGGTCTGCGTAGTGTTCAATTAAGCATGTTAACAAAAAGATCGTCTCCCGCTCCGCCCAAAAGCATGATGGGAAGTTGGGCAACCATGACTGTCAGTGGTGGCTGCAAATGGTATACAAGATTGTCTACGTTGTGTTCAATTAAGCGTGTTAACATATAGATCGTCTCCCGCTCTGCCCAAATGCATGCTGGGAAGTTGTGCAACCATGACTGTCAGTGGTGACTGCAAATGGTATACAATATTGTCTACGTTGTGTTCAATTAAGCGTGTTAATAAAAAGATCGTCTCCCGCTCTGCCCAAAGGCATGATGGGAAGTTGGGCAACCATGACCGTCAGTAGCGGCTGCAAATGGTATACAATATGTTCGTTGTATTCAATTAAGCATGTTAAGATAAAGATGGTCTGATCGTCAATGATCGCCTGTCCTCTTGCATTTCTCTGCCTTTTCGCTCCCAATGTCCTAAAACGGCGTCATTGTAAACTGTTTGATGCAACGCGTGAACGGGTAATTCCGTGCATGCGTTAATTGCGTCAAATATTTTTAACGTGGTTAATTAAAAAAAATAATTACCGCCCGTTAAAGCGATAAATTTGACACTCCTAAAAAAAAAAAAAAAAAAAAAACAATAATTTTGGACTTTTTAGATAGTTATCATATTGGCCCGAATATACTGTAAGACGGCCCTGATTATAAGACGACCCCTTCTTTTTCGAGACTCAAGTTTGAAAAAAAGACTTTTTGAACACCAATTTAATTTCTATACAGAAAATAATTACATTACATCCAAAACAAATGATTATAACAATGTATTTGAGAGAAAAAGCATGTTATTTTGCCTCATTCAAATCTTAATATCTGAACATTTAAATATGTAAAGTTAAGTGCAATCACATTCGTAAATGAATGGCTTCTGGTTTTTGAAATGTAAATAAATCAATCTATTGTGATGTTCTGTCATGACAAGGAGTGGGGAAACTCTTGGTACCTCACGATACGACACGCGATGCAAAGCTCACGATAATGATCTGACAATATGGCGATACAACGACTATGGATATATTGGTCAGGAAATCATTCTAGGCTATTCTACAGACAACTAATAAACAGGAAAACAAGCTCTTGCTGTGAATTGGAACGAGTTTATCACTAGTAGACGTCCAATCCATTTGAACTGGGAGGGTGGCAGCGAATGAACATTCGTTCGCAGCCTCCCACTTACGGTTACGATTGCATATTAGTTTGAAAATCGACCGGATCCACCGTATTTTCAGACTTCCGGTCTGCCCAATCCTAGCTAGTAGTATTGACGCAGGACGGCTGCGTCTCGCGTCAAATAATAAACTCTGCCGTTCTTTTCGTGTGCGTCGCGTTGAACCACTTCTGGGACGAGTCTAACACGCGGCCGCACTGCGACTGGTGTGCATTGGCTGATTGACTTTAACGCCCGCGTTTCACTGCGTTCTCGCGGCGGCCACGTTGTCGCGCCGTTGACCTTTCTGGGTTATATACTGTCCTACCGTGTTGGTTAGAGGTGGGAATCTTTGGGCACCTAACGATTCGATTACGATTCAGAGGCTACGATTCGATTATAAATCGATTATTGATGACCCCCCCCCCGCTATTAGCTGATTTTAATGTTTTGTACATTAGTTACAAAAACTGGATAAAAAAAATATATATTAAAAAAAAAAAAAGCCTCGCAGGCTTAAACGACTATTTCAGTAACAAGTTAACAGTTAAAAACATTAAATAATATACTCAAATCCCCATTCTGTATCAGCAGCTTTAACCTACATTCAATGAATTTAATGTTGTGAATCAACCGTTAAAGTTGTTAAAATTGCTCCCGTTATTCCATAATTTCCCATTTGTCTACTTTCGACATGTGAAAGTTTTAAAACTATTTTAAAGATAGATTCAAGTCAATATTTTACCGATTTAGGAGTATTTTAGATAAAAAGTTAATTAGGTTCGCTCGGAAGGTTCGCTACAACAGCCTTGCAGGGAAGTCTACTGCTTTAAGATGGCGGCCGTTTACTAACGCCCGTATCTAGCTTTATGTACATGTGCTGCTAACGCCACCGAGTCTGTAATGCATCTAGTCCTACATAAATATGATATCGACCGTACCATTATGTGGACATACTTTGTAGCAGCTGTCAGCAACAGTCAGGTAATGTTGTTGTTGGGTTTTTTTTATCTCGCAGCATGAGTTGAGCTAGAGCCATGAGTTGAGCATTGGCATTATCGAAGGGGCCGGTTAATGACAAGCATGATGTTTAGCTACTCTCGCTCCGTTCCTCATTGCGTCCCGAAGACCGCGCGGCACGCTAAGTGTGTTTTACTTCCGCTTTACTTGACATATTTCAATAATTGGAATTTGGATGTTTGTGAATCGTTGTCGAATCTTCCACGGCCGAATCGCGAATAATCTAAGAATCGGAAATTTCGCACACCTCTAGTGTTGCAGACAGAGTAAATATAATTTACACCTCATTAACACAGCCTCGAAAAGTAAGGGTTACGTCAGAAACTCGTTCGGTACGCCTCCGTTCCGAACTGAGCACCCCGTACCGAAACGGTTCAATACAAGTACATGTACCGTTACACCTAAGAGTGTGACAATATCTCGATACAGCGATATATCGTGATATTTTGCAACCCGATCGGTTATCGATATGCTCCTTCCAAGTATCGATACTTTTATTTGACATATTGGCCATTGGATGCTGTAAACTGTTCAATGTTTGTTGAGCAATTCCTTGGCGGTCCACTAGGGGCGCTAAAGAGTGGCGGTGAAGGTAAAGTGTGCACAAGTTGTCTAGAGAAGAAGAGAGGAAGCTCCAAGTGGGTTGAAAAAAAAATAAAGCTTTGTGGGAGCGGTGGAGGAAAAAGTGACAAAAATATTACTACAAATCACACATGTGGACACATTTTAGATTTTACACCAACAAGAAAGAAAGAAAGGAAGTAAGGTGAACAAGGACTTTGCTGTATGCAAGAATTATCTAACAAAAATAAGGTTCACTGGCAGCTGGTGACGAAGTGGACACTGATTTCTACACTGCTTTGCTGTCATCACTTGAGGTAAGAACGTTTTGCAATGTAATTGATTTTTTAATTTACATGAATTATTTTGATGACATTTGGTGTTGAGTGATATAAAATAAACCAGGACCCTACACTGGATGAAAATGAATATTGAACAAGCCTACATGAATTTACTGATTTATTTGATATTATTTGAGAACCACTTTCCATCTAGTTTACTACACAAACTGTTATTATTGCCATTTTGATCCAATAAGCTATAAAAATGGTTTGAATAACTTCCAAGATATATAAGGTGATGTGCATGATAATTAATGTAGCCTACATATTAAGAATAGGTAAATATTGCATTTTTGATTTCTATTAGTGATGCACGATAATACATATTTCAACCGATATCGATGACAGATAATTTCCTGCCCCTTCCACCCGATAACCGATAATGTCACGCCGATAATTCTATTCAAATATGTACGTAAAATTTTAAAGTATACAAAGATCAAATGTTACTGTGCAAAAATGTAATTTAGTGCTATTTTTTCCACATCAAATGTGAACAAGTAGTAAATTCCAACATCTAAACAATGGCAATTACATTGTGTAATGGTAAGCTTTTGGCAACAATTACTTAGAGAGTAAACAACCAAGTTGCACAAAAATGCCTTTAAAAGTAAGCCATTCCTAACACATATCACATTACTACACTGCAAAAACACCTCCTTAAAACTAGCAGAATTGGACAAAACTGTTGATTGCGCACATTTGGAGGCTAAATGAAGTATATAATTATCGGATTGCATTATCGGTTGAATTTTGTTTTATCTGCATTATCTGTGTGACGTCATAATTGCCATTATCGGCCAATAATTATCGGTGACCGATATTATTGTGCATCTCTAATTTCTATACATTCAATTCATATTTTTTTAATTCACTCAATACTTGCAACAAAAAAATCAGGATTTCGACTCAAAAGCTATTAAGTAACTAACATTTTTTGTTTTATTTTGTTGTTTTTAAGTTGAGGAAAATTGTGACTGAGTCTGACATCTCAAATGCTAAAGCAGATGGTGGAAGTGCTCAAACCAATGCTTTTGGCAACAAAGGTCATATACGAAGAAAAGACCCACCAATTTTATCATTGCCCCACTCCAAGCTCAACTGACACCTACAGCACTGTTATTTATTTATTTATTTTTTTTAAAGATTTAAAACTTTAAAGAAATTAAGGATGCCATTCATCATGATCTCTCCAAGAGATATCAGTGGTTGTGGTTTGTTTCCTCTATATGTGCAGGTACCCAATTTGCAGTAGATTCATATTTTACAGCAATGTTGCACAGAAAAGGTGTCACTGTTTATTAAAGGACTTAAACAGTACTTTTTCTATTTTGAAATACCGTAATTTCTGGACTATAAGGCGCACCGGACTATAAGCCGCCACCCACCAAATTTGACATGAAAAAGGCATTTGTTCATAGATAAGCCACACTGGACTATAAGCCCCAGTTGTACTCAATGTAGAATGGGATCTTTACACCAAAAGATATTAACGGCTAACACTTTATTTGACAGCGGCATCATACGTCTGTCATAAAACCAAATGAACCACTGGCTCCAAAGCTTCATTAATTCAAGAAGCATCATTTTGCCATCACTGGCCACTTGGGGGAGATAGTCAACCTCTCCCGACACCTGCTGTCAACACTGTTGTCGTCCAACATGCCTCCGACCATGCATTGCAGCTCTGCATATGTAAATATCAAAATTCATGTTCTGTGCTAATTATTTCTTCAGTTGCTTTTCCAGTTGTTTCATTAATTGCTAGTTAGCTACTTTATTTGACAGTGTCAGAATAAGACTTTCATAAAACGATCATTATTATGACATGACACTGCCATGAGCATTAATGAATGGTTATGACAGATGTCAAATTACCTCACTTTGAATGGATGTAAAAGATCCAGGATTGACATACTGTAAATGGAGTTGGTGATATAATTTGCCAGATGACACTTAATGACATCTGTCATAAGCATTCATTAATGCTCATGTTAGTGTCATGTCCTAATTTTGGCGATCTTATGTGTTGAGTTAATTATCGAGGGTTGATTGAATATTTGCTTGATTGATTGAATATTTGCTTGTGTTCATATATACCTAATACATACATAATACATATTGCCATATTTTTCTTATTTGATATAACCAGTAAATGATTATTGCTTGCTATACTAGGTATAATGTTTAAGTGTTACAAAGTGTTAAAAAGGGTCGGGGTGACAACTGCCTTGCTTCATGGCCGCAACATTGCGTAACTAGACCTTCTAGGACATCATCAGCATCTTACGTCTGGACTTTCGTCTAGACTTTCGAGGACAATCTTCCATTCGAGGACATCTTCCATGGCCGCAGCGTTGCATAACTGAAGTGTCTGGGTCATTCTGACCACTTTACCTAAGTGCCCTTGCTTACACACGTGTATTTAGTTAGTTCCACCTACATGCTCAAACATATCCAACCAAAATCACATGGGTGTCTCCAGCTTCCTTTCCCCCTCCCTTTAGGGCGGCACCCTTCTGTGTTAGGTCAAACCCCTAATAAAAGAAAGAGCAAGGGTTTTTTTTAGATCAATTTTGGTGACTGTACAGCGTAATCTAGCATTTCTCTGTCTAGTCCCTCCTTGCTCTCCTTGGCCAAGAAAACTGAGTGTCTTCTCTCCTTATTTTTGGGTAATTTTACAAATGTCTACCTAAGGGTCTATTTTTGAACTTGACATTATGGCAGTCTTATGCCGCCGCTGTCAAATAAAGTCCTATCTATTAACCCAAATCAATCAACGAATAAGCCGCACTGAACCATGAACCGCAGGATTCAAAGTGAGAGAAAAAAGTAGCGGCTTACAGTCTGAAAATTAGGGTATATTGTTTTTCCCCTTTCAACAGTTATATCGTAGAATATCATGTATCAAATTTCTGACCAATATATCGATAACCCCTGTATCATGATACCGTGAGATAATCGTTATCGTGAGCCTTGTATCGCGAATCGTATCGTATCATGAGGTGCCCTGAGGTTCCCACTCCTAGTTACACCCTTACTGTATGTATAATGATTCTATCGTATAACCTTTTGAGATACAAATGATCACGATATAGCAGTGTTGTCAGTAAAGCGTTAGTTAGTAACGCGTTACTGTAATCTGATTTTTTTTTTCAGTAACTAGTAATCTAACGCGTTCATTTTTCTACACCAGTAATCTGATTAAAGTTAGTTTCCTTGGTGTCTCTGCGTTACTATTTTTTTCATCGCCTCATAACGTATGTAAAATGAAGATTATTGTAGTCATGTACGAAGAGCATTTTGAATAGAAAATGCTCAAATAAAAGGTTCCCGGTACGTGTTTCCATGACAACCTCTTAGCTATTTCCTGTTTTGGTCTCGTGTCACATGTGTTGTGGGACTGAGGCGGGTGGGCATTTGCGCCGAGTGTTGAGGGACGCAAGACGCTGTGAGGGAATGTTGATCTGTGGATATCCATGAATGAAGGTGAGTATTTTTCCTTCATTCTGGAGGGTATCAGCAAAAGGTTGGACTTCCTACATGCGCGGCCGCTTCGTAGCTTTGCTGTAGCAACGACGGGCAGTCATCGCTCCAGGTTGGCAAGCTTTGTTTACATCATATGCTTGCTGCACATTTATGCCGTGAGGTGATGTGTTCGTTTAGCATCTGTGCGATGTGTTGTAAGTCCGATTGAGTGTAAAGTGCTTAGTTGCCGCCACGTTTTGTGGCCAAATTGACCGCGTGTGTGTTGAGAGGACTACTTCCGGGTTGTGGACGCGCATCCGCGCCCACCACCTTTGCAATTTTGTGCAGTCAGTTTGCATTGTTTTACATTGGCACTGATATGCTGTTAACCATGAGCCGAAATTCAGAAGTTTTGACATTAGGCTTAATCTTAAGAGTTAGCGGGGTTTAATTGGTCGGTGGAGTTGATTTCAACAAATTCCAAGCAGTTTGTCAGATATTTCTTAGTTTCAGGGCTCCGGAGTGGCTAAGCTAGCACGAAATTCTGATATTCCCTTTTAAATTCAATCATCGGAAAGTCAATTACATGTGATGACATTTTTCTGTTGTCATTCTTATGTTGAGGCGGCAAACTGACAGATTACTTTTAAAGTAACTTAGTTACTTTGATAATGACGTAATCAGTAAAGTAACTAAATTACTTTTTTGAGGTGTAATCAGTAATTAAATTACTTTTTCAAGTAATCTGTGACAACACTGCGATATAGTCACCATTTCGATGTTTTGTCCCACCCCTAGCCTAACTGTATTCTCAAACGTGCCCTTCTAGGTAACAAAAACAAACAATCCCGCCTCGCGCTCGGGCATATAGCGTCATTCCTCCCCCTCAACGCCACCTCATTAATAGAAACTCGATTTGCGGACAGCTGCACTCGCGTACACATTATAGGAGAATTGATTGCACCCAGCACACAATGAAAAGGATGAACACTAGGGAGGGAGGGAGTGAAAGGGGAGTGAATTAATTAAGAGAACCAGGTGGTCAAATGTTGGGTGGAAAATCACTAGCTAATGACACATCACACTGTGGCCACGGTCTTGCGAGTGGACGCCTTCCTATTGTTGAGATAGTGAGGCTTTATCTGAAAGCTGACCTTATGCTCCCTAGGCCACATGGCGCATGAGTACTTCGCCGCTTGCATAGATTTGGACCAGGAATAATAGAAACACCTCTTGTCATATGAGCATTAAACCAGGAGTCGTATGAATGAATGGCTGCTGTCATCACAGGGAGCTTCTACGCCAGCCAATTG